>NC_084473.1:55998750-56697500 GCF_027409185.1 Cynocephalus volans
GATGGTATGAAGGTTAATTCTAGGTGTCAACTTGGTTAGATGAAGGAATGCTGAGAAACCTGGTAAAGTTATCTTTTTAGGTGTGTCAGTGAGGGTGTTTCCAGCAGAGATTAGTATGAGAGTCTGAGTGGACTGAGTGAGAAAGACCCACTCTCAGTGTGGGTGTGAACTGTCCAATCCTCTGGGGGTCCGAAGAGAACAAAAGACAGAGGAAAAAGGTGAATCTCTCTATATATCCGCTGGAGCTGGGATACACTCTTCTCTCTTAAGGACATCAGAGCTTGTAACTCTTCAGCTTTTGGGTTCCAGAACTTACACCAAGGACACCATCAGCTTCCCTGGTTTTGAGGCCTTTAGACTTGGACTGAGCCACACTACCGACATCCAGTTTATAGATGGCCTATCGTGGGACTTCATAGTCACGTGAGCTAATTCCCCTAATAAATCCCTCTCATATAATTATAACATATCCTGTTGATTGTGTCTCTCTGGAGAACCCTAATACAAAACTTTATATCAATATATTTGAAAACATATGAAATGGACAACATCCCATAAAGAAAATTAGAACTTTCCAATCCTGAATCAGGGAGAAAAAGAAAATATAAATAATAACTCCTAAAGAAATTGAATTATCCTCCAAAAGAAACACCAAACCCAAGTGGTATTAAAACTATATGTTCTACCAAACATGCAATATATAAATAGTTCTAATCTTACATACACACACTATTTCAGAACACAGATAAAGTAATTGTATTATCCAACACAATTTGGGGGGACTAGCAATTTTTTTTTAACACCATAACCTAACAAGAACAGCATGAAAAAAAATCAGATTATATCCATAACTCACTCATAAATATAGGTGTAAAAATTCCAAACAAAATATAAAATAAGGCTAGCATTGTAATACTCTTTAGATTTACTCACAATCATGCTGATTCTTTCTCCTTCTGGGCACATAGTAGGATTTTACTTCTCCACATCCTTATGGTTAGATTTCTCTATGTAGTTTTTTTTTCCACCAGTAAAATGAAAATAGAAGGATTGTGTGCCAATTCAAGTCAGAAGCTTTCATAGCCAGAATGCAACACCCCATGTTATCTCAATCTCTCAGTAATGATAACTCCCAAACAGTGGAGGCCATCAGCCTGAGTTCTTCTTGAAGACTGGAGAGAAATGAGACTCCATCCAACCTACAATAAACATTGAGTGTTATTGAGAAATAAACCTTTGTTATTTTGAATTACTAAAAGTTAGAGGTTCTTTGTTACAGCAGTATATCCTAAACTATTCTGCCTGATACAATCATTGTATAAAAAGGGATCTACTTTGTGACAAAGGTGAATTAATCACGGGAACATGAGTATAGCTTAACACTGAAAAATCAAAATCAATGTCATTCCCCACATTAAGAGATTAAGAAAAAATATGTATGATCATCTGAATAAATGAAGAGAAAGTTTTGAAAAACATCAAAATTCATTTATGTAGGAGCTCTCACAAAACTATTGGTATAAGACAACTTTATCCATGAAAACATATACTTACAGAAGGTCTAAGACAAACATGATGTTTCATGATAAATGTGGCTGGTATGCTCTTTAAGTTTAGAACAAATGGCAAGCATGCACTCTACAATCATTTCTATTTGGCATTGCAAAGAAGACCTTAGAGTAATAAGGCAAGAAAAAGAAACAAAAGGTAGGATTAGAAATAGAGAATCAAAAATGTAATTAGTCACAAATGAAAATGATATGATAGCCTTGGTAGAAAATTCAAAAGAATCTTTAAATAAATTATTAGAATTAATAAGACAGTTTGGTAAGTTTTCTAAATATGAAATGAATTTAAAAATTGCTTGCATATCTATTCAACAGAAATAAATATGAAAAAAATGTTATTTTAAAGGAAATTCCATTTACAAAAGCATCAAAAATATATCATATATGAAAACAAATCTAATACTGTTATGAGAAAATTATAAAATCATTGAAAAGAATCAAAGATCTCAGTAAATGGAGCATTATATCATGTCCAAATGTTAGGAAAAACAATATTTAAAGCAGTCAATTGAGCCCAGATTGATGTATAAATTCAATGCAATTTAAGTAAAATTTAATTTTTTGTATGTGTGTGTCAATGAACAAGCTGGTTCCAAAATATATATGGAAAACAAAAATTCAAAAACAGCCAAGATATTGCCTGCTCTCTAGAATTATCATAAAGTTATCTACATGTAACTGATGGTATGGTTTACCTTTCATTACGGTCCAATGGAAAAAGGATGTGGTTAAAATAAATGATGCTGATACAATTGGCTTTCCCCATTATAAAAGATACACACACAAAAATTAATTCCAGTTGGATTTGTGACTAAAATGAGAAAGACAAGATTATAAAACTTTTTAAGACAATGTAAGAGGTAGAAAAGTCATTGCTTCAGGATAGAGAATGAAAAAGTGAAAAATGCAAACCATAAAGAAAAAGATTCATAAATTTAATTGTATTAATATTAAAAACTTTAGTTATAAAGAAACCACAGAGTGAAAAGAAAAGCCATTAACAGTGAAAATACGTTTACAAGACAGAATTCAAAACAGATTAGTATTTGTATGAAACCACAAAAGACACTGAACAGCCAAGGCAATCTTGAGCAAAAAGAACAAAGCTAGAGGCATCACACTCCCTGACTTCAAAATATACTACAAAGCTATAGTAATCAAAACAACGTGGTAATGGCATAAAAACAGGCACACAGACCAAGGGAACAGAATAGAGAATCCAAAAATAAAGCCATGTATTTATAGCCAACTGACTTTTGACAAAGTGATCAAGAATATTCATTGAGGAAAGAACAGTTTCTTCAATAAATGGTGCTGAAAAAACTGGGTATCCACATGCAGAAGATTGAAATTAGACCCCTACTTTTAAATGCAATACCCCAAATCATAAAACTACTACAAGAAAATGGGGGAAATGCTTCAAGACATTGGGCTGCGCAAAGAGTTATTATAAAGAGAAGCTCAAAAGCACAGGCAACGAAAGCAAAAAAATACACATATGGTATTACATTAAACTAAAACCCTCCACAGCAGAGGAAACAATCAACAGAGTGAGGAGATAACCTGCAGAATGGAAGAGAATATTTACCAACTATGCATCTGACAAGAGATTAGTATCCAGAATATACAGGAAAATCAAACAACTCAATAGCAGTAAAATGTAAAACAAATAATCCAGTCAAAAACTGGGCAAATGAGCTGAACAGACATATGTCAAAAGAAGACACACAAAAGGCCAACAGGTATATAAAAAAATGTTGAACATCACTAGTCATCAGGGAAAAGCAAATAAGAACAACAGTGAGATACCATCTCAGTCTAGTTAGAATGGCTATTATCAAAACCCAGAAAATGACAATGTTGATATGGGTGTGGAGAAAGGGGATTTCTTATACACTGTTGGTGGGAATGTAAATTAGCTTAGCCATTATAGAAAATAGTATGGACGTTCCTCAAAAAGTTAAAAATAGAACTACCATGTGATCTAGCAATCCCACTACTGGGTATATATCCAAAGGAAAGGAAATCAGTGTATTGAAGGAATATTTGCAATCCAAAGTTTATTGCAGCACTATTCACAATAGCTACTCTATGGAATCAATCTAAGTGTCTATCAACAGATGAATGGATTTTAAAAAATGTATATATACAAAATGGAATATTATTTAGCCATAAAAAGAACTAAATTTTGTTATTTACATCAACATGGATGAGCCTGGACAGCATTATGTTAGGTGAATTAAGCCAGGAACAGCAAGAGAAATACCACATGTTCTCCTTTATATGTAGAAGCTAAAAAGTTTATCTTCTAGAAGCAGAGAGTAGAATGGTGGTCAACAGAGGCTGAAAAGGGTTGGGGGGGCACAGATAGTGAGAGGTAGGTTAATGGACACTAATAGCTAGAAAGGAAGACTAAGATGTACTATTCGAGAGCATTGTAGGGTGACTATAATTATAAATAACAACAATTTACTGTATCCTTTCAATTACCTAGAAAAGAGGATTTTGAATATTTCCAACACAAATAAATGATAAATGTTTGAGGTAATGGAAAAAAATTCAGTGGTTGCTAGGGTTTCAGGGGAGGAAGAAGGGTGAGAAGGTTGGATAGGTGAAGCACAGCGAATTTTTAGGACAGTGAAACTATTTTGTATGATACTGTAATGATGAATACATGACATTATGTATTTGGTAAAACCCTCAGAATATATAACATGAAGAGGGAACATTTAAAATTGAGTTAATAATAACATATCAATATTGGTTCATAATTGTAAAAAAAAAAAATAGCATCTAGATTAGAAAACAGACCCTTCCCTGGAATACTCTTACCCCTCTCACCCCAACCCCCAAGTCAATATGGCAGCACTTCTTCCCCATTCAAATCATTGCTTAAAGTCACCTAAGTCAATAAGGCCTATCCTCACCACCATATTCAAAATGGCAATTCCCACACCACACTCGCATTCCTTTTTATACTCATCTTTTATTTTTTTCAATAGTAGTTATCATCTTTCAAAAACTATGATTTACTTATTTCTTATGTATTTTGTTTATTGTATATCTCTTATAAAATTAATCTCTATGAAAACAAGACATCAATCTTATTCACTAATGTGTCCCAAGCAACTAGTATGTACTCACTGAATTAAAAAAAAAAAAAATGGGAAAAACAAGTCTTCGGAGTAGAAATAACCAAAAAGTTATCCCAATTACCTTACTCATCATGAAGTGCACATTAAAATCACAATGAGATATATTAATATCCAACAGAGTGGCAAAAATTAAAGTTTAACAATATCAATCAGGGGCAATGATATGACGGAACTGGAGTGCTGCCTGCAGAGGACACATTGATACACAAGATCTTATGAGCCAGCAATTCCACTCCTAATTTTTCATGTAGAGTCTCACTTGGGCAAGAGGAGAGTGTACAAGAATGCTCATAGTATGTTGGTACTATAAAAAAAGAAACAAACAAAATCCAAAAAACTGGAAACAACACTAAGGTCCATCAATGATTGGTGGGTTAAATAAATCAAGATGTGTTCATACTTTGGAATAGTATACAGTGGAAAAAAATAAGTGAATTTAGGCCCTACAATTTATAATGAATGAATATCAGGACTATAATATTGAATAATAAAAGCAAGTTACAGATGAATTTATATAAGCTAATTCTATTTGTAAGTAGTTTAACAACATGTAAAACAAAATATTTTATTGTTTAAAAATATAACATGTGTGGTCAAACTAGAGAAAATATTTGGAAAACTTACCATGAGTGTTTTGGTACTATTATTTTTATTCTTTACATATATTTTATATTTTTACCTATTTCACTAGCAATAGAAACGAGTTTTTAAAACTTGACAATGATTACACGTGACAAATGCCAACTATTGATAAAAATTATCTGAGACCAAATCTGAGAAAGAAACTATGACGTGATAAAACTAGACTTACTAGGGGAAGTGAGACTCATGTGGAGTCTACATGGATGAATTAAGATTTGGAGGGGCATGAATATGCTAAATGGTCTAATTTAGCATGTTACCCTTAGGTTCCTGAAAATCATACAAAGCAAAATAGTGAACAATGAACAGCAGCACAAACACTGAGAACTTCATTATCAGCTGCCAAAATCAATTGGGATCCAGCAGAAGCCAGATGGAAAGTGCTTCAAGAGTGTTCAGAACGCAATGACATCATATGTAAGAAAGTGCCAATACAAAGTGAGAAGTTTGCCACAAAGGTAAAGGTATCAACTTGCTCTATAGTCACCAACAAGAGCTGGAGCTGGAATGAGATCAGCTAGTATCTGTGGGGGACAAGGAGGTAGGAAACAGAGGCAAAGAGGATGTCCAAGGATCCCAGTGATTCCAGACTAGCATACACACAATATTCCCTAAAGGGTAGGGGCCCATCTTGACATCTAGGCTTTGAATCTCTTGACTTTGGTGATTGATGAAGGAAATTGAAATCCATGGATGAAAACAGAATTCTTCCAGGATTCTCTTTGGTTCAGAGAAGCAGAGATGGTGGGGCTACACAAAGAATCAAACAAAGGAGTTAACTACACAAGAAGCAATAGGCATCTGGGTCAGCTGAGGAAGAGACAACTTTTAAGTTATAAAGTTGAAAGGTAACCCTGGCTCATTATCTTCCACAGGAATCTTCTGCAAGATGTGTGATAGGTAGTGCATATATCTTTTAAATTTTATTCTAGTGTAATTATCATGCTTGTTGCTATCATAAATGGACACATGATTTTATATTTTCTAATAAATGGTACTTTTTACATATGAAATATATATTATTTATTATACCATTCTATCTGCTGAATTCTTTTCTTTGATGTATATTTTCACTTGATTGTTTTGCCTTTTTGGATGTACAATCATGTTATCTGCAAATTGAAATAGTTTACCTCCTCCTTTTCAATTTTATTCAGTTAATTTCTTTTCCTTATTTACCTGTTTTTTCAAATTTAAGATAGTAATTGTGATAAAACTGAGAGTTCCTTGATTTTTTTTAATTTTAAGGGAGACACCTCTAGTATTTACTCACTAAGAGTCATCATTACATTTGGGTAGTGATAGATAAATTTTTATCATCTTAATGTAGTATCAAATTTTTATTTTAGTAAATTTTTTCAAGAACATTGAATTTTATTAAATGTTCTTTGGAATCTGTGAAGGTAATCATATGAGTTTTATCCTTATACTGTATCTTATACTGTATTGATTTATAACTGGATTTATTTATAACTAGATTTCTTTATATTAACCGCTCTGCTTTCCTGGCATAAGGTCTACTTACATATGAAATACTGTTTCTTAATGCTTTTCTGAAAGCTGTATGTTGAGATTTTATTTAGGATCGTTTCTTTGATCTTCGTGAGTGATGCTGGTCTGTAGTTTCCTTTTTTCATAAAATCGTTTTCAGTGTTCATATTAATATTATACTCAGTACATAAGAAGAATACATACATAAGACTGTGGAAGCTTTGGGATTATGCACTCCTTAAAGACTTCCCATGTGAATATGTCTGGACCTGGTGTTTATGAGATATAGGGCATGATCAAATATGTGTTTTTATTTTTAAAGAATTTTGTTGAGATAAAATGCATATATCATAAAGTTTATCCACCAATTGTGTACAATTCAATTATTTTTAGTACATGTACAGAGTTTTGCAAACATACCATATCTAATCATAGAAGATTTTTGTTATGCCAGAAAGAAACCCCAAACCAACTAGCAGTCTCTCCCCTATTTTATCCTACACTTCCACTTCCAGTTCTAGGACACTACTAATCTATTATTTGTCTCTATAGGTTTTCCTATTGGGACAATTTTTATAAAAGTTTTCATGCAACATGTCATGTTTTGTGACTAGTTTCTTTAAAAGCAAAATTTTTTTGAGGTTAATCTACGTCATAGCATGTATCATTACTTCACTTCTTTACGTTCTTAAATAATATTCATTGTATGAATATGTCACTTTTTAAAATACATTTTATCCATTGATGGGCATTTGGACTGTTTTCACTTTTGGCTATTATGAATAATGCTGCTATAAACATTTGTGCACAGTTTTTTTGTGTGTATGGACATGGGTTTTTATTTATTTATTTATTTATTTTGGTGATAGACCTAGGAAGGTGTAGAGAATTTGTAGGGTTTGGTGGAGGTGATGGAAATTTAGAAGATAAGATTGTTTGGAGAAGAGCTGAAGGACTGGAAGCTGTTTAATATCAAAAAACCTTTTGAGGATACATAGGAAGACATAAGATGTATTACCTGAGTTGTATGATCATTCTGTATTTAACATTTTGAGCAACTCCTGAGCTGCTCTCCAAAGCAGGTGCACTTTTTATATTTCTACCAGCAACATACAAAGGTTCCAATTTCCTCACATCCTTATCCATACTTGTTATTGCATGTCACTTTGATTATAGCTTTTCTGGTAGGGTGTGAAATAATATTATCTCATTATGGTTTTGATTTGCTATTTCCCAATGACTAATAATGTTGAGCATGTTTTCATGTGTTTATTGACAATGCATATGTCATCTTTGGAGAAAAGTCTATTCAAGTCATTTTTTATATTGGGTTTTCTTTTCATTATTGACTTGTTAGAGTCCTTTATATATTCTGGATACAAGTTCCTTATCAGATATATTTTTTGCAAATATTTTCTCAGTATGTAAGTTATCTTTTCACTTTCCTGATGATGTCCTTTGAAGCAAAACATTTTTAATTTTGAAGAAGTTTTACTTGTCAGTCGTATTTTTTATCACTTGGGTTTTTGGTGTCATATCTAAGAAATCATTATTTAACACAACATATGAAGACTTATTCCTGTATTTTTTTCTCAAAGTTTTATAGTTTAACTCTTTTATTTAGGTCTACTAACCACTCTGAGTCATTTTTTGTGTGTATGGTGTGATGTAGGGGTCCAAATTCATTTTTTGCATGTGAATATTTATTTGTCTCAGAGATAGATTTTTGTTCATTTTTGTTTATGTTTGAAACATGTGAATGCATTCAGAAAAATATTTGGTACACGAGGAGAAAAGAGAATGATCCTATTTATAAAACAAAGTACAGAGAGTAAAATCTTTGTTCTGTCAATATCATAGGACAATAGCTATGATCTGGTGATCCAGAAGTATATTTAAAAAAAAAAAATTAATATCCAAACTATCCATTAGAGAAACGGTTGTCTGATAATGTGTTTTTTAAAGTAGTTCGTAATATGTCTGTAACCTTATTTTATAGCCATAAGAAAAAGGAGGTGTCTCTACATGCATGAAAATGGAAAGGCTTCAAAATACAGTAAGTGATGAAAGTAAGTTGAACAAAAATGTTTATATCTCACAAACAATTGTGTGAAAATATATATAGCACAACTTCACACAAATGTATATAACATTTCTTGAAGGCTATATCCAGAATGATAGTAAAGAACTTAGCAAAATGTTTGCCTTAGAAAGATCAGTGGATGACTGGAAAGTCAAGGGAGACATGGAAACTTACTTTTCACTCCGTGCCATTTTGCACCATATGAATTTTGAAAATGCATATGCCTTACATATTTAAAACTTAATAAAGCCAGTAAAAATGGCTTATTTGTCTTTTTATTACTGATTTGTAAGAGGCTAAATTTTAATGGAGAATGTATTTTCCAAGTGTTCTCTGAGATTTTGACTGTAGAACTCTAAACTATTTCCTATTAAATGAGATGACTGTACAAATGCTTCAAAAAAAAAAAAAAAAGGTTACCAGTTCAAATCCTGAACATTCTTACAGTGTAGCCAGGACCCATTTAGTACTGACCCACATTCAAAAAATATCCATGGAGGACACAGTATACTCTTCTTAAAGGGAGCTGGGTACATTAGCACACACTTGTTTACAAATCTCAGAACATTCCAACAAAAAAAATTACTTTGAATTTTGAGAGAGACATAATTTTACATGGTGGGTAGCAACTCACAGATATCAAGGAGTTATAAATCATATTCTTCATCAACGAAACATTAGACAAAGTTAGGGACTTCAGTGAAAAGAAGCTATGCCTGTTGGAAGAGCATTTTCTAATGTTCTTCTAAAGCTAATGCCAGAGAGCAAATCATTTATTCGCAATACTAAGCTTTTCACCTGTCCCTTTCAGACCGTTAGTCTAATGAAACCACTGATCTGATCCAACACAGCATCCCCTGATTCTCTCAAATCAGTTTAGAGCTGGTCTCTAAACGTTTTCTCAAACATGACCATTTCATATGATGTCTCTGTTACTCTTCCGTGGAGAAAAAAAAAAAAAAAAAGTTCAATCTGTATGTGTTTATTACAGTGCCTTGGCTGCCCTGGGAGTTTTAACCTGTCCAACTTATTGTACATTAAGAACCACTCCTTGCTAGTCTACATTTTAAAGTTTATGAAAATAAAGATAAAAGGTCGATGTGATTGTAGTATGCTTGGCTGTAAAAAGCCAGTTGCACCTGTTTTAGACATTCTTATGTCATTATCAATTTGTTCTAAAGTCCAGAAATATTCATATATCATAGCAGATACTTAACATCAAATGGCTAATTTCTTTCAGTTGGAAACCTGACCTCCTCAACTGCAGACTGTGGAAACTTGGGATTCTTAGTTTTAAAGATGCAAAAGAAATTTACAAATGAAGTTACCTGTTGGCAAGTTCCATGGGCCTCTTTACATATCATTCACCCCACTGCTGAGTTTGGCCATGTAGAGACTGTGATTGATGAAGCCACCAAAACAGAGGAGTGCATTTAGACTAATAAGCAACATGAAGAGACATTGAAAGGCTGGAATTATGTATGGCAGACGACAATTGTGCAAGCTAAATGATTCTTCAATTAATAATGAGATCCATCACAAGCTAAAGAGAAAGACTCATAGGATAGAAAGCTTTTGTGATTTACTCTGTGTGTGTCCATATGTGCCTGCAGTGTGTATATTTCAGGATATAAATGATATACATACAATGTGGGTGTCATGGCATCTGAATCTTTGTGCTTGTTGTCTGAGCTCATGACTCATTCATATACTGGGTAGGTGGATGTCTAGAATGTACAAATTGTTTCATAAGAGAGAAAATGCATTGACTAGTTCTTAAAGCCATATGGTTTTATTAGAAAAAAAAATTGAATTTTATTGAATTGTAATTTATGTTCCGCTATTTTCAAAATATAAGTGGTTGCTTTATACTGGCCTTATTTAAAAATTTTTAAACATTAAATCAAAGCATGGCAGTATATAAATTTCTTTATGTACATAAGGTCAAACCCATATATCAATATTAATGTAAATGCATAAGTTAACAAAATGCCATTTGGTCCACTTTCAACTTTTCCCAGTCTCTTGATGAACAACTTCTTCTAACTAATTAGTTACATTGGTTTCAGAATTTTAGGTATTGTAGACAACAGTGGTTTTCAAACTGCGTTCCATGAAATCCTAAGTATTCAATATGACTCTCCCTTTTTTTCTCCCCCACTCTCCTCAGAAACTACCAAGTTTGGGAGGTAAGAGAAATAGAGAGACAGAGCTCCAACCCAAAGAGCTGCAGTTTTATTTGGAGGGTGGAGTGTGGATTCATTTTATGGCTTTGTTTAGAAAAAGAATTCTATGACTATAAATAGTTTTAAAACCATCATTTAAAAAATATCTGAAACAAAACTAAAGTTAGCTTCTTACCTCATACTATATACAAGAAAATTTCACATAAAAACATAAAACTCATACTTTCGAAGTACAAGAAAAAATCTTTGGAGAATTTTAAAAATAATTTTGAGTTCTTTAAACAAAGCATGTGTGTGTGTGTGTGTGTGTGTGTGTGTGTGTGTGTGTGTGTGTGTGTGTGTGTGTGTGTGTGTGTGTGTGTACCTTGCCAGATTTAAAAAAAAAATAAACTTTTGCATGGCACAAAACAAAATTAAAATGTTAAAAGATAAAGTTAAAAGAAAAATAGACAACAGATTACTAGCCATAGAAAATATAGAGCTTTTAAACTTGTATTCAAGAGCAAGTAACTGGATTTAAAACAGAAAATTACACTAACAAGTAAAATTAATCAAAGAATGTGAATGGTCAATAAACATAAGATGCTAAATTCACTAGAAACCAGGTGACATACAGATTTTTTAAAGATATTGTTTTTACACAATCAGATTGGCAAAAATATAAAACAAGGCAGCTAATGTCAAATGTTCATGAGACTGTGGGGAAATAAAAAGCAATATTTAAGGTCTCTGCAGATACACGAGTGTTAACAGCCTTTTTGGAGGACAATATGGTCATATCTTTCAACTTTTAGAAATATGCATGTTTTTATTCAGCAATTTTACTTCTAGTAATATATCTTAGAAATACTTCACCATGTCATTTTTTATTTACATTTGTTCATTTACTTGTTTATTTTTTGTGTGTGTGTGTGTGGTGGTTTTAAAACATTTTAGTAACTTCTTTGACAACTTCTTCCTTCAAAAAGTGAAGTCTAATTTCCCTGCTCTTGAATGTTGGCCAGATTTTGTGACTTAACTTCTAACCAAGAAAATGTGGTGGTTGCAATGCTGGATGACTTCACAGGCTGGGTCCCAGAAAGCATAGCTTCTACTTGGCTCTTGCTTTTTTTTTGATTGCTCCTGTTGGGAAAGCTGGCTGCCATGTCATGAGGACACTCAAGCAGCATATGTTGAAAAGAACTGAGGTCTCCGTGGAAAGGTCCTTGTTAGGGAGAACTGAGATCTCCCACTAACAACCATTACCATCCTACAATCATGTTAGTGAGCCAACTTAGATCCTCCAGCCCAATCCAGTCTTCAGATGACTGCCAACATCTTGACTTCACTCTAATGAGAGACCTGAGCCAGAACCAGCTAGCTAAGCTGCTCCTAGATCTCTGATTGCTATGGGTTACAGGTGTCCTGTGAAGGTTTATGAATTGGAAACTTGACTCCCATTGTAGCAGTGTTAAGAGGTTGGGAAATCCAATTACAGTATTTGAAAGGTGAGGCCTTTAAGAGGTGATTTTATTGTGAGGACTATGCCCTCATGAGTGAATTGGTCCATTCATGGTGTAATGGGAATGATTCTGATGGCTTTAGAAGGAGAGCAAGTGAGAAGGTTATCTCTCTTGCTCAGCCTATTCTCTCCATGTGACACCCTGGTCACCATGGGACCCTGTAGAGAGTTCCCACCCACAAGAAGGCCCTCACCAGATGTGTTCCCTAGGTCTTGGACTTCCCAACCTCCAAAACTGTAAGAAATAAATTTCATTTCTTTATAAATGACTCAGTTTTAGGTACTCTGTTATAACCAACATTAGGACTTATGCACTGACCAACAGAAACTGTGAGATTATAAAGGTTTGTCATTATTTGAGGTCACTAATTTTTGCAGAATTTGTTAGACCCAAGTAGATGACCAATGTGTAACATTTTATTGTAGCATATTATCTATAATAGCAAAAAATCCAAAACAATTTAAATTCCCATCAATAAGAGTACAGTTGAATAAATTGTGGTTAATCCATATTATGAAACTTCATGCAACTGTTAAATTAACAAAATAGCTGTATGTGTTCTAAAGTGAAAACTCTTCAGGAAATATTAAATTAAAAAATCATTAAATAATATAATTTATATTAATTTTTATATTAGAATACCTTAGGATATGTAAAATTTACATACACACCCACATACAGAAGTCTGGTTTGCATTTGCATATGCTTTCAGAAATCTCTAGAATAGAGGATTGGACTGAAAGAGTTAGCAAGGGAACTTTCACTTTATACACATCTGTATATTTGGAATTTTTAAATTACAAACTTTTTTTCATCCATGTTCACTTTTTAAATGTTATTTATAAAAATTGAACTAATAAAAAATGAACTAAGTAGCATACTCTTCTTTTAAGGGCTTTCATGGTTGTTATTGGCTAATTACCAGGTAGTGCAAGACAAGAAAATGGAATAAGACTTAAAATGTAAAGTTTACTTCAATAGTTTTGTGATTATAAAAAGCAAGTGAAATGATTGTTGCAGTTTTTATTCATGGCCATGTAATTTTATGTCATTCTGTGGCCACAGACTACCTATATGTCAAATAGGACAGTGGATCTGGAGAGATGACCTGGAGAGGAAATGAGGATGACTTGGTGTAAATATGCTCCCACTACTGGTCTAAGTCCAAAACCCACACCAGATGCCAGATGAATTGTGTATCGATAGTGACATCTTCATGTACAAAGGACAGCACATTAAAGAGGGGGATGAAATAGATATCTACTTGTGGGAGCTATTGATTGGATTTAATGCTAGGGCTTTTATCCCATTATGCTGCATGCAATATGCTGAGGATTTCAGGAAAAAAAAAAAAAAATACATGGATAGTCCAAGAACTATAGGTCAAACGGAGTGGATAATAGAATTTGAATAAAAAGGAAAAATTGATTAGCTGATAGTGATTATTAGGGGAGATTATAGAAGGTAATATTACATCTAGTAGAGCATCATTAATACAAAGCCATCTGAATCAACCTGAAATACAAAAGATGAAGACTCAAGTGACCAAGGCGAATTTTAATTGAGATTACAAGTATTAGTTGGCAAAATATAGTAAAGAAAAGGCTCCTTGAGAGTATTTATGTAAAATCTTATGTCTTTCTTTCAAAGGTTTCTTAAGATGAGTTCCCCCCCAAAATCTTTAATTCCAGTTTATAGATTTTTCTTACTGTAATGTTCTTGTCTCTGGTGTAGACATATTATAAATGGAATTAACTACATTACTAATGCTTTTAATCTGATTTTACTGGCACCTAGGGCTGATGACTAGGAATTAGCATGTGTGTTGTTAAAAGAAAAATGCAGTTATATAGAAACTAAATTACATGTCCAAATAAACACATTTATCCATATACTTTACTCGTTATCCTAACTAGCCAAAGTACAGAGCACTGACTACATGTCTTCAAGAATAAAGTAGCTACAAAACAGAGTGGCTCTGGAATCAAAAATTCACACTTGATGAAAGTATTGGTAAAAATAGCTCAAAATATTATGATGAATTCTTTCTATTATAACTCCTGGATTTTAGGCCTGGAACAAGTCATTTATGGAGCACTGCATGCATTTTTGTAAGACTATTCTTATGTAAGAAATAATTGACAGTTTTTTAGTTCACTCAAATCAATTGCTGATCAGTCACTTAGATTGTGGCACAGTCGATCCGAGTATGTTACTTAGACAAGTGGAGTATCAGCACTCACTGGGTACCATTGATTGAAAGTCCTCATGAGGCCATGACTCTGGAGCTGGTGGCAGATAAAGAAAGAAATGCTAGAGTGCATGGGCTGAGAATTTTATAGGAAATAATTAAAAGTGGAGTATGGCACAGTTCAAAATATCAAACAGGTTCCTGAAACCCCAGTAGACACTTGTTTCAACTTACATTTGCTTATATTTACTTTGGAATATTTTTAAATTCTGTCCTATGTCAATCATAAATCAATTCATCATGAATGGCTGTCTCTTCTGCCCTTTGTCTACCAAATCCACTGCAAAGACTTACCAGTGACCTTGCCACCTGCTGAAAACCTGCCCTGACCACTTCTACATGAAGGGTCCTGGTTGTCTTCTGCCCTCTGATTATAATTACTTTTGGAGCTATTTAGTGGGAAGCAACTTTTTTTTTTCTTTTAGCTATTGCTTCCCTTGTTATTTCAGATTATTATTTAAATTATTTGTGTTATCATTTGACATTTTACGTTGTTTATTACCCCAAGTACATAGGAAGCTTAAGGATTGCAAATGATTGTGTTTAATCTCCTTTTCTTTTCTTTCTTGATTTTTCTCCCCCCAACTCTGGCCTTTCCGCCTTTTGGACTTTTAACAGTGCCACACAGTTAGGACGCCCTCATACACATCCACTGTTTCACAATTTGAAATCCACAATACAGCCTGAAATTTTGCAACTTAATTGGGTCAGGACAATACGCACACCCAAAAAAGCTTCATTACTAAATACAGAGAGAAAGGAAAAAGAACAAGAACATTTTCACCATATTATTTTCTCTTCCCAACTTCCTTACAATAAGGTCAGTATTATTGTGATTTCTTCCTAACAGATGAGAAAACCAGGCTGAGGTAAAGCAATTTGCCTAAAGTCATACTGATTTTAAGTGGTAGAGTTAATTCAAACCTGGTTCAGTGGGAATCTATCCTCTGAACCAGTTCAACAAGAAGCAACATCAAAGAGGCTGCACTAATGTTCCTCAGCAGAACTAGCGGCTGAGGGCACGTGGCGTGACAGAACCACACAGAAATGGGCTGTGGACAGGGAGAGGCTTCCCGGGTGAGGGAATACCGGAAGGACAAAAAGAGAGGGAATACAGCCCTGAAAAACAGAAGATTGAATACGTGGAGCAAGGTAATAAAGAAAAGAAAAAGCCTTTGCCATTAAGGCTGTAGAAATATTTACAGTTGGTTTCCGATCTCCTCATATTTTCTGTGTAGCCAAACAGCAATAAAGGTATGTGGAAAAGAACATATATATTAAATTACTAGGTGTCAGATTTCTGATTTGATAACACTTGGTGTAAAAATAGCAGTTATTATTATTCTTCATTTATCTAGCTCTGCGAGTGTGCACAGCACAGTATAATAAGTAGAATTTCTCAGAGGAGGGACCAGAACAGTGCCCCAAGGGCTTTGCTGCGTATAGGCTTAAGAGGAAGCGTGACACAGAGAATCAGGGACCTGCCATCCCATCATGGAGATGCCGACCGCCTTCTCTTGCTGGCTGCAGCTGAGGATGTGTGATCTGCTGTGGGTGACGTCTGACTTTTGTGAGAAGATATGGAAAGAGATTTTAATGTTTGTCTTCTAGAGAGAAGATACTAATTGAAATCCTTTCCTAACATTATACGTTTCACATTACTACATGTGAAGAAAGAAAGCAATTTTCCTCTAAGACCCTGTTCTGTGTCTTTGGAGTAGTGGGCAGGGTTTAGTCCTGACGCAGTGAGACCCACAGTCGTGGAGCAAGGGTGGATGGGCAACTTCTTTCCTCAGGGTTCCCAGGAATCCAAGTTTAGGCTCAAAATAAGTCAGTGTATTAATTATAGATTATGCACTTATACTTGCAAATATGTGTACAAAAATACTCTGCTTATGCATTGCTGCCCAGGTATCCAGAAGATAACCATGAAACAGCAATTAAGCAAACTCAAAACTAAAAACCTAAAGTTCCTTCACTCAGCGCACAGATTCTCAACCACAGCTTACTAACTTTTACTCTGGATAGAGTTTAATAATAGTGGTTTTACAGTTTCCTAGCTCCAGTACTTTAGCAGCAACAAATGAGAAGTATGGGGGAAGACATGACTGACAGCTGGTTGATAAGGAAGGAGATAGAAAAGTCATAAAATACAGCTAGAAGTGGGGTGCGATAGGGAGGTGAGGGCACAGAGCAGACAACCTTATAACCTCAGTGGTCCCTGAGGACATCACGATTTCTGCACAGGGTTGTAACCCAAAATTTAGTTTAGATGTAATACAAAATGCTAATGATCAATTTGAAAAAAAAAATCCAGGTTATTTTAAAGACATTATGAGGAAAGAGATGTCAGAGAGAATCTTAAATCACGTTAAAGTTCATTTACACATGCTGAATATTTATTGGGCCCCTATTATGTGCCAGGAGCTATACTGGGTGCTAGGGTCTTATTATAAAACAATGCAAACCAGGTTTTTATCTGTATAATATCTTAGCATGTGAAATGGACAGATAAACAAACAAGTATATAAATATATAATTTCTGCTTGTGATATATGCAGTGAAGAATGAACCAGGGTAAGAGTGTTAGAAGACAGGCAAGTGGAGGGATTGCTACTATTTAAAATATGGTGTTCTTAGAGATTCTCTCTTCAATGGTAACGTGAATAGAGCCGTTGGAAACAATATGACCACTCAGAGGAAGAACATTCCAGAAAAAGTGACAGGTGAACACGAAGACCTCGAGGCAGGGTTGAGCTTGGTATATTTGAGTAACAGTAAAAAGCAGAACAAGAGAAGGAGAGAAGGTATATGACTTTGAAGACACAGGTAGTATTCTAGAGGAACAGGACCTGCTTCTGAATTGGATGTGGGAAATGACGGAAAGCCAGAAATCGAGGAGAGATTTTAGGTATTCTCCCTACACACCCTTACATCACCCTGATTTTGGATATTGGGTAAACGGTGAGGAAAACCAGAAAAGAAGCAGATGTGTGAGGAGGTTGCAAGGTGGGGGCCAGAGGGTGATTCCATTGGTGGAAAGAGGTTGGAGTGACTATGGATGGCTGGGATACATCACAGGATAGAAGGCACCTAAAGCTGAGGGGCTGGAGAAGAGAGCTCAGGCAGTGGGTGTAAATGCAGAAGACAAGAGTGCAAAGACTGGCTCTGGACATACGCCAGCATTTAGATATCAACAGAGAAGGAGTATGCCAAGGAGTAAGAAGGAGCTCAGGAGTCCAAGGGAAGCCACAGTTCTGGAAGTGATAAAAACAAAGCAAAACAAAAAGTATTTCAAGAAAGGTTGAGTGATCAGCTGAGTAATCACTTGAGAGGTTATGTCAGATGAGCACTAATACTGTGCTCATCAAATATGGCAATCCATTGGTCATTAGCAACCTACAGGTTGGGACAGGGAGATGAGTTTATAAATGCATAGATAGTTTAAATACTTGACAGTGATAGAGGAATCTTGCACAAGGTTTAAAGTTAAAGCAACTTCTAATATAATAAACACACCACAGAGGGATCTCTTTCACCCTACCCTTCCCTGGTGACCCCCTGTTCCTGATAGAAGTGGATCACATCCTTGGATACAGTGGGGCACAAAACCCAGGGCAGAATCATCCCTTTTTGTTATAGTGAGTCACACAACTGAGATAAATCAGACCATGATCTAGAAGAGAGCTAATCCAAACAATTTAAAGAAAGGAAAATATTAAGAACCTCACAGTGGGGCGACTGAATCAAGAGAAATGCACAGCTGGTGGCAGAAAGAGGGGACTCTGTAGTCCAGGAATGACTGGACTAATACAGGAAGCTAATTCAGTCAAATATCGTTTGGGGGTTTGCTGCTTTTGGTTTGTGTTTTACTTTTTTCTTCATCAAGTATAATCAAACTTGCTAACCATTTGGAATTGTATAGGAAAAAAGAGGAAAGGGATGTCGTGCTTGTGGACCAAGGCATGGTGTAGAGACAGCTCCTACATGGAATAATATTTCCCCTGCAATTCTAAAAATTGGCTATAATTGCTCATTGGGAGAAAATCTAATCATCAATACCATGCTTTTTCTTCCTTAGAGTCACCTATGTCTAACTGTATGTGGCTGTGGAATTGATATGCTATCATTTCGTTTTCTTTTTTTAAGGACACCATGAAGGAAAAAAAAAGAAAAATTCCATTGTGATGTGAGGCTGCCAAGATGTAAAGGTTGTGCTGGACTTACAATTGAAATGCAAATCACTCTTTGCAAACAGCCTCCCGCTGAGGCCCAAATTTTTACAGATCAGGTTCTGCTGTCCTGATGAGGAATCACTGAACAGCGTTTCCCAGGATTCACAAATTAGTTGCCGTCTAAGGTATCATTTTCTACGTTATAATTGTAACTTACCAGAGGAAACTTTGTCACAGAAGACAGTACCCTGTGCTTCCATTATTTTTCCAGCTGCACCGCCACTGAGGATTCTTTCACACACAATAAAAATACACACATCACGACCTCCCTCTCTGAAATACACACTCCTTGAATATAAACATTTTGAGAATATTGGTGTGCTTTTCTTCCCCTTCTTTTTTAGATGTGCAGGTGGTAAAATACTGGCTGCCATGAACTGCAGACAATAAATAAAAATTACCAGCTTCTTATGGCTGCCTGATAGAAATGTGCCAGCTTGGGAAAACCTAATTCTCCAGGCACAATAATTCTCTGCGCAAGAAGTCTTGAGGCTCACTGGCTGGATGCTCCTGAAGGTAAGGCTTCACCTGTTCAGATATGCTTGGCAGCCCTCAGAAACAGGAGGCCCTTAAGACTCTGAATGGCAACTTCTTCCTCTCCGTGTTAGCGAGGCTATCGCATTGCACACAGGACAGGGAAAACAAAGGTTGAGAGTTTAAAAGCCAAAGTGGGGAGATGGAAATAATTCCAAGAAGTAGGATTGTACAGTGGGAAAATCCATAGCCAGTACCCTTGAACTTGGTCTTTTTACAGACCCTTAAGAGCTAAGTTATCTGAGGCAAATCACAGCATGTCTGTGGATGTCAATCTCCTTCCGTACAAATGTTCTGGATCAGAGTTTCTCAAAGCGAGGTCTGAGATAATCACCTGTCCTGGAAGCATACGAGGAACTTGTTCAAAAAGAAGCTTCTGGGGATTCATCCCCAGAAATTCTCATTTATTACTTCCAGTGTACTGTTCCATGATCTGCAATTGTAACAAGTTTCCCATATGATTTTTTAAAATAGATTTTATTTTTTAAAGCAGTTCACAGCAAAATTGAACAGAAGGTATAGAAATTTCCTTTGTACCCCATGCCCCTACACATGCATGGTCTCCCCTATTATTAACATACCCACCGGAGTGGTATATTTGTTACAACCAATGAACCTACATTGACACATCATTATCTCCAAAGTCCATAGTTTACATTAGGGTTCACTCTTGATGTTGTACATTGTGTATGTTTTGGACAACTATAACTGTAACATGTATCCACAATGATAGTATCAGAGTATTTTCACTACCCTAAAAATCCTCTGTTCTTCACTGATTCATTCCTCCCTCCACTCTAACCCCTGGCAACCACTGATCTTTTTACTGTCTCCATGTTTTTGTCTTTTCCAGAATGTCATACAGTTAGAATCATACAGTACGTAGTCTTTTCAGACTGTCTTCTTTTACTTAGTAATATGCACTTAAGTTTCCTCCATGCCTTTTCATGGCTTGATAGCTCATTTATTTTTAGCACTGAATAATATTCCATTGTCTGAATGTACCACTTTTTATTTATCCAGCTCCAGAAAATTTTTATACACACTAAATTTGAGAACCCCTGCAGTAGATGAACTCTAAAATTCCTCCCAGACTTAAGGCTTGATAAATCTATATGCTTGTCTGCCATACCCCCATGAAGACTGGTTCCTTAATCAGAAATATGTGTGTGAATGTATAGATATTTCAAGAGAAATAGAAGGCAAACATCTCCTTCAGACGAGGTTATGATCAACATCCAGATAGAAGCTATGAGAGATCCCTACACTCGAGTTCAAAGGTGCAACGGACGTGATGAAATCCCAAAGACCACCTTTCACATCATCTTGGAGGATGAAAAGAGATGATTCTTATAACTGCAATCTTATTCCTGCGATGGCAGGGGAGACTCCTGAGGAAGGGAGAGGAGTATAAAAAGAAATGGGTCCTACCTGCAGTCCCTGTGACCCGAGGAGGAGGGAAAACTGAGGAAGGAGGTCACGATGGCCCTTCCATTGCCTCGTTTTCCTTGATGGGTAGAGGCAGAGAAATATGTTGTAGAAAAGGCAAGAATTGAGAATTAAAGGAAACTCTGGAGGTTAGAATTATTATTAAAGGGAATGGGTGTGAAATCTAAGCAAAGGAAAGGACAAAAAATATGGTGAGTTCCTTGGGTTCCAACTGGGGTGAGAGCCTGTTATATATAATCTGATCCTATGTTATGATATATTTGTGCCCTCCCCAGCAAATATATATGTTGAACCTAATTAGCATCACAATAGTATTAACAGGTGAGGCTTTTAGGAGGTAATTAGATAACCAGGATGAAGCTCTCATGAATGAGATTAGTGCCCTATAAAAAGAGATTTGTTTGACCTTCCATCATGTGAGCACAAAGTCACCATCTGTGAGGAATGGGCCCTCACCAGACACTGAATCTTCTGGCACCTTGATTTGGACTTCCCAGACTCTAGAACTATAAGAAATAATTTTATGTTGTTTATGAACTACCCAGTTTATGGTATTTTTGTATAGCAACCCCTAAAGAATAAGACAAAGCCTTTGGAATTGTATTAGTACTAATCAGCTGGGTTGTGACATTGTTCATATCAATATTTAATTCTTTGAAAGCCAGGGAGACAGGATATTTTTTTCACATTTTTATTGATCATATGTCAGTTTTATTCATGGTGAATTGTCTATTCATATACATTCTTCATTTATTTTGTTAGATTTTCTTTTTTTAATTTCTATAACCCCCTAGGATAACAGCCCTTCATTGTTTGTGCTACAAATAATTTCCTTTATTTCACATGCTTATGCTTTTTTCAGCACACATAAGTTTTCATATGTACACAAATCAAGTGAACTTTATACTTTCTTTCATTTATACCAAAGTCCATTTATTTAAAAGACCCAAATATTTACAGGATTTTTCTCGTTGCCTTATAATTTTTAGTTTGCCTAATATTTTTCTTTTGTGGCACCAATCTTAACCTTTTTACTCTCCAAATGGCTAACAAATTGTATACTCACCATTCAATTATTCATAAGTTAGGAAGGCTGGCATAACATGCATTGTCATAACACTACTAATAATTCCCCTAATAAATACAGCAAATTACCTTTTTTCCCCATAAAGATTTTATTTCAATAAACTCTATCTAAAACATCAGCTTATAATGATAACATTTATCTTCTTTGTAAAAATATAAAACTGGTTTCCTTAGGTGACTTTGCTTTATAGGGTCTTAGTGTTCTGTTTTACGTGATTCTCAAAGGCTTTCTCAACTTTGAAATTGTATTGTTTTTGTGAGCACAATGAACATCCATTGTTGTACTAACTAGAAATATAAGCCAACCCACCTCCCTGAGCGCAGAGGTCAACACTGACCAGTAGCCAGTTTTCATAAGGCCTGCTCAGAACTGAGCTGTTAAACAACAGCAGCAATAATGTTTGACAGAAACCCAGAGACCATATGGGGCTCTTTATAGAATCATCTTGCTGATGCCTGGTTTAGAGTCAGCAGTCATATCTTTGGTTATCATGGGCACCTCTTCCAATGCACCATTGGCAGAGAATATTGTGAGTACCACGTTTCCTCTTCTTCCCAGGTACACATTTAGAATGCATTTCCCAGTTAAGGAAGGGCACTGACAGAGCAGTTAGGCTGGGCACTGACTGAGCCTTACAGAATGGGATATAGGCAGATGTGATGTACACCACTTATAGACCTCTCCTAAACCTATCCTGTTCTGGAACTCCATCACACTCTATCTTGGGTAAGCTCGTCGGATGTAGAAATTCAGCAGGAGACACAGCACTTTAGAAGACAGTTGAGACATAGGTGGAGGGAACCTGAGACCCTGACAGACCCAGTTGTAGGCTACACACTGGCACTGGCAAAGAACATCACGTTAAACTTTGTCTGAGTCAAATATAAACTTGTGTTGATTAAGACAGTGAAATGTGGGCATTCATTGTAACAGCTGCTGATATTTATCCCAACTAATGCTCCCACCATAGCTCAGCCAGCATCTTGCTTCTGTCTACTTTGAGCTGGGAAACCAGAGCACTGATATTGTTAAAGACAAAATTGCAACACTGAGAACTGCTCAGTTTCTGAGTGAAAGAAAAATTCTATTACATCAGTTTAGATCAGAGATTTGGGGAGATCAGAGACCTTTGTCCATTTGCTAATTAGTTTGGGGTTAATTTTTCTGAGAGATAATTTCAATTAAAGTGTGATCTTCAAACAAGTGGAGTATCAGGCTGTCAGCATTACCTGCATTGAGACTCCCGTTTTCCTACCCCGAAGCTGGATTTAATCAGAGGTGAAATGACTTAAACTGAGTAGATATGGGTTTCACCAAGACACTCACAAGGCTTAGTTCTGAAGATACATGAAGAAGAAAGACACTCTTTGGATATTTATATTGCCTGTGAAAGTCACAGAAATAATTCTAATAAGTTTCTAAAGCAGACTGTCTCTATAACATTATGGGAAATGCTATCTCCAGAATATTTGTACATCACAACAAAAAAATTAATAAGGTGTTCACAATTAAGGCAAAATGCTCTAGAGAGAACTGAAGTTAGTCAATCTGGGTTTGAATTCTTGCTGCACTGTTTATTAACTGTATGAGCTTTTATGATCTTAATCTCTCTGCTCTGTTTCCTCACTGGTAAATTGGAAGAAATAATGATAGTAGTGATACCTACTGCATAGGATTGTAGTAAAGATTAAATGAATTGTTATCTTTAACTTAAAACAGTGCTGTTATACTGTAAGTGTTCATTTACTCTTATTATTGCATGAATTCAAAATAAAGGAATTAGTCCTGTATGCAAAGTCTAATGTCACACTTTGAAAATCTCCATGTCCCTTCAGTCATGCATTTCTGTAAACACCTTTCTAATATTTCACTTTTGTCTAAATTATCCAGTTATTCCTTCCAAGCCAAATTTTTAGATAAGTTATAGATATAGTTGCAACAAGTAGACAGGATATGGAGGATATTTCATTTAGGTGTAGTAACAGGTGCAATACACAAAAGTAGGAAAGTATGGAATATGTGGAATGTGTTTGGTTAGATTAGTTTTTGTGGCTATCATCTTTACAGTGTAGCTTTTTTTTTTTTTTTTTTTCTTTTTTGGTAGTTCTATGTTCCAAAAGTAGGACTTAAAAACCAAAAGCTTTTTGTATTTTTTGCTTTCTCTAAAGAAAAGAAGTCATCCTTTCCTTCAAAATACTGTTAACTCTAGGTACCTGTTAGGCTTATTTTTTATTTGGAATTGGAGGAAAAGAAGCAAGAAGGAAATTCATGATCAAATGAAAAAATAAAATCCATTTTGTAGAGAATCTTCAAGCTGCTACTAGGTATTGTTTTTAATTGCTTACAAGTAAAGAACATCCTGAAGTTTGGATTATACTGAAAATATGGGTCTTTGCACACTTTTTAAAATCAGTGTATCTAGTTTTCTTTTGTTTGACTTTATAGGTGCTCAGAGAAAAAGCATAAGGAACTATATTTTTATTCATTGCATTTTGAAAGGCTTGTTTTGTTTTCTTCGAGAGGGAGATAGTTTTGTCAAAAGGTTTGTAGTCACTTTGTTTGCAGTCTTTTAAACAAGTGATAGTTTATCATGGAGAAATATATATTCAGATATCATATGCAATATGAAAACACTAGTTCCTGCTATTAATTCAGAATTCTTAGTCCATGTGGCATGTTTTATAGCCTAACATAGTGAAACGAAAGGGATTTTATATATTTTAGTTCTGTCCCTCTGCTGGCAGTGGAAGTAAATCCCAAAGTATTCAGCAGGTGCCATTAATATGCAAATAACAGAGAATACACTATTTCTAATAGACCTCCCAACTGCATGGGAGGCATCGCTGTTGGAGCAAATTAGCTTTCTGTAATTTGCATGCTTTTCACAACCTCCTGGGATTATATTTTAGATCAGAGACAATAAAAGCATATGCAGTTAGCTTAAAATGTAACTAATTTTAGACTTTGAAATAATTTTAACCTAACTTCTTTGTGGTGTTAAACAGCTATTTTCAAAGAAACTTTCATAACAGTCTATAATTTTCATAGCATTGATTTGCCATGAATGGCTCCATTTCTCTATAGCATAAAAACAAATGTGAGAACACACCAGGTGTATGGGTTTCCCAATTGACTGAAAAGACACAAGAGGGTGGTGAACTGCAGGCTTGGGAGTATGCATTGTTTGGCCAGTTCCAAAGGACAGTATGAAATCAACAGAGAATAAGAAATTGGTCCAAAGCAAGTGATCAGCCAAAATATTTCATGGCCAGAGGGACCAGCCAGAAAGATAAAGTTTATTTATTTAGCTCGCTATATGAACCTCACAATATTTAGATATGTGCATAGATAAAGCAATATCTAAATACACTAATAAATTATATTAAATCAACTGGTTTTAACTATTCCAACTTATGTCTTATAAATAATGTGCTTTTGGAACTATTATCACTATTCTAATGTCATAGAAATCAGGAAAGTTCCTTAAAAAATATTCACCCAGCCTGGCAGCAACCAAAGTCACTGGGAATTTAACATAATCTATCAGGACTACATTTTTCCATTGCTCTGTCAGTGAGAGGATGAAAACTGAACCAACTAGTGCATATTTCATTGAGAAAATAATTTTGATTTCTCTCTGGATTGGATAAGCCTAGACTTTTGATAAAAATATTCATAAAAATACTCAGATAATGTTTCAACTTTTTGCTGTCTTAAATTCACACATGATAATTGAATTGAAGAAGTAAAATAATTAGATGTTTAAAGCTTAAATGTCACCTTCAAGTATGTAATTTTGATTTGGAGCCCAAATTATCTAATGACTAAATTATTCTGCATTTCCTTTTGTCACATGAGAAAATGTTATAAATGGAAGTTACTTAAGAAGGTTTATTGTCTAAATATGTTCCTTATCCATTAGTCAGGTAACCAGTAACTTACCACAGATAAACTGACTTAGAGAAAAAGAAGAAAAATAAAAATAACTTTGTTATGAAGAAAGAGTGTGATTACATAATGGTTATTCCAACATTTCTGGTTACATTATGGGCTGAGTCAATTCAAGATATTTCTGCTCATTAATCTTGCTGAGATGTATGAATCAACTTGCAGTAGATAATTTGGCCATTTGACATACCTTGAACCTGCAAAGTAAAAAACAACTAATTTAAATATGATAAATTCAGTTGAACCAATAATTTCACATATGTATATATATATTTATACATTGATACAATAACATTTTTGTTTATCTATGAATTCAAGCTTTAAAGATGTTATTTTTTGCTCAATAATCACATTTTGAAAAAGTACTCTTCTATCGCAAATGGAAAGAGAATTCACATATGGTGTATTTAAGTAAAGCAATACATTATGGAAAGAAGTTATTTGTATATAAATGATACTGAAAATAATGATACTTTTATAACAAAATTGAGATCTTCTAATACCAAATAAAGTGGTATAATTTAAGGTATAAATTTTACATATATCATGCATTTATATAATTACTCTAAAATATAACACAGCATTTATTTGGTATATCTTCTTCAATTCCTTTCCTTCCATACCAACCACTTGGGGCTCTGCCCTCAGTCCATCTTTTTTCTTGTTCGTCTCTAATCATATTACTCAGTGCATGGCTTTCTTTTTATCTCTCTGTTGACAGTACCCAAAACAATGTCTTCACCTCTTATGTTTTTGGTTTTTCTCTTAAACCAAAAATCTAAATTCAGTCCACCCCACGTGTTAAAGTGCAGCTCAGTTATGAGCTCTACCAATAAAGCTTCAATGATTCTTCTCACTCAACCCCTCTCTCTTTTCTCAGAAGTCCCAGAAAGATTTGAGTGTGAGGCCTTCAATTCATCTTATTCTTAAAATACGGCACTTCCTAAGTTTTAAAATTATATTAGAAAGGTCTTCTTTCCTTTGATATATGGTATGCTTCCTGAGAGCAGCCATTCTTATGTTATTATATTATATCATTGTGTACTGAGTCCAATTCCTTAAATAAAGCAGGGACTCCAGAAATATTTAATGAATATTGATATATGAAATCTCTATAAGCACCAATTTATTCTCTCATCTACTCTGTCAGATATGGAAAGAACTTTATATCTTATGTCTTCTCCTACCTGCCCCCCCCCCCATAACAGATATTTACTTTTCCCATTCAGAGTGATTAACTAGGGAAATCCAGAACACAGTTTTAGACGGCTGGGTTTGTACTGCTTATGTGACTTTAGATACGTCATTTACCTCTATTTGTAAATTATTAAGTGCCTAATCTATCAATCCCTGTAAATTGCTATGAGGATTATCCAATGCAGTATGCTTTGCACCAACACATTCTGAAGGCAGTTTCTATAAACAGAGAATGGCAGTTCCCAGTATTCCAGTCCAGGCCAGCATTGCTTTGAGTCTTGGAGTGCCTGAGAGTCGCTGAGGGCCCTAGTTGCCTCTCCACTGGAACAATGTCTGAATGTCCTTACCTTTAGTTGTTTGGCTAGCACCTTCATGAAAAAAGCCTTTGTGGTCTCTGCTTTTCTCATGGAGTGTGTGTTTGGACATGACCTCCTTACCAGCTGACTTCAAGTCAAGGAGAACTTTTTGGCAGCTGATGTGAAACATTCTGGTTGAACGTGTTCGGGGCTGTGAGTCACAGACCTGTGTTTATTTTTACTGAAAAAGAGCAGAGCAGGGAGACTTGGCCCCATGGCCTTTATTTGAGTAGCACACAACAGCAGAGCTCCATGTCCAGGAGCAGAGAGAAGATTGTTTCAAGTATGTTAACCAAAGAACACAAGAATATTATTAGTTTTTAGTCTGAGTGACTAAAAGTTGCTCTTTGCGGTGTACCATACAAATATAAGCCACAGAAGACATTCCTTTTAAAAATAATGTCACTTTTGCACTAAAAAAAAAAAAAAAAAAAAAAAATCCCAAACACTTCCCAGCTTAAATAATCAGAACAATTTTGCCTTTCCTGGGAAATCATTGACTCCATCCCCCAACACATTCTCTGTCCTTTACTAACTTTCTGAACTTTTCTCTTTCCAATATTTTGAGAGATAACCTTGCTGAATATAGCTTTCTTTAGTGAATTTCCCATACTTTTTTTTCTTGTCTTCGTGGACTAAATTTGATACCTCTGATTAATACTGTAAGCCCCCTCTTTGGTGGCAAGAGATGAGTCCTCTTACATTAACCTCCCTCAGACCTCGTCCATGCACTGATCATTTTTTTATTGCCGTGGAGAAAGGACTTCAATTTGCATATATTGAACATCTCTGTGAGCTAGCTACTATACCAGGGTCCTTACACTGTCCCCTTTAATCTTCACAACTACCCTTGGAGGTAGATAACATGATGCTCATTTTAAAGATGAGAAAATTGAGTCTCTGAGGGACCCAAATAAAACTGCTACATAGTAGTAGAGTTAATGTTTATATTCAAAGCGGGCTGATTGTAGTTTCCATATTCTTTCCATGATACAACTAAAAATGAATAAATAAATACACATAAACGTAATAATGCACACAGACACACACATATGTATATCTATGCCTGAATGCCTGTTGCTGAGTCTTTACAACACCTAAAATAATTGATATTAGACAGAAACCACTCAGTCATTTCAGTGATAAGTAGATGAACTAGGTATTATCAAAACAATAGATTTGTCACATTCACAGATTCATATACAGATGTATTTCCATGTCTCATATACATACAAGAAAACCTGGTGATCTGGAAAAACTCTTTCCTCAAAACAGACCACTGTTTTAATCTCACTCTTTCATACCTGCAGATAATCTGGACCCAGCAGACTATGGTACTAGAAGGACATGCTGGCAGATGCTCAGTGAGCATCAGTGTTTAGGCTAGAAGGAGGTTGAGCAGGTATTGGAAATGAAGGTGGGATAAGAGGCAGATATTATCTGCAAAAGAAGAAGACGAAGACCCAGATTCTTGGCATGGAACCCCAGTTCAGAGCAGAGCTATCAACCTCTTGACCTGAAGCTCAGACAGTGATGGACTAGCTCAGGGTTCCTGATTATTGCTGACAACAGGAGGGATTGTCTCCACAATCTGTATTAAACCTGAGCCTATGGATCATTAAATGCTCAGAGCTTCGAAGATTAGAGAGTTAAAAGGGCAGGGAGTTATCCAAGTCACCCTAATTCTCTTCTTTCTTATCTATGTCTTAGCCTTCTTTTTTCAGCTTTCTGGAGCATGATTACTCTTCAGCAGATCATGGTAATGTGGGTTGGGAAAAAATGAAATCAAACTAGTGTTTCAGCAATTCTTTCATAATGTAATCTGAACCAGTCCTTATTAACGAGCCCAAAGTATTTCCCATCCAGCTGAAGTCCTGCAATTATTTAAATGTGTAAGTGAAACCATTCTTTATACCTTCATTCACAGTCCATTTGAGTCAGAGACTGAGTTCGCTTGGCTTACTAACTGGGCATTAAGCACCATTTGCACAGCTTAAGAACTATCAACAATTTCAATGGCCCATAATAAATATATGTACAATTATTTCTAAATCGGTTATCCTTCATAGTTGAAAATCACATTGCAGATACAGTCCCTAATCACATGTCCGACTGTAACTACACAACTAGAATTTAATATATATTTGCATTGGGATTTGCCATGTACAGAACATTTATATTATCTTTGGTTTTCAATATAACTTAAGAAATTAGTTGTAATTAATAGTAGTAGTATTTTTTTGCCATCAAGGAAACAAGATTGAGAGATGTTGGATGACCCATGATTATAAAACTAGGAAGTGTGGGAGGCCAAAGTGCATGGCATATTGTGTTTATGCATACCATAAATATGTATAGTTCTTCTTTCATAATTGTTATCCAAAATGCCATGTTGGCCATCATACTTGATTACTGGTCATTTATATAAAATACAAAGCCATTTCTAAGAATGAATGGTTATCTTATCTAAATCCATACATACTTAAATTATTACCTTCTTTCAGCAATTCCTTCACTGGGGTATTTAATTTATTTATTTTGGGCATTTCAATTAGTTATAGTTTGCAAATATAATAAAATTTTGCAGCAAAGAATCTGAAAATAGCATTCTCCAAGAGTCCAATTTTATTTAAAATCTTTATTTATACATTTAATCATATATTCAGTTTTCAAATATACTGTACAGTACATGTACATTAATGACTTTTTTCAATTTTTAATATATTAAAACACAGGCAGTTTAATTTAAGTATATTCTTAGAGGTTGGAAAAATACTGGAAAACTTTAATAATATAATTTCATACCTTGACACCTATGTATTCAAAACCTTGTAGGTTTTCACTGGTATGAGACAGCACTCATAAAAATTATTTGATTATGTCATTTTGGACAGAGGAGGAGAGGATTTTTATTGATTTTTATTTCATTCAAATCACTTTGCCTTGGAAATATTTCTGAAAAACTGCTCAGAAAAATTAATAGGGGAAAAGAGTAGACTATAGTGCCATAGAACTGACTAGAAATTCCTAATGCAGCCTATTGCCAAATCCCAATAAAGTGTCCATAAAGGTCCACAAAAAAAGATGCAAATTCACAAAAACTTCAATAACTGAGAGTAAAACCATTGTCAAAATTGGGAGACTGTCACACTACCTATGAAATCTATGTAGTTGAATAAAATAGCACAATTAGCACTTGTGCATATAGTGCTAAAACAAAAAAACCTATTGGCCTGAAAGAAAGGAGAGAAATAATTTCTCCTTCTGCCTTTGTCTGACTTTGAAGCAGAGAGGCTTCCCGTCTCCACCCTGAGAACACTTCGCTGCGTGGGTATTTTATTTTGACACACACAAATTACTGTTTCTTTTCTTTCATCTTTAACTTTCCACTACAATTGAGGAAGTGGAACCCCCAGAAAGCAAGAGGGTAGAAAATATGGAGATGCTGCTGGAAATCCACTTTACCTTTGAGGTATAATCATAATAAACTTAGTGCTGTAAAAGGAGAAAGTTTGTTGGTAGGACATGCTGATAGTTGTAGGTTATTTGAATTTAACTGGTTTCATGTCAGCAAATCATGCAGTGAATGCTGGAGACAATCCTAACTCAATATAAAAGAGATGTGCTTAAAATCTTCTCCCTAGACATAAATTGAGAATGAAATCTTAGTGATACTTAAGTATAAGTGGTGCCAAAGCAAGCCATACATATGAACTGCCAGAAAAATACTGAGTGTGACTATACTACTTCCAATTTTAGAACCAGTGGAAAATGTTAGACTACCATTTGGTATTCAAACAATATGCAAAAATGTGTGCTTCTCATCATATAAAAATCATGCTGAGTTATAAAGAAAGCAAGACAAGTTAAAGTATGAGATGGGTAACATGAAGAAAGGGTAATAAGTAAACTAAAATTACCAACAGTAAAATTAAAATCTGAGCTGTGGAAATTAAAGAGCAATTTCAATTAGTATGAAGAGAGAAACTTTAAAAGTTTTCCCAGAATAATAAGGAAATTAAAAATAATGAGAGAACTTGATGGAAAAAAAGATAACCCAGTTGTGAAAATTCATATTTCTGTGAGCAAGAGAGACTAGAAAAAAATACAACAAAAGTAAAAATCAAAATTTTTTTTAAAAAAGAAAAAATAATGTGTTTTACACTGGAATCACTTTCCACTTGGAAAAATGATAGCTAAAGTTTGAATTAGACCTTAAAAACACTTAAAAACATCCAAGCAGGAAAAAAATAGGTTACCTATAGATAAATAAAATTAAGTCTGGCCTGAGACTTCCCCTTCACATTATTTGAACAACATGAGACCCTACAATTTAATAGTCTGCAGAAATCTTTGGGGAAACGTTTGTGATGAAAATGTAAATAACACTTCAAGTTTATATTAATACATGAAAACAAGTCCCTCTCAGATATGTATGGGAGGATAAATTTAGTATCCACTTACCTCCTTGGGAAAAAATATTTAAAAACTTATTGGAGACCTGTATTCCAGGCAATTGAGAGATGAATCAAAATTACAAAGTCAAGAAAGGAAAGTAGAATATTAGATAACTTTTTAATAATGTTATGATTCTGGGCCGACCGCATGGTGCACTCGGGAGAGTGCTGCGCTGGGAGCGCAGCGGCGCTCCTGCCACACAGGTTCGGATCCTATATAGGGATGGCCAGCGCACTCACTGGCTGAACGCGGTGCAGACGACACCAAGCCAGGGGTTGCGATCCCCTTACTGGTCACAAAAAGGACAAAAAATCAATCAATCAATCAATCAATAATAAATAATATAAAATGTTATGATTCTATACATTGAAATCAGTATTGCAAACACTGTGTTAAAAAGTAACGTGTGTGCACCAGCATGCTGCCAAAAAAGTAATGCGTGTTACTATAACAAAATACAATGCAAAAGTCAGACATATTTTTCAAATAAATATAATGCAAAATGTAATAATTGGTTGACATTTAATCTATGTATAGAACTCTAAATAACAAATTCTAAGCAGGAATTGAGAGTACAATTTTACTAATTTCCTCAAGTTATTGGTAGAGTCCAGAAGTACTGCTTTTGTTTTTTTAAAATTATTTTTTAATTACTAAAATACATTCTCACTGAGAAAAATAAAACATAGATATGTATATAATTAAAGCTACAAATTCTCCACTTACATTCTCTGACACCTAAAAGACATAAAACAAAAAAATTATTTGATTTGTATTTTCCAGAGCTATAAAGAGGTAGACTATAAGAAAATACATATTTAAACACTCCTACTTGTGTATGCATACACACTCATACATATATATACACATGTATATGCAGAGAATGTGTATCTTAAGGTATATCTAAATCTTTCTATATAGTACCTATATATTACATATAAAACACATAATTATTGTTTTATATATTTTTTTTACAAAATTATATAATTTGCATGCAATTTTGCAGTTTGTTTTCTGCACTCAAAAAGCTATAGTAGACAATCTTCTTCACCAGATATACCTAAGTTTAAAAACATATATATGAGAGTATATATATATGTATAATATAATGTATTATATTATACATTATATTTATCTATTTATTTATTTATTTATCTATTTTGCTATGATGAAGTCTAGATTGTCTCCAAATATTTATTATTAAAATAATGATTCAATAAATATTCTTGGACATACATCGTTGCTCACTTATTTTAGTATTTTGGAAGATATGCTTCTGGAAGTATAATAGTTGTTTTACTGAATATGCATACTTTTTGTTTTAAGCAGCATTTGGCCTTTCTCAAGGAATCCACCATGTAATCCAAGCTAAAGCCCTAAGACTGCCTCTCCAGACAAGGAGAGTATCTCATCTGGGAACTTACTAATGCTTCCTGAGCAAGGGACTCCTAAAGTCACAAGGCAAGTGTCCAGATACATCCATATATACATGGGTATATCATGGCTTGGGGGCTTTTAATGAAATTTTATATTTATGAGTCTGAGACAGTAAATATTTAGTATTGTTGAGGAGGCCACTACAATTGCTAGTAGTGTTCACTTTAGATCCTTATTTGCAAATATCCATGAAATAGACCAGCAAGAACAACTGTATTTTTGGGAAAACAAAAATAAAAAAATAAAATAAAATCAAAGGTAAGAAATAATATAATTAAGAGTAATCAGGCTGAATCATGAGAGGAAATGTATCCTAAGAAGACAGATGTAAGGCCGAGCCCGTGGCACACTCGGGAGAGTGCAGCGCTGGGAGCACAGCGATGCTCCCGCCACGGGTTCGGATCCTATATAGGGATGGCCGGTGCACTCACTGGCTGAGTGCCTGTCACGAAAAAGACAAAAAAAAAAAAAAAAAAAAAAGAAGACAGATGTATTATAGAAAATAAAAGGCAAATATATATTGGTTAAACTTGTATCCCCAGAAAGGTTCAATTATGTATCACAAACATAAAGCAAATGTATGCTGTTATAAAAAGCAAACACCAAGAAAAACAGAAAAACAACACAAGTGCTTGAAAAGTAAAAACAGAGTCACTAAACTAAAAACAAAAACAACAACAGAAAAACAATGGTGCTGAAGAGTTGAACTGATATTTGTTAAGTGATATTACTTAAAACACATAATAATGTAGATTCAGACTGCAAGGAACTATAATAGCCGGATAAATCAATCCAAGTTATAGTTAACTCTAAAAAATATTTGATGTCACAGTTTGTTAAATGACTGTCAGTTTTAAATAAGGATAGGAAAAACATAAAATCAGTTTTACTATCTAGGAAAATATTTCCAAATAATTCCCATAAATTGGACAAAGAAGGAAGTTAAGAATGGGGGAGGAATGAAAATAGTGCTGTCTTAGTTGAGGAAGAAATTGTAGACACTAATTAACTTCTTTTAGTCAACTTTATTGAGCTATAATTAACATACAATTGGGTGTGCCCATTTTAAGTGTGTGCTTTTTTTTGAGAATTGACAAATGTGAACCTGTATGGAAAATGACCATCACAATCAAGATATAGATTATTTCTTCTACCAAATATGTTCTTTTTTCCAATTCCCAGTCAGTATTTACTCACACATCGAGCCCCAGTCAACCATGGCTGACTTTCTGCCATTAGAGGTTAGATACATATCTTTCCTACAGTTCCACATAAATGGAATCAAACAGTGTGTACTCTTCTGTGTCTAGTTTCTTTTGATCAGCGTATGTTTTTGAAATTCATATATGTTGTTGCGTCTATCAGTAATGTGTTTCTTTTTATTTCTTAATATTATTCCATTGTTCAGATACATCACTATTTATCCCTCCCACTGTTGATGGACTTTTGAGTTGGTTCCTGTTTTAGGGCTATTAATATAAAAAGCCCCCGTGTAAAAGTGTGAAAGCGGGATCATTTTCAGAGAATGGGGACATAGTTGGACCTATAGGTGCAACTGCTGGATTATACTTGCATGTACAGGTGTAAATTTAGCTGTTTTAGAAAATGTCAAACTGTCTTCCAAAAGGGCTTCAAATTTACCAGAAATATATGAGAGTCGCAGTTGCTTCACATCCTTACCAGCACTCAGTTATCATCAGTATTTTTATTTATTTTTTTATATTTATCTGTTTATTTATCTGTTTATTTTTATTGAAACATAATTGATGATACATGTTTGTGGGGTACAGAATTGACTATCAACACTTGTGTACAATATGTGATGATCACATTAGGATAGTCATATTCATCATTATAAAATGTAATCATTTTTTGTATCCATTAATTTAGCCATTCTAACAGGCGTATGCCATCTTATTGTCATTTGATTTTGCAGTTCATTAATGACTAATGGTATTGAACATCTTTTCTTGTGTTCATTGGCCATATGCAAGTCATCTTTGGTGAAATGTGTAATTAATTTGGCAGTATGGTTTCCTATTTTAAGGATGAAAAAGTTCCTTATGTGTTTTTAATAGAATTTCTTTGTCAAGTATATGTACTACAAATATGTTTATTTTCTAAATTCATACAGCTTCTTTTGTAAAGCAAAACCTTTTAAGTTTAGTGAGTTTTAAGCTTAGTGAGGTCCAAATGAATTTTTTTTCCTTAATGACATAATTCTTGTGTTCTAAGACATCTTTGCCTACTCCAATTTTGAAAAGATTTTCTCCTATTTTTTCTAAAAGTTTTACAGTTTTCATCATTATGTTTTATTCTAGGATACATTTCAAGTTAAGTTTTGTAGAAATATGAGGGAAGAGTCAAAGTTTATTTTTCTTCAATATGGATATCCAATTTGTTGATAAGACTATGTTTCCTATTGAATTTATTGTAACAGTATTGGTAGTAGATTGACCATATATGCATGGTCATAAAAATATTGTTTTGTGATTCATAAATATAATATATCATTTTATTTTTTAGGTCTTTCTTAATTTCTCTTAATAGTATTTTGTCGTTTTTAGTGAGCAGGACTTGCACTTCCTTAAATTTATCGCTATGTATTTTATGCTTTTGGATAGTATTCAAAATGATTGTTTTATTTCCATTTCCATTTTTTGAATGTAATTATATAAAGTAAGAACTAGTTTTTGTATATTGACCTATCAGGCTATGACCATAGTAAACTCACTTATTAGTTCTAATAAAATATACACTAAGTTTCTTTATAGAATCCCTAACATTGCGAATTTTATGGTGTTGAGTGCTGGATTATGTTGTATTCCTTCTAAGAGTTTTTCAATTTGTTTTTAAAGCAGTTAGATTACTTACAGATTAGTTGGATCCTTTTGAGTCTTTCTCTTAAAATTGCATAGGTTGGGTCTAGATAGTAGTATCCCTGTGAATAGTTAACAACTGGCTCTCAAATAAATAAATATGTGTGTGTATACTTCTGATGTAAAGGATGTGTAGTTCACAATTTACAGAAAACTATAAAATGTATGATATTTTTTATTTTTAATTCTATAGAACCAACTGTCTCTCATGGAAAGTTTTTGTTGATTTTTGCCAAGCTTCCACATCTGTAATTTCTAAACTATCAATGAATAAAAGTGAGTGTCATTCCAACATATGTTTGTTGAAATTTTCCTTTACATTTTTACATATCTTACATGAATAACATAAAAATGAAACAATAGATATATGTCAGAAATTTACTGTTAGTGACTTTTATTTAAACTGGATAATATTTATCAAATACTGGAAGAATTTTTTGTATTTGTGCTATTTCCAATATATCAGCTATACATATGACACATTTTTAAGTTTAACATACATTATTAATATTTCATCCATCACTTTTTTATTCTGGGCAATCTATAAAACAATAAATCAAACCCTAATGTTTTTAGTTTTTCATAGTATAAATGTTCCTGCCATGGCAGATTTCAAGGATCCAGCATGACATTACTGAAGGTAGAGTTGCAAAAAGGTGCACAGTAGCATGCCATTATAGTATAAACAATGTTAAGAGTATAGATAGCAGAAAAATGTACTGAGATAACTAAAAGGTAATGACATATTTAGTATTTTCTAGTATTTATTTCTTTTGTCCTTGACATAATCTATTTAAGTGTCATTTGTACACTCTAATTTTTAATACCAGTCATGTTTAACACCTAGTTTGTAAAAATTCTCGAAAATTTTACAATTCGTTGTTGGGACTCCCAGCATTGGGTCTAGAGTAGCTGTATTAGTTACCTATTGCTGCTGTAATAAGTTACCCAATTTTTGTGGCCTAGAAAACATTTATTTTCTTACATTTCTAGAGGTCAGAACTCTGAAATGGGTTTTAATGAATTAAAATCAAGGTATGGACAGACCTGTGTTCCTTCTGGAGACTCCAGGGGCGAATCTATTGTCTTGCCTTTTCTAGTTTCCACTCTCATCTTGTGGCCATTTTCAAAGCCAGCAGCACAGCATCTTCAAATTTCCTTCTGACCAAACTCTAGAGCCTTCCTCTTTCACTTAAAGAACACTTATGATCACACTGAGCTAATCCAGGATGATTACCCCATCTCGAGATCCTTAATCACATCTACAAAGTTTCTTTTTGGCTTGTAAGGAAACATCTGCACACCTTCCAGAAACCAGAACATGAGCATTTTTGAAAGCCAATATTCTCCCTGCCATAGTAGCCTTTGCTATTATTGTACTTAATCCTAAACGTTTTGCTGGATGTTTTGATTCCTCTCCACTCTGCCAAATGGAAATTAGAATGATTCTCAGCCCTTTGTGAGTTTTGACAATATTTCTGCTTATAGTTCTCTAGTAATTGTTCTTCTCCCACATGTTATTCTTTGTGTGGCCTAAGGGAATTTTTAGTATGCATGTGCAGATTAGTATTCAGACAAGGATACAAAGGAATCCCAAGCAGTTTTTGGAATCACTTTAGTTGCCTAGTTCTCTTCTTTCTAGCACTTTTCACCTCAAATTCTAGCTAATGCCTGATTCCTGAATACCAGTCTGTCTCTTCAACTCAGAGAAACCTCTGGGGATTGACTGGGATCCCCTTCCCTGTGCCCCATTCTAGAAACTGGCTTTAGATACAAAGCTGGGGCAATGTAAAGCTGACTTTTTTACCTTCTCTTTGGAATCATAGTCCTACTCTACTTATAAACCAATGTCTGAAAACAGTTACTTCATATGTTTTATCTAGCTTTTGGTTTATTATAAGAAGTTGAGTTTGAACCATGTTACTCTCTTAAGTCAGGAAACAGAGCTTAAATTAACTTAGTTGAACTTTTAGTTAAAATTCTATTTACAGATTTATGAAAAACTACTATGAGAATATAAACAGAAAATATAATTTCCAAACCACTAAAAGAAAGAAAACAGAAAGCAAAAAGTAGAAAATAAAAAATAAAACAATGCAATTAAATAAAAAACAATCAGGAAATGCAAACAATGTAGACTAAAGTGACAATCCCAGTAAATGTGAATTGAACAGACTGAATTATCAAAGAAAAGAAAGGAACAGTTTGATTGGGTTTAAAAATCCAACTGCATGCTCTTCCTAAGATACAATGGATATAATTAAAATATTAATCACATAGTTTAAAAATAAATGATAAAATGATCTTAGTATTTGCTTTGCTACATAGAAAGTATAGTCTCATGTTATTTAAAAATTAATATTGAATTAAACAGAAATCAAGTTAAAAGTGAAATAATATTATTGGAGAAGATAAATAGTAAACAAAACATAGTTCTCATAATAAAATACACAAGACCCTCATCTCTAAAAAATAAAGGTAAGAAAAATATCAAGAAATATTGATAACTACAGGAATAATAGTAAACATATTAATTATCACAATAAATGTAAATGTATAAAACTCAAAACATCTCCAGTTCACATTAATAAAAGGCCATGTACATACTATCAACTCCTGAAAGATGTCATAGTAACTAGAGGTAGGAAGACAAGACCTCTACCCACAATAGCTAAATTTTAGTGGCAATAGACTTGTTGAAACAGTGGGGAGAAAAATGATAAAAGGGATGGAAATGTATAAGAAATACATTAATGAAGTGATAGGAAAATAAAGTGATTTTACTGGAATAAAAGCCAGATATAACTAAAGTCAGGATTGTCTTGGTAATGCTTACGTATAATAAGTACACATTTATAACTGTACAACTATTACTAATAATCTCTCAAAGTAGAAAACATTAAATGTAAAAAATGTTTAGCCACTAAGTCCTGCCTTTTTACTGAAATAAGTAAATCTGCAAAATCATAAGGTTTGTTAGAAAGGCAACTTTGGTATTATAGCAGAAAAAAGTATATATATCTTTAACATAAATAAGAATCTGTATCTGAAACTTACAGCAAATATAATACTTAAGAGTGAGTACTGAATAAGATCAGCAGAAAGTTTATCTGGGAAAAATCAAAAAAACAAAAACTTTTCCCATTGCTATAATTATCACCTAACCCTTTTTGAATATTATGGACAATACAAAAAGATTAGAAACAGGAATTAAAGATGCAATTGATAGAACACAATTGTTTGTATTATTCATAGAGTACTCCTGACAACATAGAAAAATTAGCAGAAGCAAATGAAAATGTGTTATTAGATAAAAAAATGTTTAATTAAAGATAAATTCACATAGAAATATTTTCCCATATAATACCAATAAACAATTGGAAGATATAAGATTTTTCTACAATGAAAATGTGTTTGTATGTATGTATATGTGTATATGTTTGTACAAGTATATGAGTATATGTTTATGTGTGTGTGTATACATGCATGTATGTTTATGGGTCCAGAAATAATACTTAAACAAAATTCCTTTCCCCACAATTGTTTTTTAGCTACTTATCTTATTTTCCTTTACAGTACCTAACATGTTATACAATTATTTAAAAAATTTAAGCCATCTTCCTGAGAACAATGAAAGTCCCACAAAGGAGTATAGTTTTTTCACAGCTGTGCTTAGAGGCTGCCACATAATGTGCATTCAAACAAAGAGAATTGTTCATCATTATCTTAGTTGGGTAATCTGAATATTGCAAAGATGCTAATCTATTTAAAGAATAGTTCATTGGAGTATTAATGGATATTTTGTTTTGCAAAGTAATAAAAATATTCTGTGTTACAACTAGAAAAATAAACAGGAAGAAATCATTCAGAGCATATTGGAAAAAAAGAGAGTTGAAACTTGTCCTAGCAGATTTTCAGGTAGTGTTTTCAGTGGTGCCCAAATTAGCAGATGCACCCAAAAAACCTAATAAAAAGCCCTAAAATTGATCTTAATCAAAATAATAATTTGACTAATGAAAAGAGAAAGATCACAAAATAATAAGGTAAGAATTGCTTATTCAATAAATGGGATTAGAAAAACGAGCTATTGGGTAAAATATGTATATTAAAATAAAATCTTAGACATAGTGAAAAATTAAACATAAAAAATGATTACCTTATAACATAAGAAAAAAGTAGATAAGTATTTAACTACTTGTAGAGTAAGAAAATTCTTTCTACATGTTCCAAAGGGCATAATATTTGTATCAAAAGTGCCATAAATATTGTGTCAAAGAGAAAAATGGGCGAAATTTATTTTCATCAAATATTCAGAAAAGAGTTATTATCTTTAACATGAAAACAGCTTTTAAAAATTAAAAAAATAAGCATTATCATCCCAATAAATATATGGACGAATAGTAGAAGCAAATAATTTGCACACACAAAAGAAACTCAAATATTCAATAAGTATATAAAAAATTGCTCAGCAACGTCATTCTACTTTTTGTCTTTTTGTTTTGTTTTGTTTTGTTTTGTTTTTGTCTTTTTCGTGACGGGCACTCAGCCGGTTAGTGCACGGGCCATTCCTATATAGGATCCGCACCCGCGGCGGGAGCGTCGCTGTGCTACCAGCGCTCGGCTGCACTCGGCCCTACTTTTTTTCTTTTAAAGATAATTTATTATTCATATTTGTGGGGCACAAAGTTGATTATTAATAATTACATACAATGTGTGGTGGTCAAATCAAGATAGTTCAGCTTATCCACCATTACAATACAGAATCATTTTTTTTGTCCTTAAGTCAATTTCTCATTAGCTCCCCTCCCTCTCCCACTCTTTTTCCTCTATTCCATCTCTAGTAACCACAGTTCTGTTCTCTCTTTCCAAAAGTGTAATGTATCATTGTGATTGTTGTTTCTCTCTTTCTCTCTCTCTCTGTCTTTATTGTTTGTTTGTTTATGGATTCAGCTCCAAAGAGTAAATGATTTTTAAAATTATTAACAGTGATGGTGAGTGTGTAGAGTGTGGGAGGTGGGAAATAGTGTAGTGATAAATTTTAACAACTGGCTCTTGATATTTAAATTTAATGTTAATGAGTAAAACAAAAGTTAAAAAAACTCAAAAGTTTAGAACATTGCTCAATAAGGTGAGCAACTTCTTTGCCCCACAGGATAATTGATTTCTTAAATAATGGAAGAATTATTTGCTCAATGTTTAACACTATTTATAATGTAATCACTATAGGCATAAAACAGTTTAAAAGTAAACCTGCATTATTAATATTTTCTTCGTTGCTTTATTAAGCCTTGACAGTCAATGAAACAATTATTCCAGCCCTGGTTTATGATGTTTGCTGCATTTCAGTAGTGAAATGATCCCACCATGGTTGATTTCAAACTACTACCTTGGAGTTTCCAAGATCCACACAGTAGCACATCATTACATAGTATTTCCTCCAAACGGACATCACAGATGTAATATTAGAAAGTGATGAGTTTCTATTGTATTATGGGGAATACTATATGATATATATAAATTGGAAAAAATTGTATATTATTTGATCTCATTTTTGCAAAATCTATTGTGTGTATGTGAGTGTATTTTTTTTCATGTATGTTTTGGGATGTGCATAAATGTTTATCTAGATAATACATTTATGGACAATTTGTATTATTTTATTTCCATTTTTCTGTTATTCTCCAAATTTCCTACAATTTACATGTACTGTACAATCATGTACTATTTTGCAGATCTTCCAATGTAAGCAAAGACGATCTAGTTCCTGTTAAAAACTATTCTGTTTCACGTCTTCCATAATTTAAGAGGGAGGAAAAAAAGAGAGGATACAAAATATATAGAATGTTATTCAAAACGTCAAGTCCTGTGGAATTCATACATTTAGCTTAATTTTGCAAACCTTAAACAGATTACAAATTCAATTTCAGTAGAACTCCATGCCCAGTCCAGTCTCTAAATTCTTCCAAACCACATTTTTAGGCCCCTTACCAAATTAGAAATGGTTTTGAACTGCCAAATTGAGGCTCTTTATCCATTAAACTGTACACCACCTAACAGTTATTATCCCCAAGAAGAGTGCAGACTGTATTCTGAATCTGTATTTCTGTATACATTTTTCCACATGCTGATTATAGAGAAAGTGGTAATCTCCACTTTGATTCATTAGTTCAGTAAAGGAGATGTTCAGAATTATTCAATATAATTCACAGCACTTAAAAAAGCATATATTTTCATAATACTCTAAATCTATCACTTTCAGTAGTAATTCAATTATATTACAACCAGTTTGCTACAGCACTGTCATTTTAAAATTGTGGCAGTGCTGCAGCTTTCCTTCATCATAACTGGTCAACATAAGAATTGATTTAGTATAGTATTTTTTTATCAAGCACCTAATATACAGTTTTGTGGTTGTTTGCACTGCTGTAGTAGAGGGGTTATCAGTACCTTGATATCAGACATAAAGTGAATTATGTTTTTTAGTTGAAAACTGTTCAGTTAAAAAAAATAATAAACACATGAATAGTATGTGTTTCTGTATGTGTATTTATCATGTACATGTCCTTTGCCTAATTAATTTTAACAAATGGCAGAATTTGGAATTCATCTACTTTTTAAAGTGAAAGAAATTGAACTTAAGTATTTTAAGATTAATAAATATTCTGCTTCTCCATATGCAGATGATTTTCTAAATCTAACTATACTCCTGTATTGTCAAATTGCTGAAAAAGCATGATCTTCAATTCAGGACTACTAACAACCAATTAGTTTCTTAGATTCCCAATAATAAAAAGGAAGCTGTTGTTAAATATATTGCTGAAATGCTCATTTCCAGTGAAGTTTTATTGCAATCGGAATTGTCCATCTTGGAATCACAAACCAACCTTCATTACATTAAAAACAAAAAAAGTCTATTTTACCAGAGTCTCTTTCTGTCCTGGAAATTCAAATCTAGTTGGCTAATTCTATCTTAATAGCTACAAACTGACTAGAGTATTCTTGACCACTGTCTAAACCTCTCTGATAATGTGTTTGATCAATTTATGTTTTATTTTCATGTTCTCTTCTAGAGATCAGTATATCAGAAAGTTTTATTCAGGAATAACCTACTCTATACACAGCATTGGATATTTATGTTGTAGCTTTACCTCTATACTTTTCATGCTTTTTAAATTAACCCTGAAAAGAGCAAGTGATGTAGGAGATAAGACTTCTACAAAATGACAAGTACTGGTGAAGTGTTCCAAGGAGATAAAATTAGGCAGGATCATTCAGGTGATGTCTTTTCTCACTAAGGCTTAGATATGACTCTGATATTGGACAAAGCCTCTGTCTACCTAACAAACTAAATTAATTTTGTCAAAAGTTAATTGAATTTTTTTTTAAGTCAAACTTGGTTATTTGGAACTAAATAAGTAAAATAGTATAAAAGAGACAAAACTCAATATTATGGCCAGAACTAATGGTTTTCTTGAAAGTTTAGCATTCCCAATAAAAATTAAATGTACCTGGTAGCTCTACTGCTTGAATCATCCAGTTAATTCTATACCAATTATTTATTTCATAGCATTTTATGGTAGTAAAATAATGTGTCAACAATGAAATGTATGACCAAAAGTTAATTAAATATGTTTTCAAGTTAACAGATAACATGAGAGCCAAAGTAAACAGAAAAGGCAAAAAGTTTAATTTAGTACTGGTCATTTAATTGAGTAGTGTCTATGAGAGAGAAATTTGTTTTTATGGATGCTCATTTCTAAACTCCTGGTAACCAAGAGATATCTAATATATTAAATGTGAAGTCATCACAGTTTATCTTATACTGCCTTTTACAGCAGCAGCTTGTTTTACTTCATTATAGTCCAGCTCAGGCCCGAGATAAAGAAAAAGGCAAAGTGTGAAGAATTTAGGAAATAACCCACTACTCAGATTCATGCTGTCCCAAAAGAGAATAGAAACAAAGTGAAGAAAGATTTAGAGAAAATGAAGACAACCAAATTGCAATTTGTAGTAATGGGAATGCTGATAGTATTGATCTGGTCATCACATCTTAGGCACAGGTGGTGACAGTCAGCTTGGTACCCTGTGAATATGCATCATCAATAAAAAAAAAAAAAATGAGGAAGGAGTAAGAGAAAATTTAAAATACACACACACACACACGCACGCACACACACACACACACATATGTCTCATAGGTAAACACACACACTACCACCACCAAAAAAAGGAGAATCACCAGGTTTGGTAATAAAAAGGAAAAGAGTGAATTCAGTTTGGTAAATGACAAATTTCAAGTGCCAATGATATATCGATGTAGCAATATCTAGAAAGTTGTTGATCATTTGAGAGGGAAGCTTGGGCAGATTCTAGAGCATAAGATATAATAGATTTAGATAACAGAGACAAGTTGAAACCTGGAACTTTATTAAGAGTGATAAGTTAGGGCTTATAGTAGAAGAAAAGAGAGCCATGTACAACCATTCCATTGCATACTCCTACATGTTTAAAATGGCACATGCTATAAATTACAGTGACTTTTATAATAGCAATAGATTGGAAATAACCAAATGTTTATCAGTAAGAAAACGGTTAGATAAACTATGGTATAACAACAAAGTGAATTGTTATGGTGCTATTGAAAATCTGTATTAATACATAAAGATTACCAAAATATATAGTTAAGTAAAAAAAGCATGGAGCAAAAGAGTGTATAAGGTATGCTACAATTTTTTTAAAAAATTTGAAAAAGTGGAATATATATTTCATTTGCTTGCATCTAGAAAAAGAAATACAAAAATCTAATGAAGGCAATTACATACAGTGGCAAGAAAAAATGGGGAAAATATGAACAGGTGAAAAGAAAATCTTGTTAGTGTACACCTGTGATATGGTTTTGACCTTTGAACCATAAAAATGCATTAACTATTAAAAATAATAAATAAAACTTTAAAAAGTCTTACTGAAACAGAAAGAGACATGGAGAGGGCAAAGATAGATTTTCCAGGATTTAAAAAAAAGGGGGCATAAAGACAGATGAAGATCATACAAAGCAGAGAGGTAAGAAAAGAACCAAAAGAAAGAAATGCGACAGGGTAGGAAGGGGATGTCAAGGAGGAGAAGGTAGTCAATACCTTTGAATGCTGTAAAAGAATGTGGATGATGAAACCTAAATAGAAACAAGCAAGAGGTGACTAACGGCAAGCATTTTTCTTCCTATACATGACATCTCAGTCCCTGTGTTGTCATTACCACTTAAATGTTTAAGACACAGCATCAAAGCTTCTTTGTAACTAGTCACTAGTTCCTGATCTTCCTTTGTATGTTTGTTAAAAATACCCCACTGCAAAGCCATGGAACCAAAGAATAAACCTGATAGATTAGAAAATTGTCCTTATAAATAATAAGATTTAGCATTTATTTCAAATTAAAAAAAAAGAATAAAGCATTTTTGGCTAAATAAAAAAAATGTTGTAGGGGAATGTTTTCTCCTGAAAACTGCATGTTTTTAGGAATAAAAAATAAAAATTCAGGTGGAGTGTTGCGGTCAGAAAGTTGAAACTAATTCTAAGATGGAATTATTTTTTGAAAAGCAAGTTATGATGCTAGTGTAATGTTGATTAAAACAGGAGATAAAAAGTATTAGAAAATTGATGAGGCTCTGCATTTTTAAATGTATAAACTAAAGAAAGTGGATTATGAGTTAATTTTTTTTTCCTGAAAATTTCCAGGAATTTACAAGCCACCACAAATGGAGGTTATCTTGTTTCCTCAAAAGAATGATCTATGAATTTTTTTAGTGCTACTATTGTTTTGTTGTTGTTGTTATTGTTTTAAACTTTCATTCTTTAAAATTATTTCAGGTTTTCTTGTGAGCAGATAACATCTCCTTTTGAAACTACAAATCTTATTCAATGTATGCAAACTACAAATCATATTCTGTCTTCAGCATGTTTTGTAAGTGATGGAGGCATTTCCTAACCGGAAAAGTTGTTACATAAAGGGCTTTGTAATAAAGTGAAGTTTCCTGGGTAATTGTCCTTTTACATAGAAGTAAACCAGGACTATTCCAAACCAACTAAAAGTCAGGGAGTTAAGACACCATAAATAATACTTGCATACTATTTACACTGCTATTGTTAAGTTGCTTTTAATTGTATTTTAGATTTCTAGTTAAATATTTATTTGATTTTGTTGAGCATTATAATTTTTACCTTTTAAAAAAGTGCCTTGTTAACGAGGCCTGTTCCCTGCTTAGATCCTCGGATTCAAAGATGCTTTGAACAATTTGTATTTAACTGATCTGATCAGTTGATTAGTTATCAGATGTTACTAGCTCCTACTGGTTGAACTGCTAACTTTTCCAGAGTAGCTAATACATGGCTTGTATGACAGGGGAAAAAATGTTTAAATCTCATCTTTTAGATATTCAGATATCATATAAGAGGCTGCAAGGGAGATACACTTTTTTTGGAAACAGGTTTTAACTCACAATCATGGGAAGCTATGCTTAAGTCTAGACCTTGGGAAGCTAGTAAACAGAATCAGATAGGAGGAGTTCGACTTCACTATATATTTCTTCAGCTTCCCTTCAGGTAATAAATAGACAAACTTGGAGACTTGGCAGAAAACACAAACCCTGCGGGACCACCACTGCGAGATCCAGCAGGTAGGCTTCACTGCTGCCACCCGGCCCCATTCCCAGCCCTGCCCAGTGTGCACAGAGCTGGGAGAAGTCCGGCTAGGGAGGCAGAGACTCGGCAGAAAACACACACCCTATAGGGCCTCCACGGCATGATCCAGCAGGAAGGCTTCACTTCCGCCACCCGGCTCCATTCCAAGCCTGGCTTAGCACTCACAGAGCAGGGAGACATCCTGTGGGGGAAGGGGAAGCTCTCCAGAGCCCACACGCTCTGCGGTGCCTTGGTGCAACCCAGCAGCCCGGGCCAGAGCTCAAGGAACAGGGAGAAGTCGGGCACAAGAAGCAGAAGCTCAGCAGAGACCACACACCCTGCGGTACTGCCCCGTGATCCAGCAGCACAGCAGAGTTCAAGCTGACTAGAGAGGTGGCTCCCTGGAGAGGCCCAAGACCCGAGGCAACCACACACACAAGACACTAGAGGCCAACTGAGCTGTCACGGAGGTAGCCATACCAAATAGGCAACCACAGCAACACCTTAGTCATTAGTGTCAAACCTGTGGACTGTGAAACCCCCTGCCACAATGAATAAACATAAAAAAAAAGATACTAGAAATACAAAAAATCAAGAAAGTACACCACAAAAGTTAATAAATCTCAAACTCTAGATCCTATAGAACAAGAAGCCCTTGATATGACGGACAAGGAATTTCGAGTGATAATTCTAAGGAAACTGAATGATATACAAGAAAACTCAGGTAGACATCATGATGAAATGAGGAAAAGTATATAGGACCTGAAAGAGGAAATGCACAAGGAAATCAATTTCCTGAAAAAAAATGTAGCAGAACTTGCTGAACTGAAGAAGTTATTCAGCGAAATAAAAAACACAATGGAGAATTTAACCAGCAGGCTTACAGAAGTTGAAGAGAGAACCTCTGAACTTGAAGATGGGCTGTTTGAAATAACACAAGCAGACAAAAAAAAAGAAAAAAGAATCAAAGACATTGAAGAAAATGTGAAATAGATATCAGACAACCTTAAGCGATCAAATATCCGAGTCATGGGTATTCCAGAAGGGGAGGAAAAAGGAGATTCCATTGAAAACATATTCAACAAAATAGTGGCAGAAAACTTCCCAGGTATACGAAAAATCACAGATCTTCAGATCCAGGAAGCTCAACGATCTCCAAATGTATTCAAACCAAAAAGGCCTTCTCCAAGACATGCCATAGTCAAATTGGCAAAACTCAAAGACAAAGAGAGAATCTTAAAAGCTGCAAGAGAGAAGCATCAAATCAACTATAAGGGAGCCAAAATCAGGCTAACATCAGACTTTCCATCACAAACCCTAAAAGCTAGAAAGGAATGGGATGATATATTCAAAATACTAAAAGACAAAGATTGCCAGCCAAGAATACTCTACCCTGCAAGGCTATCCTTCTGAAATGAAGGGCAAATAGTATATTTCTCAGACAAACAAAAACTGTGGGAGTTCACTACCACACGACCACCCTTACAAGATATCCTCAAGGGAGTACTGGGTTTGGTTTCTGAAAAATAACTACCACTGCCATAAAAACCCAAGAAATATCAATACCCACTAGTATAATAAAAATGACATTCATGAAGAGAAAACAAACAAACAAAAACGCTATCTACAACCTAAGGAACCAACAAACACAGAAAATAAACAGTAAATCAGAGAGCAAGGAACAAAAGACACCTAAGACAACCAAACAACCAATAAAATGCTAGGAATAAATCAACACCTTTCAATAACAACTCTTAATGTAAAAGGTTTAAATTCCCCAATCAAAAGACACAGACTGGATGACTGGATCAAAAAGGAGGACCCAACTATATGCTGCCTTCAAGAGACCCACCTCACCCATAAAGATTCACAAAGACTAAGAGTGAAAGGATGGAAAAAGATTTACCATGCAAGCAGAAAAAATAAACGAGCTGGAGTAGCTATTCTTATATCTGAAAAAATAGACTTTAAACTAAAAACCATAAAAAGAGACAATGAGGGACACTACTTAATGATAAAAGGACTGATGCATCAAGAAGATACAACAATCATAAATATGTATGCATCCAATGTCGGAGCAGCCAAATTTATAAAACAAACTCTATTAGACCTAAAGAAGGAAATAGACACTAATACCATAATAGCAGGGGACCTGAACACCCCACCATCAATATGGGACAGATCATCTAGGCAAAGAATCAGCAGAGAAACACAAGATCTAAACAATACCCTAGACCAATTGGACTTGGCAGATATCTACAGAACATTCCATCCAACAACCTCAGAATATTCATTCTTCTCATCAGCACATGGATCATTCTCCAGGATAGATCACATAATAGGTCACAAACAAAGTCTCAACAAATTCAAAAAAATTGGAATTATCCCATGTATTTTCTCAGACCACATGGATTAAAACCAGAAATTAAAAACAAACGAAACTCTGGAAACTATACAAACACATAGAAATTAAATAACATTCTACTTAATGACAAATGGGTCCAAGAAGAAATCATGCAGGAAGTCAAAAAATTTATTGAAACTAATGAAAATAATGATACATGATACCAAACCTGTGGGATACTGCAAAAGCGGTATTAAGGGGGAAATTTATTGCATTAAATGCCCACTTCAGAAGAATGGAAAGATGGCAAGTGAACAACCTAACACTTCACCTTAAAGAACTAGAGAAACAAGAACAATATAAACCTAAAGTTAGCAGGCGGAAAGAAATCATTAAGATCAGAGCAGAACTTAATGAAATTGAAAACCAAAAAACAATATAAAAGATCAATGAATCAAAAAGTTGGTTTTTTGAAAAGATAAATAAAATTGACAAACCATTAGCATGGCTAACAAAAAAAAAAAGAAGAGAGAAGATTCAAATAACAAAAATTAGAAATGAAAAAGGTGATATTACAACTGATTCATCTGAAATACAAGGGATCATTTGAGACTACTATAAACAACTATACGCCAACAAGTTTGAAAATCTGGAGGTAATGGATAAATTTCTGGACACACACAAGCTCCCAAAACTGAACCATGAAGACGTAGAAAATTTGAACAGACCAATAACAATAAAGGAGATTGAAGCTGTTATCAGAAGGCTCCCAACAAAGAAAAGCCCAGGACCAGATGGATTCACAGCAGAATTTTACCAAACATTCAAACAGGAATTGACACCGATTCTTTACAAACTATTCCAAAAGATTGAAATGGACGCAAATCTCCCAAACTCATTCTATGAAGCAAACATCATCCTGATACCAAAACCAGGTAAAGATATAACCAAAAAAGAAAACTACAGGCCGATATCCTTGATGAATATAGATGCAAAAATCCTCACTAAAATACTAGCAAACAGAACACAATAACACATACGTAAAATTATTCATCACGATCAAGTGGAATTCATCCCAGGGATGCAAGGTTGGTTCAACATATGCAAATCAATAAATGTGATACACCATATTAATAAAATCAAACACAAGGACCATATGATCATCTCTATAGATGCTGAAAAAGCATTTGATAAAGTTCAGCACTCATTCATGACAAAGACCCTCTATAAGTTAGGTATAGAGGGAAAGAATCTCAACATAATTAAAGCCATATATGACAAAACCACTGCCAATATCATCCTGAATGGGGAAAAGCTGAAAGCTTTTCCTTTAAGAACAGGAACTAGACAAGGATGCCCACTTTCACCACTCCTATTCAACATAGTGTGGGAAGTACTAGCTAGAGCAATCAGAGAAGAGAAGGAAATAAAGGGCATCCAGATTGGAAAAGATGAAGTCAAACTGTCCCTGTTTGCAGATGACATGATCCTATATATCAAACAGCCTAAAACCTCTACAAAAAAACTGTTGGAATTGATAAATGATTTCAGCACAGTAGCAGGATAAAAAATCAACACACAAAAATCAGTAGCATTTCTTTTCTCCAATAGTGAACATGCGAACGAGAAATCAAGAAAGCCTGCCCATTTACAATAGCCACCAAAAAAATAAAATACTTAGGAATTGAGTTAACCAAAGAGGTGAAAAATCTCTATAATGAGAACTACAAACCACTGCTGAGAGAAATTAGAGAGGATATAAGAAGATGGAAAGATATCCCATGCTCTTGCATTGGAAGAATCAACAGAGTGAAAATGTCCATACTACCCAAAGTGATATACAAATTCAATGCAATCCCCATCAAAATTCCAAAGACATTTTTCTCAGAAATGGAAAAACTATCCAGACATTTATATGGAATAATAAAAGACCACGCATAGCCAAAGCAATGCTGAGCAAAAAAAATAAAGCTGGAGGCATAACACTACCTGACTTTAAGCTATACTACAAAGCTATAATAACCAAAACAGTATGGTATTGGCATAAAAACAGACACACTGACCAATGCAATAGAATAGAGAATCCAGAAATCAACCCACACACTTACTGCCATCTGATCTTTGACAAAGGCACCAAGCCTATTCACTGGGGAAGGGCCTGCCTCTTCAGCAAATGGTGCTGGGATAACTGGATATCCATATGCAGGAGAATGAAACTAGATCCATACCTCTCACCATATACTAAAATCAACTCAAAATGGATTAAGGATTTAAATATACACCCTGAAGCAATAAAACTTCTTAAAGAAAACATAGGAGAAACACTTCAGGAAATAGGACTGGACAGAGACTTCATGAATACGATCCCAAAAGCACGGGCAACCAAAGGAAAAATAAACAAATGGGATTATATCAAACTAAAGAGCTTCTGCACAGCAAAAGATACAAGTAACAGAGTTAAAAGACAACCAACAGAGTGGGAGAAAATATTTGCAAAATATACATCTGACAAAGGATTAATATCCAGAATATATAAGGAACTCAAACAACTTTACAAGAGAAAAACAAGCAACTCAATTAAAAAATGGGCAAAAGAGCTAAGTAGGCATTTCTCTAAGGAAGATATACAAATAGCCAACAGACACATGAAAATATGCTCAACATCACTCAGCATCCGGGAAATGCAAATCAAAACCACACTGAGATACCATCTAACCCCAGTTAGGATGGCTAAAATCCAAAAGACTCTGAACGATAAATGCTGGCGAGGTTGCGGAGAAAAAGGAACTCTCATACATTGTTGGTGGGACTGCAAAATGGTGCAGCCTCTATGGAAAATGGTATGGAGGTTCCTCAAACAATTGCAGATAGATCTACCATACGACCCAGCTATCCCACTGTTGGGAATATACCCAGAGGAATGGAAATCATCAAGTCGAAGGTATACCTGTTCTCCAATGTTCATCGCAGCACTGTTTACAATAGCCAAGAGTTGGAACCAGCCCAAATGTCCATCATCAGATGAGTGGATACGGAAAATGTGGTACATCTACACAATGGAATACTACTCAGCTATAAAAACGAACGAAATACTGCCATTTGCAACAACATGGATGGACCTTGAGAGAATTATATTAAGTGAAACAAGTCAGGCACAGAAAGAGAAATACCACATGTTCTCACTTATTGGTGGGAGCTAAAAATTAATATATAATTCACATACACACACACACACACACACACAATCCGGGGGGGGGGGGAAGAAGATATAACAACCACAATTACTTGAAATTGATACGATAAGCAAACAGAAAGGACATTGTTGGATGGGGGGGGAGGAGGGAGGCAGGTATTGGTGATGGGCCACAATAATCAATCACATTGTATATCGACAAAATAAAAATTTAAAAACAAAAAAGAAAGAAAAGAAAATAGACATACTTTTCCCAATTCTTTCCACTAAAGTCAACTAAAACCCTGGACAATATATATGACAAAAACATAAGAAGACTCTTACAGAAAAAGGTAGACATGGTTTGTTAACCATGGCCTCACCCCACCCATGCCAGCAATAGCCACGTTGAGAATGCAAACTTTCATCCCCAGTGGGCAGTTAAAACATCTCCCTAAGTGATATCAGTGGAGACTCCATGGCCTAGACCTCCGCACCCATCCAGAAGTAAAGAGGCTTTTTACCACTCCCAGTTCTCCACCTGGGAGGTTTCAGAGTGGATGTAGTAGAAAGTCCTGACTTTCATCCAGCAGTAATGAGACTCCCCCACTTACTCCATGTCAGTAGAAGCCATGTGGGAGGGAGCCAGAAGGCACTCCAACCCCTGCCAGCCAAGAAGGCAACTGTGGAGGACTAGTAGAGAGGCAGAACTCCTACCAACACCTAGCAGTAATGAAGAATACTGCCTATCATGGGTGTCAAAGAGAGGTGAGTAGAGTACCTGGATTTCTACCCAAACCTGACAGTAATGAGGCAACACTCCCATTCTCCTGCTGGAGTAGTGCTAGAGGAAGTCAATCAAAATAGAAGGTTTAAATAAAATCCATAATCATACTATAATAATTGAAATGTCAAAGATTCAACTGAAAATCACTCATTATATCAAGAACCTAAGAGATATCAAATGGAAGGAAAAAAAATAATGAATATATGCCAACACAGAGATGAAAAAATGTTTCTTGACAAAGATTTTAAAGCAGTCATCATAGAAATGTTTCAATAAGTAATTACAAGAACACATAAAAAAATGAAAAAAATAAAGACACAGCAAAGAAACAGAAAATGTCAGCAAATAAATAGAAGACACAAATAAGAACTATACAGAAATTTGAGCACTGAAAAATAAAATAGCTGAAATGAAAAATCTCAATAGATGGACTCAAAAACAGAATGGAAGACATTTTTTTTAAAAAAATCACTGAACTTACAAATAACCTAAGCTGAACAGAAGAGAAAAAAATTAGAAAAAAAATGAACAGAGCCTCAAAGATCTGTAGGAATCTAACAAAATATTAACATTTGTGTCATCAGAGTCCTAGAAGATGAGAATGGAGGTAAGATTAAAAACTTTTCAAAGTATAGTGGCTTAAGATTTCCCAAATTTGATGAAAGACATAAACCTAAAGATACAAAAATCTAAGCAAATCCCACATAGTATGAACTCAAAGAAATTCACACCAATACATGTTATAATAAAACTTCTGAAAACTAAAGACAAAGAAAAAATCTTGATAGCAACAAGAGAGAAAAGATACCTCACCAACACAGTAAGAAATATTTAGATGACATAATTTCTTGTCAGAAACCATGGGGGCCAGAAGGAAGTTGGACATCTAGAATAGCTAAAACAATTTTAAAGAAGGATACAGTGGAAAAATTATTCTATCTGGTCTCAAGGCATTGTATAGCTACAGTAATCAAGACTTACAGTTTGACTTATGGATAGAGAAACAGATCAATGCACCAGAATAGAGAACCCAGAAGTAGACACACATAATTATGTCCAACTGATTGCCTGACAATCAGTTTTAATTGTATTTTAAGCCTTCAATGGAGGCAAAATCTTGTGCTGGGAAAAATGGACATGCATTATCAAAAGCAAACTTTAACCTAAGCCCCACTCACTCCTTAAAAAAAAAAAAAAAAAAAAAAAAACTAAACTAAAAATGGGTCACAGAATTAAATGAAAAACATAAAATTATAGAAAAAATCTAGGAAAAAATTTTCAGGATCCAGGGTTAAGTGAAAAGTTTTTTGACTTGACAGCAAAATCATAATCCATATAAACAAATATGGGTTAAGTAGACCATTAGAAATAAAAACTTTTCTTCTCTAAAAGACCTGTTAAAATTATGAAAAGCTACAAATTAGGAGAAAATATTTATAAACCACTTATCTGACAAAGGACTATTATCTACAATATTTAAAGAACTCTAAAAACTCACCATGAAAAACCAATCCCATTAAAACTGGGCAAAACAGTGAAAGGGATATACACAGATATAAAATAAGCATATGAAAAGGTGTTCAGCACCATTAGCTAATAGGACAATGCAAATTAAACCACAGCAAGATATCATTACACAAATCTGAGAGTAGCCAGAAAAATTAATTACTGACAATACCAAATGCTGGAGAGGATGTGTAGAAACTAGATCACTTATATATTGCTGGTGGGAATATAAAATGGTACAGCTATCAGGAAAAATAGCTTGGCAGTTTCTTACAATACTAAACATATAGTTACTATGTGACCCAGCAATTACACTCCTGGACATTTATTTCAGAGAAATAAAAAAAAAAACCTGTTCACACAGAAATCTGTCCACAAGTGTTTATAGTAGTTTTATTTGTAATAGCCCCAAACTGGACACAATGGTAATGCCCTTCATCAGCTGAAGGAGTAAACAACAGATAAATGTACACCATGGAAAACTAAATATCAACAAAAAGGAACAAACTATTGATACATGCAACTATCCCGATGAATCTCCAGAGAACTATGCTAATTGAAAAAATCCAATCCCATAATTCCATATATAAACATTCTTGAAATAACAAAATTGTAAACATGGAAAAAAGATTAGTGGTTTCCAGCAGCTAAGGTAAGTGGGTGTGGCTATAAAAGGACAATGTGTGGGATCCCTCTTTTAATGGAAACATCTGTATCTTGACTAAACGAATGTCAAAATCTTGATTGTGGTGTTGTACCACAGTTTAAGACATTAACATTGAGGAAAACTGGGTAAGAGGTGAATGAGCTCTTTCTATATTATATCTTACAATTGCATGTGAATCTACAATCATCTCAAAATAAAAAGTTTAATTTAAAAAAGGAGAGAGGCATACTAAAATATAAACAAAGCAAAACAAGTGAAAAAAATAGAGTGGAAAAAGTTTCCTTAGGGTTTTCCAGTTTGGAAAATACTAAAATATCTTTTTACCAATTGCAACTTGATTTCTATGCGCAGGTTTTGGAGAATCTACAGACAGCCCTGGCAAGATTTATACTCTTTCCTTCTAGGACTGTGCTGCCTTGTCATGTAATGAGACTCACTGAGTTCTGTTTCTGAACAGACCAACAATTTTTCTGGATTAAAATTTTGACATGTCCTTTTAGGGCTGCAAGCAAACTGCTTGGGCTTCCTAGTATTCCAGCATCTTGTTTGTAAAACAGCCAACAACGTGGCCAAATCCATTAGAGCATGCCCTTGTCAACCTCCCAAGTTTATTGATATTTACGTTTATGATACAGACAAGTTTTTTGAGAGCCTCCTTTTCTGCTGCTTGGTGTTTGCTTTTATAGAGAGAGGCCAGACAATTGAAAGGGAAGGAGGCAGCACTTGTGCTGGATTTATTGGCACAGCAAACTGAAGAGCAAACACACTACCAAATAGAGGATATTGATAAGGAGACTAAATTCATTTGAAATCACTAAAACTCAGTTAGGGGCATATTGTATTAAGTGAAATGCCATTACTGAAGGGCCCAGGGAAATACTCTATGCCAAGTCATGAGAGCTTTTCAGCTCACTGGAAAGCAGCCATTGCACCCACGCATTACATTTGATGGTTTGGAAGAAGAGATAATTTCTGCATAGATCATAAAGGGATTTGAAAATGTCTCAGTCCCTAGGAGCACAGGCACAAGCTGAATTGTTCCCAAGTGAGAGCATGAGAGACAGGATCCCTGGGCAGTAAAAACATGCACTAAGTGGGTACGAATTCCAAGTTTCCATAAAGGCTTTCTTTCACTGTGATTGTGGCGTGTTGGTGTATTTAAAAACTCCACACTAAGGACTATCACTTGGTTCTGTGATTTTTTTGTAAAGCATCTTACTCTTTGCAAAGAGGATAGCAGAACTCTGGTTCATTTAATGTGTTTTAATCATTTTTAGTTAGAAAGTTCCCTCAACTGATATGTTTTCTACCCAGTCCATAATAGCAGCGTGGGGTCAATTTTTGGTGCAGGAGAGATCTTGCTACCTGCTACAAGTCAAATAGTAGATTCAAAAATTCGGATTTTTCCTAAGCAGCCTCCTAGCACTTCCCCAAAGGTTGTTTGAGGTTTCTTTGCTTGATGTCACTCACACTGCCCTTGCACTGTTCATCTGAGTAAACAAGGACGGACTGTAAACAAGAGTCCATTTCAGTGATGTGTGTAAATCTTGTTCAGGTTATTTGGACTAAGGCAGCCCCTTATCTAACAAGCACCAGAGCTGACTTTCAAAAACACTTTTCACCTGTGACAATAGCAGTCCAGTTTTGTCTTCACCAACAATGGAACAAATTTAATATCTCATGTCAGCTATCTCCATGTCTTATTTATGCCAAATTTTTCTGGGTTCAGCATTTTAAGACAGCCTTTGTGTTAGGATTTTATTGCACCACAGACTCCTAGAATACCATGATTCTGAAAAGAGAGGAGAGATTTTTCTTTTAAGTCAGATTCTATATTGACCAGAGTGAAAATGGATTGTTGTTTTCACTGAGCTATTTCACTTTACTGTTCTAAATGTAAATCAGGATAAATCATACTTAGAACCTGTGATAATAAGTATGTTAACAACTATCCGAGTTGAGCTGACATACTGTGAGATGACTCAGGTAGTCAGCCAAGGGGACCTATTGCTGGTTGGAAAATGATCAAAGCTTATTTATTCCCCACTGAAAACTTCTACCTAAAAATAAACTTTTTTTTAAGGGTATATGCATTTTAATGAGGGGTCCTAAATAGAATTATGAAAACAATAGAAGATGGTCAGATTTGCAACAACAAACACATATTCCCTTCTCTGTGGCCACAAATATACATGGCTGGCCTTTTGGCAACCTGGTAATATTTTTTTCTTTATACTGTCAAGGCACCAAAATGAGCTTCATTCTACTGAACTAATTTGTAAACTGCAAAATAGATTAAACATTGCAAATGTCTATAAGATTATCAGAGATGTGATTTGCAAGCATGTGTCTTAATCTATCAAATTATATCAAATGTATCTATTTTAAATAAACCAATTTCACATTCTTTAATTATGAAACTTTAAAGAAGAAGATGGAGGTCCTGAAAAAAGAAACAAAAGAAAAAAATTCCTAGAATTCCTAGATCATCAATACTTGTATTTACCCCTCTGATTTATGTGCTACATAACAGCTGAGTGGTCTGTCACCATTTGGATCTGACCATATCACTCTCCTGGCAGAACTCTTCAATTGTTACTCACTTCCTCCAGAACAAAAGCTAAACTCCCGTGAGTGGCAACACATACCTATCAGGACCTGACCTCTGTCTAGCTCTGCTACCTCACTTCTAAATCTTTCTCTGTCACCTCTTATGTCCAGCAACACTGAAGTACTTCTTCCAAAAGCATGCCGTGTCCTCTTTGGTCTCTGTGTTTTTGAGTTTGTCTAGAAGAACTTCCTATTACTCAGTTGGCAAACTTCTATTTTTTCTTTTAAATCTGAGCTTCACATAGACTTTCTGAGTGCAGGAGTCATGTAATTTCATCTTTGTTTCTTTCAGTACCTAGTACATTATCTAGTACACACATGGTCTTAAAGAACTGTTTAATGTGTGAATGAGTAAATGAATGAGTCAATGAGTTCACAAATTATAGTAGCTGTAGACAGAACAAATTTGTAGTTTTAAACACAAAGCAGCAAAATAAAATAGAGATTAGAAGAGAGAAGTTAAGTTGAATTTCTCTCTTTTAGTGACTTGCAGTATGATTTAGGGAGTCTTACAGCTGGGTTCCCGTATCTGCTGGTGTGACAGTCTTCTTCAACACTGTGAACTGTACTTAAATTTCCTCAGAGGCACAGCATCATACTCTCTTTATTTTCCTCCTCCTCCTCACTATCAGTATGTCCATCATTGACGTTATACTCTTCTTTTGTTCAGAATCTGCCTAATCACTAAGATAAAGTAAAAGAAACTCTTACACATAACCATTCAAGGCTCAAAGTAAACCGCTTTTTCCCAGGTCAAGAAGAACCAGCTTACAAAAGCAAAGTATACATTAGCCTTATGGTGGGGCCAAAGAAATTTGCATGTCCAGATACATGCTTCTGTCAGCCTTTAAAATGAGCAAAGTTCTATTTTATTTGGGTCCCTTACATTCCATCCTGCAAAGAGACCTGTGTCTGGCCAAGGCAGTGTGTTCTGTAGCAAAATGGTCAGAAGACACTAGTGTTTTCTAACACCCCTTTTGTGTTATCATAGGCAGATTATTCATGGTCCTCATTTTGAAATACTGTTTATTGAAATATTTATTTAACAGTGATATCCTCAGACACATACATATACCTCACAATAACATTGGTAGATACATAGATACTATTTACAAAATGTCTAATTTCTTTCTTCAAGTTATTTATATTAAAATATTTAAATGTTGAGGGTGTAGTAGAGCAACACCATATTAATAACTGGAAGGTCCTGAGAGTGCCGTGTGCTGGATATTTGAATTTCTGGTTAATTGAGTGCCGTAATTACAAGAGAGCACAGTGATCAGGAGTGTGGACTTTGGAGTTAAATAACTGGGCTTCCAAACTGGGCTCTCCCACTTCCTAGCTGTCCGAGTTTGAACAACTGTATTAACTTCTCTGGAACCTCAGAGTCTGCATTTCAAAAGAAGATAATGACAATATCTGTCTCCAGTGTAATTTCAAGCCATATTCAAGCCTCAAGCAAAAAAGAAAGCTGTATACTCCTATACACACTTATAAAATGTCCTTCCATGTTTTTAACAAAGTGGAAAAAAAAAAAAAAGTTAATAAACGTTCTACCATCAAAAAAGCATGGCCATATTTAAAGCTCTTCATTGCCGATCTGTTTTCATGCCATTGTCAACCCTCATAAGTCTGCCCAGAGGGGCAGACAATGGCCCCACAGTCCCAGGACCTGGGGCTGGTCGGAGATGATTGTTCCATTGCAAAATGATGCAATGTTAAAAAGAACAAATACCCTGTATTTATTTAAAACCCTGATATTTTGTTCATCACAGATGTTTTACATTGATTTTCATTTTAAAAAATATTTTATTAAAATATTGATTTTATTCTTGATTACAGAGTTTTTTGGTATCCACTTATACTTCATGCACTCACCTCACCCTCATCCTGAGCCTGCCTATCTCATATGTTGTTGTAAGAATGGAATGAAATAATTAATGTAAAACCTTTAGAAGCAGGCCTGACACGTACTTATTGCTCAGAAGTGCTGTTATTAAAATTGTTTTTAAAAGGGTCACATGTATATGGAGCTGTATATAGGTTTTGAACTTTTAGCCGGTATCACCCCTTAATTCTATTGAGTCCTGTTAACTTATAACCACCAAACTGACAATACTAACTCATTTTAGGACCTGTTATGTATCCTTTAAACAGAATAGTCATAATACAAATATCTTAATCTTTACCTTTTGTCTTTCTGAACACACGTGACATTGGTATTGAGGAGGTGGGTTGATTCAGTTCAACACTAAAGTTCATGCTTTCCCACTGAACTGGTCATTTGTTTGAGTTGGTCAACTTGCCAAATCAGTCTAACACTTGAACCAGGTGTTTGTGCAGATTTAGTGCTAGGGTGAAGGCCTACATTGCAAAGCTAAGAAAAGGTGGACCCTTAGAAAATGTAGCTGGTTGAAAACTGGTCTGGCCAACCACATTGCTCATTGTGTCTTCACAAAGTAACATCTGTGACAGTTCTGCCCAGACCTGAATGTCCATGGCCCTTGTAAGCAATGCACTCTGCTGCCTTCTGAAATTAATCCGCCTGACCGTATTATGATGCTGATTATGATGTGACACATGAGGTATTTAGAAATTGTTTCCTGTAGCAATCTTGTCAAAATATATTTGCACTATACAACTCTATGGCTTGTTCCAACACACACAAAGTACATGATAAATAACCAAAAAATAAACTAACTCAAAAGGAAACTTAGCTGATGTTATTTTAAGTTGGGTGATATTTGAGGAGGGGTTGAGCATTCCCACAAGTAATATATGACTGAGAAGATTCAATTTTAGTAACTGCATGAGAATATTATAAACCAAGCCCACACAATATTAAAATTAGTTAAAATATATGCAAAATTTATGAGAGAATGTCAGGTGCAATGCTTGATAAAATAAGCTTTATGCTTAAGAAATTTATCTTCAGGCTGAAAAGCCAACTCTTGCAATTTTGAGTGAGAGTATAATTTTAGAAACTCTTTTCTGTAAAGTCATTCTTTTATTAATGAGATCAACTCTAGGTAACCTGAAAGAGGTAACTTCCTAAAGCATCCAGGGGGACAAAGAAGACCCTCAAAAGCATGAGGAAGGCAGCACGCCATGTTAAATAATGAGAGGCAACTTCATAATATGCTTTCCCAGGAAAAAGGTGAAAAATCTGCCCTCAAAAAAGTTTTGGGGGGCTGGCCGATTAGCTCAGTTGGTTAGTACACCAAGGTCCAGGATTTGATCTCTATACCAGCCAGCCACTAAGAAACCAAAAACCAAAAGCAGACAAACAAAGAAAACCCTTTTGATTTGTGTCTTTTCAGTCCATTTTTTTTCTGTTTGAGATTTCAGGCCAGACTTCAGTAAAAACATACTACCAGGAAGTCCAGAGAACAGATTTCCATTCAGTAACCAGTCACACACTGTAGCTCCCAGCCGTAGGTTAGCAAGGCAATGAGTGGAGAGAAAGTGCATATTGCACAGTACCTCTGCAGTATGACTCAGTCTATCTCTTATTTGTAATCCAAATGTCCTTCCTTCACAGCGCAGGCTGGTATGAAGTCAATCAGTCAGGGTAAATTACTGACAGCTGACATTGCCAAAGCATCCAGCAAAGGTTAGGAAGGAACATCAGACATGTTTAGACTTGTGAAATCACATTGTTTTCACAACCACTAGTAATTTTTAGATGACCTTAAGATCTAGGCTTTTGGCACAAGGCCCAAAGGCCGGGACCTGGTATGTATATCTTTCTCATGGGCCTGAATGAGTGAAGAGTTTCCAGGAATTCAGGACTTTTTATGCACCATGCATTTGAAAACATTCACTGTGCGAATATCTCAATTCCTGATTTTTGTCTCTAACGGGCAGAGTATTTCTGAACACGCCGGGCATCCTGAAACAAAGCTGAACATAAGAAGTGTCTAAGTGATTAATTTTATATCTGTCACATCTCTTTCAGCCCCTCCAATTCTTCAACTGAATATCAATAACAACAATGAAAAAAGAAGAGTGCAATGGTTTGGTTAACCTTTACTGTAACAGCTAAATCCTTTTCTGGCATTACTTAGTGATTTTGCCACTGTTGTGAAAGTGATTTTGCTACTTTCTTAGCAACACAGTGTTAGGAGATACTCGGCTTGGTAATCTTTCCTATGAAATGTAAATAAGACCAATTAACTTGTTCATAGCTGCTTTACATCTCCTATTATCTCATGTAATTGTTTTAAAAGCTCTCCTATCAAAGAATAGCATCAGCTTAACATTAACTTCCCTTGCTCTGAAGTCAACTGTTCTCTCTCATTGTGTTACTATGTCTCTCCCCTGAATCCTTCTTTTCCTTTCATTCTCTCCAAACATTTTTTACTAGATATTATTTTATACAAGTTTTATTTCTTGAACGCCATCCTAAATCCTTCATACAATATGAGGATGATCAATAAATTGTCTGCTTGCCAATTCTTAAAAAAAAAAAAATGAAAGGAGTTTAAAAAATGAAGATAATAGCTGTTGAGGTATGACTGCCAGATGCCAGAAGAGTTTAAATGAGTGAATGTGAATCTCTCTCTATGTGGAGAAAGAAATCTGTACATAGATTTCTATATTCAGCGGAATTAGCTGAAGCTCTTACATCGATATTAGGTACTGAATCTGACCTTTTGTGAAGAATACTTTATGGAATGGACAGCTGACATTATTTAAGGTCGCTCGGGTTATAAGGTAGTATACTTACTGGAAGCATTAAAGGCTTCTGGAGAAGAAAATGGGTAGCCTTGGAGGATAACAGCTTTCAATATTCATGGCCAGAGGCCAGAATGTCAGAAAGAAAGTGATCACCTAATTTTTCAACAATGACTGTCCCTGGGTAGGGAATGGAAGGACTCTTCGGTGTTCACTATGCACAGACAAAGAGTGTTGCTTCTTCTGGGTATGAACAGGGCCCAGCTCTGTGCACACTCATTACAAGGTTATTACTATTATTATGGTGGACAATGCAATAATATTTTTAATGGGCCAAATTTGGCTCCCAGCTATTCATGAACTGCTCTTGCAGGCCTTGGAGAAAATAGCTTATGAGTGCAGGGAAATCAAATCTGGCCCACATCCCATTGCTTCCTCTACTGCAAATTGAAATGAGCCTTAGTGAGGAATATGTACAGTTCTGGTTTGCATAAGAGGTGGTCTTTGTGGATCATTCTTTGGACCCACTTGCAGAACTGGATTTGGGCAAAGATATAAACAGTTGCCAAGCCCTTCACTAATTCTTTCTGATGCATTTCTCTGCCATCCTGCATGTCTTCCTCTGACCCTTTTTCTTATGTCATACTTTTCCTCTTATGAAGAAGAAAAATTTCACATAAAGTCAACATTTGCCAAACTATATTTCATAGGATACTGGTCTTCAAAAGGCTCCCCATAAAGGATTCTGGAGTCAAATAAATTGGGAAAAGTCTTTCTCTCTTGGAGAATCATGGTGCACATGAGCATGTGAGAAGTTTGAGTAGCTCTAGAGGAAAGAGGCCTGTTGAATTGTGATGTGGGACCCTTGTTTGTGACATAAGATTTAATACCTCTTAGAATTATTATCCTTCTAGGGGATGAACGCTTCATATTTTAGGAATCCCATGGAGAGAATAATGTTTAATTTTAAGAGTATCATTGTATGAAGGTCGGCTGCACCTCAAACCTAAGGTATACCAACCGAACGTTTAAATAAGATAAAAAGTCTTTTAAAACCTGGTTCCCAAAGCAGATATTTTAGATAAGAAGTTCAAAAAATTGTAAAACCATTATTTCTTTGAAGACACAATTAATTCTATATGAAAAACAAGGTATTTGTTAAGGGAAAATTCTTGGTATTACCCATTAGAACCGATGTTCGCGGTAGTTTGAACAACTACAACTCATAATGATGATAATGTAGTGTTCCTGACATGGAAAACCTGCCCTAACTTAAGAGATAGCTTTGTCATCAGTTGGATGACTTCAGAAAATCAAAGCTAAATTTTAGATATTGTTTTGTATTTATCGAAAATGTGAGCAGTTAAGCCAATTAATTCTATTCAGGCTATGTACCCTCTCAACTTCAAAATGAAAATTTCTTTTCAACCAGATTTCTGGTAACTTTCAGCTCTGATGAAATGGTTAGCCAACTGATTTTCAACCAATTTTAAAATGGGATTCAAGCAAAACAGTTTGTGTATACAGCCATCTGGGAAAAGATGCCCCTGGCGATTCTTAGCTTGGTCTCCCTCTGCAGAATTCATGGGGAAATATGATACACAGTCTATTATCCCTTTTTGTTAAAAAGCATGTAGTGCTGTAGAAAGAAACTTAACAGGCTCCTCCATCCATAGATTTCAGGCATGCAGCCTGCGCACAAGAAGAGAAGGCTCCACGGTGCTCTGCTGCTTCCATTCCTCAGTGCAAGATGGCATTACTGGGGCAAGTTTGGGGGCAGTGAGTGGGCAGAAAATGATGCAAAACACTTTCTCCTGTAGAAGTGATTTGTTATCCGCATTAAGGGACGTTCACAATTTTATGAGAAACAGAGATTTCAGTAAGTGTTACATTGGAGTATGTGTGAGGAGGCACAGAGCCTTACATACACATAACATGGCCTTTTTGCAGTGTTGATGTTCTTGGTGGTAAAGAGTAAAAAAACTGAACATTCAAGGCTTTGTTTTAGAATAGGATTTTCAGCTAAGAAGTCAAGCAAGAAACCTGCACAGAATAACAAGTCTATTCCCAATTTTAAAAAACAAAACAAAACAAAGCAAAAAAACTTGCACGTAGACTTAATGCCAGGAGCACTATCTAAGGTCTCAAATTTACTTTTGAAACATAAAAGCCAAAGTTTTTCTTTATTTGGGGCTGCTGGGTTGTTTGAAAAGGCATGACCTAAGACATACCAAGGCAGAATTTTCACTATTTCAGATCGATAAAGGATAATTTTGGTGGACAACTGGACAAAGAGGAATAAAACAGGGAAACATATTAAGGACTAGTTAAAAATAGTCCAAAAAAAAAAAAAAATCCTCAGGGCTTCCAAATGAATTAGAGCATTTATAATTATCTCATGAATTTAATAAATGTTTACTAATAATATATTAGAATCAAGTGTTGCTCTAAGCTTGTTAAGAAAGGTCTTTAGCAAGCTTGAAGTAACTACCACCTGTTTAAAGAGTAGCTTTAACTTAGCTTTCAGCCTAGACAGAATTCTAGAGTTTCGTGGAAAGATAATCCTGTCTGTTTGCATGGTTGTAGGATCAGCCCAGAAAGTCTATGCAAGAGAAATAAATGTACTCTCCAGTTCAAAATTATTGATTTAGTATTGTTTCTCTTGCTGTAGAGTCTGTTCAAGTTAGTTTAACCTCTATCATAGGTAATAAATGATTTTCCAAAGTTTCCAATCACCTTTGCCTGATTCTCACTCAGAATGTTGCCTTGCTCTTGGTTAACTAAAGTCTACTACTCCTAAAGCCTTGTCTCTTCATGAAATGCACAGATTGGCTGCTTTTCCTAAACTATTACTTTCATTAGGTTCCAACTGTGTTCAAAAGCCCATAATTGTTTCTAATTTTCTATACTCAGGTCAGTGACCAACACAGATAAGAGGTGAGCTAAGTTAGTCTGGGCCATTACAGACTTGCCCATTCCCGTCCTTTTCTCCTTGATAACAGCTGTCCTCAGCACCCTTTCAGTGCACCCCCATGCCGCCTTCTGCCCTGATCCATGACACTTAAGACTTTAGAGTGCTACTACCTTACCTGGGGGAATTTGCAGCCTCCAAGAGTAATCACTTTCTAACTAGAAAAATTAAGCTACAAGTGGAAGGTTTTCAGGTACCAGCCAGCAAGCAGAAGAAAATATGAGGACTATGTGCACCTTCTAGTTTATGAAGTAACATGGTGTGATGCATAAGGCTGATTACTTGCTCTCTGTATTTCAGTTTCTGCATTAGTAAAATGGAGATTATGAAAGATGTTTATAGTTGTTATGAGGTGTAAATGACTTAGTATTTGTTAAATGCTTAGGACATAAATGCTATGTAAGTGTTTAATCATTAGATAAAAATACGCATCCAGATCTGTCAGTGTGTTAGAATGAGACAGTGTGTTAAGTTTGAGTTCAAGGGGATCTATGATAAGATTCCATTCCCTTCCAACCATATATACTTCCCACAACACCCTCTGCTCTAGGCAGACTAATCTATTAGCTCCCTCCCCCATTTGAAATGCTTACTCAAAATCCATTCTTACATTATGCACTGCCTCCACTTGGATTACTCCTTTATCTCCCTACTACTTTATTAAATTTTATTTAACTTTCAAGGTTTAGATTCAATTTCCTATGTAAATCAGTTAGACACATAAATATTGCTCAGTAATTAAGCTGCAAAAGAGCTCATTCAAAATGATATCTTATTTCCCTGTTTGCACTTCAGGGAACTGACCTCCTTCATTCTCACTTCTCTATATAGCAGAGGCACATGCTAACTGACCACTCAACCTGCTTGTCCTCCTTATTTTACAACTGTGATGAGCATGCCAACCATGGAATGGCCATCAGTGTATGCCTTTATGTTTGTGGTGGCCAGCCTTCTTCATCATGCTATCTACTCCAAACTTCTCTCAATGCACCAAGCATGCTTCCCTCCAAAAACCGAAATTCACAGGTAGTAAATAATTCGTTTCAGTGTATTCCATATAGCCACTCTCTTGCCATAAAAACAGGAAAATACAGAAGTGCATCCTTTCTTGCTTTTTGTTATGCCTTCCAGAAACTTTTACATTGTCTGTTGATCTTTGACTCATAGCTGCTACAATATTTAACAAATGTGTATTGAGCATCTACTGTGTGAGGCCCTGCACAATGAAAAGAGACAAAAAAAAGAAAGAAAGAAAGAAAGAAAGAAAGAAAGAAAGAAAGAAAGAAAGAAAGAAAGAAAGAAAGAAAGAAAGAAAGAAAGAAAGAAAGAAAGAAAGAAAGAAAGGATGGTGGGTGGGTGAATAACAGTTCTTACCTTCAAAGAGCTTTCCAAAACAAATCATTCTACATGTTTGCAAAGTTTTTCTAGAGTGTGACCAAGTTGTCCTCAGAAGCACCACCAAGTGATGATTTGTAGGCCATACCAAGAATGTGCTGAGTATGGCTTTCTCTGATAACTGGCAGGATGTCTCTGGATCCTAGGACGAAACCATCAAGTAATGGAATACTCTGGATGTATGCAAATACACTGTCCAGGATGACAGCCACTCAGAGTGGGTGTCTTATGTATACTTCTTGCCAAACAGCAATAATGTTATCATTGTCTCCTGTGGCTGGGACAAGCTGGTCAAGGTATAGCATCTGGCTAACTGCAAGATAAAGACCAATCACATTGGCCACACAGGCTATCTGAACACTGTGACTGTCTCTCCAGATGGATCCCTCTGTGCTTCTGGAGACAAAGATGGCCAGGTCTTGCTTGTCAACAAAGGCAAGCATCTTTACACAATCAATGGTGGGGACATCATCAATGCCCTGTGCTTCGGCCCTAACCAGTACTGGCTCTGTGCCCTGCCATGGGCCCCAACATCAAGGTCTGAGATGTGGAGGGCAAGCTCATCATAGACAAACTGAAGCAAGAGGTCGTCACTACCAACAGCAGGGCAGGGCTACCCAGTGCATCTCTCTGGCCTAATCTGCTGATGGCCAGACTCTGTTTGCTGGCTATATGGACAGTCTGGCCTGAGTGTTGCAGATGGCCACTGGAGCCCCCTAGAAATTATGGTAGAGATTTACAAATTTAAAAAAACTGGCATTATGAATTTAAAAAAAAAAATTCTATATGTGTTGCAGCAAAATAAAATAAAATAAAATAAAATAAAATTCCTGACAAGAGATGTTTGAAAAGCTGATGCAAAGAAAATCAAGAGGAATTTAAATTTTTTATGAATACTTATAATTCTCCCAGGAGCAAGTTTTAAGAATAAATGGAGAAATATTTACCATTTTGCTAAAATTATTCTAATCCTGCTCTTTTTCAATTTGGGCAAAGTTGAGGAGTCCAACTTAAGTCAGTGTTAATGCACTTAAAAGGATGTGAAGAATTAAGAACTCCCATGTGACCTGGATTAGCAATTAGAGCCAGTATTTCCTTAAGATATGAGAGAAAAATCTTGACTTGCCCTGCACTTTAGAGGGTCTTTATCTAGCTCTCTCAGCTCATGCTCTTCCTCTCAGGAGGAAGAATTTGTGAGGCCAAAGAAACAAGCTCCCCTTTTAGAGGGCATTGCAGGTACCAGGATCCCACATTGTCCACGAATGACTCCAAGTGAACCACTCAACTCGTGTATGGCAAGGGGCTGCTGTTGATGTGGAGTACAGACAGGGCTTAGTTTTGTGCACCGGGTTGTCCTCACAAGTTCACCAAGGCTTCTCATAGCTCAGAATAGAGTCAGGGTGAGAGAGATCAAAGACGGGAGTGGTCAGGGCTAAGAGGTGCAAGCTAGGGCTTGTGTATCGTTGTGAAGGTATGTTTTTCAAGGTAGGAGAAAAGAGCATATGTTATTTAACAGTTTATTGGGTTGATTTATAACTTCTAAATATTAGACATATCATGTATGGACCTCTGTATTTATTCTTGTCCTGCCTTATAAATGTAAGGGATAAGCCTGGATACAGCTGTAGGCACATATGAAGTGGGATTTGGCTCAAACTGTCTTTCCTCAGGAAATTCCTCAAGCCTCTTTCTCCCGATGAGCCTCCCTGCACTCTCCCTTACTTCCTGCACTGTTTCCATCTGTAGACCTGCCTCTCTGCCTTACCTCGTGGGAGTGCACTTGTTGTTTGGACTATTGGTTTGGTCTCTTCACTGGTCTTCCCTCTGAAAGCTGTCTTACTGTATATGTTTGTATCTCCGATGTTTAAACCCAGGTGCACTCAACCTCCTTGCACAAAAGTCAAGATCAAATAAGATTTGTATAAGAGCTGGTTGCATCCTTATGGGCTAGAATTAGCCAGTTTCCCCATAGCTCAGTTGTTTTCTGTTTGTTATAATGAATAATAAGCCTTTTCTTGGTATGAAAAGAAAAAAAAAAAAGTCCTCAAAAATAAATCCAACTGTTGATGCTGACAATAGAGGTAAAGAAGTGAGAAGAAAAATTAAATGTAGTCAGCCAAAAACTTTTGAAAACATTAAAGTTTTGAATGACAATATTGGTGATGGCTGAGATTTATGGTCTCCACGGTCCATGGCAGGTGCAAGCTCCATGTGCTGCACCCTTATGAATATCAGGATCTCCCATAAAGTCAGTTCTGTTAGACTCCAGATATCTAAATAGCTTAACAGTTGCTAAAATTTATTCATTGGTTGATTCATTAATTCACTCACTCCACAAATATTTATCCAGCATCTGTCCGATAGACCAAATGGTCTATTCCAAAACAAGCTCACCATGCCTGTTCCGCTATACAGATAAAAGCTTCATGTCACAGCTACTGTGGAAAGATGAACTCCCTTTTCTACTCTTCCATGCAACTGAAGCTTCCTCTCAAACACTAACATGGCTTATTTTAACTACTTTAGATGTAAATATTTCTAAAGCATCCTCATTTCCTTAGATTATATTAAATGTTCTTTAATCACACATAAATTCAATCACTCACTGTGTTTCAATCAATCCTGTGATGTACTCAGACAATTTCAATGTATAGGGAGCATTCTGTTTGGTTTCTGTATTTTCTCTTTACAATTTTTAAATTTACTCTCTTTCATCCCTCCTGTCGATGTGCCTTCCCCGGTAACCCTAGCTCCTTTAATGCATTTCTCACCTTTGTACCAAAAAAACACATTTGGCATTTTTTTTTTCTAAAATAGCAGTGAGTTCTTGACATGTCATCTATGAAAAGTAGCATAATATTTAATACACCAATTTTATGGCATCTTTTTTGACTGACAGAGACCAGTTTTGATTATTTTTTGTTTCATAGTTGTGTTCAGGAGAGAAAAACTTATGGGATGAATAGTTACTAGGTAAATGAGGTATTATTAAAATATGCTTTAAAATATGTCACAAGATAACTGGCTAATCCAGATTTTTTAAAGAGGCAAATTCAATAAAACTAGTTTGATTTACTTGACTGATTATCAGCCAGGTCAATTCACTCAACTGGCTGTGTGCATCCAGTGTTAAGTATTTATTTTTGCTTTCTAAACACTCTGCAACTCAAACTCTGAAATACTTAGAAAAACTGTAAAACAAAAATATTAAATGAGCTAGGAGATCAACTTTCAATATGACAGTATGAGGAACTATGCTGACTAGCTCCACAGTAAGACTGGTGAAAACAATAAAATAAAATTTTAAAAGCCACTAGAAATAGTACTATGGGTAAACAGCAAATGAAAAACCATCCAGTCAAAAATATCTATGAAAATTTGTTAAGAAAAGTGAGAACCTGTGGTACTTGAACCAAGACGACTTTCTCTTTCCCCTACTCTCAGCTCAATGAAGTAAAGACTGTACCCCAGATTGGCACCATCAAGAACTTTGTTTGCTCTCTCTCTTCCCAGTATCCAGGGGGAAGGCTTTTTTCCTGGGAGGGGCAACTTCCCGAGTTAGTGTGGTTGAGAGGTAGGGCTTCCCTTATTTGTGCCAAGCTTCCACTTGTGAAATGGAGATTCCACCCTGGGCACAGTTTGCTGAGGACACTGAGACCCTGATTACTCTTGTCCCAGTCTTTGAGGTCATGGCTCCACATCAGGACAGATAAGCTAGGAGCACCTCTTCCATGGGGTTCTTGGCTCTTAGTGGTGGTTTTACTAAGAAAGAAGCTAGCCATTGTCCGTATCCCCAGTCCAGAGCCCTGGCCCAGGAATTTTGCCTTGGGATTAGAACATACAATAAAACAAGTATGTTTTATTGGAGAGTGATATCAGCAAGATGGCAACATAGGAAGTCTCAAGCTCCACTCCTCCTCATGAAAAGTTTCATTAGCATTTATCCTCAGAATAAAACATTCTTTTGAAACCCCCAACACTTGGAAACAAGCCTGAGATAACCATGTGGTCTGAAGAGCTGAATAAAATACAAGTTGGAAGGGTAAGAAGGACATTCTCATTCTAACCATACCACACCTTCCCCTCCTTCAAGTCAGCAGAATCCCAGACAGAGAGGATTTCCCTGGGGCCACCACTTCTATAGGAAGAGAAAGAGAACTGGAGGCTGTCATCCAGCTTTCCTAGCATACTGAGATGCTTCCCAGGAGGCTTACTTTGGTCTCACTTTAGAAGGAACACTGGGGGAAAGGGCACAGCTAGACTGCTTAGGGTTAGGTAGAAACAAAGAAGTGAGGCATAGGTCATTGCAACCAGTGCACAAATCTTGGTGGTAACCTCTGTGTGTCTGCTAGCTGTGCTGCCCAGTCAGAGATAACAGATAACCTCATAGCCCACCTGCAAAGCTGAGTTGGTCACCTTCAGGAGCATGGTGGGAAATACAACCTAGCTTAAGTCTCCCTAGACTGCTGGTCTCCCCACCCAGCCTCAGAGCCCACCCAAATGACCCTGCCAAGGAAGGGGGATACCTGCTTCTATCCATTTCAGAGAAGTAAAAAGGCTAGACTGGCTTAACCCATGAAGTTAAGCAGTGGCTCCACTCAGCCAAAAAGCCTGCTTAATAAACCCACCCAGGCAGACAGACTCCCACCTTCACACATTACAGAGACATGTAAGAGCTGGACCTTCTTCACTGGGAGATAAAACAGCCACTCAACTCAGACAAAACACCACTCCATGGCTCTACCCTGAGAGGGAAGCAATTCTCAATTGTGCATTTTTAAGGCACATAGTTTCTGGACCCACCTGTTCTGAGTAGCAACTGTGCCTAACCTTGGAGCCCATCCTACACTCTTGCCAAACTTCAGATCTCAAATAACAGAATTACCTGGCCAGGGAATAAATATATCTTGTTACCAGACTGCTCAAAAGCCACTGAAGTATCCAGCAATCAGCTGCACCTGACGGCAGAGCCCATCCAATGGTCTCACTGGACAGTGGAATACAGCCAACAACCCCACCCAACACTAGAGCAAAGAGAGTGACCCAACCATCTAGAGAACTCACAACAAGCTCTGCCTGCCTTGGGTCATCACCAGCTAGCCCTTCCAGTACCCCAGGCTAAACTGAATTTGAAGGATATCCCTGCAACAGAACAGAACACTTGTAAAGACCAGAAGAGGTGACTCTCTTCTCAAATGCACAGACAACAATGCAGGGAAACAAGAATTACAAAGAATCAGAAAATCATGATACTTCCAAAAGAAAATAATAAAGCTCCAGTAATAAACTCCAAAGAAATGTAGATTTAGAAAATGACTGACAAAGAATTTACAATAATAGACACAAAGAAGTTCAGTGAACTATAGCAACATACAGATAGCAAATTTAATGAAATTTGGAAAGCAATACACCAAAAAGCAAGAAGTTTGACAAAGAAATAGAAACAATAAAAAAGAACCAGATAGAAGTCTTAGAGATGAAGTATTACAAATTGAATTGTGCCCCCTGCAAAGTTTAATGTGGTGGAGGCTTGGTCCCCACTGTGAAAGTGTTAAGAGGGTGGTAAATACTATTGTGGTGGTTGAAAGGTAGTGCATTGAAGAGGTGAATAGATTGCCAGGACTATGTCATAGTGAATGAATTAATAATGGTGGTCAGGGGCATGGTTCTGAGCACTTAAAAGGAGAGTGCCCAAGGAACTATCTCTCTCTCTCTCTGCTCTGCCATTTTCTGCCATGTGAGACCTCTGCATTGCTGTAAAGTCACCACCAAAGACTCACCAAATGTGTTCCCTGGACTTCAGACTTCCTGGCCTCTAAAATTGTAAGCAATAATCTTTGTTTTCTTTTAAATTACCCAGTTTCAGGTATTTTGTTATAAGTTACAGAAATAGACTAATATGTGAAGAATACAGTCACTATACTGAAAAAATCAATAGAAAGCTTCAACAACAGTCTCAGTCATTCAGAAGAAAGAATCAGGGAGCTGGAAGACAGAATATTTGAGTTCTTTCAGAGGAGTAAAAAAAAAAAAATGAGGGCCGAGCCCATGGCGCACTCAGGAGAGTGCGGTGCTGGGAGCTCAGCGACACTCCCGCTGCGGGTTTGGATCCTATATAGGAATGGCCAGTGCACTCACTGGCTGAGTGCCGGTCACGAAAAAGACAAAAAAAAAAAAAGAATGGAAAAGAATAAATAAAGCCTATGGGAATTACAGGACATTATCAAAAGACCAAGCATGAGCATAATAGTTGCAGAAGGAGAAGAAAGACAATAAGGGCCAAAAGTCATATTTTAGAAAATAATGGCTAAAAATTTCCCTAATCTGGTGATAGATGTCAACACCTAGGTACAGGAAGTGCAGAGGTCTCTAATCAAATTCAATCCAAAGTGGAGTGTATAGAGACATATAGTAATCAAACTAATAAAAGTCAAAGACAAAGAAAAATTCTCAGAAGGAAGATATAAGAAACATATTACGTACAAAGGAGTCTCTATAAGACTATCAGTGAATTTATCAGCAGAAAACTGACAGGTCAGTAGAGAGTGGTATGATATATTCAAAGTGTGGAAGAAAAAAACTTCCTACTAAGAATGCTTAATCCAGCAACACTGTTTGAAGAAATAAGGGAGAAATAAAACTTTCCCAGACAAACAAAAAGCAAAGGGAGTTCATCACTGCTAGACTTACCTTACAGGAATGGCTAATGGGAGTTCTTTTAACTGAAATGAAAAGACAGTAATTAGTAACTTGAAACATAAAAAAGCACAAAACTCAATGGTATAAGTAAAACAGGGCCATATTCAGGATATTCTAGGACAATAATGATGGTGTGTGAGGCAATTTTATTCCCAGTATGAGGGTTAGAAGATGAAACTATTAATAACAACTATAACTTTTGTTAAGGGATATATTTTACAAAATGATGTAAATTCTACATCAAACATGTACAATGTGTTTGTGGGGAGGAAGTGTAGAGTTGTTGTATGCAATCACAGTTAAGTTGTTATCAGCTTGAAACAGGATAATTATAAGATGTTCCCTGTAAGCCTCATGGTATCCACAAAGCAAAACTATTTAGTAGAAACACAAAATAAATATAGAAAGCATATTACTGCACAAAATCATTAAGCCACAAATGAACACACCAAGAGAGAAAGAATTTGCAAAATATCCAGACAATAACTAACAATATGACAGTAATAAATGCTTACATATCAATAATTACCTTCAATTTAAATGAATTAAATTCTCCAATAAAAAGACATAAAATGACTGAAGGATTAAAAAGACAAGACTGAACTATACTCTTCCCAAAAGACACTCACCTTACTGTTAAGGATGCACATAGAATGAAAATGAAGGAATGGAAAAAGATATTCCATGGAAATTGAAACCAATGAGTTTATGGGTAGCCATACCTATATTAGACAAAATAGACTAAGTTAAAACTATAAAATGAGACAAAGAGATTATATAATGATAATGAGGTAAATTAATCAAGACAATATAACAATTGTAGATATATATGCACACAATATTGGAGCATCTAAATATATAAAACAAATATTTAAGTATCTGAAGGGAGAGATAGCTTTCAATACAAAAATAGTAACAGAGCTCATACCCCACTTTTTACAATGGACAGATGACCCAGACAGAAAATTAATAAGGAAGCATTAAACTTAAACAATACTTAGACCAAATGGACCTAACGAACACATACAGAACATTCCATTTAACAGCAATAGAATACACATTCTTCTCAAGTGCATATGGAACATCCTACAGGATAGATCACATGTTAGGGCACAAAACAAACCTCAGCAAAGTAAAAAAGGTTGAAATTATATCAAGTATCTTTTCTGACCACATGGTATGAAACAAGAAATCAATAAAGGAGGAATTTGGGAATTTCACAAGTACATGGAAGCTAATCAACATGCTCCTGAACAACCAATGGGCCAAAAAAGAAATTAAAATGGAAATTTAAAAATATCTTCAGACAAATGAAAAGCAAAACATAGCATACTAAATGGGATACAGAAAAAGCAGTTCTAACAGGAAATTTTGTAGCAACAAACATCTACATAAAAAAAAACCAGAAAAGAAATATTCCAAATAAATAAATAGCCTAATGTTACACTTCAAGAAACTAGAAAAAGATGAACAAACTAAACTCAGTTAGTAGAAAGAAAAAATAATAAAAATAAGAGCAGAAATAAATGAAATAGACTCTGGAAAAAATATAAAAAATCAACAAAACTAACAGTTTTCTTAAAAGATAAAACAAAATTGACAAACCTTTAGTTAGACTAAGAAAAAAAGAAAGAATATGCAAATAAATAAAATCAGAAATGAAAGAGGAGGCATTATAATTGATACCACAGAAATACAAAGACTCATAAGAGACCACTAAGAATAATCATATGCCAACAAGTGGAACAACTTAAAAAAAATGGAGAAATGTCTAGAAGCATATACCCTACCAAGACTAAATCATGAAGAAACAGAAAATGTGAGCAAACAAATAATGAGTAAGAAGATTTTAAAAGTAATAAAAAGTCTCCCATCAAATAAAAGCCCAGGACTCAATGGCTTTGCTGCTAAATTATACCACACATTTGAGAAAGAACTAACACCAATCCTTCTCAAACTCTTCCAAAAAAATCAAAGAGGAATGAATACTTTCGGACTCTTTTATGAAGCCAGCATTACTCTGATATCAAAGCCAGACAAGAGCATTACAATATAAAAGAGGTAGTCACCAATATTTTTGATAAACATAGATGCAAAAATTCTAAACAAAATACTATCAAAGCAAATTCAACAACATATTAAAAGTAAGATTTATCCCAGGAATGCAAAGATGATTCAACATATACACCACATTGACATAATAAAGGACAAAAAACAAGTGATCATCTCATTAAATGTAGAAAAAACACTTGATAAAATTGAACATCTTTTTCTGATAAAAACTCTCACCAGATTAAATATAGAAGTAATGTGCCTCCACACAACAAAGGAATGTACCTCAAAACAATGTGAGAAGCTGACAGCTAATATTAAACTCAATAGTGAAAAATTGAAAGTCTTTTCTGTAAGATCTGGGATAAGAACATGATGCCCATTCTAACCAGAACTATTCAACATAGTATTGGATGTTCTTGCCAGGGAAATTAGGCAAGAGAAAAAAATTTAAAGCATCCAAATACGAAATGAAGAAGTAAAACTATCCTTGTTTCCTGACAACATGGTCTTATATAAAGAAAATACAGCAGAATCTGTTAAAAAAAAAAAAAAAAAAAACCTGCTGGAACTAATAAACAAATACAGTAAAGTTGCAGTACATGAAATCAACACATGAAAAATCAAAATAGTTTCATACACTATCAACAAAAACTCTCTGAAAAACAAATCAAGAGAATGTTCCCATTTACAATAGCTACAAAAAATAAAATACTTAGGAGTAAATTTAAACAAGGAGGTGAAAAACCTATACACTGAAAACTGTAAAATGTTGATGAAAGAAATTTAAAAAGACATAAATAAATAAATTAAAAGATATTCCATGTTAGTGAATTCAGAGAATTAAAATTGTTAAAATGCCTATACTACCCAAAGAGATGTACAGATTCAATGTAATCCCTCTCAAAGCCTCCACTTCTATGCTCAACTGATACTCAAAATGTGTGCTCAGATCATCCAATAGTTTTCTGAATAACTGCTGCTAGGACAACTGATTGCCATATACAAAATAAGGCAGTTGGAGTCTTCATACCATATACAAAAATTAACTCAAAATGGATCAAAGACCAAACTGAAAGAGCTAAAACTATAAAACTCTTAGAAAACACAGAAGTAAACCTTCCTGGCCTTGGATGTTGCTAAGGATTCTTAGATGTCATATCAAAAGCACAAGCAACTAAAGAAAAAAAAAAGATAAATTGGACTTCATAAAAAAAAAATTGTGCACCAAAAGATCACAAAAAAGTGACACACCATAGAATGAGATAGAATATTTATAAAACACATATTGTATAAAGATTTGTATCCAGAATTTTTTCTTAAAAACTCTTACAACTCAATAATAGACAAATGACTGAACTAAAAAATGGGCAGAGGTTCTGAATAGCTATTTCTCCAAGGAAGATCTAAAAATGGTCAACAAGCATATGAAAAGATGCTCAACATCATTAATTATTAGAAAAAGCAACCCAAAACCACAATGAGATTCCACTTTATGCTAATCATCTTGGCTAGAATCAGCAGTAAAATAACAACAAATGTGGAGTATACTAACATTTATAAAGCAAATGTATTTCACAGGGCCTAGTTCCAAAGCCTGTAGTTTCAGGTATAACCTAACTTTTTAAAATTGCATATAGAAATCTTAACCTTGCAAAAGACAGGAAACTTTCCCCAGGCTAAAGTCTCTGATATAGATAAAGAATTGTAACACAGCAAAATTGCTGGCTCTCAAGGACAGATGCCCTTGAGAGCAGATTAACCTACCGATTGATATGTTAAGAAAGTTGCTTTATTTTTATGTTAAAATACTGAGGAAACCGCTGTAGGAAAACACAGTATTTGCTAAGAACAAGCTTTTATTGGTGGATTGACTTAACCTTTTGCAAATTGCATTATGGAATGTCACTTTGTTATTTCACTGATGTCACCAGCTTCTATTGTTAAACTATACTGAACCATAACTCCACCTATGTTCCTTTTCTGTAACTTTCTGGACTGGAGAATAAATACTGACACAGAACACCAGTTCAGGGTTAATTTCCCAAAGGAGGAATACTTCTCTCTTCAAGGTTCTGGGGAGTTAACCCCTTTGGGGTGTCTCACTGTTCAGAAGAAATGGGCTTTGAGTAATCCTATTTGCACCTCCACCACCCTGTGTGAGGCAAATCAACAAACAAAAGCTGGTAAGAATGTGAAGAAAACAGAACCATCTTACATTGCCAGAGGAAAAGTAGAAACATATAATCACTTTGGAAAAAAAGCCTGGAAGTTACTCCAACAATTAAACAGAGTTGCCAGAAATTCCACTTTTAGGTATATACCCAATAGAAATGAAAATATATTCCCACAGAAATTTATAAATGAATGTCAACAGCAGTGTTAATTCATAATAGCCAGAATGTGGAAATGACCCAAATATCAATCAACAGACAAATGGATAAACGAAATTTCACATGTCCATACAATGAAATATCATTAAACTGTAAAAAGGAATTAAGTACTAATACATGCTGCAACATAGATGAACCTTGAAAATATGAAAGCTAAGTAAAAGAAACCATTCACAAAAGAGCACATATTACAACTTTCTAGAACAAGGAAATCTATAGGGACAGAAAGTAGAGTAGTGCTCTTTTAGTGATGGGGGTGAGTGGATCTAAGCATTGATAGCTAATAGCACAGGGTTTCTTCATAAGGTGATAAAAATATTCTGAAATTGACTGCAGTGATGGTTGCATGTATTTGTGACTGTATTAAAATATATTGAATTGTATGTACCATATGAGAAATGATTGACCACATATGATTTTAAAATACTTGCATTATACAAGAAACCAAATACAAAGTAAAAAGCAACTGACCAGAAGAAATATTTTAAAAATTTGGGCCGAGCCCATGGCGCACTCGGGAGAGTGCGGCACTGGGAGCGCAGCGACGCTCCCACGGCGGCGGGTTCGGATCCTATATAGGAATGGCTGGTGCACTCACTGGCTGAGTGCCGGTCACGAAAAAGACAAAAAAAAAAAAAATTTAACATCAACCAAAGTTTAATATCATTAATCTATAACTTTTACAAATTAATAGAAAAGGTACAATAGAAAAATGAGCAGAGCACTGAAAGAATATTTAACAGAAGAGGAAATCTGAAGAACCGTAGTCTTATGAAAAGGTAATCAGCTTCAACAAGTAATTGTTAAATGCAAACATTAAGTAATGAGACAATTTCACACTTCTAAGACTGACAAAAGTAAAAGGTCTAAGAGCACCAATATTGGCAATGAACAGTAATCAGAACTCCCACATTCAGTCTAGTGGACATGCAAGCTGGTACAACCAATTTGGAAAGTCACTTGGCCAAATCTCATATGCTGTGCCCCAGTAATTCCACTCCTAGGCTGTATTCCCTGAAATAAGTCACATGAACTAAAAGAAACAAATATAAAAATTTTCATTGTAGCACTGTTTTTTATTGAAAAAATCTGAAAACAACTCAAATGTTCATGAGCAGGGAATTCATGGTATATTTACTATGGAGCATTGGACAATAGTAAAAATGAGGAAAATGGGGTACATATGCCAGTAGAGATAGATCTTAAAGAACACATTGAGCAAAATGAAGGCAATCACTAAATGATACTAATGTTTTTTAAATAAAATGTGAGAGTTTTCAAAAATAATAGTTCACAAATACATAGTAAAAGCACAAAAACCCATGGGATTGATAACCCTGAATTCATAATAATCATCATTCCAGGGGAGAACATCAGTGGAATGGGATTGACAAGGTGTTTACAGGGGAAAAGTCCTGGAGTAAATGTGTCATAATGTCAGGATTTAGTAGGAAGGCAAGGTAGTATAAGATTGGGATTATGGGCACAGGTTCCTGTTTTTTTTTGGCCGGTGGGGGGGTGGGGTAGCCAAAAGGAAGAGGCTTAAAAATTTTATTAGCAGAATATAAAGTTGTTCCATCCCTTTACATAAATGTCAAACAAGTATTTTTTGGGGGGGGGTAGTGATGAATTTTTTTAATTTTAATATTTACTTGTACATTTGTGGGGTACAGTGTTGTTTCAATACATGCACATACTGCACAATGATTCACTTAAGGCAGATGGCATAGTTTTGTACCCATTAGTTAGTTCAGCACTTCTCCCCACCCCCCTTACCTCCCAGACTCTGGTAACCATTATTCTACTCCCTACTCCTAAGAAAACCACTTTATTTTTTTAAGATTACACGTGTGAGTAAGTTCATGTGGTATTTGTCTTTCTGTGCTTGACTTACTTCACTCAACATGATAGTTTCCAGTTTCATCCATGTTTCTGCAAATGATGGGATATCACTTCTCATTACAGCTGAATAGTATTCCATTGTGTATGTATACTACAGTTTTTTTTAAATTTTTTTTTTAATCTATTCATCCATTGATGGGCATTTAAATTAATTCCATCTCTTGGTTATTGTGAATAGCATTGCAGTGAATATGGGAGTGCAGGTGTCTTTTGATATATTGATCTCATTTACTTCAGCTATATACCCAGCAGTGGGATAGTTGAGTCATAAGATAGATTTATTTTTAGGTCTTTGAAGAACTTCCATACTGTTTTCCACAATGGCTGTGCCAATTTACATCTCCACCAATAACGTAGGAGGGTTCCTTTTTCTCCACTTCCTTACCAGCATTTGTTATTTTCTGTCTTGTTGATAATAGCTATTCTAACTGGGATAAGATGATATCTCATTGTGATTTTAATTTGCATTTCCCTGATGATTAGTGACGTTGAGAATTTTTTCATTTCTTCATGTGATTATTGGCCATTTGTATGTCTTCTTTTGAGAAATGTCTGTTCAGGTCCTTTGCCCATTTTTAATTGGGTTATTTGTTTTTTGCTGTTGAGTTGTTAGAGTTCCTCATATATTCTGGATATTAGCCCCTTGTCTGATGTGTAGTTTTCAAACACTTTCTCCCATTCTGTTGGTTGTCTCTTCACTTTGTTGACAGTATCCCTTACTGTGCAGAAGCTTTTCAGTTAGATATAGTCTCAATTGTGTATTTTTGCTTTATGTTCTAAATCAGAAGGCTTTGGTTCAATTATGCTCTCTGCCACCTACAATCTGTGTGACCTTACACAAAATACTTAACATCTCCAAGTTCATTCAGAAAATGTGCATGATGAGAATCTTACCACATGACAGCGGTGTTTAAAGGATTTGATGAGTCAATAGGTGTAAAAAATTTATAAAAGAATACTTGGAATGTAGTAAATATTTAATGCTTTTATTTATTGACAATTCATTTAAGCTTTAATATTTATTTTTCTATTCTGGTCTCCGTATGTATTTGAAATATCTCACAATAAAAATACTAATATTCTTACTATTATTAAACTGTACCAAAATTTACATGGAGAAAAAGGCAAAGAGGAGCTATTCACAGGGACACATTTGGTATGAGATGATTAGTCTGTATTTTATAAGAAATATAAGTTAACTAAGGGGTAAATATTCTATCAAGTCAATGACCACACCAAGTAGCCACTGACTGAGTTAAAAGGTGTTTGTCAAATGTCTTTTGCTTTTTTAGCTCTCCTTTGGGCAGTAGTCAAGTTTAAAAAAAAAAAAAAAAAAGTCAAGCAGTAGTCAACAGATTCCCTGCCCTTATTAGCACACAATGTGCTCACAATGAAAATAACCACCAAATAAGTCCAGGACTTGGGTAAATGTGATATTTTATGACCCCACTTCCCCCATGAAAGGGCAGTTTGGCAGGAGTAACCGGGAAGACTGGTTTGTTTGTTTACATTTTTTGTTTACTTTATCAAGTAGAAATAGAATGTCTTTGAGGAAAGTGTCAGGTAAGAGTGGTAGAGCAAAAAATAAAAGCTCAGGAGCATGAATTAACTTGACCTGAAAGGGGACTGTCTGCTTAACGGGAAGAGAGTGTTTAACCCAGGTGGGCAGGAAAGACTGGGTTAGATAAACAAGGTACATGCCATTAATATCAAAATTACACTTTATGACGACTCAAGGGGAATTCTTTATGAGTGGTTTCTGATACAGTTGACTCTGAGAACTCTTACTAGCAAGTGGCTTTGCTTTGAATCTTCAGAAAGAAGAAACTAGGATTTTTATTCTCTTATCAATAGGTTGGTTACTTAAAGCTATACCTTGAACCATCAGATGAAGTAGAAGACATTTGGATGAATTTTCAGCACGACAGGACCTCCTTCAGAGCAAAGGCATACATACACAACTAAACAAATTTAGTTTTAAAAACAACAGTATATTTTAAGGGAGTAAAAGAAACTAGCTATGAAACCTCTCACCACTTCTCTTCCGGAACTCACAGAGAGAGCCCTAGGGCTCTCTTTACAGCTACCCAACAAACTCTTGAAAATGAGCTTTTTCAGTGACTTAACAACACTCTTTATAGGGAACCAAACTTAACTTTTTTAATGCCCACTAAGAGAACGGAGGCAGAGGCATAAGTCAGTAGCCAGTGAACAATTCATTATCTTTGTGAAAACAAACATAAATAATCATTTATTTAATTTTATGGATGTGGAGTAGAGAGTGGAGAAAGTAAATCCTTTTCAGACACTATGCTGGTGGCTGTAAAAACCCTCTCACCCTACCCTGTGGTCCCACTGACATCCTGATGCTAAAGTGAAAATATTCTACCAATTCTAGTAGATTGAAAATAAAAATAAACAGCTTAATTACATGGTGTGTGTTTTTGAATGGCTTTCTGAATGTTAAAGTGCTGATCGTATGTCTCTATTATCTCTATACGCCACAAGACTTCCTTGCTTGAAGTGTTCAATGAAGCAACATCTGTGCAACAAATAGCCAGGAAGCATCGTGTCTGGCACCCTAGCACCTTTGTTCATTTTTGTCCCTGAGCAGAGCATGGTGACCTTGTTGCCTGTATTTCTATGTGAATATTGTGCTTAGCTCAAAACTTGTACTTCAAATCAGGGGATTAAGAAACACCAGTTGAGAAATATTCTATTAGATGTATTGGTTAACTGAGATGGAGAGTGGTAGGTTTCTGGATATGTTGTAGGCTTTTGGAAGACAACCATATCTATTCAACTTGACGTGGTGTTGCATTCAAAGGGAAGCCTACGTAAAAGCTTCATAAAAACAGTGACAATATAATGTTGTGTTACTATAACCACTTTGAAAACTACCTTTCTCTAAAAGTTGATTAGTGACTGTCATCCAGTCAGCCAACCCCTTTTTTGAACTTCTTTGGTGCCAAAACTATGGATGAAGGAGAAAGAAATAAGGGGCAGTGGGGGTGGGTGGTGGGGGGAGAGGGAGGGAGGAGGAGAGAGAGGAAGAAGAAGAGGGAAAACAAGGGAAAGAAAGAAAAAGAAGAAGATGAAAGAAAGAAAGCAATAAAGGAAGAAAAGAAGAAATAAAGTCCAGAATTTTTACAGTTAAGAAAATAGGGTTTTCAAAACTTTCTTTCAGAACCTTACGCATATATTTGAACAAATTGGTAATTGGAATTCCTCTTTGGAAACTGTCTTGGAGGCAATTTACTTCTCATAAAAGAAAAACAGTCATTACATTATATTCAGTTCTATAATAACCCCAATGTGTTACCTACCATATTCATTAGTCTTAATCCTGAATTTCTTTTTATTTTTCTTAAAAATAAATATGGGCTGGTCTTTTGAAAGGAAGAGATGCAAACATGTGGGAGATGTAAAAAATAAAATTCTTACCATGTGTACCTAAAAGAAAAACAATGGGTCTGCTGGGAAAGAGTAGAAAGGTGAATGCACAGAGACAGGGAAAGGTGTAGGTGGAGGGAGAGCTCCTCCTGGATTTTCTGACACTTTCCATTGCTTGTTTCCTGGAGTCCCTTGAGTGCTAAGAGACCTCTGTAGCTTTTTACCTCAAGTTCAGAAGGTTTGGTTAATAATCCTCAGTTCATGGCATTCACTTATAGGTTCATGAGAGGCCCCTCATGTTTTACAAATGTATGTATGGATAGATGTAAAAATGTAAGTAAATTATGTATTCACTTCTATTTTTATACTCCATTACCATTTTTTAACTCCCATAACAACAACTCCAATATATTTAATACATAAGCTTAAAATTAAATTTAACATCGTAAAGTATATGGTATTTTTTGTGTGTGTGTGTGTACTTTTTTGGTTCATAGGAGAGGAATTGTACTATAGCCTTAATTAGATTTATGATTTTTATTTTATCTCTCTGCTTTTAAGATCCATTGATGCTGCTGTGTATGTATTCTGTTCGTGTGGTTGCTTCTACCTGCTGCATAAAATTCCATAGTGTGAATCTACTGTATTTTTTTTATATCTACCTATTCAATGAATAACTAAGTAGTCTTCCATTTTCTGCTATCAGACATAAATTCTATAGTAAACATCCCAAAACATGTCCTATTATGGAATTTCACTATATTGTATTGCTGGATCATGGTATATATGAATGTGACAAAGTACAGCTAGATGATTCTCCAGGATATTACAAGAGCTTCACTCCCATTAAAAGGACAGGAGGCCTTCTTATCTAAAATCCTCTAATATTTGGCACCATGCTGCTCTAATTACTGTAAATCTCGTGGCTATAAAGTAATATCTCATTCTTATTTTGACTTTTTCGTATTACTAATGCATTTGGACATCTTTTCCTTTAGTTGCTACCACTTACTTTTTTCTTTCTGAGAATTGTGTTAATATTTATACCTTTTTTCACAATTGGGTCTTTCTTCATTTACATTAGTAATTCCTTATACCGTCAAGATATCAGCTCCATTTTGCAGTGTCTCCCTTATCTTTAAATTGTCTGTTACCTCACTCTGTAGTGTAGTTCAATGAACATATATTCATAATATTGAAGTAACCTAATTTACTTCTTCTATAGAAATTTCAAGAAATACATTACTTCTGTTATTTAACAGTTGCTTCAGAAGACAGGGAAAAGGTGAAAGCAAAATGACTCATGGAGCTAGAAAAACTTTAATTCAAATTACAAATATGATTATTATAAAAATGTATTGTCCCACTAGACTTGTACACATACATAAGAAATTTCTAAATACAATACTAATGAACTTTATTTAATAGTGAATTAAAAATAAATATAAGGTGACCAAGGTATATTAAAGGCATTCAAGGATACTTTAATATCAGATAATCTTCATTTCAATTATACATAAAAAAGGAGAAATATTACAGGATTTTACAGTAAAAGAATTTGATAAATGTATTGGTCTGTTTCTGTTGTTTATAACAAAATACCTGGAACTGGGTGATTTATAAAGAAAAAATTTATTGCTTACAGTTTCTGAGGCTGGGAAGTCCACAGTCCACCTGGTGGTGGCAACAGTGACCCAGGGGTCTCACATTGCAAGATGGTGGAAGCAGAGAGAGCAGAGAGAGAGAGAGACTCTCTTCTCTCTTCTTTTAAAGCTCTCAGAAAGATGCCCCTGACCACCATTTTTAATCCATTCACTAGGGCACGGTCCTACAATCTAATCATCTCTTCAAGCCTCCACACTTCCAATTACCATAATAAATTTCCCACCCTCTTAACAGTCATATTGGGGACTAAGTTTCTAATATATATCACTTGGGGGACACAATTCTAGCTTCAGTGTTTTGGCAAGACATAATTCAGTCTACTACAATAAAGTTCAATAGTAACTGGTGATTAAAAGAAAAAAAAAAAAAACCTTTCAAATACTAGAAAGAGTATACCCTTCTTGATAATTGTTAAGCATTGAAAACATATTCTTAAAGGAACAGACAAATATAATTATGGAACAGAATTCACTGTTCAGAGACAGACCCACATATATGTGAGAACTTCATAAATCGTATAAGAGGAGCATAAATCAATGAATATAAGACAAGAAGTAAAGTAAAAGGTCTTGGAAAGAACTTCCTGTCTCACAGGACTTACAAAATTGAACTCCAGATGGATTTAAAAATTATATTTAAAAGGTAAAACTTAAAGTTGTTAGGAAAAATGTCAATAATAATTTTGTTTCCTGGTGTGGAGAAGAAACATTAAGGACCCCAAAACTCAGACAGTGGGGCCAAAAATTGTCTCATATCTTTGTAATGGTTCCCCTTTTTAAAATAGAGCAAAATAAAATAAACTTGAATGAATTTCTGTTACGTACACATTTTTCATCCTATGATGCTGTGTTGATTTTGTAATTATCATTTTCTAAAGATCCTCAGATTCTGTTTCAGTCTGCTGCATATCCCTGGAGGTAGCACATCTTTATCTTCTGAGAGTTGATATAGGATAGAAAATTTTCTAAAAAAGACCTTTAGAAAGAGTAACCCTTCATTTGGTTGTAGACCTTCTGATATATTAGTATAGAGCCTGTTAGATAATCATTCTCATTATTTTGTGATTACTGTCTTAGGATTTGGGACAAAACCTCTATAGTAAGTGTCAAGGCCCTACACAGTACTGATCATATGATATTGAGCAACTTCATGAACCTCTCAGAAACAATTTCCTCACCCCATAAATGAGAATCATAAGATCTGTCCTAACTCCACTCATGGGGATTTGAGATAGGTAAGTGCAAATTTCATGAGGTATAATGTGTTGAAGAATGTTAGGGTTTGATGCATAAAAGAGATTGAGAAGTGACTTTTGAGATAGAACCTGCACAAAAGTTATTGGCGGTTTCACCACTTATGTTTCATTTCATTTCCCTTAAAACAGATTCTTGAGATTCACTTCTATTTAAAAATTTTTGTTTCCTCTGTGGTAGGAATCCATGTACATTGCTATTTTTATCCTTGAACCAATGTGGGCAAAAAAATTTTTTAGGTAGAAGAAATATCCTGACCCCTTTTCCATCACAGGAAGGACCACTTGGTATGGATGGAAAAAATGAGGGGGTAAAAAATGCAAAGGCCCAGCAATGTGCAGAGTGTGGTACCAACTCTTAGTCTATGAAGAAAACAATGTATACTAATCAAGAGTTAACTAGGACAGCTATGTAAAACATAAAATGTGGTAAAGCAGTGATCTAAGTGCTGCTGGAATTCAGAGGTTATTGTAAAGTAAGATAGCTTCCTGGAGGAGACAGACATAGAGGAAAAGTTTAGGAGCAAAAGAGATATGTTGATGGTTTCAGTTTATTTAAAAGAAATCACTGTATCACCTTCGATGTACATGCTTCTCGTGCTACACCAAATACAGAATTTATGTTTGAAATCTCTGTCCTGGTTGGGGCAATTCCAGGAAACATTAAGTTGTTCAAGGAAAGGAGCAGGCAGAGCAGGCTAAATATGTTACTCTATCCTTCAACAAGAAGGGAAACATTTCATTATAACTCATTTTAGCATTTGTCCAGAAAAAAGACTATATGCCTCTTTGAGTCCAGTTATACGTGAATTCAAGTGGCAGCAGTACTGTGAAACTAAGAGTTATTTTACATTTTAAATGTTCTCAGGGCCAAATATTGCTTGGCATGACTCCAGCTTGGTCTCCTTAAAGTCAGTAGGAGGAGAAGATGATTTTAGGTAGAGAAACAGTATGGCCTTTTCAGCTGAAATTTTTGTACTGGAAAAGCCATGAGCAGTGGAAAAATGAAAGGATTCTCATCGTGTATGAAATGAGATGAAAAAGAGGATGCACTAGTAAGTCTTCATATAAGGTATTAGTTTTGATCAGTGACAGCTTATTTATATACACTGCTCATAGTGCTTTCAGCAGCTCTTTCTCCTTTCCTCTTCCCTCTTTCCTGTTCTTCCTTTCTCCGTTCTCCCTTCCTCTTATCCTCCTTTCTTTCCTCTCTCCTTCCCTTCTTTCCTTCTTTCTTATAACTTTTTATTTAGTACTTCCTAAGTGCCAGTCATTATTCTCAGCAACAGGAAAAAAAATCCCAAAACATTTGCATACGGCATGGTCTGTTTTCTCATTAACAGCTTTGACAAAGCTGTGTAGGATACCTGTGTATGGAGAAGAGGTGTAATACCCTTCCAACCCTCATCAGCTAGTTTCTGATTCCTGCAAATCTCCAGAAGAAGACGACTGTGATCATGAGTCAGGATGACAGTCTAAGCCTGCAGCCTGCAGCCTGCAGCAGAACCTAAACATCCTCATTCTTCTTATCCTGAGTTGTTAAGATTTATGTATTATCCAAAGGAGGCTAAGTTTTCTTTTCCTTTTTTGCAGGCTCCAGAATAGCATCTGTCTTTTTATTTTGGGACAATAGTAAAATTTCTTGGGAAATGACTTCAAGTTTAAAACCACTGATTCCACATGCAGAGAACTGTTGTCTGTGGAAATGAAAAAGTCCTTTGGCTTGATCATCTTGGACAATTAGCAAGGGGGAAAAGGAGCACCATGCTTCGTTTAAGGACTGTAGATGCAGAGCCTGTGTAATCACACAGTCTCTAACTTTTGTGGTTTAGGTGTTTGCTCCTATGTCACTTTGACAATCTTCAGTGGCGAGCAGTTTATGTACACCAACCCATTTGGGTGGCTATTTCTACTGTCAAATTAGTCCAGGTACATATAATTTCCCCCTATGTGCAATAAAAGTTTTCCTTCACCTTTATGCTATTTATTTACTGATTCAAACATTTGTTGTCAGTAAGAGTATATTTATTACCCACTTACAGCCATTGTTCCAGGTTCTGACTTCCAGAACAGCAAGAATGAAGACTTTCTAATATCTCGCAGAAATTAAAATGCTGGTATGATTTTGGATTTCAATCCTCAAACCGTGGCTTGTTTTCTAACTTTCCCCATCTTAGTTTTCTTCCACAGAATTGTGACCCCCTTAAAATATGGCACCCAGAACTGAACAAAATACTCCGGATGTGGTCTGAGCTACAGAGTGTAGGAAGACTATTACTGGCTATAATTTAGGAAAAGGGCTTCTACTAAACAACGTATGAATGTGATTTTTTTATAGCATCTGCCTCACACTGATGGGTCTTATTAAAGTTGTGGTCAGCAAAATCCTCCCGATCTTTTTCACGTGAATTTCTGCCAAGCCGTGTCTCTCCATCCTGTACTTACACAATTAATTATTTTAACTTTTATGCAAGACATTGTTTTTATTCCTATTAAATTTCATCTTATTAAAATTGGCTCAGAATTCTGGCCTGTCAGAACAATTTTGAATGTTGATTGTTATATTTACTATCCTTTCCAGCTTTATGCCTTTTAGATTTTATAAACTTCCTTTCCATGTTGTCATCAAAATCATTGGTAAACAGGCTTAACGAGGCTGGGCCAGACAGGGATTCAGTGGCCATCTATTAGATGATGGAGGTTAAAATAAGTTGTATGGGCCTGATTGTTGAATTCAGATAACCCACTTCCACCCAGGTTGCATGTCATCATATACATTAATGTTAGAGGAAGTATTGTTGAGTATTTTACTTAAATCAAGATATTTATTCAGATTTACTATAATTAGCCAACTTTATAATAAACTTATTTGGTGAACAAAGAAGTTTATTCATTTATTTATTGATATTTGTTGATATTTACCAATAAATATCAACAAATATTTATTAGTGCCTACTATGTGCCAGGCATCATTGTGTGTTAGAGATATACCACACACCATTAAAAAGAATTTGAATTTGAATTACCATGGGAAACTATTAGAGTTTATTGGGTATAGTAAAATGATCTGAGTTTCAAGTTTAAAAGATCACCTTTATATTTTTTATGGGATGGATTATAGAAGGGCAAGACTGGAAGCAGGGGTCAGGGAGATTAATTGAAGGAATACTGATCTCAGAGACGGAAGAACTCGGTTCTACCCCAAGGTGCACAACCGATGGTGTGAGTTTGGGAGAGATATTTTTGCTCAATGCCTGGGCTCCTTTACCTATGAAATGAAGAATTAAGAATTATTTGTGAAATGACCTCTGCATTGCTTACCAGCTCTAATGTTCTATGTATCTGTGATTGAATCATCACTAGTTGATTTGTTTATGATTAAATCCAGAATGGTTTATGGCTCAATGACAATGTGACCTTTCTTCAGTTTCTGAAATATGTACTTCTCCCTTATTTCAAAATTGGGACTTCCTCTGTTGTTGTGCCTTCAAAGTTGTGAGGTTGGGTCTTTGAAATAGTATCTGCTAATTCTCAACCTGGATCAAAAGAGTGGAACTTACTTCAAGTAGCTATGTTCTCCTTTACTAACCCCTCACTTGGACAGTAATCTCCATTTTACATCATTCAATTGTTTACTCTCTGAAGACCTCGCTCCTTGTTTGGAAGTCTATATAGCATATTAAGAGTTAAATAATTCTGCCTTCTTTGGATGCTATTATGTATCTATGTCATGGTAGAGGCATTTACTGCTAACATTGGGGTTACACAGGGCACAAGCCAAATGGCAGTATTTTAGCCAGAAGCATTTAAAGTGACTTTCTTGCTCCATGGGCTTACCCACAGACCAGGAACAGTCTCTCCATCTTCAGGAAGAAGTGTAACTTTTCCTGGGTTGTATCAACATCACCCGAATCAGCAGCAACATATTGTTTCTGAAATCTATTCAATGTATAGTACATGTCTGGCACTGAGCTAAAAGATTTATGTGCATTATCTCATTTTATAGGGCAGTTTATTCAGACATCCACTCATTCATTTGATTACTATTTATGGTAGGCCTCTGATGTACCAGATATCAAATAAGCACAGAGATGTAGGGGTAAACCAAGCAGTCGTATTTTCTGCTTCATGTAGTATGTTGATACGTTGCCTAGAGGGAAAGATAAGCATTACACAGGTGATCACAACCAAGTGTATATTATTTTTTGGAAAACGCAAAATCTATGGGTGCTTATAGAAGATGAACCTACTAGATGACACTAAGTTTTGCTATTTCCTGACTATGTCGACCACTCTTTTGTTTGAAGGTTTTTGATTTCCTGCTCCCTTTATCTAAGACTCTCTTCCCCTAGATATCCACATGGCTCAGTCCCACATTTTATTCACTCAAATGATACTTTAGAGGCTTTTCCTAAAAAGCCTCTACCTAATTATGCAAGTTCTCTCCCCATTGCTTTCTATCTCTTTACCCTTCCTGGTAAATGTAATTCATGTAATTCATTAACAACTGAAAAAATATGTATGTCTCCCCTCAATCTACTCCTCTAATTAATAAGTTGCACTGGACTAGGAATTTTCTTTTATTCACTGCTATCTCCTACGCGACGAAAACAGTATCTGGCACATGCTAGGTTCTTACTCTGTGCATATCAGTTAAATGATAGATTGAAGAATCAATGAATGAATGAATGTTATATGATCCCCTAAGTGGAAGACTCAAATTTATCATTCTGTTCCTTAGGTCAGTGTCCTGTGTTTTGCCAGGGATAAAGTGAGTAAGAGACAAAGTGCCTGGATGACTTGGCTCTGGCTCAGAGAAGGAACATTTCTTCCTGGAGTATGACTATGTAAGTCTAAGATTACTGCACAGTGAGAAGAAATAATTGTAAGCAATCTTGTAAAAGAGACAACTAAGAAATAGAGCATGTATTCCAGACAGGCGTTTCACTGATGAACAAACGCACACATGTATAAGCAAGTGAGTGCAATTCAGTCTTGGGCTGTTTCTTTATGTAGGTTGTGTGCAATGTTTTCATCTCCTTGTGTCCTGTGAACCTCACACTCTTTCTCAGCCCAGTTAGTTTCTCTTTTCTTTCTTTCTTTTTTTTTTTTTTTTTTTTTGGCTCTTTCTACATTAGTCTGGCCAGATATTTGCCCCCATAGTTGACAGTATAGGAGGCAAATAAAAAGAAGGAAAGATCCAAAGTCAAATAGCCGCAAGGGTCACAGAAAGAGAATTACAAATTAAAGAGTAGAAACACAAAGAAAATCAACCGAATGAGAACAAGAGTGTGCCCTTAAGTATGGAGCGTTTGGGAAGGGACAGGAGACAAGAATGGTCTCTTTTTCCTAGGCACAAGCTGGCTAGAAAGCAAACCAACTTGATGGGAAGATATGATCTCTGGGGAGAAAAAGGGCAGACACAAAAGTGATGCAATCAGCCAGTGAGGAAAAGCAGTCCTCACATGGGAGGGCACATCTGGCTTCAGGAAATCAGGGAAGCACAGAAATCAGCAGGGTCAAAGCGAAGGCAGCAGGGAGCGAAGTCTGCCAGCAGACGACCAAGGGAGACCCGTGACCATGAGGAGAAAGCAAAAAGCTGGGAGCGGGGGAGAAGGTGGTTGGGGAAATTCACAGTATCCCAGAAAGAAAAAAGCAGAGCTCACGTAGGGTCATAGTCATTGCTTCACTGATACAGACCCTGATTTCCCTTTGCCTAACAAGGATCTCCATATGTCATTACATTTTCTCAAAAGGCAAGAGGAAATAACTTAGCAGCAGTATAATATATCCTAGGCACCACAGAACAACCAATTAAAAATACTCAAACTCATTTGTGGGCCTGATGAAATAAAAAATGGAGTCACTTTTTAATGAAATTTTCCCTCATTTCAGCTCTCTGGCATGTGTATGTGGACAGGACCCCAACTTCACTGACCTAAAATCACTAGAAACAAAGGAATAGTAGGAAATTATGCCCAAAGAGTGTTTTTAAATACAGATTTCCAAACGGGCTTGGAGAGTCAGCAGAGTGAGCTCCCTTGGCAGGTAAACATCAACATGAGGCCTCCTAAATCCATTCCTTGTTCCTTCTTTTTAAGAAATAGGAGATATTGTTCAGTAAGCCACCAGATGGAGAGTTTGTTCAGGCAAAATGGCTTTGCAAGTCCTCTTGTAAATCCCCTCTGGCTTCTAAAAACATTAGCAAATGTGCCGAAGACTGAATTAGCTAGAACAGAAGTTTCACTTTTTCACTACAAGAATTATCTGGGACTGAGCTAAAACCCGGACTCCTAGAGCTGGAAGGGATGTGAAAAGACTCTTGTCAACCAGGCCTCTGATTTCAGTCAGGGAGACTTAAAAAGCATATGAAACTTAGAACAGGGTGGGGTCTCCTCCAGACTTGAGAGAAATCCACTCCTTTAATAACCTTGAGTCTGTAGGAATTTTTACCTGTAGGATATGGACACTGAGGGAGAGACATTGACCTTCACATGATACATACCGCTAAGCCCTTGAAGAGGCTCCCAAAAGACCTGGGGTATTGGAAGAGGGTAGCCATTTTAAAGAAGACAGCAAGAGATGAGAATCTTCCAAAAAGACAGAAGTTTGAACCATCTTCCTTTCAACATCTTTCAAACATCCCAGAAGATAAGATGCAATGAAAGAGCCAAATTGCACAAAGAACACTGTTCAGAAGGAAAGATCCACTGGGCCTACAGTGGCCCTTGACCTTCAGACCACCATGCAGCTTTGAGGCCTGTATCTTGAGCATATTAAGGATCCTGAAGAGTTTTCAGGAAAAGATACCTTTCTTGAGTATTGTCTCAGAGGCACTATGCCCTCCTTTTCTCCACAGGACGCTACAACTTGGGGGCTCTGTTGAGTTGAGGAAAAGGCTTCCCCATTCACTCCCCCTGAAGCAGAAAGAGGAACTGATGAAGGTTGGGGACAGAGTGAGAAGAACAGCATTTGGCTATTTTTAAGTCTCACCTTTCAACAGCTTGAATTCAAATCAGGGCATTGAGTCAAAATCATGGAACCACCCACTACCAAATTTATAGGAGTTTTACATGTGTTTCTTTTCTTGAAACTAAAGCTTGTTCTTGGGGGAAAAGAGTCTGAGGGGATAATGGAATGTGTGCAATTTAAGCTCTTTTGCATTTAGTGACTTTTTCTAGCTAGGGAGGGATTCAGATATTTGGATAATTTCATAAACCATTGACTTTTTAAAGAGGAATATGAAGAAACATATGCCAATTGAGTTAGAAGCTAGGCATAGCTGTGAGATAGACATTAGTCTCTTTTACCAAAATGTGGTTTATGAGGCTTTTAATAGAGATTAAATTGGTGGAAACCAGGTTTTACCTTATTATGGATTTGATAGTTTCCACATTTATCTCCTCAATGTAATGCTGAACTGTTAGACCCAATGCAGAATCTTTAACTCTGCATAGATCACCTGTTTCCATTTTAGAAATCAGAAATGACAAATATGTTATATAAAACTCAAAATAATTCATCAGTGATTGGTTATTTCCCTCTATACAAACCCCTCCTGCTGATCTTGTTTCTGTTAATGGCCCTAGGGACCACAGTGAAAAACTTGTAGTAACTCTGATCTCTATACCTGCTTCCCATCCTGGGATTTTCTTCACTTGCCAAAATTCTAACCCATTCAACAAATAGTATTGAGTGTTTATCAGTGCTAAAATTTACTTACAGATGGTAATAAATACTATGAAGGAAAATAAAACCTACTAAGGAGAAGTAGAATGCCTGGTTTGATGTGGATTTTAGAAGAGTAGTCAGAAAGCCCTCTCTGAGAAGGTGAGAAGAGAACTGAATTTTTTAAAAAGGCAAGGAGGACAGAAGCAGGATTGGCATGTTCATGAACAGCAAAGGGCCTGGGGGCTGGAGGAACTTGGAGGACAGCTGGGAAGTCTGGGCCAGGGCAGAGAAGCAGGCAGGGACTAGAACATGCAGAGCAGTGCTTTATTTTAAGTGTGAAACCAGTGACGGGTTGTGAGAGTGAGACTGATAAACATAACAGAGTGCCTACCCTCATGGAGCTTTCACTCTAGTGAAAGAGAAAGATAACAAATAAAACAGATGTGAGCAGGTTCCTGTTTCAAAAGATAACACCAAATTGATATTTTACCAAATTATAAATTCGTGAGGCCCCAAACTGATGAGATTTTTCCAGTCTCTAGAGAGATATTATTGACCTTGATCTTTCATCTTCATGAGGGCAATTTGATAGTTTTTCATCACTTCACAGCATGCATTTCATGCTCAGGATGATAGACATATTTTCTAACCTACCTTCAGATAGAAGATAATATTTAGTGTTTTAAGGGGCCTCATTAAATTATTATATAGAATTGATTTTAATGGAGCTACCTTTTCTTAAAACAAATGCTTTATGTATGATCACTTTTCAACATTAATTCTTAAGAGTAATGAAGTTATGACTTCAGCTATCAGATGGTATATTAGTCAACTCAGGCTGTCATAACAAACTACCATAGGCTGGTGGATATAAGCAAAAGAAATTAATTTTTTCAAAGTTTTGGGGGCTGGAAGTCTGTGATCAGGGTGCCAGCATGGTCAAGTGAGGGCTTGCTTCCTGGCTTGTAGACAACTACCATCTTACTATGTGTTCATGTGATATCTTTTTTATGCACACATGTTATGGGGGATAGAGCAAGTTCTTTGGTATTTCTACTTATAAAGGCATTAATCCCATCAACAGGGCCCTGTCCTCATGACCTCATCTAAGCCTAATTACCTCTCAAAAGCTGCATCTCCAAATGCCGTCACCTTGGGGGTTAGAACTTCAACGTAGGAATTGAAGGGGGGGTGGGATCCACAATTCACTCCATAGCAGATGGGAAATCTTGATGACATCTTATCTGAAAAATGTGTGTGCGCATGTGTTCATTTCCGTGTTTGCCTCACATATGTGAATAAATTGATGAAGGAGGATGTGAAAAGAAATGAGCTGATGCTGCTGTTTCTGAACTTTTTCTTTCATCCTCTTTCTCTTGGTTCACTTAATAGAATTAAGGTGAAGATCTAGAAGAAACAGCTCCTCTTTCTTCTGCCTCATGTGTCATGAACTCCCCAGCGGTGACCATGAAAGACGAAGGCCTCCTGTCCTCCCACCCTAAGCCCCTCAGACTACTTACAGAAGAAAGAATGGCATTAGGCGGATGGTTAATTTCTTTTATCAGTCCTGAACATTTCACATTTTTTGACCCTTTTTCTTTCTTTCCAGATAAAGAGGTGAAAATCTGAAGGTGCCATGTGAAACAAAAGCAGGTTTAAATCCTCATTGCTTTCCAAACCACAGCGATGCAACTAGGTCAGACTACTTGGCCTGAAGCTGCTACTTCTGGATAAGGGCATCAAAGGTCTGTCCTGAGGTCCATGGTTCTCCACAGTTCTTGCAGCAATGTTTACTGCCAGGAAATGGCAGGACTCTGAGGCAGAGATGGAGGATGAAGTGGGTGAGGAGGGGCAGTAAAGGGCAGAGACCATTTCTGCAAAGGAGCCAGCCCTTTTGCAGGAGACCTTTTTTTTTTCCCATGTGCAGGTCCATTACTTTCTTTCCACTCAGTTAAACCACTATTCCAGCTGGGAAGAAACAGGAGGTTCCTTTAAACAAAGGAAACCAGAGGACTGTAGACTGTAGCCTGGAAGTGTTGTTGCTGAAGACTTACACTTAAAGGGGAAGGAATGGGGTGTAATTGAAATGCTAGCACCTTGCTTTGATTTGAAGATGCTTAGACATTTTTGTATTTTTAATTTTTTTTTCTTGGAGGGTGATGGAAGGGGAGGTTGAATGAGGAAAAGTAGAAAGGCAAGTACCCACTTTACCCAAAGCCCAGGGAATTAGAGGATCTAAGCAATGCCAATTCCGTTCGGTCCATCTGAGTGAGAGCTAAATGATAAAATCATATTGTACAATGCAGAAGTCAACTCAGAGCAATGAATACAGAACAAAAAGGTACTTTGGAATATGCCATCCTAATATTCCTGTCTGCACAGTTTAGTGTTCTTAAATGTGTTTTATGTTTAATGAAAGAAACAATGACTTTCAGTGGAGGGAAAAAATAGATCTTTAAAGATAATCAGGGCCTTAACTACCTACCTTAGGTAGCTGAGAAAAAGCTACTGTACTCTTTATTTTTTAACACTCCAGATATGTAATTTAATGCAGGTCTAATGACAGTCTCAAACATGGGGCTTTAATCGAAATTGTTCAAGCTCAGTACTGTGACAGGAACTCACAAGCCTCCAACAGTGCTGTCCATTTTCTCAGGTTCTGTAAGAAAAAAGGAAAGAAGAAAAAAACCTCTTGAACTTATGTTGCTATTGATGTGTAATATACAATAAAAAAACAGTTAAATTTCAATTACCCACAGGTAATTATAATTTTATTGTTTGACTGTACTACAGGGATTTTTGTAATTCCCAAGACTAATAATTTTCTATAATTTTACAGGTTGTCAAATAAACTATTAAAGATTATCTTTGAAAAGGCGTCTGCAATTGTAAGGACATATCATACTGTTCATGTACTGTATTAGTAATTAGAGATTCCTGGATAGTGAAAGAACTGTGCTGGGAGCTCGCTACCAGGGCGCACATTTCCTCAGCCGCCTCTAATCGCCTACAGAAGCTTTCAAACTTCTCAGGTGTTCTCCTCGCTGCTGCAGGACGCACGTTCAAATTTTATTAATATTCCCCTAGCAATTCCAAACAGTTTGTCGAGATAAATCTCCACCTCCTGGTGGGAAGAAGTTAAAAATCAGAAAGATGTGTCTCACCTATTGTTAAGGAAAAAAATCTCAGGACCAAATGCAAAATGAGAGAAGCCAGTTTGGAGGGCGGCAAGTGGAGAGAGTGCTGGGAGGTATTGGTTTATGTGTGTGTGTGTATGTGAGTGCATTGGGTTTGTGGGCCAAGAACAGAAAGGTTTGGGGGTAAGAAGAGTTATATAATTATTTCTACCAGTAAAGTTATACTCAATGGCATCAAATTAGCCCAACAGCAAGGTTCTTTCAGACTCTTTCTCTTTAACAAGGCAATTTCTTTCTGCTGTGTGTATGTGTGCTCTAGACCTAAAAGATAAACTCTGTCCTTTTTAATTGGATGTCAATGCTTGTCTCTTATGAAACAGACAGGTATGACAGGTCAGGGAGGTTCAGATACGACTTCTTCATGGAACCTCTACTTCTTCTCTAAACACACCAAGTTTGTCCTGAACCCCCCTCCCCATTTTTATGCAGGTTGAAGTCCTGGCCTAAATGCACTCCTCTCCCTCTTCCTGTCAAACTCCAGCTCTCTCTTCAAGATCAGAGGAAATAGTGCCGTCTTGATGAAGATGTTACTAACTCTTCTATTTCTATTCAATATTTTCTCTTCTGGGTTCTTATGATATTTTGGTATATTTTTATTATTGGGGCATGAGGTACCATGTCAGGTTCCTGACATAAAACCCAAGAATAAAGAAGCAGCTGGAGAATGTCTTTAGCTCCCTGATGGATACAGGGAAGAGCCAGGAATAACTTTGAGGAGTCCAAACCAGAGACAAGGATTGTGCCACATGTACTGGGGGAGGTAGGACTCGAGCAATGGTAGTGACTTGACATCAAAGATAAAACACTGAAAGGCAGAGGAGAAAGATGATTTATTAGAAGACAAGGAGTTGGTTAAAAAAAAATTGCTGCATGGTCCGATTGAGTTACTATGGGCACGTTGTTTGAAAAGGGTTGAAAAACACGATGGGCTCTCTTAGCCTGGCTGAGCATCATATTCCCAGGCCCTACCTGGGCCTGCCAGTGCAAACATTGCATTGTCCTGTAAATCTGTGCTTCCTCCCGTCTCTTCCACTAGTCTGTGAATTCCTAAAGGGCAAACACTGTCACTTCCATTTCTGTACCCCCAGCACCTTGCCTAGTAGGTAGTCACCTCATAAATGTTTACTGTCTACTGTTTGAAATGCACAGGAGATCTAAGCTCTTTTCCTGGCCCTACCACTGTCTGTTTCTAAATCCCATACCAAAACTGAGCCCCAAGTTTCCATACTGTGTATATATCCCATTTCCTATCTTACCGGGAGTATAGAAATCATTCTTTAATAGTGCCTTAAAAATTCTACCACTCAGATATTTATTTCTTGAATTTCTAAAACACGAGAGTGAAAACAGAAATAAGGGCAAATGCAAAAAAGGACGGTAACCGTTCAGCTCTTTCTTACTACAGGGTAAATACTTGATAGGAGATCTTGAGGGAGAACCCAGTGTGGTGAGATAATAAGAGTTTACTGGTGTGGCAAAGTGCCATATTCATACAGGGCAAGGGAGACAGAGAAAGGAGGCAGGTTATGGAAGAGAAAAAAGAATCAGAAAGAAGGTCTTGGGAGCTACAAAGACATATTTTTCATCTTTACATTTTGTCCAGAGTTTGTGTACGTAAGAAGAATTGATCATAGCTTGATTTTTAGGTAGAAAATGGAACAAAGAAAGGTTATAAAGTAAGAAGTAAGACAATAGTTATATTAAACTTATGAGATAATAAAACTTTAAGAAATTTAAAGATGACCATATAAAAACATTTTTCCAAGGCTACACTGGATATTGACAGGGTGAAAAAAAGAATGAAATATTTTGACTGTTAGTCCAGTTCTCTCTCTGCGCTTCTCTGTTTCCGGTCTTTATGCTGATGCTTAAAAAAGATACCGTGCAACACATAGAACAGACATTTCGCAGTCAAATAATTTTGTTAGGATACAAACAAACTAGGTTAAAAATATCAAAAATACTAATATTTAAACAAATATCATATTTTTTACCAACGCATAATCTCAACATAGATTTTATTCCAGTACAATGTACTGGAATACACTACTAAGTAGTGTATTTTATTGACCACTACATAGCTAGTATTCGTCCTTGCAGTGAAAAGGTTCTGGGAGCTTAAAATTCTAAAATGTAGAATTATTAAATAAATAGTCCTTACTGCAGCATGTCTTACTTCTCCATAAGTCATTTTGATAACAGCTTTTGCCCTGAGCTGAAGGCAATGTCAAGGTCAATTATTTCACTCAAGGACCCTAATTAAGACTACTTTTTTGAGGCCAAGATAACACATTACTTTATTTTAATAGGAAAGAGATCAAAGCTCTACCTTAAATTTTCCTGATGCAAAGCAATGCTGCTTTAACCTGGGTTACATTAACAAGGGAGAAAAACGGTTGCCCTATTTTGGGTCCCCCACACCACCCAAAAGATGGTGTTAGGCTCAAAAGCAATGACGTTTATTTAGTGACAGAGACTGTCCAACTTCTGCTCTCAGTGCATGTCCTTAATCATTTTTTTAAAAAAAGCTCTATGGGAAACTTGATTTCTATGGAATGAGCTTGCTCTGGCAAAACCAGTTCACCTAGAAATGCACAAATAAGCCACTTAGCATACTTCTGTGATCCTGAGTTCCCATAGCCCCTCTGCTGTTGCTGCTGTTGCTGTAGGAGCAGAGGCTGTCAATGGGAGAGGGATCCTCAGACGTGCTTCACACGGCCTAAATGAGTATAGTTTATATAGTGTTTAAGAATCAAGTTATTTCCTATAAAATCTTGATTTGTAGATTCTCATGAAAAGAAACTAGAAGAGCTAACAGCATTAACCTGTATTCTGGAAAGGTAGTAATTGGCTGGTGCTGAGCAATGGTGCCTTCTTTAGACAAGACATGAGCTCAAATGTGCCACTGTGCCCACTACCCATTGTTGAGATGTTACAAACCCAGCAATATGTTTTGTTTGCCTGGCATAGCCTCTAAATTATTATTAAATTTTTAGATTGTAATGCTTTCAGGTGAGATTTAAACTCCAGTTCCACAGGCTCAGCATTCCCTATTGCTCTATCCCTGGCCAGATCCACCTCTTTACATTACCAGCTCAGCATCTCTACAAGCCCTTCTAGATGTTCTGCCCCATATCCCCTCAGCTCACCTGAATTTCCCTGATGTGAGGCAGACAGTTTGTAGCAGGCCCTCAGTTCTGCACCTCAGAAGCCTATGTCTCTTACCTTCTTTGCCCGAGGGTCTTTCCCAGCACTCTTACACTTATTCTGCAGCAAGGCACAGAGAGAAAGTGTGAGGCATTAATGCCTCTGGTACAGCCTTCCCCCAGGTGGGGAATGAGGATGGGTGGATACGTATCTCAACCTCCCTGACACCCATGGAATAATTCTGAGGCATGGTCTACATACCTGATGCAATGGAGCCCACTGCCCACAGCAGTAATCAGCTCATTAACACATACTTTATTGGCTTCTCTCCCTTCTCTAACTTTCCACTCTTCCTCACTTGAGCTTCCTGAGCTCACCTCCCAAATAAACTATGACTGAGGTTGCTTTCAGGGGAAACAAACCTAAGACAATATTTACATGCATTCTACTGTGAAACCACTCTAACAGGTACACACTATGAGAATGGTTGTTCAGGACTGGGAATCCTCATCAGAGAAGGAAAACTTGTAGGAACTGTACAGAAGCGACTTAAAAGAAGTTTGATAAAAATAATCAAATTTAGAGAAAATACCTACAAAAGAGATACAACGGACGGGTTAGCTCCAAAGGGCCAAATTAGGATTAGTACATTTGGCCCAGGCAGATGTAACTTCAGTATAAGAAAATATTTTTAATCTTTAGAGCACACTAAGATGGAGCAAACTGCTTTGTAAAGTTCACATTTCCTTTCAGAGATTTTTTTTTTTTTTTTTTTTTTTTTTTTTTTTTTTTTTGTCGTTTTTTCGTGACCGGCACTCAGCCAGGGAGTGCACTGGTCATTCCTATATAGGATCCGAACCCGCGGCGGGAGCGTCGCCGCGCTCCCAGTGCAGCACTCTACCGAGTGCGCCACGGGCTCGGCCCTCCTTTCAGAGATTTAAAGTGACTAAATTCCCTTACGTGCACGTGTCATCCCTGTTGCCCACAGATGTTTGTTTAATACCACAAACGTGGGGTTCTATACAGGTGAATATTGCTATTTATCAGGTTGAGTAGCTTTTTGGATACTTCTTTTGAAGTTGAGGAAGTGGGGAAAATCTGGCATTTGGAAATGGGAGAAGTCTTTAGTTCTCCCTCCATTGCAGGGATATAATTTAGCACCCCTATAAAGCCTAGGAATGCCCCAAATCAAAATGCATTTTTCTCTTCAGACTGAGAATCTCTTTGCACAGAAATGCATAAGATTGGGTGAATTATCTATCTGAAAGATATTTATGATGCCTCAGGTGGGAGGACATGGATTTATATCTGCTCCTCACAGGAACTCAGACATGACAGTAAGCCAGCAGGGAGGAAATAGCTGAAATATTTGGAAGAACAGACCCTCCTTGCCAGAGGTTACTGTGAATTCAAGTGTTTTCCACTTCTGCCCTTCTTCAAAGCTACAAAGCAATGAGGTAGTCAAATTAATGAAGTATTGTAATAGAAATGGAAAGATTAGAGTGTGCCAAAGAGTGGAGTACAGTTTTGTTCTTAAGAGGCACGATAGGAAAGAAGCACTTTGATGTAAGAGGATGGCTGGAGGGGCTATTCCGCTTCAGTGTCACTAAAAAAGAAAAAAAAAATCAGAATGGATTAACATAATTTCGTTATCATTACAGATAGGATAATGCATGAGAAAATAGACATTACCAGGTTGAAATTCAATAGAGAGTTTCTGATAAACGTAAGCTGTAAGAATCGGGTGCTACCCAGTGTTCGTTTTATCAGAGCCTCCTGTGGATTGAATTACAGCTCCCACAATGGCTAGCAACCCTCCCATTTATATTTATGGATTTCGATCTACCCAACAAAAGTAACAATTAAATAGAAATTCATAATGAAAGACCATAAAAGGCCTGGTGGGACTCCCAAAGTAGTGGTGGTCAATTTTCAGGAAAGGAGCAACTCCAATTGTTACCTGACCCAATATCACACAATGGCACTTATACATGGTCACAAGAAACTTAAGCCTAACTGTAAACACCAAGATTTGTAAACCCGAGAATGAAAGTAGTGGTTCCTTGAGTACAGACACAACAAACTGTAAAGTATCACTCACATCATTGCTCCAGCATCAAGGGCTCCTTACAATAACACAACCACTAGGACAATTAGGTAACCTGGTGTCAATCATCTTCGATCTCCCCAGCCTACCATGGTGACATCTTTAGCAAGGGCACTAGCTTCAACTCTTTGCTCCAGTGGGTGGGCCACAGCAACAGATGGCTTTTTAAATGACATGCTGTTTCCTGTTCTCCTACTTGTAGAAGTTGATTTTGCTGGGATTTTCTTTTGATGATACTAATTCTACCAAAGATAATTAGGGAACGAGGAAGTCTGCTTTTGTATTTGTGCCTTTGGGACGTACAGATTTAGCATCAGGAGGAAAATGAACTTCACTGCATGAGAGAAGAAAGGAAACTCTTTTTTAGAAGAGGAATTAATGCACCTCAAGTTTTTGAATCATCTGCAAAAGAAAACCTTTTTGTTAGGATCCTTCTGGTGATATGAACATTCCATCACTTCTTCAGTGTTTCCAGCTCAGATACAGCCAGCCAACAAAACGATTGGCATTTGTGAAAAGAAACTTATTTTTCAGTCATCAAACTCTCCAAGCTAGTGGTTAGTGGTGTTGATGGGTTCACTCTGAATTATTAATGTTGAAATAATGTTTCACATTTAACATATTTCCTGAAGAAAAAGATAAAAATTCAAAATTCAAAAGCCCACCCAGCTTTTTGGATGATGTTTTTGCACAAAACTTTCTGATTAAAGCCAAATGTGTCAGTGCTTGTCATGAGACATTTCATGTGGAAAGACTGACAGTTGGTTTTGAAGATTTTAGGATAGGAAAAGTGGCAATAAGATACCACCAAAATCAATGCGTTTAGTGGGGGGAAATATTACAACCCATCCCAGCAACACTCCCCCTCCCCTTACAGATAGATAGATAGATAGATAGATAGATAGATAGATAGATAGATAGATAGATAGATAGATAGATATCAGATTGAAAATTCCTTAAAAGTGTTACTCTGTCTATTCTGTATATGTGCTGAGGTCCCACAGCTACACAAAGAATATAGTAGGCTATTAACAAATATTTTTAGAATTTAAATACTTTTTTTTTAAATTGCCAATTAAAGATTGAAAAATTTGCTCCATTAGCTGCTGGGGACTTTGCTATAAGTATTTTAATGTAGTTATTTTACAATAACACTTAACCTTCAATGATGAATGTGACTTGTAAAATAGAAAATAATCCATAAAGTGTTGGAAGGCAGTGTTCAATGTTGTATGGTTATAGAACTGGGATAACATAAACAACTTCGGCCCAACAGACCAGATATAATGATGTTTGACAAACTTATTGATATTGAGGCGCCTCTAAGGACACACAGATATTATCAATGAGTTCTGATGAGTATGTGGGCCTGACAGAGAAGATGAAATTAACATGTAGACTGAGAGACTTCAGAGAAAAGTCAATTATCTTTGTGGTGACCGGGGTACTTTGCATATACAAATTAAATATTATAAGTACGTGAGAATTAATTTTAGAGTGAAATCAATTCTGAATATCGTACTCTTATACACCTGTTACATTAGTGACTTATTTTTCTTAACAAAAAAATAATGAAATTGGCTATTTCCCTCACATTTAAGTTTATAAGCAACCAAGCTATATGAAAAGAAGAAGGCAAAGTCTGTGAAAGAAAATAAGAAGAAAGTAATTGCAATAAATAAAAAGTTGAAGGCTATATTTTTGCTTTCATGATCCAAATATTTGTGTCCTCCCCTCAAAATTCATATATTGAAATACTAACCTCCAAAGTGATGATATTAGGAGGTGGGACGTTTGTGCAATGTTGAGGTCATGAGGGTGGCGGAGCCCTTGTGAATGGGATTAGTACCCACATAAAAGAGCCATGAGAGAGGTCCCTTGTCTTTTCACCAAATGAAGACACAGTGGGAAGCCACCATCTATGAACAAGGAAGCTGGCCTTCACAAGACACTGAATCTCCCAACACCTTGATTTTGGACTTCCCAGCCTCCAGAACTGTAAGAAATAAATTTCTGTTGTTTATAAGCCACCAATTTCATGGAATTTTGTTATAGCAGCCCAAATAGAATAAGATACATGAGAAAAAAGCACTTTCTCCCCAATTAACAGCTGTTGTTTCCTTTGATATAACATTTGATACTCAAAAACAATATTATATATAAATAAGTTTGAAACATAATAATAGAATGAATATTTGCAACTCATTGTCTGACTCATAAACTAAAATATTAATAATTCCATTGCTTCTACCTGAGGATCTTCCTCATCTTACTCCTCGGTCTTCCCACTGTCCTGAATTTTACGTTCATTATTCTCTTGCTTAAGAAAAAAGTCTTGGGCCGAGCCCGTGGCGCACTCGGGAGAGTGCGGCGCTGGGAGCGCAGCGACGCTCCCGCCTCAGGTTCGGATCCTATATAGGAATGGCTGGTGCACTCAATGGCTGAGTGCTGGTCACGAAAAAGACAAAAAAAAAAAAAAAAAAGTCAACCCATATGTATATATCCCTATATATATCCCAAAATACTACATATTAATTACTTCTTGTTTTTAAGCTTTATAAAAATGGCACAGTGTTGAATATAGCCTTTTATGACTTGATTTTATTACTAAATATGCTTTTAAGATTTAGACCCTTGCTGGTGTAACCATTGTATATTGACTTTTATTGCTGTGTAATGTTCCATTGTGTGTATATATCATAAATGATTTATGTATCGTATTAGTCTGCTAGGGCTGCCATAACAAAATACTCCAGATTGGGTGGCTTCAACAACTGAAATTTACTTTTTCACAGATCTGAAGGAAAGAAGTCCAAGATTAGGGTGCCAACACGGTTTGTTTCTGGGGAGCCAATTTGTGTCCTATTTTCTGTAAAACTTATATTTTACTTTATTTCCCATTTTTTCTGTAGGCTTGTGTCTTTTTAAAGTCTGTTAGAAGACATTCTACGTGCATTTTGGATATAAATCTTTGCTGATTATTATATTGCAAATATCTTCTTGTAATTTGTAACTTGTCAATTTACTCTCTTTTGATGGACAGAAATTTTAAATTTCAATGCAGTGGAATTCATCAGTTTTTCCTCTAAGTTTAGTACTGTCTGTGTCTTGTTTCAGAATTCTTCCCTGGCCCCAAAGCATAAGGATATTCTCTACGTTACTGTATTTCCTAAGCCCTTTATCTCACCCCCACAGTAAAAAGAAAAACACTTGCTTTTAGATGTTACAAAATCCTTCCCTCATCTGTGTCCTAAATATCTTAGATGAAGTACATGAATTGGTGATTTGGATAATAAGCTATTTTAACATATTTTATTAACACCTACTGAAGGAATACTGTGATAAACTGGACATGATCATTGCTCTCAAGATGCTTAAAATCTAATCTGGGAAAGCAGCTGGGTAGAAAAATAATACTAGCATAGTATATCATTAGGGTTATCAAAAAGGGCCCTGAGATCTTGGACTTCCTTTAGAATAATTTAAAACTAAAATTTGTTGGATTATTACTATGTGCAAGGATAATCTCACTTATTCCTTCAAAAATCTTGCACCATTGTAGTATAAAAATGGCAAAATTAAACTGAAACTTGGAAAGATGTTCTTACTTGTTCTGGAGGACCCTAGCCAGCAAGGTGTGCATTGGGATTTGATTTGAGGCTGCCTGACCTCAGAGGTCTTCCACCATTAGAGGAGAATTAACTCTGATTGTGGCAGGCCTTAAAGAATGGAAAGATTTCAAAAGTCATAGAAGAAGAGCTTTTGCATGGATAAAGTCAGGGAGATGGTAAGGTGCATGCTCTGTTTTGGAGATAGCAAGTTGTGACAAGTTGCCCTTTTCTCGGAAGAGGGTGGAAATAAAGATACGTGAGTGAAAGGGAAAGGCATATCATTCCAAAGGAACTACCATGGTCCATAGGCCCCCAGTCTCCCTGGAATCACTTTTCTCTCAGTGCTCTTTCCTGCCTCAGTCACCTTGACCTCCCCACTGCTCCTGAACAGGCTCAGCATAGCCCTGCCTTAAGCACTGTGCACTTGCTATTCCCTTTTCCATGAATGTTCTTCCCCTACAGCCTAGAATGCAACCTCTCTCCTATTACTTGGGTCTACACTTAAATGTTACTCATTGAAGACTCCTTTCCTAATTATCTTGTCTAAAACAACAAATCCTCTACCCCTCTATCCTTTACTCTGCTTTACCTTTCTTCATAGCACTTACCACTGCCCAAGCTTATGTGATATCACTAGTTTCTTACTTATTATCTACTGGGCAAGAACTTTAAATGATTTTTTTTTTGAAATGTTTGAGTTTGAAGTGTACCCACTAATTTTACATGGAAATGTCTAACAAAGATTGAAAATACACATTAAGGGGTGATAGCAAACTTTTAAAAGTTTTTATTTTTTTATTCTACAAAAACATTCACCATAGAATTTACTTAGCTCCCTTCTTTTTGTATTTGATATAATCTCACTGAGTTTATTACTGTACCAAATATTTCACAAATTCTGCAGCATTCCGTGAGTAAGCTCAAAACCTTATAGATAAAAATATTTGATCCAATCCCTATTCCTAATCCTGCTCTTGGCCTGTCCCCAACCTTTCACTGTATTGAGGAAAGGAGAAAGGATTCTCAAGCTTCATGTAGATCCTGAAGACTTGATTCAAATGCATTGTAGGGTTGAGTGAAATGGATGTTGAAGGACCCCGCAAGGGGACATTACCAACCCTCCAATCTGCAAACTAGAAAGCTCTTGTCTACCACCCTCAATCTTAACCACACACATTCCTATTTAGAGAAAACAGCATTCGCATAGCCAGTCAAAGAGCAAAAGGAGGTAGTTAGAAATCTGTGATAAATGTATGTAAGCGAGACAGAAAATTAGAAAATGGCCACCTGCCAGCAGCCACATAAATTTTGGACAAAATGCATTTTCTACTGGGATGCTTTATCATAGGAATTGCAAATATTTATTAAAGGTATTAAAATAGAATGTTAAATGCTTCCTCCAGTGGTGAAATTTCACATTGCCACATTAGAAGATGGGATATTCTGATACAGCGCTTATTATAATGACTTCATTTTATTAGACTGTCATCCACAATAAATGGGCAGGTACCTTTAAAACAAGATCTATTGTAGATAAAAGAGATTTCGGATAGAGACAACAACTCATTGTGGATGTGGCTTTGTATACAAGTATACAAATCTTGCGACCTTTCCCAAATAATGCCAACAAGGTCTTTGTTGTTTTGATATCAGGGTTGTTGAATTTTGTAATCACATGCAAACCAAAAATAGTATTTGCTACTAACTCTCATGATCTCTCATGCAAGGTCCACTTGAAAACTATTTGAGTGGTTAGTCTTTCATGGGTTCTTGGATGCAATTACCAAACAAATCCAAGTGAAGATGCTAAATGGACTCCAAACGAACTGAAAAAGGAAGGAGGTGGCCGCTCTTATTGCCCAAGGATAATAAAGATGACAGCCACAGCCACTCCTGAGTGGCATTAAGTTGAAGGGTGACAGGATGAGCTAGACAGATTACCTCCCTAAGAGGCTTGTGGTTCCTACAAGGCACTGACCTAATAAAGATCTTATGCCATCTCATCATAAGACGTTCTTTTGTATAAGTCAGAACATTTTCCTGAATCCATTCCATGAAAATGCTGATGGCACTGAAGGGAGCTAGACTAGCTTAAATATGGGGTGGGATGAGGTGGAGTGAAGGAGAGGCAGGACCTTCCGGGAAGCCAAGTACTTCTTGGGCAGAATAATTAAGAAGCCCTTAGCCTTCAGTAGTTAGGTAGAGTGGCCATCTTTCTTACCAGAATGTAAACATTCTCGTAGTAGAATGATCAGCATTCTGTTTAAGGTATTTGTTTGACATTAATTTATTTATTTGAGGTTTCATTTATTTGGGGGAGCATCTCCTATAAACTAGCCACTAATCTGGGTGCTGGAAATCAGAGGTGAACAACAGCAATTCAGACACCGCCTCAGAGATATGACATTCTAGTGGGGAGGAGATGGGTGCTTACAAATCAACATACACTATTTGGGGGGTATTGAGTGCTTTGAGTAAAAAAATATAAAACAGGGTCATAGGGCAGAAAATGATGGATGGGACTTCTTTTAGATAAGGGAAGGGCTGTTAGATGAGTTGACATTTGAGCAGGTACCTGGATGCAGTAAGAGATCCACCCAGATCCAGGTGCGAATGTGAGGGAAGACATTCCCAGCAGAGGGAACAGTGAAGGAAAAGGCCCGTGCTATGAGCTGTATGTTGGGCGGTTGCTATTTTCTCCAGCCCTCAGCTTCAAGAAAGGAATATTAAAATCTGTGAGAACTTCAGAACTGCTTGGTCAATGCTGATTTCAGATTCTCTTTTAGTCTAATTTCTGGCATGGTTACAGGTTTTCTTGATTTCTTCAGAGGGGGATAAAAGTCCCTGATAGCAAAAACATCTCTCTGGCTATTTGCAAAGGTTGACAATTCTGAAAACTCTTTTGGGATTCGTGAGCACTTGGTAGTTAAATGGACAGAAATTCCAACTTCAGCTGAACCCCCAAGGTGACTAGGACAGATGACCTTAATTGGGTATTCAGTTTTAAGTTATATCTTATACACTGGCCCTCTAGAAAGCCATTCATTTCTTCTCACCCTCCTTCATTCCTCTCTGGAGCATTATGTATCTACAGGTGCAATGCGGTGGGCATGTGGGGTATTCTGAAGGGTGCTAAGCAGGGGGCAATACCTGGAGTGGAGCACATGGAGCCTGCATGTAGACTGCCCTGGTCTGGAAGCTCTCTTCTGCTTTCACAGGCTCTGTATGACCTGCAGATTCTTCAACTTTATAATCTTGGCGTGACAGCACCTGCCTCATAGGGTTTTTGCAGGAGTTAAATGAGATAGTTTTAATGACTGAATGTGATGCCTAAAACAAAGGGAATAATTTCACAAATGATAGAAGTTTTATAAATGTTAGCACAGAATCATCAGAGCTTCTTAGGGGTTCCTCAACTTCTGTTCATTCCAGTGATCTATTTGGATGAGTTATTCAGAATCTGCACTGAATTCTGAAGTCATTTTCTGTTTCTCCAATTTAGTACAACACTTTACAGGTATGAGCAGGGAATTATGAATTTGTACATATGTTATGGATACCAGAACATAGCTCTTCCTTATTGTCAATTTCTTTGTTCATTTATTCCACAAACATGTATTAAGTACCTGCTATGTATCTAACTCCACACTAGTGCTGAGGATCTAAAAGTAAACAGTCAAGAAATTCAGGACTTCTTGGAGACAGTGGGAACGTGACTTAGGGTAGAAGAGATGTGGATAAAATCAGAATTGGAGGACTAATCTTTCAGGTGGACAAAATCACACTGGTGATTTTGGTGGGGACAGACCTTCTGCCTTGGGAAAACAGTGAAGAAACCAGCTTGTCCAGATGGAACACCATTGAAAAGAACCCATTATGCAGCTGTTGTGTACCTGGGGGGCAGCAGTGGAGAGGGCAGTAAACCCAGGTCCTCCTTTCAGGAAGTCTTCAGTCCATGCCATCTGGCAGAACCCTGGACATGTGGGGTGAGCTTCCTAACACCTGCTATTGTTTTTTCTGAGGTAATGTCTAAAGAACTTTTTTTTTTTTTTTTTTTGGTCAGCAGTCATCATGTCAATTTCAGTGCTACCACTTCATGGAATGTTCTGACCACATAACATACTGGACTCATTCAGCAAGGTCGAGAACAACATACATGTCCATTGTGAGACAGGGAGGTGGCTTTCACCAGTCAGTCAGTCATGGAGCAGAGTTCCCCTCGCCCCTTGCAGAGGTGTGAGACAAGGCATTGGCGACTCCAATGATGGGGGAGGCAAGCTAGATTCCCTAAGTGGTGCTTTGTAGACCCTTGCTACTCAAAGTGTGGTCCTCCTAGGACCAGCAGCATCAGCATCAGCTGGAAACCTATTAGAAACATAAAACCTAAGGCCCTACCCCAAATCTACTGATCAGAATCCACATTTTAACAAGGCTTTAGGGTAAGGCACACGAGTTTTGAAGTCTGAGAGGCCCTACAGTAGAGTACAATCTATTTTGAGCTTGGTATCTTAAAGAACCATGAACACGACTACCCCTTTCTCCAATACTGATAAGATGAGAATGGGGTGAGAGTGGGAGGGAGTAAATGGAGCTTGTTTCTTCCTGCAGCTCTCCCAGCTCTGCAGTATACTCGAGCTAAGAGCTCCCAGGCAAATTGTTTATTTCATTTGACTGTGAAAAAAGTCATATTTACTGCCCAAAGTCATGTCATTTATATGACATCACTCTTTCAAATTGTTTAGGAAAGAATGAGTCCATTATTTAAATAATCATGATGAAAGGTTTAAATAGGTAACATTCATCTAAAAAAGTAAAACAAATACTTTAATTTCAATAAGTAAATTACAAAAGCTGATAACTTACATTAAAATGAAGTAAGAACAATTCTACCAGTCATATTCTTTGAAATAGTACGTTTTTTGCAACTTAGTATCTGTTCATCACAAAACTTTTGAATTTGAACCTTGACTTTACCCATTACTAGTTGAGTGATTCAAGAGTAAGTAACTTAGATTTTCTGAGTTACAATGTGTCTATCAATTATTTTTTAAATGGTGAAATACAGAGACCCATTGCAACTGTGCTTGCAGGAAGATGAAGCCACCATGGCTTTGAGCCACCTGCTCAAGGGGCAGGTCTGACCTCTTCCTCTATGCCAGTCACACACCTGCTTAATAAAGTTGGGGAATGTGAGGGACCAGCTGGTGGCCACTGTCTCGGTTGCTGCGAAAAGAGGGCCTGGCTGGCAGTCAGCTAACTTAAGTTAGTATCTGAGAATTGCACTTACCATGTGCTATGGTTTGAAAAACTAGAATTCCTACGTGGGAACTTAAACCCCAAGGTGATAGTATTAGAAGGTGAGGGCTTTGAGGGGTGACGAGGCCATGAGGGCTCCACTCTTAGGTATGGGATTACTGCCCTTATAAAAGGGCTGGAGGGAGCTAGTGAGGTCCTTTTGCCCTTATGAGGACACAGCGTTCATCTCTTCTGCCATGTGAGGACTCAGCAAGACAGCCCTCACCAGGCACCTAATCTTCTGGTACCTTGATCTTGGACTTCTCAGCCTTCAGGACTGCAAGAAAAAAAAATTCTGTTCTTCATAAATTACCCAGTCAAAGGTATTTTGTTATAGCAGAATCTCCAACCCACTGACCACTGAGGTTTTTTCCTGGTAAAATAAGGGGATTGAAATATGTGACCGTTTAGCTCTAAAATGCCAAGCTTATTCTTTTAAAAAGTTATCTCATTTTTCAAAAGATTTCTGTTGCGGATGCTATTAATTAGCTAGTCCACTGTCCATTCCAACAACCTTCCTTTCTGTCAACCTATATCATAGAACCTGGAGCCACAGTGCCGTGTTTCCAGCCTCCATCACAGATGGGTAATCATGGGACTCCGTTCTGTCAATGTGCTCTAAGCAGAAATCTAACACTGAGCTTTCCACTTCCTCTTCCTCCTGCCTGGATCACTGGGAATTCTTAGAGATGTTGCAGCCATCGCTAAGATGACAGTAAGCTACAGTACCACTTCTGCATGATCCATCACCAACCTCTTGTTATATGAGACTAACAAACCCTCTTCTCTACAGTTAAGACAGTGCAGCTGAGTTCCTATGTAACCTCAGTCGAGGCCAACAGCTGCTGTTTTCCAGGCATTATTCTACGTACTGGGGCTTCTGCAGTTGCATTTCAGTGTAGGCAAGTCTGTTGCCTAAATTTGCTTCAGTTTTCTAACCACAGAATATTAGAAATAATGGCTTCTCATAGCTCAATATAGTAAGGGTTTCTACTTGGGTTAAGATTACAATATTGAAAAACCTCTATGTTAATTTTCCCTTAGGACAAAAGCAATGACAATCTCTACCAGAATACACTTATAGGTTCTGATGTTTCATGTATCCCTTTAGCTTATGTGCCCCTGACATGGCACAAGAGGAGGAAGAAAATAGCTTCTATCCAGAAATACTCCCAAAGGAGGATTCTACAGCGCTAGACAGCTGAGAAAAACTATGGGTCTGCGAAAAGTTTCAGTGGAAAAAGAGGTGACAACCAAGGCAAATGTGTTTGTCATGAAATGTTGAATACATGGGAACAGAAGCAGGGCGTGTGTGGATGGATGCAGATCGCTTTGAGAGGGCTACAGAGGCACATGCAGAAGGTGAGTCTCTGGGTTTTTTGCACTTTGAGTGCAGAGGGAGGGAAAGAATGCAGGAAAAAAAACAGGGAAGGAAGGACAGAAAAAGTAAGGAAGGGAAGGAGGAAAAGGGGACAATGGGAGAAAGAATTAGGAGGAGACAGAAGGAAGCAAACAGAGCAAAAGGAGGGTGAGAAAATAATCTTCCTGTTCTGGATAGCTGCTGTGGTAGACACAGGCTTTCTTGAGCTCCTCTCAGCCTATCCTCACCCTGCTCTGCAGAAGCTGATGCTATTGTCTCTATCCTGAGGTTCAGGAAACAGGTTTAGGGAAGAGAAACTTGCTTATGTTCCCACAGGTGCTAAATGATCGTCATGGGATTCAAATCCAGGACTACGGGATTCCAAAACCCAGGAATTCTGCAGAACTGTATACAGTCACTGTAAGGGTATTAGCCGAGACTTTCTGAAAATGAGTTAGTTGTTAGTTTATTTGGCATGTATTTATTGAACACCTAAAAAATGCCCCAGAGATATATCAGTGTGTATGGGGGAGATGCAACCCCTGCCTTGATGAGTTTACCTACAGAGAAAATTTAAGCAGGAGATGGGATATAGAATATGCCAGAGTGGTTTGGGGTGAGGATTGCTCTTTATATAGGGAGGGTGAGAAGAGCTCAACGATGAAGCAAAATTTGAGCAGAGACCTAAAATAAACAAGGAAAATGAGCAATGAGGAGATCCCGGGAAGAACATTTCAAGGAGGCACATCAGCAGGAGAAAAAGCCCTGTGGCCTGTAACAGCTTAAGATAACAGGATAGCAGAAAAATGTAAATCTTTTTATAATAGTAATTCTTATGCACAAGGCATGGTCAGTTAAATTTCAAAGCAAGCCAGTGGTAGAAGCATTGTCCAGGAAACACTATAAAATGTATAAGTATATAAAACGCTCCAAGAATAACTGTTGGAAAGGGAAAGACTGGGTGAGAGAAGTTGTTACAAAAGATGCTTGCACCGGTCTTGAAGGATATCGGCTAGTGGACTCGGCTTTCTTTATCTCCAGAAAGCCACAGAGAAGGAATGACGAGTTATCCACCAGAATTTGAGGCTGGTACTGGGTCAGGTCATATTTTGTGTTTTTGCTCTGTTTCCTGCTTGAAGGGTTTCCATATTGTGGTGAATCTGTGTGTAGCTGTAATGGGGCTTCCATCTGTGATCCTGGAAGAGACAGGTCCCCAAGCATAAGCCTGGTCACTCACTGTCTTGGGAGGAAACTCAATTCAGGCCCTGGGCAGAAGGACATCCATACAGCATGACAGATAATCTCCTCAAGACCAGCTGCTTTGTGCTTTTTGGCCATGAAATAGGACCCAAATTACTGAATCTGAAACCAGCTCTGTCCTGGGTGCTGCATATTGTTTTCCCTCCTGGCAAGAACAATCAATGTAGCCTTTTCTACAAGATGTGCACCAGTGTGACACAACAGAACAGGCCCGTCGATGTGAACCTGGGTTTTTGGAGACTACAGAAAAGGCTCCGTCAAAATTAACTTCTGTTAATTTGAATCAGATTCCATGAAGCTTGCCTTCTGATTTTGATGTGTTCCCTGTTTTTCCCGCACTGCTTTCTTCCTGGGATGTGTTTCTACCAGAGACTGTTTCTTGAGACAAGAGACCACGGCTGATTTTTCTCTGCATCCCCAATGCTTAGCAGAAAGTCGGGTACACAATAGGTGTTCGGTATGTCTATAGTAGAGAATCGAAATATGTCCTGATGAATGATAGACATGTCACAGGACCCCAAGTGCTAGTCTGTTTTATTGGAATCGAGGGAAAAAAAAAATTAGAAAGAAGTGATGGGCATTTTGGGGGGAGTTCAAAGAAGAAAAAGACATGATCCTAGGAAGAGAACTTTACAGTCTAAGGGGAGGGTCACAGCAGAAGCATACGAGGGTGCAAATGGCAATGCTGAACTTGAATAATGGTTCCAGGGTGACAGAAGAACATCACCAGACAGGTCACCTTCCACTGCCAAGCGAATGGAAAAATGACAAGCTCTGCAGAAGTCCAGAAGAGGGAGGGATTTGGTCTTCTTGGATGGCCAGAAAAAGACATAAGGGTGGGGGAAAAAACTTGACCTAGCTCTTGAAGGAATGAGTAAGATTTCTACAGCTCGAAGGGAAGAGAGGGTAGAATAGAAACGGCGTAAGCAAAAGCCCAGAGGAGGGGGCATTTATCTGTACAAACTGTGCATCGGAGAACAAAACAGGGTGTTTAGAGAAGAGGGTCCATGCAAGGAGGATTAGTAGGAGAGAATGGGGAACTTGGAGGCAGGAACCATATTGCCAAGGCACGGAGGGGCCCCCTAAAACATTTTTCTTAAACTTGTAGGAGGCCGTAGGTCTTTGTCTTGCCACTGGAAGAAATAAAAAAAGAAACATATACATGGCATGATCTCACTCGCAGCCTGGTTTAGCAATGTCTTATCTAGTTTTCCTCTGCTATTGCTTCTCCTAATTTCCTCTCTGCACAAAGAAAATAAATAAATAAGTGTACTATATTCTTATTTATCCTTCTTTGGACATTTCTTTTACCAGGCAGATGGTCAATTAAGAGCACTAAACAATGACACTGTTTTCTCTGTAAACATTTTTTTCTAATAGCCTAACAAATGTACGTCTGTGCTGCCATACTGCTGAATACCATCTTGACTTTCTAATTACAAAGAACTGTGTCTTGATAGTTACAATTACAGCTGTAACAATGATGCGGGCCCTGAACAATACCGTTAGAGGCAAAGTGCTTATCCGAATATTCACAAATAAAGGCTGAAATTTATGCCAGAGATGTAGATGGAGGTTAAACAATTGGGAAGGAAAAAAAAAGGTTGAAAACACTGGTTTAATGCTACAGATGTGAATTTGAATCCAATTACTCTGAAAGAAAAAAAAAGCTTGAAAAGGTGCTGTTTTCTTCTGTTTTAGTAATCAATAGGTTAAGGGGTGGTTCAACTTAGCATGCTAATACCTCTAATCTTGATATTTGGCTACACTCTAGTATTTTCAAAGCACACTATCTTTTTAACTAAGTGGGTTTTTATAAAGTGTAAATGAGTGTCTCCATGTTAAAACAGAAGGTAACCATTCTTCTATCAGTTAAACCATGAACAAAATAATAAATGATTTTTGAGCAGCTAGTAGATATGTCTAGTACTATTTTAATGAAGGCATTACAGCACAGTGATTAAGCTCCCCAGGCCAGATGGCCAGGCAACAAAACCTCTGTCCTGTCTCAGTTTCCTCATCTGTAAAATGGGGATAATAATAGCACCTACGTATACAACTATTACCACTAGATTGTAACAATGCTTAAATGAGTAGATATAAAACATGCTATACACTGGCTGCTATAGTAAGCATTTAAAAGAGAATGGCCAGTGTTATTCGTGGAAAGCACACTTCAGAATGAGCCTTTCAAACCCTGGAGTAGGAAGACAAAGGCAAGATGTCTCGTAAGAGAGCACCTACCTTGATGAACACCAATGTCTCTTGTGAAGTCCATATTTGTGAGAACAGTCACCCCATAATTCATGGCCAAAGTTATGAATGGGCCAATCCATAATTGCACTTTGCCAATAACAGAATTTTAAAATTTCAGTAGGGAATTTTCTTTCCAGCTCAGAGTTGAGAGTTGAAGATTGGGATTTAGCAATGCTGATTATGTAATTTTTTTTTCTTCAAATCATCCACAACCTGGTATAGTACTAAGACATCAAGTGGCCTGTAAAATATAAAGACAGCCACTTTCCCAGCCCCAGATGGAGTAAAAAAAAAAAAAAATGTGCTTATTAGCCTCATTGTTTAGTTAAAATAATATCAACATTAATTTATGTTTAATTGTACACTATATACATGCCATGGCTAAGTCCTTAACCTATAAAAATTCTTTAGTCCTCTCAAAAACTTCATATGAGAGGTAACATTTTCTTCATCCTATAGGTGAGTAAATCAAAGCAGACAGGTTAAATAACTTGCTCAAAGTCAAACCATAAATAAATGACCATAGATTTTTAAGCCTCATGAGCAAACTAATAATGTAAAAATATATAAAGGTCTCAAAGCAAACAAAGACTAAGGCCTACTACGTGTGTTAAAATGCTAAACATTCAGTTCCAGGTTTGGTTATTCTCGGTCATATCGTGGGGGAGACTGCCTCCCTACTAATCATGCCCAGTTCACCTGCACACAGCTGTCACAATGATCTGCATAAGTGTTCATCTAATTATGTTACCTTTTCTATTAAAGCCTCTGCATCCCCATTTGTATAGGATAAAGGCCAAGTTCTTCAGGTTGGCACCCAGTCCCTGTGACCTAGTCCCCATCTTACCTCTGAGCAGGCCTTCCTCACTGGCTTCTTTCATGCTGAGAAGACCTGCAGTTCTGTGAATAGGTCCTGCTGCTTCACACCTTCTTGCCTTTGTCCCTGCTTTCCCTATGGCCCAGAACAGAGTACATGCATCATTTTCGTTATGGACCTGCCACAAGCCCACCAGGTGGCACAGTCCACACTACCAATATGTGTCCCCCAACTTCACTCCATGCATCCAAGCCCTGGGATTGCACAATTTCTTTCCTTGATCTTCTCCCTTAATTAGACTTCTAAACTCCTATGGAATAGAGAATCTATCTTAATTTTATCTCTAGCATCTAAGTCCATGCAAATAAATACTCACTGAATGTTGAGTGAATGTAATTTGGAAAAAATGTCTTTGTAAGAGTCCCAAGAGAAGAAGAGAGAAAACCCCATCTGATCTCACTGACCTCATGGTCAGTTTGAAAAGTGTGGATCAAATGAGACACCACACTGTCCCTGCTTATCTAAAGTAAGCATTAAAGTACTAACTTGTGGCTGCCCCTCCTCTCCTCCAAGTGATTTAAAGACCTGAAGATGAGTCTGCAGGGCATATGCTTTAAAATCTGATGGGATGAGAGATAGAGACCAACCACTATCTTCGAGACAGTAATTTGGGGGGGGGGATTTTATTAAGGTAATTGCAAAACTCATGAGTTTCCTTGCTAGCCTTTGAATTAGCAAGGTATATGGTTGTCTCTTCAGGAATGTAATTGTAAACTCCATTGAGGCTGAGATCTGTGTAACCCATCTGGGTTCTGAATCCACCATGTGCTCTGTGCCCAACAGCTGTTTGTTATATGAATGGGTGGGTTAGGCAACTCATTTTTGTGAGGAGGAAGAAAAATAACCTGTAGGGTAGGGGTGATATTTCAGATTCCCTTTATGAGAAGAATAATCTTGGTTCCTAACTCTTTCCAAATTCAGAACAAAAATAGAACTCCATGGGGAAAGCAACAAACTCTGAGGTTTTGCTCCTGAATAACTGAGGGCAAGTAGTGGTATATATTAAGAGAGAAAGACTAGCAGAAGAAGTTAAATTGGGCATGTTCATTTTGAGACCTCTATTAGACATGCAAAGGGAGATACTGAGTAGAAAGTTTGAAAAATGAATCCAGGGCTTATGGGTGAGGTCAAGGTTAGAGACGTAAACGAGGGAGTCAGCATGGCATTTGCTGCATGGATTGGATGTGATGGCTGAGAGATGCATGAAGACAGAGGAGATGTGCAGGACTGCGAGCTCGAGTGCTCCAAAATTTAGAGGCTGGGAAGAAAAGAAAGATCCATCATAAGAATCTAAGTAGTATCAACCACTAAGACAGTAGAAAGTGGTGTTCAGAAAGCCAGTGTAGAAAGTTTCAAGAAAGAAGGAGTGATCAGCTGTGTCAAATGCTACAGAGTTCTCAAATGAGTTGAAGTTTGAGACTGAAATGCTGAATTTAGCAATGTAGAAGAACAGAGTAAATTTCCAAAATTTAGATTACTTTTATTTACTTTTTATTTACTTCTTCCAGAATACTTAGTGTTTCTTGGCCTTTACTTTTTTAAAATTAATTAATCAATTTATTTATTTATTTATTTTTCAATAAATCATCTTTCATGCTCTTTTGTTTCCCACCTTTAGTACCACCCTTTCAGACATTGCAATGAAGAAACTTTCCTATCTTCCTGGGAGGGGGTTTAAACCTCAAGCATCTGCAGAAAGGGTCACACATCATTAAGGAAAGTTCAATTCCCAGGCAGAAATTGATATTTTCTTTTCTGCCATTTCCATATTACAAAGATGCCTCTGGCTTTCTGCAGTTTCTATTAAGAATTCCAAATCTCCCAGCAACGATTTTTAAACACTAGTTTTTCCTAAGACAGTTCTCTTTTGTTTGGCTTACCCCCACAAAACAGTCAGGCACTTCAGTCACTGTAAAAGTCCCCTCCCTCTCTGACTCCACTTTCTCCTGTACATCATCGCTAGATCGATCTTTCCAGAACAGCACATTCATAATGATAATAGCTACAATTAATATGCTCCATATCATATACCTCAATCTCGCATAATGTACATAGTAGGTATGCAATAAATATTTGCTATGTGGCTCGAAATTAGATAGTTTTCTTAAGTGCATTCTTAAATCTCTTTCTTCCTTTCGATTAGTAAGATTCATTTTATTTTTGTTCTCCTCTGCCTAGTTATTTTTAAATATAACGAGAGAGCAGTATCTCCAGATAGTGTGTGAAAGCATGTTAATACTTTAATAATTCCATATAATTCCAATTGATCTCTTCCCTCCCATACTTTACAGTAAATAATAAGTACGTAGATGAAAAGTATGTGTTTTATATCCAAGGGAAGAGCTATTAAGTATTACTAAAAGATGGAGAACAGTTTTATCTTAAGTCAGCCACATAAATACCCATTAATTTTTTAAATGATTTTATTTGGTTGATGGAGTATTACATCTCCAAATTACATAGTTTAGATTTCCCATTACACGCTCCTTATGGATCATATGCATATTCACAAAGTTATACAGAAGATTCTACGATGGGAAGGAGCCAATTTTCATTTTCTCTGTTCTTGTTTGAAGAACCAAAACTGTTAAAGGGATAAAGCACTCAGAAGTGCCTATTCCAGGTTAATTGTCTCAAATTGCTCATTTAAAGCACCATTATAGTACAGCAAAGCCAGTTAATCTACTCTGAAGCTTCCTTTTTTATGACCGTAGCTGCATTTGGTGAAATGGCACCTTTGGCAAACACCCAAATTGGATAAAATTGCCATTTTTCTTGGAACCTGGAAGGAATAACACATGTTTTGAAATCACTTTATATCATGTAGCTCTAAATGGTAAGCTGCATGTTTGTCTTGCTCTGGAACTCACTCTTTTTGGCATTTTCTGATTTGACTGTAAATTTCCTTTACTAAATTTTTCTTTAATTTGCTCTACGGATGCGAGCAAATGATGTGCTTTTACGCATAATGCACAGGTACGAGTTGTGGGGGAGGGTGCAGAGGAAACTGGCGAGAGGAATCATGGCAAATATTTTTAAACATCCCAACTGTGTAAGAAAATGATGTGTCCCTGCACTGACACTTGTGCACAACTTTCAGCTGATGGTACCTTTATTATTGGAAACACTGTAGTTTGAGAGCCTCTTCAATGTCGACATAACTAGCAGGTGCCGCGATCATAATGGTAAAAACATTCACTTATTAATCAGCGCACATAATTCCTCTCTAATGCTGTCAATTTAAGATGGCAACCTGATTTTTTTTTTTTTTTTTGGAGTGGGGAGGAGGGTCAACAATTTAATGAATCTCGTCTGCATTTTAATTCCATCCTAATAATCTGCCTCCGGCTCTTTTCCCTCCCTTACTCTGAGAACATTTTTCAGGATCCTGCTATTTAGCACAATGGATGTTTACCTCCCTACCTCAGTCACGCATTAGGATAGGGGAAACAGCCAGATAACCAGACCCCCCAACCCAAGCAGAACTAATGTTAACCTGTCACCAACCCTCACTGGCATTATCCTTAAATTCCCTTCTCTCCATTAGTTCATATAGAATCTCCCCCCTCCCAGATTCTGACACTGTAGTGCTTTTCAGGTTTCTTTTATTAAACACCACTGGGACCCAGAGTCAGAAATATGCAGTATGTTGACATAGTTAAAGTAAATAAATACAACTCATTGCCAGAAATATTAAAAAATTCATCTAAATGTGCTCCTGTCAGAGATGATTTGTTTTCATCCAAGCAGGGAAGAATGATGGCTTCAGGATGGACTAGGTAGAGAGGCTTCTTCTGTACTCTCACTCCTTCATTCATTCATGCCTTCATTCATTTCCTTATAAAAAAGCAGCACACCACCCCTTGCTCACCATGTCAAATGTAAACAGAATAGACTTTGTTATTAGGAAAGATGAGACTCCAAGTGTCTGAGCTGCAGAGTGACAGCCGGCTCCTCTCTGAAATTCAGGCAGCCTCTGTCACTTGCCTTGACAATGAAGGAAGTTAATATATTCATGACATTACCACACATGCATTCGCAATTCACAGCATATTGTATTGTTTACCCCTGTTCTTTTGTACTACTGCATGTAGTAATTTGCCTTCTAGCAACAGAAAAATTCCTCAACTTAAAATTTCACCCTCATTTTATTTACCCTTAATAGAAAAACCACTGCTTCCTGGCCCATCCATGGTTGGCAAGACCCCCTTTCTACAGCATTGCAAACAGATAAATGTCAGATTTTACATTTTGATCAGATGTGTCTACAGTCATTTCCTATACATATTCCTCATCTTCTGCCTCCCATGTCTTCCTGTGGCAGTCATTCTTGCCCTTCCTGTGTGTTCTTAGCACATTTGGCACTAGGTGGCCAGCTCTTATAGGAGAGTTTGAGGAGGAGGAGGGTGTTGTGGTCTAGATATCCTTCCCTAACAATAGGGTCAATTCTGGACAGTGCAGAGCTTTACACTTTTTTCACATGCCCACATTGTTCATTGTTTTTATCCACAGAACAACTCCTTTGGTTTATTTATTACTCCCTGTAGATTGGATGCATTCCACAAGCTGCGTGAATCCCTACCATTCATTTAAAAACTCTTTTCAATAAATTTGTTTATGGGGCATTGATTACTCAGCTTCTTAGGCCTAACTTATTTATTCCGATGGGGTGTAAACCTGTAATAATGTTGAATGTTTAGACAGATGGTTTCGCTATGATGAGTTCTGGGTAGAGTGAGTTGTTATTCTCAGATACTGCACTATATCGTTCTTCAGAATGCCGCTGTTGAGAGACCAGAGCTGAAATGTGCTTTGATGTCTTACGGCTACTTTGTGGAGCTGGTTGGAGGAAGAGAGCAGTTTGAGTTAGCAAGACACAATAGCTGTTCATTTTCCTCACATCGATGAGCTGTCTGCATTCCAATGCATGTCACAAAATTCCTGGGCTGAGTGAGGCTGAGAGAGGTCACTCAGTCCAGTGCTCTGCCTTTGACTAGAATTATTTTGTAAAATACCCTATGTGAAGAATCTTCAAGACAACCTATGCCCCTGAGTCCAACTGAAGGTTGTAACTCTTTCTTAAACTAGGCATGCAATTTAAAAGCATCTTTTCTCTGTTAGGAAGAAAGCATTTGTTCTATCTTTATATTCAAACCCCTTCACACTTAAGAATTATAATTGAGTTATATTCTCTCAAATTCTGCTGCTCTACAGTAGGATATATAATCCAGTGTTTACTTTTGTAACTTCCTGGTTCTTTTGTATTAGTTCTGTATTGTTTCATCTGTGTATATCTGTGTATGCATATGTCCAATTTTCTTATAAGCTCATAGTGAGTGGGCAGTAACTTTTATAAACTCTTATTAAGGATAAAAAAGAGTCTCTAGAGCAGTGATTTTCAACCCCCGTTGCATATTAGGATCACCTGTAAAGCTATTTTAAAATACTGATGCCTGTGCTACACACTCAGCAATGTTGATTTAAATGGCCTAGGGTCCAAAGCTCCCCAGGTGACTCTAAGGTGCAGCCAGGATTGAGAGTCTGATCTTGGGCAGATTGCTTAACATCTCTAAACGTTGATTTTATTATGCAAGAAATGGGGATAAAATAGTGACCAATTATTTTTTGGAGGATGAAAAGAGTTCATGTGTGTAAAAGCCTTAAGCACAGTGCTTGAACCAGAGCATATTTCCAAAAATGTTAGTATTCTTATTGTTCAGGTTATTATTATTATTTGGCCTAAACTATCTAGCATGTTATTAGAAACTTAAATAAATGCATATTGACTAATAGCTTCAGGTCATTCAGCCAATTAATCCACATCTGTGCCCCCAGATTTAAATATATTAAGATAAGTATGCAAGTAATTCAAGTCAAAATATAGTTCACCTTATATATCAAAGTTCTTGAGAAATATGTGTTTGAAGACTTTATCTTGGTAATTCTATTCGTTCACAATTTCTGCGAACATAAAGAATAACTAAATTGACTGTGGTCTGGAAGATTTAGAGGAGACACATAAAAGGGTTATAATATCTGAAGAGTAAGGTCAAAATATTAAAAAAATAGAAAATGCTGAGAGCAACCAGGAGTTGCTTTCAAGAAGATTTCAGCATTATAAGGGTGACAACATCAGTGTCATGATAACAACAACTTTCTATATATAATGCCTTATTTCATTACAGTAGGCAAAACTTAAAAGTTATCTGAGAAATCCAGCCACACCCATTCCCCCATTTTACAGATGAGCAACCTATAGCTAAAAAAAAGTTTAAATGATTTGGCTATAGTGAAAAGTATGATAAATTAGAAGCAAACCAAGAAACTTAGATGTTCTGAAGAGGAAAAAATATTTCTCATGCTGGTGATTAATGAAAGCATCACAGAGGTGGTGACATGTAACCTATGTGTGGAAAGAAGGATCAAATTTAAATAGGCAGAAAAAAAAAAGAGTAGGTTATTTCAGACAAAGGGAACAAATAGAATAAGCAAAACAAGAGACCTGGTAGATTTGAGCATAATGTGCATTAAAAGTGCAATGACTGATAAGATTGGAATGGAAGTTTGAGATCAAATGCTAAAAGGTCGTGAATGATAAGCACAACATCTCAGAAAAGCCATGTCATAGACTAAGCCTAAAGTAAAGGTTTCTTTAATTTGCCATGAAAGAGATTTAAAACAAATCATGAAAGGATCAATCCAATATAAAAGTAACCTTAAATTATCACCAAAAAAAAAAGAAAGAAAAGAATTCAACAATCTGTAAAATGAAACAACAAAGTCCACACACTTAAAAGAATTTTTAGCACTTAATAAAAAAATTATTAAACCTGTGAAGACGCAGGAAAATGACTCAGCAATTACACAAATGATGGAATTATCAAACAAAGATGTTAAAACAGCTTTCTGAAAGTATTTTAGTATTCAGATAAAAATAAAAACATAATGAGAAAAAGTGAAAGATATAAAAAAGAACAAAAGAGAAGTCCTAGAGTTGTAACATATAATACTTGGTATAAAAAATTCCTTAGATTAGATTAACAGCAGGTTAATCACTGAGCAAGAAAAGATCAGTGAATTTGCTGATGGAAGAAAAGAAAAGCTAAACATAAAAGGAAAAATGGCTAAGAAAATCACATAAGCTGGAATTAATGACCTGTGGGTTATGTTAAAATGTTCTGATGTAAGTGGTATTGGAGACTCAATAGGAGGATCAGAAAAATACTAAATAAATAATAGCGATAAATTGTCCCAAATGTATATAAACAATATAAACTCGAAGTTCTAAAAAGCTCAGTGACCCCAAGAAAAACACAAATAAAATCATATCAAGACACTTTGTATCCAAATAGTTATCCAAGCTTTGTTTTTAAGATTTCCTTTCTTCATCGTTTTATAACTATTTGGATACAATGAATAAGAAACACATTAAATACATGGCATCAAAGATAAAAATAAGGGCTAAGTTTTCGTTAGAAGCAATGAAAGACAAAAATAATAGAACAATATTTTAAGTAAAAAAGTAGAATAAAACTGTCAAACTATAATTCCATATCCAGCAAAAATAGCCTCAAATGTGAAAGCTAAATAAAGAAGACTTTTTCAGTCAAAAAGAGTAAGAGAATTCATCACTATCAAACTTGAAGCACAGATAAGTTAATGGAAGTTCTTTAGGATAAAGAAAAAATAATCACAGAGAGAAATCCAAATTTATATGAAGGAATGAGAAAGACTGGAAAGGAAAACATGAATAACTATAAAGTATGTTTCCTCCCCTTTTATTACTTATTTAAAACATAACTTACTGTTTAATGAAAAAATAATAGAGTGTTATGGATTGAATTGTGTCTCTCCAAAAATGTAGTGTTGGAGGCTTGGTCCGCACAGTGACAGTGTGTGTGGGGGGATCCTATTGTGGTAGTTCAAAGATGGGGCCTTGGAAAAGTTATTGGATTATGAGGATTGCACACTTGTGAATGGATTGGTCTATTCTTGAAATAATGGGAGTGGTTATGGTGGCTTTAAAAAGAGAATGAATGAGGAGGTTAGTCTCTCTGCTCAACCATTTTTGCAATGCAATATCCTACATCACTGAAATCACCACCAAGGAAGATCCTCACAATCTGTGTTCCCTGGACTTAAGACTTCGCAGCCTCTGAAACCATAAGCAATAAATTCTGTTATCTTATAAACTACCCAGTTCCAGGTATTAGTCTGCAATAGAAACAGACTAATACATGGTGTATTTTGGGAATTGTAGATGCATATAAGTATAGTTTGTGAAAACAAGCCAAGGAACAGTAAAGGGAGAATAGAAATAATATCACTGCAATGTGTTTATATTATACTTGAGTGGGTATAATTTAATATACTTAATGTTATTTAAATGTAGACTTTAGCAAGTTAAAAATGAATATTGTAAACTCTAGAATATCCACTAATTAAAAAAAAATGTAACAAGGAGATACAGATAAAATGTTAAAGAGAAGATAAAATGAAGTACTAAAAAACATGTTCATGGGAGCCAAAAGAAGGCAGAAAAAGAGAAAAAAGAAACGGTAGATGGGACAAAGTGCAAAAAATAGCAAAATGGTAGACTTAAGCCCAACTACTATATCAATAATTACATTAAATATTAATGGCTTGAAACTATAATTAAAATACAAAGACTGACAGATTGGATAATCAAAGTTAGATCCAACTATATGCTACGTACAAAAAATAGCATAAAATTTCAAAGATAAAAATGGTATACCAAGAAATCACCACTCCAAAGAAAGCTGGAGTATCTATATTAATACCAGACAAAATAGACTCTGAATAAGGAATAGTCAAAGCATAAAAAAGGATGTTTCTTGGGCCGAGCCCGTGGCGCACTTGGTAGAGTGTGGCGCTGGGAGCGCTGCGACGCTCCCGCCGCGGGTTCGGATCCTATATAGACCTGGCCGGTGCACTCACTGGCTGAGTGCTGGTCATGAAAAGGACAAAAAAAAAAAAAAAAAAAAAAAAAAAGGATGTTTCTTAAGCAATCAATTTATTAAGGAGATATAAGAATCCTAGGTGCATTCAACTATAAAAGAGCTTTAAAATATATGAAGTAAAAAGCCACAGAACTGCAACAAGAAATAAACAAATCTACAATTGTAATCAGAAACATCAATATCCCTCTCTCAGTTTAATGGAAGTAGATGGCAAATCTATCAACCAATATGAACTAATTGACAGTTGTGAAGCATTACACACAATAACAAAATACACATTCCTTTCAAACATACACAGGTTATTCACTCAAATACACCATACACCATACCATAAATGGAGGGTCAATAAATGTCAAAGGATATAAAGTATGTTATCTGACTATAAGAGAATTAAAATAGGATTCAAGTTTTTGAAAAGTCTGGAAAATCCACAGTTATTATGAAAAAAAAACTATTTTAAAACAATTCAAGTCAAGAACTCATAAGGAAAATTAGAAATATTGTGAACTGAATAAAATACAGAATATCAAAGCAGATGCAGCTAAAGAAGTATATAGGGAAATATTTTTAGCTTAAAATGTTTAAATTACAAGCAGGAAAGATCTAAATTCAAAAATTTAGGCTTCCACATTAAGAAATACAATATTCATTAAGAAATAGAACAAATTAAATCCAAATTAAGTAGAAAAAAAGAAAATAATAAAGTTTAGTGTGAAAATCAAGAAAAGGAAAAATATGCAAATAATAAAAATTATTAAAACCAAAGTTGGCTTATTAAAATGATCAATACATTTGATAAATGCTTAGGTGGAGTTACCAGGTAAAAAAGAGAAAAGACATGTTTGCCAATATCAAGATATTATGAGGAGATTATAGGAGACTTTAGACCACAAATTCAGAAAATTAAATGAAAATTAAATATTTTTGAAACAAATTATCAAAACACAAGAAGAAATAGAAAAGCTGAAGAGCATTATACCTTTTTGTAATTACAACCCTCTCACAAAGAAAATTCCACACTCAGACAGCTTCACTGGTGATTTCTTTGATATACTCAAGGAATTAATAATACCAATTCTCCAGAAACTCTTTCAGAAAATAGAGGAGGAGGTCAAAGTTCTCAGTTTATTTTATGAGGTTAGCATTACTCTGATATTTAATCCCAGACAAAAATATTATTTAAAAAACTGCATAATATCTTTTATAAACATAGACACAAATATACCTAAAATAATCCTAGTAAACAAAATCTAGAAGTATTTCAAAGGGGAGTTACCTCAAGGCTGCAAAATTAGTTTAACATTTGAATATCAATCAATATATTTTACTATAATAATAAATAAGGGAGATAAAAACATGTGCCTATCTTAATAGATGCACAAGAACATTCGACAATTTTAGTACTCATTCATGACAAAAAAAAAAGCTCAACAAAGTTAGAAGGGAACTTTCTCACCCTGACAAAGGCTATATGTAAAAAAAGAAAAAAAGAAACTAGAGCAATCATCATATTTACTCATGAAAGAATGAATGTTTTCCCCAACATTTGGACAAGGTCAGTTTGCTCACCACTTCTATTGTCTTCACTACTAGGACTTCTAGGATAAAAGGCACAGATATTAGATATAAAGAAGTAAAACTGTCTTTATTCATAAATGACATCATTATACATAGAGAACATCTTGCAAAATCCACAGAAAAATATCTACAAGTAAAACACAAATTTAGCAATGTCACAAGATAGTCAGTATAGAAAAAATTAATTGCACTTCTACACTCTAGCAATGGACATTTTGAAAATGAAATTTTAAAGGTTTTATTTATCCTGCTTCAAAACCATAGAATTATTAGGGATAAATTTAATAAAATATGTGTGAGACCATCACCTGAAAATTACAAAGCATTGCTGGAAGTAGTTAAGAAATCTGAATAAATAAAGAGACTTAAAATGTTCATGAGTTGGATGTAAGACAATTCTTTTAAGATATTAATTCTCTCTGAACTGATTTACAAATTTTATACAATTCTAATCAGAATCCATAAAAATTCTAGCAGGATAGTCAATAAAAATTGACAAGCTAATTATACAATTTATGTAAGAAATTTAAATGAAAATGAAAAGAACCTAGAATAGTCAAATAAATGTTGAAAAAAAAGAACAAATATGAAAGACCCATACTACCTGATTGAAGACTTATTTTAATTAAATATTGTACTTACTTGTAGTTTATTTTAACCTTTACCTCACACCATACATAAAAATTAACTCAAGATAAATAAGAGACTAATGTATATAAAGTAAATTTTTTTTTTTTTTTTTTTTTTTTTGCATCTGGCTGGTAGGGGGATTCAAACCCTTGACCAAAAGGCTAAATCTTTCAGAAGAAATCAGAAGAGAAAATCTTTGCAATCTAGGGGTTGACAAAGACTTCCTAGATAGCACAGTCATGCACGCATGCGTGCACGCACACGCGTGCGCACACACACACACACAAACACACACACGCCCTAACCAAAAAGAATAAATAAGACCAATTGGAATTTCTAAAAGTTTAAACTTCTGTCATTTGAAAACCTCAGTAAGAAAATGAACATGTAAACAATAAACTGAAAAATAATATTTGTAATACATATATCTGACAGATTTTTTGTATCAAGAATATAAAAAATGATATTTTAACTCAATTATATTTCAGCTAAAATGATCCAATATAAAAATGGGGAATGGAGTCATAATCAGAAACTTTACAAAAAAAGATGTACAAATGGCCAACAAGCATATGAACAATGGTTAACATTATCAGCCATCAAAGAAATGCAGATTAAAACCATAATTAGTTGCCTTTACATAGATAGCTATCTATTACAATAGCTAAAATCATAAAGGCTGACTACCAATTGTTGGTAAGGATATGGAATAACTGGAACTGAAACTCTCATGTTGCTGGTAGTAATGTAAAATGATATAACCCCCTTGGAAAGCAATTTGATAGTTCCTTATAAAACTAAACATACTTATTTGTTATCATCAAACAGTTCTACTTTTTAAATTGTTTACCTGAGATAAATAAAGCATATTTCTACAAAAAGACTTGTATGTGTATAATCCTAACAACTTTCTTTATAATACCTTAAAACTGGAAACAATCCAAATGTCTATACAGAGTTGAATGCATAAACCATTGTATATCCATACAAGGGAATACTATGCAGCAATGAAAAGAGACTGATGATATAGTCTACCTTATTTTGCTGCATGAAAGAAACCAGACACAAAGAAGTACATACTACAGGATTTCTTTCATACAAAATTCTAGAACCGGCAGGAATAACCTATGTGGTTGCCTAGTAACTGGGCTGGGGAGATGGGGTAGGAAATTGATTGCAAATAGACATGAGAGATTTTATTGGGATGATTAGTGTTCTATATCTTGATTGTGATAGAGATTACACAAAAATACACATAGAGCAAAACACATCATACTGTTTACTAATAATGGGCACATTTTACTGTATGTAAGTTATACATCAATTAATTGGGTGACATTAATTTTAAGGACTTGTAAACATCTAGCATTCAGTTAGGTTTAGGAAGATATTTTTGCCTATAAGAAGCAAACTTTTCAGGAGATTTTAAGAAAAGAGGCTGCTGTAAAGATACTCTGGGACTGGAATTTGAACTGGAACTGATCTGAAAATCTCTTTGCAACAGGCAGCTCTCAGCAATGGAGCAAAATTAAGGATTAAGTATGAGGCAGGCAGGCAATCAAACTCAAACTCACTGAATAGTTTTATTGTGTCAGACTCCATGCTGAAGGTATTTCACATATTATCTCACATGCTCATCAAAACAATTTAAGATAAGCATTACTAAACTTTTTTCATTTCTTTTCTTTTTTTTTTTTTAATACAACATGCCCAAGTAACAAAACTAGAAGTGGGTATTGAGATGTGAACTTTTGCCTGTTTTTTGCCAAGGACATAGTTTCTCTTTTCAGTCAAGTAAGAAAAAATAATTGATGAGGCAGTGTTTATCAAAGAGGGGGGGTGGTGTTATTTCTTGTCCATTTTTAGAAAAATTTATCTTTAAAAATGAATGAGGAATTCTACCTTTGAGGGAGATGTCAGAAGCTAGATGTGAAGAAAGTTCTTAACATTTTTGAAATGGAAAATTTTGAAATGGAAGGAAGTTGAGGATACTCACACTTGGTGGTTTAATTGACCTGATTTCCAGTTTCCGGATTGATGAACTTCAGGAGGCCTTTCAAATTTTTTCCAATAACTAAATAAATTAATGTGGCAAGATGATACTCTTGCATTAGTAGCTTTTCAAAATAACTAGTCCAAGATTATGTTTCTTATGAGAATCACCATTTTGCTTGGCTGTCTTCTGTGGTATTTATTATGCAAGTGTCTGGATAGCTCTACATTTTTATAAATCATTTATATCCAGTTTTGTAAAGGTATAGTACAGAGCTGAAGAGAAGAGTGATATAAATGAAAGAATTTAAAAATAAAAAAACTTGGGGCTGACCCCCTGGCTCACTCGGGAGAGTGTGGCGCTGGGAGTGCAGTAGACTCCCGCCGCGGGTTCGGATCCTATATAGGGATGGCCGGTTTGCTCACTGGCTGAGCGCGGTCACAAAGAAGGACAAAAAAAAAAAAAAAAAAAAAAAAAAAAAAAAATTTTTTTTGAAGAGAAGAAAAATGGGAGATTAAAACAAAAATACAACCTAGTACTAAATGTAAAGTCCTATATTTGAGTTGAAAACCTGACAGTCACTTGAACTTGGATAAACCACAGCTCATTTAGAGGAAGATAAATCAAAATGGTGAGCTATTCAGAAAACACATCTTAGAAAAAAGGTTGAAAATGAGAAGGTTTTCGGGTTGCCCAAAGGTCCGATGGATGAGGACTGATTTTGCATTTTTCAAAGGGGTTGATCAGTACCTGAAGAGAGATGCCTAACAGAATACTTGTCCACAAATGAAATGGACTGCTTCACAGAGGGATGAACTTTCTGCCATCAGAAGTGTAGGGGAAGATGGTAAATGGTAATCTTTTAAGAAGAGTGTACACGGGGTCCTAAGATGCTGGTCTTTACTGCTATCAGATGCTTTGAATGATACAGATCAAAGGAATTTGGCCATAGTTTAGCTGTGATGAAGAAGAGGAAGGAATTCAAAGCTGGTTTTGCAGTTTTTGAGTAAGGAGTAAGAAGACAGACAGAGGAAAGAAAAGAAGAGGGTCAAATTTGGGGGGGATAACCCAGTAAACCCTATTTTATATTCTATTTTAAATTTATACTGAGATGCCACTGTTGTATTCAGCTGTAAATATTTGGTTGATGCTATTATAGTTTTGGTACTTATTAGCCTAGAAATATTTGCTGAAGACCAGGGTATAGTGATATCTCAAGGGAAAGGAGTACAGAAAGAGAGGGGAAGAGGATAAGGGTAGAGCCTTGAGAAGTGATTACTTTTCAGGGTTAGAAAACAGAAAAGAGTCAGAAAAGGAACATTAAAAAGAGAAAACTGGGATGCTGCTAGTCTAGAGAGAAGAGATCATCAAGGAAGCAGGGGTCATTGAAGATTGTCTAAAATACTACATAGAGGGCAAGGTTAAAAAAAGACTCAGAAAATTCCATTTTAACTTTACCGTCAGATTTTGGAGATGGGAGATAATTTTCTGTGAATTACCAATGTTGGTAAATAAAAGCAGTTAGTGTACATTATTTACTTTGCTCAGTGAATTTAGTGGCAAAGGGAATAATAGCAAGATAGCATACCGATTGCAAAACAAGATGAAAGCAATTTTCTTTGGCAAATCTGTGCTCTTACGAAGGATCACGAAAGCAAAAACAATTAGAAAAAAGACTGGAGCTGCTAAAGGAAGAGGTATATCCTGCCGATCCTGGAGAAACCAAGCAGTAGAACAAGAACCCACAGTGCAGGTGACCTGGAGAGTGTTACTAACTCTGCCACTCTTGGTTTCCTGATACGGTGCCTGAGATATCGATTTCTAAATGTCACTGAGTCTAGCTTAGTGCTTGATACATAGTAACTACTATTTTTTAAAACCCAGGATTTTTCTTTTTTGGAAAGGGGATGAAAACAGAGGGAAGAGAAGGAAAGATGAAGACACCAGAGAAAATTTCAGAAAGTGAAGCCTGGCAGCAGATGGAGAAGAGGAAAGATTATGGAGGTTGTAGCAGATGGCCTCTGCTTTCACAGCAAAGTAGGAAGAAGGTCATCTGTTCAGAGTGAGGACAGCACGGTTGAGAATGAGGCATCTGAAATGTAGAAAAATGTTAGAACTGTTATTCTTTTTGAGAGAAAAAAGATACAGTTCAGAGAAGCATAATGTACTGAGATCCTGAAGAAGAAGATGTCTCAAAGTGATGTTAGGAAACAAGAGCTTAGCAGACTCATTGGCCACTTTCTCATAAATTTATCAGGCCAAGCTTGGCAGCTTAGGAGTAAAAGAGTGGCCTGAAAATGATGGGCTAAGTCATTTGGGGAATTTGGCATGAGGGAAGGCCACTGTGAACACCGATTCTTGCATATTAGAAAGGACAGCTGTGACGTGGCTGCCTTGGAGTCTTGGGGCCTGGAGAAGCGGGAATAACTGGAATAATTGAGATGGAGCTGAGGACAAGGGGGCTGTGATAAAGGCAAAACAGATGCAGGCAATGGGAGGGAATGGCACAGCTAGAAGATAAGGCAGCTGTAGTAGGAGAGAAGAGTTCTTGAACTGGGATTATTGAAGTTAGGTCAGTGTTAAGAGAAGATGAGTCCAGAGTGGTGTAAGTAGAAGGTTGGCAGAAGTGTATTAGTATCGAGGCTGTAAGTAAGAGTTGAAGGGGTTAAGAAAATTTTGCAAAGGCTGTGATTTTGGACATCAATGATAATTTTCACATTATTGGGCTGATGGAAGAATTAAGGAGGAAAGATGAAATACAATGACAGCAGTAAAACTTCATGGAAGAAAAATGAGAATAGTAGGTAGGTAATAGTTCCAAGGCTATGAGGAGGACTTTAAAAGATAAAGAACATAACATTTCAGAGCAAAGATTTAACATAAAATTTCAGAGCAAAGAACCTTTCCCTGGGACCCAACAGATCTGAGTTGGAAGCATGGCTCTGCCACTAAGAGTTAAATTTCCTAGATATAAGTGATCTCACTTATACATGGAATCGAAAAAGTCAAATTCATAGAATTTCTGGGGGGTGGGGAATTGGGGAGGTGTTGGTCAAGGGGTACAGTTTCAGTTAGGCAGGAGGAATACATTTTTGAGATCTATTGCACAACATGATGATTATCATTAAGAATAATGTAATATATATTTCAAAATTGCTAAGAGATTTTGTTTAAATGTTTGTACCACAAAAAATAAGTATGTGAGATGATACATATGTTAATTAGCTTGATTTAATCATTCTATAATGTATACATATATCAACGCATAACATTGCATTTCATAAATATATATAATTATTTTTTGTCAATTAAAAATAAGAGAAAAGAAAGAAAAAAAAGTGAGGGACTTTGACTCTGAGATTATTAGGATCTAAAAACTGTAAAGTCTTAAGACAGATAGTTCCCCCGAAGCTCACAGTCAAGTTAAAGAGATAAGCTACATACTCATGCAAAAAGAGTTAAAAATAGAAGTGACCTAACTATGCAAGACTGTGTTTTGATGGTAAGTGGAAACAGTGGCAAGGTATTTCTTGCTACAGCTGTATCTCAGGACAAGAACTCTGTCCTAAGGTCAGCACCTTTCATTATAGAGGAATGATGAAATCTTGTCTCTCTCTCTCTCTCTTTTTTTTTTTTTTTCCTTTTTAAAGAAGAATCAGAATCACCTAGTGTCACTGCCACCAAGGCATGACTCTAAAGCTCCAGCACCACTGTGTCATGTCATTCTAGGGAAGACTCACTATAGAGAGAGAAGCACAGCCCTGGCCATCAGCAAGCCTACCCGCCCCCTACCACCCACCACACACACAATTTGAAGGAATTCTCTGCAAAGCTTTTTAGAATCTGCCTCTGCCTTCCATCCACCTCACCCCACACCCAGGCTCTGCCTTAGACAACCAGACCCACTTCTTGCAGATCATTTTTTCTATCTCTTGCAGATCATATATTTTTTTTTCCCACTCCAATATGGTGATTGTAATAGTTCAGGTAATTCATTACCTTCTGAAAAGGTCTGGAGCCAAGATCCTAGGAACCTGGCATCCTGCTGAGTGCAGCCTTTGTTAACAGAATTCTTGTGATCTGTGTGGGGTGACCACAGCTAGGACACATGCATTTTACTTCTGTATTTCTGGTGTGATCAGGGCTGGCTTCTTTATCAGGCATGGTAGACACAGTGCCTAGGGTGTAGCATAATTTTAGGGGTCCACTGAAGTATTTTAATTTCTTTTCAAGTCAGGAAGAAAAAAATGAATATAATAAAAATGAACATAATATTCATAATAATGAATCTAGCCTGGATTATTTTTGCCTTTATACCAACACAGTCATAAAATATAATTTTTAATGCTTTTTTCTGGAGGAAGGGGCCCACAGAAACACATGTACGTAGGGCCCTACGAATGTCATAAAGCAGCCCTGGGTGTAATTATTAATAGCCTCCGTTTTCTCTCTCAAAATTGTCTTGGTTTTAATTATAAAATTAGGCGGTGACCTGCATATAAGAAATAGGCAGAGAGAAGTAGAGAGATGCGGGGAAAGACAAACTTTCAAACCTAAAGAAAAACACAGATGAAGGCCTGTTTTGGACCAAGAGTCGTAGTAAACCTCATGGCTACTTTTGCAAACTCTCTGTGTTTGTCCGACTCTGAAGTGCCCTATACATTCTCAGAATTATTCTAAGAGAAGCCAGTCACCAGCCAGGACACCAAGAGGATAAATGAGAAAAGGGATAGGGAAATTGTCCCTCCATCCACCACACAAAGTCCTGCGCCCACCATCTGGTTTTTTATGTTGTGCGTGCGTGCGTGTGTGTGCATGTGTGTGTGCGCGTGTGTGTGTGTGTGTGTGCGCACATGTGTGTTTTCCTTGCTCTCTTTCACTTTCTCTCTGTGTCCCAGGCTGCCAAGTTTTGTTAGAGATATTTTGGAAAACATGTTGATTGGCTCTGCCACAAATTCATGTCCTCTGACCCTTCACTGTGGCTCAACAATTTTTCTTTTCATCTCTTGTTAGCTCTGTTTACTCCTCCTCCAATGGCTTGGCATAGAGAATGAGAAACAGGTCGGTCTTCCAATCACTCGGCAAGTCTTGGATGAAGACTTAATAGCAATGCTTAGGTCGCCAGGTTGGCTCATAGACTGGACCTCGAATTGCTTACAGTGTGATAAGAAAACCATGACTTTTCCACATGCCCACTATGTGCCAAGCCTGGCAGTGTACACCTAGGGATTTTAAAGAAGACTTTGACATGGGCTCTGCTTTCTCTGAAGAATTCACTTTCCAAATATAGGTAAATGGGTAAGTACAATCTAAATGTCACCTCACTTTAATTGGGAGTGGGGACTGACTAAGCTAAGTTCCCCCCAGGGAAGACTACAGCTTTCTGTAAAAATTGACCCAGCCTCCATCGTAGACATCTCTTTGATCTTGATTTGGACCTCTTCCCATCTGCAGACATTTCTACATTAAAACCACAGTGAAAACGAAATTATTTTTAAATCATTAAAACCCTTGGCCCAAACAGCTAGCCAGAGCATGTTGTTCCTTAGTTAGGAGCTGTCAGCATCACTTAAACACAAAGCTGAGCAAAGTGTTAGACAAACATCCGAGAAGATCAGAAGGGATAGTTCAGATATGGCCAGGTAATCCAAACCCACTGCGGATCCCGGGCTGCACATCTGCAGGCTCCCAGCAACCCCGATGTTGATTAGCTTCTTAATCTTATCCAGTAAGGATGGAAATTTTGCTTGTTGCTGAGAGACACGAGGAAACCATTATTTCTTTGTAAAGACAAATATCCATTTCAGTGAGTAATTTAAAGCACACACTTTATGCGTGTGCTTTAAACACATGTGTGGATATTTGGCGTAGAGCAGGAAGTACTAATAAAATAACTTCTCTTTAGCTAGTCTTTTCTAGACAAAAAGACAGAATTAATGGTGTCTCTTTTTTGGTATTTACCATATCATAGATGCTTACCGTTGATCAACTGTTAGAAATAAAGAAGTCTTATGAACATAAAATAAGGAAAGGAGGACAAGAGAAATCCATCACCATTTTCTGTCCTTACTTAGAATGTCATCAGTATTTAACTAATGCTCTTGATGTCAGCCTGGCTAATGACTGTCTTTTATTATTAGATACATGTAAACCTGAGTAGCCTTGGGATTGTCTCCATCATGTATATTTGACTTTGATATTGTTTGCTCCTTTAGGATTTAACTATTTAGCCTAGAAAAAAATGCACTTACATTTTTAAGTGAATATTATTTCATGACATGTTCATGAGTCTAAGAGAAGAGTGGGGATTTATAACATTATCAGGCACTAAGAATAATTTCTCTCTAGAAACCATACATCTTGCCATCTGTCCCTCATCTTGGCATCATGCTGGACAAAGGGAAGATGCATTTAGTGTTCATATACAGAGCCAGGGCAGGAGCTGACTGCTCAGAGTGAAAAATTCTATCTGCCTCTCTCATTGCCCTCACGGAGCTTACTGTTATTTTGAGATAGTAGATAAACATTTTCTAAAAAGCAAAGGTAAGGTTTCATTAGTGGAACCAGGGCAAACAGTAAAAAAATTGTATTTTATGACCTAAATGAAGTGCTTAGCCCTATTTCTGGTTCCCAGTAGGTGCTCAGCAAATACGTGTTAAATGAAGGAATAAATATTTTCTATATGCCAGAAGGTGATGGCTCTCAGCCATCGTATATTTGAATCTCCATTGGCAAGTATGAGGCTTCAAGACCTTTTCTCCTGGATTTTTTTTTCTCCTAGAAAATTGGCTTCTCATTGTATACATAGTTTTACAGACAATTATAAGAATAATCAAGTCCATTGACCCTTATGTCCAGTGAAGTTTCTGAGACAAAGATGGCTCTCCTGTACATTAGGGGTGGGGACTTTTTGAGGAAGATTTTTGGATGGATCTTTTCATGTTATTGCTCTGCAGACTCCCTGCCTTCTTTAAATCTTTGGTGTCCTTCAGGGATTCTTCATACTAGCTTTCTAATTAACCAAAACTCATTTCCCAAAATTTCCTTGTTTCTCATTTCTGCCTATTGTAACACATCATCTTCTGGATCAAGTTAAATAGTTCCTCTTTTTCCTTTGCTTTTTCTACCTTTGAAATTTCTGTGGACTGTAATTATTCCTCATGTTGGCAATGGCTTCAATGAATTATCCATTTTCTTTAATCCACCCAGATAACTGGATTCTTCTCTGGCCTTAATCATCTTGCCCCTCTTGCCTGGAGTTCCTCCCATTACTGTCCTGTTCATTTATTCTGAAAGGAGATGCCTCATAATGAACCCTGAGTGCTGGTTGGATTTTGAAGGAGCAGATGTTCTCTTGGTATCCTTGTGATGCAATTTTATTGCTATGTAACTTTTTTATGGCATTACCAACAATTTTCTCCAAATCTGTGCCTAAAGCTTTGCAAAGGTTTATTACAGTTATGGGTCTTCATTTTATTTGCATTTTCTAAAGAGGGAGAGGGAGAAGGCGAGAGAGAGAAAGATAAAGAGAGAGGGAGAGGGAGAGACTGTATGTGTATAAGATATGGACAGAAGAGGTGTCAAATACATTTGCATCTTCTCCATAAAGAAAAAGCTCCTTTGACCCAATTCATTAGAGTTTACAGCTCTCCGATTTTACTTAACAATTTTAAGAGCTTTTATTTACTCAGTAGTTTATAAACTATTGTTTTATAGATAGACACATAGTTACATAAATAGATAAAGATATTTAATTTTAATCCTGTGGGGCAGAATTATTCCTGTTTTACAGATGATGAAACTGACCAACAGAAGAGTCCACTAGCTGGTCTAATGAAGCAAGGATCAGATCTGGGATGCAGCCTTGGGTCCCCCGGTCCAGAGCCATTTCTGCTCCAAAACATCTGCCTCCTCCATCATGGCTGCTGTTTAGAGAGGCCAAGTCCCATTTCAGGTACTGCATATATAATAACACATTATGGTAAACTTTATACTCATCCTCAACTACTTATTGTAAACTTTGTTTTGTCAGATTGTTTTGCAACTGTCAAAGAGAGGGAAAAAAGACTCTAGGAATGTGGAGTGCAGCTCATGCTTTTGTTTGCAGAGACCCCTGCTAAAGACTGGTGTCACAAGTCAAGGACAAGTCCACTATTCTGAGCTTTCTCTGGAATAGTGAGAGAGACTCCACATCACCATGCTCTGGTGACAATAAAACGGAACACATGATACGAAGAATGCAATGATGATTTGCTGGGCTGAATCCCCAAATTATGAACAGGTTGTCTTCCAATGTTCTCTCGAAGGAAGTTATTTAGAATAATGAATCCATAGTCTCCGTAGAAAAAAAAAAGAGTCTTATAAACGAAGTTAAGAGTTTAACTTCACCTACAAAAGCATGGCCATAGATACCTGGTGTGTAGTACCAGGTATCCTCTAGAGTTTTTTTTTTAATGTGCCTAGGATGTCTAGGACACAAATCCAAACCCCAGCCCCAAACCACTGCAGTGAATCATGATCTCTTCAGGCTCCAAACCATCAGTATCAGGGTGGGATTTTATGGCCTGGAGAAGGGGCTCCAGAGGGATAGAGATTGTGAGAGCCAGGAGAGGGCCTTTGCGGAGAGGAGGAACAGGCAGTTGACAGGAGAAGCTCTTGTGAGAGCCAGAGCCTCCTGCCAGGTGAGCCCTGGGGAGAGGTTGCTCCTTTCTTTACTCTCATCAGCCCAGCCCAGAGGGCTGAGACCCCAGCTCCTCTCTTTTCTGCTGTCATCACTTGTTGCTTCAAATTTCCCTTTGACCAGAAACATTGTGGGTCAGAGAAGAGGCCCAGGGCTTCCTCCTCATGCTGCATTCCTGAAGCCAGCACACAATGATGCTAAACTTTGGCTGAGTTTATACCTTTTCCTGTCCTCTTGCATAAAGATCACACCAGAGGAAACATTCTCTGCCATTCCCCACTCCCCTACTGCTCCGTCAGTATCATTCTATAATTTCACAAGCATTTATTTAATACATACATCTGAAAGATGTACTTGGCCAAAATATCAGTGGCTTAGGTTGTACCTATTCAGAGGACTTACATCTAGTATCATCTGGTAAAAATTATCCAGATAAATATTCTTATTCTTAATATGATCTATTTATATCTAAATTTCTACCGCAAATTGTCAAGCTTTTTTCCATAGTTGCAACAATGAGGGGCTCTGGAGTAGTACTGCCTGGTTCACAAGTTTTATCCCCTTTCTCTAATTATTTATACAACAGAATTAATGATATTACCTACTTCAAAGCATTGTTGAGAAGAGGAATAGATTGGTCCTTGTAATGGACTTATCTTAGTGATTACCAGAGAGGAAGCACTTAGTGTTTTCTCATGTTATTTTCACTATTGTTGTCTTGTTATGTTTCAGAGTTACATGGAGCCCAGCTTTCCTATGGAATTTAATCAAAAGCATTGGGAAGCCTCTCTGTTTCCATAAGGTCCTCTGAGATTAGATGCTGTGAGGAGATGGGTGGGCATCTGTGGGTTTATAATAACTCCAGTGGAAGATGGAAGAGTTGGAACCACTGCAGTGATTGATCTGCCCAAGCCCAAGCTCAGAATGAGTGACAAGTTTAGACCACCACAAGATCACTGGCTAGGAAAGGAGGTAGCAGAGTAAAATGGTGACAAGGTGTACTCTGGGGGCCACTGTCTGGGTCTGAATCCCATGTCTACCCCTTAATACATGTATGATCTTGGGCAACTTACATAAACTCTCAGTGCCTCAGTTTCCCTATCTGTAAAAAGAAGATAATGATGTTATCTCCTTATAAGGCTGTTGTAAGAATTAAGTGAATTAATGTATATAAATGATATAAAACAATACCTGACATATAATAAGTACTATAGAAGGGGCTGGAAAAAAAGGGGGATGTTCCAGATACAGTTAATAATAACAAGCAGCCTCCTCCAGTGGCTTTCTTGAATCTCATTCATATACAAGATGTGTTTATATGTCAACTGTGTTTACAACCTGAGTTGTTGTTGTTTTTAAATAATGATCTATCATCTTTTTTTTTTTATTTCTTTTCTACCATGGCTTCTCAATGTTATCCTAATGTGGTTAACAACTTCAGAAAATAAAACCAGATGAACAAATTACAACCCTCCTTTGCATGATTGGACTCTGTCTGAATCTGGACCATATCCAGACTTTTCCTCATTTGGGTCTAGAATGATAGGTAAGAAGCAGCCAAATCCATGTCTGTCTCTGCAAAAGATACGACCTAGTCATATTTTTCTGGACAATTTCTGCTTTGAAGCAATGCTAGAGTCATCTTTGATCAATCCCATCATGTAAGGCTACTCAATTCCTCCCTAAAATGGGCTGAAATCATGGGATACCAGAGCAAAAGAGCATGCCAGACTACGTCAGGCATCTGCCCCTCAGTAGTTATTATTTAGCCTCTCTGAGCTTCAGTTTCCTTCTCTGGAAAATGGACGTAATACCACCTACACCTTTGCACACCATTTATAGAGTTATTGAGATCATGAATTATTACTGCAATGCTTTGTCTTACTACTATAGTTGTTTTCTTTCTTGGGTTCATCAAAATATGTATTTACTCATGGGAGTATACTACATAGGTGAATGTCTTCTTTCCTGTGAGGCTACACAGAAAAAGTCTGAGTAATTTTAATCTTAAGGAATTGATGGATTGCAGCAGCCCCTCAGGAATCCCTCACCGATATAGAACTTCCAGTACACCCAGAGAGGCAAAGAGCTCACGTTTGGGCCCCCCACCAGGCACGCAGGACACCATTCTTCCCTGCTTCAGCACTGGGCACAAACACAAGACCCAGCAGTCAACCACCTGACACATCTTCAGCACTCTCTCATGAACGTGAAAGAGCCTGACAAGGGCACTTGGCTAAACTGAAGTCATCTTTCCTTCCCGTGAAGCAGGTCACAGAGTCTCTGCAGTCAGGGACAAACTTCTCCTGAAGTAGTTTGGGGTCTCCTCTGACACACAGACAAAAGCCCAATCAAAAGCCTGGGTCCCTTAGTCAAGAAATGCCCACCTTAGTAATAATACAATTAAATAAATAAACATCACAAAAGGAAAAGCACCCATAGAATATGAAAGGCTCAACCTCACAAACGTATTGTGTACTCTCCAATGACTCTTTCTTGGCATTGAGTGTGTTAATTTGCTATGTCTACTCACCCATGAGGGTCTGTGGCAGCATTATATAAAGTCAAGATCCACAATGACAGGTTTTCTATTTTTAATTTTATATTTTCAGATTGGTTATAATTTTTTAAATATGGAAGGACAGAACATATTCTGAATCATCAAGTAGACCACCTTATAACCTAGTGCTCTACACGATTTCCCAGCTAAGGTTTATATGTGAGTTTATACTCATACTGGAGCCAAATGATCCTATCCAATCAGAGCATTTCTGGCTGGCTTTAGGCGATCGTGTCCTAATGTTAATAAGACAGCGATTATCATGTGTCTGCTATTGTACTCCTTTTGGATTCTTTTGCTAATTATAAAGACAAAACTTCTCTTTTACAGTGATCAGCTACAATTGAAAGATATTTTCACAGACGGGGATTTTAGCTTCATAATTTATTTAATAAATCTAGAATGTTTTGACATCATGAAAATGACAGTGTGGTGGAATAATGTTCTACATTAATTGTCACAGGCTAATGAGTAAAGAACAGAAGAAGACTTAATATATAAATGGGGTTTTTGTACCAAATGAACAGTTAATGACATCATAGCACACGGCACAAACTTACAAAGATTTTATAGTTGTTCAAGTAGAGAATTTTGGTTGAATAATTAAATCATCATAAGGCACACAGTAGTATAAACATATTGAACTAAAAATATCCATGCATAGCAGCAGATAACATCATGCTGCTCTCAGGTATTTTGTGTAGATCTGTCTTTATACATCACAACTTACAACAGTTCATGAGGACTAAGCAGTAATAACGAAAAATTTTTTTATTAAATTATATTTTTAAATTATGTTTTACTGTTAGTTTTTGTGTAGACTGCCACACAAATGGGTTCACTCAAACAGTGGATTGTGGTTTAAATTAGCTATTTTTTAAAAAGGAAAAATTACTACAGTGATGGCTATGATTTAAGGAGTGGTCCACCAAGTTCAATGTTATAAATATATGTAACTTGACAGAAAATGAAACTAATGCCTATATGTACTTTTTAAAAATTTTTACAACTAAGCTCACATAGATCATTTAGTTTAGCAAAATAACATAACATTATCTGTCACATTAAATTATTTTGAATAGTTTTTGCTACATATTTTATTTGCATAAAATGTGAAGCTTTGTTTGGAATTTTTACAACATAAGAAATATAAGCATTGTTTGCACATACATACTTCGGTAAAATATAATTTAAAAAAAATAAGACAATAATGAGGGCTTAGGATAATTTTTTTTTCCTCCAAAAGTTTTCTTCACTTTACTCCAGTACTACATAAGATTTCTTTCTTTTTTTTTTTATGAATAAATGTTTTAGTAGTGAAATTTGTCATTGGTGAAATGCCAACTACACATACATCATTAGATATTACTATTCTCACTTTAAAGACAGAAAAATACATTCTAAGAGAATAAATGAATTATCCAAAGTCATGCAATTACTAATTTGCAAAACAAGGATTTGAAGTAAGATATGCATGAAGACAAAACTTCTTACAGTTTTTTGTTTTTGTTTTTGGTGTTTTTTTCACTCCAACAAAATACAGAGAACAAGTAACAAAAATAATAATTTTGGGTTTTGGAAACGTTGACCTGTAGTCCTTATTCTTTGATGGTAATTGTACAAGAAGGCCAGGAATTTAATGAAGTTAGTGTTAATCACAATGGTAAAAGGTCACTTGCATAAGAATGAAAAGCATTCTACACTAGCTCAGAAGTACTTATCAAAAATGAAAAATGTTTTCGCAACCGCTGCATCAACATCACTCGTCCCTCACTTTTAGCAAAATATCAATATTTACTATTAAGACATTTAATTTATAGAAAAGTTATTGCTTTTGTTCTCTCTACTCCTCTTCTTCCTCTACTTTCTCTTTCTCCTTCTTCTTGCTCCTTCTCTCCTCCTCCTCCTCCATTTTTTTTTGCCTTGTCCCTTTCTCTCACATGTCTCCTGATGTCATTGTCCACCTCCAGAGACATTTTTCTTGTGTTGATCTTCTAATTAGAGAACTTTTTGCCTTCACAGAGTGACATAGAATGATACTAGCATCACCGCCCAGGGCAAGAGAAGAATATTTCATTTATTTTATTGGTGGATTATAATACTCCAGCACCTGAGAATCTAAAATTGTATAACACTGAATGACAGTATTTGCTGAAGGGAATTAATACATCATAAAGGCATAAAACCTTTTCAAATAAAAGCAAATCAAATATTGCTTGAGCACCTACCATGTGCATGTGCTAGAGTAGTAGGTAGACAATTTAAACAATAATAGAGCAGGCCTTGTCTTCAGCTTGGGCATACAAAATTTTAAATTATAATGCAAGCTAAATAATTGCTCAAAGCAATTATAGAAAAAAAATAAATGATGTTATAAGATTAATTTGTAAACAAATAGTGAATATAAAAACAAATTTAAGAGAAGACAGGTGGTATTTGAATTGTATCTGGAAATTTTATAAGGATTCGCATAGTTGGAAAAGTGAAAATACAGTAGAATTGTGATCAGGTTAAAGTAGTAAATTATTCAGATTAAATTTCTGTATATTAGACAAATCAATGATGGAATGTTCTAACAAAATCCCAAAGTACTAATGAAAATCTCCATTTGGACAAATTGTATATCAATATCAAGAGTAGTAGGAATGATAGTAGTGGTAAGAGTTGTGACAGTCGTAGTTATGACGGCAGTTACTTATGGAAAACTTAGTACATCTAAATGCCAAGAACAATATACTGTGCTCCATGCCCATCAGAATCTAAAAGATTAAATGTGACAGGTCATGAGTGGTAATCATAAATTGTTTATTTTTGCCTTAACTGTTGGGTTCCATCTTTTACATTTAACTCTGCCTTAACATAAATCTTAGAAATTGTCAGAGATGTAATTTGTTCAGGGAGAGAAGGTATTATTTTGAGACAAGGCAAAATGAAAAAAGTTCTTCCTTGCACACATGTTTCCAGTTTTGCTGCTTAATTTTGGAAAGAGGCAATTCCATGTCAAAATTAGACCGAGTGAAAAATGCACACACAGTAATCTTCATTTTCATTATCGGAGTAGTTCAAAAGGCTCAAAAATGGAACTATTCTCAAAGAAAGGAATGCATGTTCAGGTAATTACAAATAACAGACGCATCTGGTTATCTTAATTGTTTGGGAATGTCTCAATTAGCTGAGAATGTTTTCATGATGACTTGGAGGCAGTGAAAATTTTTCATAGCAGATTGGATTCAATGGTGAGAGGAAATATAGGCAGCTCACCCTGAAGTCTATTTATGACCACGGAATCCATTCAAAGATCCATATCTTTTGGATTTTATTTACCTGTAAAGGGAATATAATTTTTTTTGGTTTTTGTTGCTGTTGTTATGAAATCTCTGCAGCTTCATGGTTGGTCTGAAGAGGAGTGTTGACCTAAAAAGAAACTGAGACCAAATACATAAAGCTAGAACTTACTGAGCCAATATGATCTATGAGACACATAGATCAGGTAGCCCTGAAAAAGGTGTTCCAAAGAGGACCAGCAGAGTCTAACATTTTATAACCACAAGAAGCAGGGAGGGTCAAAGGAGAGAGAAAAAGATACCCCGCCTAATTACGTCTTCTGGCTTTCTATTGGTACTACATGATATATATATATATATAGATTTGGGATTATTACTAGGTTATATCCTTCATGCAGGGATCTAGGGTAAAGGTAAAAAGTATTCTAGGTTATTTTATAGCTTTCTGGTCCCATTATGGCTGCTTCTAAGTAAAATGTCTTAATGATAACATATTCCAGGACAGGTGGATGTGATTACTGACTTATTCCAGATCTCCCAAGGCATTGTAATTCAGGTGACCTGGTCAGAGCAGATTCTTTTTGTTTTCAGGAGCTGTGACTGTTGATGCTGTGGACACTCAGGCCAAGCCTCACATTCTCCACTGTGACCACAGATCCAATTCTTAATAGAAGTTGCCTTCTCACTGAAATATGAGTCTTAGGCTTCCTCAGTTATTTGGGTTTGCTTCTTGAGAAGCTTAGAATGATCTAAAACTATAGGCACATCTCCAGTCTGGTTTAGATCTGATGGTCTCAGATACTTTGAAACAATCTCTACGGGAATGCTTTGGTCAGTTACTCAGCAACGTTGTTTGTCCTCTACCTGCCACCACCAAATTGCCCCCACACTACCCTGTCACGCCTCCGGTAGGTCAAATTCAATCCAGATTCTGCCCTTTTCTGAGCTTAACGTCTTCAATTTTTTCCTTTTTCTTTCTTTTTTCTTTTTTTTTTTTTTTTTCTTTTCTTAAGCAACAGACTTGTCAACTACAGGAAAGTATATAAGCAATTACTGTGGTGTCCAACAAATCAATGTCTTGTACTCCCAGACTTGCTCCCTAGGTGAAAAAGACCCCTCTGCCTAACTCCCTTGCTTTTGATGTATTAATGTAAACTAAGAGAGATGACCTTATCTGTTAAGGGGAAATTTTCAATGCAACTGTTTAGAAATGCTTCCAGACTGATTTTTCCCTTCTTGAGAAACACTCTCTCAAGCCCGAGGAAGCTTTTTACAATTCCTAGTGAAGAGGTTACAGACTTTCAGATGTCACTAATTATTTGTTTAATAGCCATCTTTACATAGAAAACATGAGCTGGGTTAAGTCCTATAGATAGAAGGAATGTACACTTAGGGCTAATCTAAACAGCAAGTGGATTCCCCATTGTCCCAAACAAATTCATATCAATGTTATTTATCTGGAAGTACTGGAAATAGGACAGGAAAGTTCTTTGTGTATTTAGCACTATGTTTGTCTAAAGATAGGTTCTCAGTTAGGATAAGCTGAGGGGAGACACATCTGCCACGCTGCAATCCTAGACAAATCCCGCCAACAATGGTTCTGGATGGATGCTTTAAACCTTATGGAAATGAAAGTTAAATATTAAGGTTGTTTCAGTCAGTGGCTGCTTCCATTAGCAACCAAAGAATCAAAGAAAATCTATGATGTAAGAAATGACATTACATATTATGGAGACCAATATTCACTTATACAAACTAGGAAGCAAAGGTTCAGACATGGTTCCTAATTCAGTTGCTGATACACTATATCAAGTTTTGAAATGTAGGTGAATTAATGCTATACATACATACACCCACATTGGTGACAAGAACATTAAGGCTGACACTTGGTGAGTGACTTAGAACTCAACAGAAATGCCCCAAAGCAGGGTACACATAACCAGTCCCAAATCTCAACCATGTGGCTTGGGCAAATAATCTAACCTCTCTGAAACTCCATGTTTTCACCTGTAAAATGAAAGTAATAATATCTCACACAATCAAATGAGATTGAAATTCAGGTAACAAAAGAGTCTCAGGGTTTTAAAGATACAGGATATAAACAAAAGCAGTCTCATTAACATTAATACTCACATCTGTTGCTCCAGTATCTACTCGGATTTCTTCAAAAAGATTGGACTTATTTAGTTCCTCCTCAAATATTTCCAACCCCAGGGTACTTTTCCTCTGTCCACTTATCTGCCCTCATTTTCTATCTCTATTACCTCAGCTGAGACTCCACAGAATTTAGATTCAGAAAGTGCCCCCAGTGGTCATGTTCCAAATTGAAAACTCACTCTTTTCCTTCACATTACAGTTGAGGTGCTGGTCGAGGCAGAAACCACCTCACTGTCTCACCAGTGGAGTAAGAGCCAGAGTCATGGCACGGTGCCTGTGTACCTGGTGCTCAGGTGTGCTTGCCTCCCAAGCCCGCGTGCTTGATGGACAGGTGAGCTGTATCTCCATACTCACAGACTCAGAAGCAAACTGGCTCTTCCTTGTACGTTTGTTTGAACTGGAGGAGGGAGATTGGAATGCCTCCACAAAGTTGATTAAATCCTCAAGTACTTTATTTTTTAATTTTGGTGTTTTTTCCATTGGGAAATTATATCCTCCTTCTCTCATTGCTCTTCTATAGGCCCCCAGAATCACTGGAGCAGAGTAATCCTGGTGACCACCACCACGTTGTACCCAGGACCACCATTAACTTCTGCCCAAGCTCTGTAATTGGGCCTGCCCAGGTGACAGATTTTCCCTTTCCTTATGATACAGTGTCTCATGGGCCCCATTACCTCACTCTGTGACCTAGCCCCACAAAGACTTTTACCAAGTGTGTCTTTCTTTCTATCTGTCCATTTATCCATCTATCTCTCTGTCTAAAGCCCCCTATTCCTAGGTGTCTCTCCCACTCCTATGAAATCAGTGGACAAAAAAGTCATGTGGATTCTTCCTAATTCTACTATTGAACTACAGAACTCTAGTCCACCTGGCTGTGTACATGATTGTCAAAGCACTAATAAATATTTGACACATACCACACACAAGAAAAGAAAGTCAGGAGCAGGAGGTTAGAAGAAGCAAGGAGTAGGTAGGTCATATGAACACATCTCCAGGAAATCAAACAGAAATTAAACAGTTTATTTCAGTCAAAATAAACCAAAAGTTGGCTGAGTTTCATCCCTGAACATGAAACAGATATTCAGGCTTACATGTTAATTGGATAATTGGTGTGCTGCTGTCAATTCAAATATACAGTCACAGATTAAGCCAAATTTCAATAGTCCACAATCCACTTGCAGGTTGTTCATTTGTTTGTTTCATCCACCTAATATTCCTAATCAGTGCTGTTTCACACACTCCATAGAAGAGGAAGAATAGTGGGCACAGTCAGAGAAGCCTGGAAAAAATCAAGAAGAGAACTTCTAATAGAGGAGTGCCTCAATTTTTATAGGGAAATAATGGAATTAAAGTGTAAGAAAGCTTAACTCCTTGAAATCACAGTCAGATGCACTAATGTTTATCGATAAGGACACTAGGACAGAGAGAGGTTGTAAATGTAACCAAAATGTTATTCTTCAGAGTATTAAGTAGAAGCTTAATTAGTTTAAGAAAGTCCGAAGAGGAGAGAACTTAATTCATGACATTGCCTAGGTTTTCTGGACAAACATACAAAATAGTTTCAATTGGTGAATCTTTGATTTCCAGTTAGTATAGATAGGACCAAGATTATGGTAAATAGTCATTATGTACATTGGATCTTGTTTTGGGACTGTTGATATTGGCAATTATTAGATGGCTTATATAGAGGTTCAAGGTCAAACATTTGTAAATCATTGTTTAATTTTAGAAGGGACAGAGCCCAGTGTGCTAGAAACGGTAGCAGACTAGAAGGCATGTGTTCTCATCCTGGCTCTCCACACTTTCTGAGCTGCAAGGAGAGATGTGCTATCTTCACCCCTCTTATCTCCACACCCTTTGCAATGGGACTTTTCAGGCATTATTTCCCCACCTCCTGAATCTGGGCTGTCTTGGTGTGACCTGTGGAATATAGCAGGAGTGACACCACGCCAATTCAGAGCCTGGGCCTCAGGAAGCCCTACTGTTTTTCTCTCTTACTTTCTCTCTCTCTCTCTTGCCATGAGAATAAGCCCAGTCTAGTCCCCCAGAGGAGGAGAAACCATGAGGAGTCAGCCAAGTTTTCCCAGCTGAAGCCCCAGACATGAGACAGAAGCAGCTAAGATTGCAAAGCCACCTAGCTGACCTTCAGCTGAACTCAGATGCATGAGTGAGCCCCATCAAGACCAGAGCTACCCAATGGACCCATAGCCTCATGAGCAATAATAAGGAATTACTGGATTAAGCCACATTGTTTGGGGAGTGGTGGTTGTTCCTGCATCATTATTGTGACAATAGACAACGGATACAAGGACATTTGTGTCTGATAGTATTAGCTTCTTCCATAATATTAGCATGGCTCTGACTTCTGGTGATGTGGATTAGATGTCCCTAACTTGACTGTGGAGAAAAATATAGAGATATGAATATGAATACATATATATTCATCTGTGTGTGTGTGTATATATATGTGTGTGTATGGAGAGAGAGAAACAGAGAGACATGTATATGCTACACATATAATCACGTGTTTAGATAAGACCAACTTTAAACATATATATTTACATATGTCTAGATTAATAGGCACAAACTGTAAAATCAGACAAGATGCTTTACATAAAGCTCCTCAAGCTGATACATTCATCTTCATATAAAGGTAAATTACTCATTTCTGTCATCGAGGATTTACTAAAGGCGCTATTGATAGCATATCCTGTATACTGACATAAACTGGGCCAGGGCAGATTTATTCAGTAGGTTGGGTAACTACCATATCTTGTGATTTAGCCAAACACAGGTTTTATTTGCTCACCCATCTTTTCTTTCCTCTTATTATGGTTCGGGTGGCCCTGCATAAGATTTGCTCACATCAGTGATTAGTCCCTGTATCATTTTTATAGGTCTATTTTTAAAAGGTGCTTATTTAAGTGACTGGTAACTAATCATAGTTCTATAATTGACTGAAAAGTTGACTCAGTGTAAAATCCAAATTAAATTGAAAAGAAGCCCAAGCCCTCATTATAAATTATGCTTCCCAGCTCCACAAACACTCATTTTACAAACAGCAAAAGCATGAAGAGACAAAGTTTGCCTTCCTGCAAAAAATATGTTCAACAATTACAAACCAAAATTTATAGCAAAGGAAAAATGTTCCTCTTTCTTTGCAGTGACACTAATAAAAGGAAAGAAATATAAGTACTGCTTAGTGTAGGCTGGGAAATGCTTAAATTTTAAAATTAGAATAGTAGCATTTTATTTCTGGACAAGCTCAACTGATCTTTTTACACAGAGAGACAGACAGGCTTAGGGGGGCATGACCTCATCGCAAAGATTTGGGCTTCAAAGGCATCTCCTCAAACCTCTTGCTGATCACCTGCCCTTCTACCACCCCAAATTAAACATTTAAAAGTTTTGAAGCCTTCTTGCTTTACATGAAACATTTTTCTACCATCTTTCAGTCAATTATCCAGAAGCCAAAAATAGCTCTTCCTCCATTCAGCCCATGGCACCTCCACTGTGAAGTGCTCTAAATCCATTAGTGGGGCCCTCTCTGCATGCTACATCATCAGAGGAACAAAGCCATGATGATGTAGAACAACCTATGTCATGTATTTCACCAGAGTTCTAGCCTCCTGATCAGCCGCCGGGTTTAATAAACATTCCAGATGGCTTGCTCTGCCTGAAGGAAGAATGGATAATCACACTGCATTCCCCTCCACACAATAATAAAATAAGGCCATGGTAGCACAGAAGCCTGAGCCTGCCAAAAACACTGAAAGGATCGCTTAGAACAATAGAACCAAGTGATTGGAAGGCACATCAGTGCCCTCACCCTTTATGAGAGAAGGTGGCCTGCTTTCCTATAAAGCATGCAAAACCAATTGTGTTATGCAACAGCTCTGCTAAAAAATAAAGAAAGCGAAAAAAAAAAACAACAACAAAAACTCCATCTAAATACTTTCTCTGAAAAGGATTTGGTGAAAAGGGAATTTAAATAAAAGCTCAGAAATAAAATAACCTTTGCAAGCCAGAATTCTGAGCTATGTGGACAGAGCCTGAGACACACAGCCGCGGGTTAATGGCTGTAACCAGCCAGCAAAATGAGCTTTATGTTCATTCTAAGGAATCTTGAGTGGGATTCCATAATTAGAGCTCAGGGAGGTATTCTGGGGAGTGTCTATGGAGTCTTGAAAAGCTGGATTTACAGAAGGGATGGAGGTTCTCAGCTCCGAGGCCAGTTCTTGCAGTACGTATCTCTCATCTTTTTGATGTTTGCTCTGAATCCCCCTCTCCCTTTGCTCCATTAGCAGTATCTTTGCTCTTTGGACAGATGCCCCATTTGTTGTAGTTAATATACTCCTGCTTGATAACTTACATTCCCTTTTAGTTTAAAATATTTGATTTTCTTGCTATGTGATTGGAGTACATCAGAATTGGAACGTAACATCTGCTCAGTATTTATCAGGAAAGGTCTATGCAAAGCACAGAGGATATTCAGGGCAATGAAATTATTCTGTTTGATACTGTAATGGTGAATACATGTCTTTATAAATTTAGCCAAATGCATAGAATGTACAACATCAAGAGTGAACCCCAAGAGAACCCCAATGTAAACTACGGACTTTGGGTGATAATGATGTGTCATTGTAGAGTCATTGATTATAACAGATGCACCACTCTGCAGGGGGATGTTGATATGGGGTAGGATGTGCATGGTGGGAACAGGGTTACAAGAGAAATCTCTGTACCTTCCATTCAATTTTGCTGTGAGCCCCAAACTGCTCTAAAAAAAAATAAAATCTATTAAAAAAGAAAAAGAAAAAAAAAGAAAGGCGTATGTTTCCTTATCTATTTATTGATGGGTAATTAGATGGCATATACCTAGAAGTCTGAACAGCATGCCTAATGCACAGCTGTACTTGGCCTGTGATCCAAATGGAAGTTTTCAAGTTCTGACTAGATAGATCTGCACAGTAGAGTATACCAAATTTCCTTAAGGGTATGCCAAATCAAAAGATGATTCATTCCTTTGAAGAATAGCATCTGCAAAATAAGGAGCCCATGTTACTGGCTCCCATCTCTCCTGGTAATGTTTCTCACTGCTTATTATGCATTGTGGGTTGTTAGGTTGATGAGAAGAGGGAAGTGAACGATGCCAGTGGAGGCTGTAAATGATGTCATCTGAAGAGAACTATATCCATTTAAGGATCTATAAGGTTTATACATGTGCCTCTACATAATATTTGCAAAACATTAGTCTTTTAAGTTGGGCTTGATGTTTGGCATCTTTTTCCCCCCCATGATATCAACTTGTTTTATGAGGCTAATAAATCAAACATTATGCAAGCCAAACAGTCCTCTGTCTTCAATAAATTACCTAATAAATTAAAAAGCTAATAATAAGATCATGGTAACATAGAAAACATAAACAGAACTACGTTATATTGTGGATCCTGTTAAGATATCAGTTCTCTAATTTGCCTTTGAAAATAGTACATTTTAAGTCCAACTTGTTAGTACTTTTTTAAAAAAAAAAGTTAATTTGGATTAAAAATAGATTAAAAAAATTAAACATATACATTAAAGAACTAAAAGAAGAAAATTGCTAAAAGAAAATACAAGAAGGTATTTTCATATGTATGGTATGAATAAGACAATTTTTGACATAATACCAAAGTCATAAACTATAAAGAATAATATTAAAAGGTCTGAAAAGACAAAAGCAAAACATCAATTTACTTCAAAATATACCATAATCAAAGTTAAATTAAAAGTTAAATTGAAGAAAACTACCAATAGATACAGAGAGTTAATAACTTTAAAACATGAAGTGTTCCTGAATGTCAAAGAAAAAGACCAGCATGATTAAAGTATGTACAAAAATAATAAATGTACTTATAAATTAGACAAAAACATGAAATGCTATTAAACTGCTTAATGATTAAAGAAATACAAGTAAAAGTAAATAAGAAAAATTTCAAGAAATGTATCAGACATACTTAAGTAGAATGCTTCCAAACATAAGTATGTTGAATAAACTATACAATAGGTATTACTATATATCTTATATAAATACTAAGAATAATGAGATATTCCTAGCTTCTTTCGCCTACTTGAAAGATTCAAATGACCCATCAGAAAAGACTGATAGACAATAGTATGTTGTGATCCCTGAATGATCTCACAGGTTTGTCATTGTTTTCTCTAGAATGAAACTCAGGTTTCCTAACAACTTTTTAGAATTCTTCTCTGAAAATAAATGAACAGCTTAAGAGGAATTATAGATGGTTGAAGAAAGCCTTACGTATGAATGAAAGAGACCAAAAGAAATAAAACAAATTACAGAAAATTTGTAAATATTAGAAGAAAACTTAAAAAAAAAAAACCTGTAATTAACATCTTCTGAGACATAGGAGAAAGTACTAAATCTATGCTATAATGTAAACAAACATCCTGAGAGAAGAAAGTGCTGTTGGAAGCTGAAAATATGTTTGCTGAAATTATATATATATAAAAAAATCAATAAGAGTTAGAAAAAATAAATAAAATTCTTAGAAGAAATTAAGGAAAAAAGTTAAGATATGAGAAAATAAGTAAGAAAATCCAGAGGCCCTATATCCTAATCTCTCTCTCTCTGAGAGAAAAGAGAAACGTTGAAGAGAAAATTATCAAAACATGAACAAGAAAATCTTCCAGAATTCAAGGATAAATATAAAGAAAACAAACCTAAGCATGTAAGAGTGCTAAATTTTCTAAAAATCAAAGCTGATAAAATCTCGAAAGCAGCCACAGGAAAGAAAAAAGACATATTATTTATAGGGAAACAATAATGAGAATAATGGTTAATTTCTCTTCAGAAACACTGGGCTCCAGAGGGCATGGAATGACATCTTTAAAGAGCGAAAGGAAAAATTTCTCTCTATTCAGTAAAGATATACTTTAAATCTGAAAGTAAAGTAAAAACATTTTAGACAAACAAAAACTGAGCGAACTGTTTCCAACTGATCTGCACTTTAAGAAATGCTGTAAGATCTTCATGCTGAAGGGAGATGATTCAAGAAGAAAACTGAGATTTTCAGGGAAAAATAAAGAGCATCCAAACTTTCAATGTCTGAATTAATATAAAAGTCCTTTCAAAATATATAGGTAAGTGTGTATATTGTAGGTTTAAAATCTATTTCTCTATAAAAAACTTTACCTACAGATAGTAACTATGTATGAAGGTGTGGCTGGGGTATAAGGGAACAGCAAGTAGCAGTGTGGCGGCCTGAAATAGTCATAATCAGCCCATCATTACCCCTAGTCTGGAAAGAAATAGGACACAGAGGATCTATTCAATCTGGAAGGAGACAACCATGTAGTATAAAGAAAAGTTGCCTGGAGAAGACCTTTGGCCAAGGGACCAGCCAGCACTAGACAAGGGCAGGCAGAAGGGCCAAAAGAATAAGTTTTTGATCAACCTCTCTATTTGAGTCAGGGTTTTCCAGAGAGACAGAACTGACAGAATGTATATAGAGATAGGTATATGAGAAGAAATTTCTTAGGGGAATTGGCTCACTTGATCATGAAGGCTGAGAAATCCCGGGACAGGCCATTTGTAGGCTGGAGAACCAGGGAAGCTGGCAGCGTAGTTCAGTCCAAGTCTGAAGGCCTCAGAAGTAAGGAAGTCAGTGCTGTAACTCTTGGTCCCAGGCCAAAAGCCTGAGAGCCCAGAGGGCTGCTGGTACAAGTCCTATTGCCCAAAAGCCAGAGCACCTGGAGTTCTGATGTCCAAGGGCAGAAGAAGGGTGCCTCAGCTTTGGAAAAGAGAGGAAGAATTCACCTTCCCTCCATCTTTTTGTTCCATGTGGGCCCCCAGCTGATTGAATGGTGCTACCCACATTAAGGATAGGTCTTCTCCATTCCATCCACTGTCTCACATGCCAATCTCCTCCAGAAACACCCTCACAGATATACCTGGGGCAGCCCATTTATTCTAATCAAATGCCAAACCATCTGGGTTTCCCTTTTGGCAGAAGAAGGACAGGCTCAGTGCCTCCTGAAGCATTGAGAATAATTAATGCTTTACCAGCTATCTGGATATCCCTTAATCAAGTCAAGTTGACACCTAGAATCAACCATCACATGCTCCTTCCTCTCTCTTGACCATGCTTGCCATTTTAGCAACTCAATTAGAAACACAAGAGAACCTTTAATGTTTCCGTCATAGGTTGGCTTCTAAGTTCATAAAGAAGGGTGGAAAGGGATAGAAAATGGATCTAAAGGGACAAATGGAGGATAGAAATACATAGAAAACTAAACAAATGAAAATAAGATCCAATTATTAATGGGGGACTTATATAGAAAATCATATATAATTGCATAGCCGATGTCTTGGCTGTGAACAATATTTATTTAATCACGTTACAAAAAAACCAAATACTACGGTAACTTAAAAATTGGGATGGGTGTGTATGGTGTGAAAGAGGTAGTAGTACTTGTATAAAAGCACTGAATTCTCACTTTACACACTGGAAATTCAATAGGTTATCTTAAAAATTGAAAGGAAGTAAATAAATAAGAACGTTATCCAGAAAAATGGGGAAGAAAGCAAAAACAACATTAAATTGATTGAAGGTACTTGACTTGGGAGAGGAAATCAGGAGATGAGAAAGACTAGGTAAAAGGTCTTATGTTTTAGTTGTTGCTGTTATTAAAAACCAGTAGGACTATTTAGTATTCAAACTATATATATAAAATATACATATGTACACATACATATATGTATATATAAAATAGAAATAAATATAAAATGTGAAACAATATGGAGCAAGAAATTAGTAGACATATCATTATTTTAGTTCATATAAAATTCTTTGTTTTTTTCCTATTAAAAAAGCAATACCATATGGATCAACTTAATAGGTAAATAATACTGTTGCAAATATACTAACAGTTATAGTCACTATTTTGAGGTTATTTAAGAACAGTGGGGAGTTAAAATACAAAACATGAATAGTAGTGAAGATTGGAAGGAGAAGCTAAAAGGGAAAATATTTTAATTCCTTTTATTATTTAAAAGATTTTAGCCATACAAATTAACTTTCACCTTTGTTAGGTAAAGTGTTCTATTGAAATTTAAGAATAGCTATTAAACGAGTAGTCATAGAATATAAAAATATCAAAGAGTAGACAGGAGGAATAATGACCGACTCAATGGAAGACTAGAAAGGAAAAAACAAAACAAAACAAAACAAAAAATCCCCCAAATTGCTGAAGAGAACAACAAAATACAAGTGCAAACATAAGTTTATATATATATCCATAATAAAAATAATTTAATGTGGATTAATCTCACTTATTAAGAGGAAGAGGCCATCAAATTAATTTTTTAAAAAACAAATTCGGCTTTATGCTGCTATAAGTGTTACTCTTAGAGCAAACCAGTGCAGAAAGGTAAAAAATAAAATGAAGATATGCAAGTATAAGAAAAATAAGTATTAGGTATATAATCTATAAAAGAAGGATGGCACAAAAATTTGGACAATTTTAGATAAAATAAATTCCAGACCAAAAAAATAATTAAAGCAAAACTCCATATTAATTGAGATAAGAAGAGATGCTACATAATGAAAAAGAAACAATTAGCCAAAATAAAAAATAATCTTGACTTGTATGTACCAAAATATTTAATCTCAATATATATAAAGCAAAAACTGAAACAGTTACAAGAAGAAATTCATATATTCACAAAGCTGGTTATTTTAATACAACTCAATTGCCAATTGATAAACTGAGCAAAGTGCTAGAAGTTTTTAACACATAGAAAGCCTCAAAATATTTCCAAAAAATACATATTGTATAAAATAACTTTTCTGATAATGCCAAAAACTTAGACTATACAATAATAAAAGAATAAAGAGCACCATGTGTTTGAATGACTAAGAATTAGGAGACAATTCCCTTTAACCAATGGAGTGAAAAAATGATATTAGAAATTTTAAAATATTTACAATTAATGAAAACCTTTTTACTACATACAAAACCTGCAGTATCCAGGAAAGTGGCACTTGGAAAAATGACAGTTTTAAAATTATTTACTCAAAAAATAAGGAAGGGGGGGGGATGGAATGAGCTAAGGAAAGAAGCTTATGGCAACAATCTTGTAAAACCAAAGAGGAGTGAAGATGACCATAACAGTAGGTTGGATTTTGATTTTTACTGGTTTGGAAAAAGCAAATAAACTTTGTCCAGTGTTCATAGAGATATGAAGAAACAGTCACTCTCATTCTCACGGTTCGTGGAAGCATGCATTGATTTCATACTTCTGGAGGGCCGTTGTACAATGAGTTTAAGTATTTTAAACTGGACATTTATTTGGGAATATTTTACTTGAAGAATTTTACATTAACGAAATCATCAGACAAGCGTACAAAAATGAATCCTTCTCTCCAGATGAGGGTGAAGAAAAAAAACTAATGTCTAGTAATTTAACCAATTGATCGCAGTTACTATACAAGTTGATATAATATTATTCAATCATTTAAAATGATGATACATAGTTCTATTTACTGGCATGGAACTATGTTCAAGGTCTATGATTGTAATGTAAAAAAGTCAGATTATAGAATAGTACACATAGTTCCATTTTTGTTAAGAACCAAAACCAACATATACATGGTAGGTAATATATGTAATTATTGTATAAAAATTAAAGAACGTGAAAGAGTGTACTGGCAAAAGTGTCTCTAATAGTCATGTCATTATAGAAAACCAAACCTGCCAACTTTGTAGACTGACAAGACCATTATTACAGGATTTTTTTTCTTTTGTCACTTCAGTCATTTACTGTCTATTATGTTTATTTGCATTGATGCAAACTGGCTGGATACCTTCATCATTTCTTGGCCTGGATGGTTAAAAACTGTTTTTACATGCTTATACTTTAAAGCAGTCAGATAACCTGGATTTTTTTTTTTTTTTTTTTTTTTTTCCATCTCAGGGCATAGAGAGTAATCCTTTTTAACATCTACCACCAAATTTTTTGGGATGTGTGCTCTTTTATATTTCTGTATAGGTGTTTGCATGGCATCATTCCAGAGCAGAGCTTGGCTATAGGGTAGTTGATGACCCCAAGTATAGATTATAATTTACTATGTTTATTGACTAAGTTCTCCATATCGAACAGTTCTTTTCCTTGAAAGCAGGAATGAGGGCTCATACGTTACCTGGGTTCTGTACAAAATGTAATATATTATTAATAGAGTGATTGAGGCAAAAAATGAGTGAGCCAGTATTTATTGGAGCCCCTATATTCCTGATGTTGTATTCAACACATTCAAGTTTATGAGAATGCTTTCAAAATATAGATATATATTAACTGATTGATTCTGGGAATCTACTTTGCAAGTAGAATAAAGAAAGGTCCTTAGAAATCTTTAAATTTGTCCATTTTGTGCAAATTGTTTCATGCAAAATTTGGCTGGATAATATTGGTGTGACACCAAAAATAGTGGATGCTGGGGGAGGGGTGGGAAACAAGAGCAGTCTGTGCATGTTGATGGCGGCAGGAGCAAGGATAGTAAAATAGGCAGATTGGGGGATAAGATAAAGGATATTGGAAGTTTTTAATGTTTTTTAAAAAGATCTTCATTGCTTGATTGCACTGCCTTCTTGGAAGAAATTTTTAACCTTTACTGAAGCATTAAAGAAAAAAAATTCAAACTATAGAAATTACATTGTGGTTTATGCTCAGCTCCATTTCTTCCATCACTGCTAATAACTGGGAATTAGCTGGAAGTATGCTACTGGTTCAGAAAGTTACACATAGCTAGGTAATTCCAGTCATATTTTTCCAAATTAGGTAAGATTTTTCTTTGTGTCTATTTTTACCAATATAGTGATTGAATCCCCAATGGAATCCAACATTAGTCATCTAAATATGGCTAAAATCAGTCAACACCGTTGAAAATTTTCTCAAAACAAAGAAAAAAGTGGGTAAAGCTGTCAAGATGAGAGACCTTACTGCAGGCAGTTCATGAATATCAATACTTGTCTATGTTTGTAGGTCAGGAAAAGTCACCATTTTATTGAGTCCTTCTCTCAATTTTCTTTGTCTTTTTCTCCTGGAATAAAATGACTTGTATGAGGTTATTCCTGCTATGGCTTATTGTTATAGGTCCAAGTACATAAAATGTCTACCTACTATATCTTTTAAAATTTTAAAACCTTATGCACAGTGAATAATGATAATTTGGGGATATCCTGTTGCTAGGGATGCCTGCAAGAAAGATAACAAGATGAGCATAAAGCTAGGTCAAGCCGGATGGAGATGTGAGCTGTCAAGACACTGATGTAGAGGTGGTACATACAGGCATTCATTCACCCTGGCCCCCCCAGAACACTCACCCCAGCATTCTCAGTATCATCCAGCACTGGGACAATGTCTGGCTCCTCCACGTGATAGTCAAGTTAAAAAGAAGACTCCTAAAACAAGGAAGTAGTTTGTTGAGGACAAGAACTGTACCCCTGCAATGAATATTGGCCAAAAGAATGAATGACAAGATGAATCAAGATTATGTATATCCGGATGGAAAACTGAAACCTCAAATGTAGTTTGATCTTAGAGGTTCCAAGGGAATGTTGAACTAGGTCCAGTGGTATCAGGTTATAAATTAGGAAGAGTCTATCAAACTTCTGTTTTCAAGCAAGCCAAAATAAGAAGAGTGTACTTACCACCAACTACCAGTGGCAAATTGCACTAGGTGTTTAAACAGAGAATTTCAGACTCCTTGTTGGGAGGAAGCTGTTTGTTTGCTTGCTTGTTTCCATCTTTCTCTTTTATCTCTGACAATGTTAGATGATGTTCAAACAACATTTGTCTTCTTTACTTTGTGATATTTTCCTTCTGTGTGGATTTGTGGCTGAAACTTTTTATACCTTTAGTGGCTGTAATGACTAGAGTATACTCAGAGAAGAAAAACTATACTGAACCTCAGAAAAATGACTCTCAGTGGGAAATGAACCTGGGTATGTTTGAGGATCCTTAGGAGACAACAGAGACAGAGGGGGTTTCTAAGGTAAGTTCAAGTGAGGGAGCAAAGCCACTAACTGCCCCATGTGTGAGTGCCGGTTGTCAACTATCAAAGGGTGCCCTTGACAGAGAAAGCTTGTGTTTCACTGCAGTCAGGCACATCATAAAAAGCTAACTTCACTTTGCAGAATGTGAATCTTCAAATTCTTCTGTTTCTTTCTTTTTATCCCACTTTTCGTTTAGATAACTTTATTACCCCCCCTTCAAGAAATCCACAACAATAGAAAACATGAGTTAATAAGGAGAAAAAAATTTTCCAAAGCAATTACTTCAGAAATTCTTTTCTTATGGTGGCCTAAGATTTTTTTTTTTTTTTGAGTTTTTGTTTAATTAGGTTTTAAATCTTTCCTTTCTTAATTACTTTTTTTTTTTTTTGGTATTAACACCTAAATATACTTCTATTTGGAGCACAAACATACAGTGATAACAATTAGCAGAATAATTACACTCTTTCTGTCAGTGTAACCTCATGGCACAGAAAGTATTACAAATCCATTTTAAAACATATTAAATGTTCATATTAATGAGGATAATAGAGAACAAGTACCAGCAAACTAAATATTGTTAATGATTTTGAGCTATTAAATTCATTACCATTTTCTTTCATAATAAAGTGGTTACTTGCTAATTAGACCTTTTTTAACTCATCATTATTGAATTCATTACATTGTGTGCAGTTAACCCTTGGAGGTCTGTGGGTGTGTGCGCACAATTAAAATCATTTTAATACCATATTAAGAAGACACCGGGAGTTCCTATGGCTTTTCTAGCAGTCGTTCCACATACTTTCCTTCTGTACCTTTCCTTGTCACAGCTTCAGCAAAACATCATACAGAAGCAGCCCTAATTTGTTAGGGGTATTACATTAGTATTTAGAATAAAAGTGCATCCCACTTGTTTCATTATACAAATTAGACATGTACAAAAAATATACCAAAGGAACTAGGCAATAATCTAAAATTGTTTTAGTGCAGCCTATAAGGAAAGCCCATAAGGAAATTATCCATCAATTGAAGTAAAAATTAATACTGACCAAAAGGAGAATTATAGTTTCAGAATTTTAGGATTTATTTTTCTGTAGGAAGATGATACTACTGCTCTGTTGCCCATACCACTACCCACCCTTGGACAGTCTTGTATATACATATGCATATATATACACACACACACACACACACACACACACACACACACACACACACACACACACACACATATCACATGTATATACACATGTGTGCCCAAACAACAAATGCACACCTGCTAATTTCTTAGATGTAGACACATTGACTCAGCTGCCAGCACTCTTTCTCCTGGTTTTACTCAGGATCAAATACAGGTATTTTGTCATGGCTGCTAGCCTTAGGAAGACAAGTATGACCAAGAAACAGATTTTTGGTCCAGGTAGGTATTTAGTGCTAAAATCTAAACTGTTATCTTCAGCATCAATGAGCTCAATCTGAAAACAAAGGTTTAGGTAAGTAGGTAGGAGTATGAATGAGACAGATGTTCATCAGCAGGCAATGAAGCTCTGTGTGTGCATGTGTGCACAACCCAGATGGGCAAGAGTAGTAGTGAGCTTGGTGTTGGGGTGAGTGACAGGTAGGAACTCGGCAATGTGGGAACATATGCACTCTGAGACATTAATCAGCCAATGAATGGAGGGTACAAGACAGAATTCACTGTGGTAGCTTGTCTCTAATGTGACCACCATCAATCCCTTCCTTCCCTGTACACATACACCTTCTTCCACTGAGAAGTGGAATCTATGTCTCCCCTTCCTCTTGAATCTGGGCTGGCATTTGTTACTTGTTTAACCAACTGAATGCAGCTGAAATGTTATTGTAGGACTTCGAGTCTAGGTTACAAGAAGCTTCATCATTTCCCTTTAAGCCTCTTGGAAATCTTATTCTGTGCCATCCTCTAAGCAAGAATTCTACCTTGAAATCCTAATCTGTATGAAAGCTCAGGCTCTCCATTTGGAGAAGCTACTTGGAGAGACTACAACAACAAATCAGCCTTACCCTTTTCCAGCCACCTCAGAGCTGGTGCTAAGGAAAAAGCCTTCAGATTACTCTGGCTTCAGCTGCTTTCCCACTGAAACCATATTAAGGACTCCAAGTGAGAACCCCAGCTAGTTTCTCAGCCCCCAGACCCATAAGATTACGATAAATTGTCACTTAAAGCCACAAAACAATAGATAACCAGGACATTGCCCATTGCCTACATGTGGACTTCAAACAACTTATGCTGTGGACATATCCAATCTTTATTTTCTCCTTTTGCAAATTTAAACAGCAGCAAACAAGCTGTAGAGCCACAGGAATTGCAGCACTCTGGTGGCATACCATTGGAGTGTAATATGCTATGATTACCCTGGAGTGGCTCATTCCATGTGAATGGTGCCTTCTGAAGTTGCGAAACACAACAGTCCTATCATGCCTAATATTTTTACAGAGCTGTACTTTAACAGATAATGCTGTCCTTGCATCTCATGTCCTTTCATGACAGGCACTGGTAGTACTTGGGACAGAAAACAGATGGTCAAAGTGGACTAGTTATTTGCTTAAAGTCATACAGCTGGTAAGTTTCAGAGCCCAGATACGGACCTAGGTTCAAAGCACTTTGCACTACATAGTCCTGAGTGCCTGCCTGGAATGAGACGTAGCGTTTTATCACCTTCCTCTCCCAGCTTTGCTAGTTAGTAAAAAAATGAGCAGCCTTGTACAATTTCTTACTACTTCTCATTTCGTATTTTTTTTAATCATTAGAATGGGTTTGTAATGCCTTCATCATATTTGATGAGATTAAAAAATGTGAAAGCACCACGCAAATTTTAAAGAATTGTAGAAAGTTGGATGATGTTACTATTATTTCTTGCCACTACTACTACTATGAGAAAGTATTTAATTTTATGACTAAAAGTAGAGGTTAATTGATTAAGTAAATCAGAGAAGAAAGAGATTAGCATGAGGAATAATTAGAGGACATTCTACAGGAGGAAGAAAGAAGGAGGGGAAGAAATTAGAGGTATGTTTTGAAGAAAGCAAAAATCATTGGAGTAGCTTAATGAAGACAGAGAAGAAGGAAGAGTCAGGAACATGGAGTACCATGGGGAGTGATGTCTCAGAGGAAGCACTATAGTAGGTTTCGGAGTAGGTGCTTAACAACAGAAAGGTGCTGGGTACTGAGAAAAGGTGTCAAAGAAAGTGCTTCAGAAGAAGGGCACACAGAACATAGTCCATGACACTTAGTACATGAAAATCCAGAGTCAATTATGATAGATTCTCCTTCGTTTTCCCCTTTTCTCTGTCTTCTTCTTCTCTTTCTTCCTACCCCAGTAGCCCTTCCACATTCCTACAAGCCACCACCCCTTCAATCACCCTGCCATGTGTCTTCACATTGGGTTTCAGTGAGAAAATAATCAAGACATGATTTCAGTTGGAGTCTTGCATGGGAGCCAAATACACACATGCATGAGTGTGCGCACACACACACACACCACCACCACCACCACCACCACCACCACCACCACTACCAATGAAAATGTGGTACATCTACACAATGGAATACTACTCAGCTATAAAAACGAATGAAATACTGCCATTTGCAACAACATGGATGGACCTTGAGAGAATTATATTAAGTGAAACAAGTCAGGCACAGAAAGAGAAATACCACATGTTCTCACTTATTGGAGGGAGCTAAAAATTAATATATAAATTCACACACACACATACACACATACACACACAAACCGGGGGGGGGGAGGAAGAAGATATAACAACCACAATTATTTGAAGTTGATACAACAAACAAACAGAAAGGACATTGTTGGGGGGGAGGGGGGAGGGAGAAGGGAGGGAGGTTTTGGTGATGGGGAGCATTAATCAGCTACAATGTATATCGACAAAATAAAATTTAAAAAAATAAAATAAATAAAATAAATAAAATAAAATGAGTAGTATCTTTGTCTCAAGTTTTCTTCTTTCAGAGTAGAAACTATGTCCATCCTAGTGATCAGTTTTACTTAAAATTTTTTAAGACAGTAAGATATACATCTCATTTTAATAATATAACAATGCATAAAAATCCCTGATTAGAGGAAAGCATAAGTTTTACTCTGCGCACCATAGAGCTCATAAGTAAAAATACAAACTCCCAGAAGTAAAACCTGTCATACTTTGTATTCTATGATTCTTGGAAGTTAAGAGTAAAAGTTGATTTAATTAATAGCCTCTTTTTTCTATTTGTTATTTTTTCTTCTTAAAGAACTGAAGCATAGAAAATATGAAAGATAAGTAAAGCTAGACTTGGATTTTGCAAATCAATATACTCAAAGAATGTAGGTCAGGTTGCTAGTCTTCTGAATGTGCTAAATGTTTCTCAAAATTACTTTTTAAAGGATCTGGGGCAATAGTTCTGTCCCTCTGTGCCTGCCCTGATAAAAGGTTATCAATTCAGAATCAAGGTGGCTGAATGAACAAACAACTTCCTTCTCCTTCCTCCTCAAATCCCATTGAAATGACAGAAGAAATGTAAAAATAAATCTGTATCAGTTGTAGGAAGCCCGCCAGGGTCCAAGATGAGTGATCAGTTAGGAAACCTGGAAGATATTTAGCGGATGAGAACTGATAGTCCATAAAAGGCCTCTAATACAGGAAACATTCAGCCCCTACAGACAAAAGGAAGGACCTCCAAGAAGGGTGTTTTCAAATTTTATTCCCCAACAAACCTTGAGATTAAAGACAGTTGAGGCTAGGAGAAGGAGCAGGTTTGGCGATTTATTACAGGGCAAACGGCTACTCTCAGAGCATCAGACTCCAGCATTAGTTCTTAGATAATATCTTGAGTATAATCTTTTAAAGTTGGATTTCTTGCATTGGAAGAGGGTTATCTGGGGGACTCGGCTCTGCTAATTAACGGGTAATATTAACGAGGTCAAGACTTTGAGTTCTGGCTTCAGTCAACTAGCATTTATTTGTTTCTTTTTTCATTCATTAATCAATTGACATTACAAGAAATTGTGCATGAACTACAGGAACGAAAATATTTTCTAGTCTGTAAGAATCGACCAAAATTATGCTTCAAATTCCATCTGCCACTTTTTCTGTGTGACGTTCATCACATAAATGAGAGTGCTATGGTGTAGGGTGGGATATGCGTGCCCCACTTCATCCTGGAAAAACAGAATGTCATTACACAGAGCCGCTGAGGGCATACCAGCAGATAGGAACAGAACCGCAGTTTTTGATTTTTTAATATATGTGTTCAAAGAATTAACAGGTCAGTTTTAGACATGTAAATTTTGACTACCTCAAGATTTCAGAAGCAATCTTAACAGCGTGGTACAATAGGACTAAAGGATCTGCTGTCTAGCCGATCAAGAATAAATTCAGTTGGGAATTTATAGACATAATAAAAAAACAAATAGACGTCTCAAATACCTTGAATTAAATATGTTTTACCCTATGGGAAGTTCAGATTATATGTCATTAAAATAATGAAGCCGAATTTACTAAAACTGATATTTAACCAATAAATAAAGTCATTTCTATCAAAAGTTATTATCTGGGGAAGTTTTACTCTTATTCCAATAATAATAATCTCTCTAACCGCACCCCCTCCCCAACTTTTGAAATATTTTAGATTTAGCTTCAGAGACCAGGACACTTCTGTTTAAACATGCTCAACTCTGACATATTTTTTTTCCTTTTTAGAGAGGATTTGATTCCTTTATGTAGCCAAAAAAATCATTTGGCTAAATGTCTGATGAATAAGATGGTTGGTAAAGCTGGAAATATTTTTGGTCAAATGGAGACTGATTTCACATGTGGCTTGTAAACAGATTAAAAAGAAAAGGATTATTTCTTAATAGCCACCTCTCTCTCATGATTATCAATATTGTAGACCTTCCAATTGCCACTCATGGTTTATAGTGGAGCAATGAAGAACAATCCAATGGATAAGGGGACATCGTAATAAAATTATCTTCATACTCGGGGGCTGGAAGGACTGTCCAACATTATTATTCAATTACAGGATTACATGTATTCAAGAGTTTATTAATCCAGTTTTAGAGCTATGTGATATTTGAATAAAATCATGAAACTCACATCACCCCATTCCTGCACTGCCAATCTCCCTGTGCTACCTGTGAAGAGGAATCTATCATTCCAGTGATCCATCAGAAATTTCGGACCTAATCATTCTCTCTCTCTTCCTCTCTTTTTCTCTGTCCCCCACCCTACCACATCTCTCCCTCTTTAACACATACACATATACATACATTCCTGCTAGTTGTTTTTTTTATCTTTTATTTCTTATTTATGAAGAAAACAGAAACTTAACCTTTTATTCCTTGTACATTTCAGTGTTAATCCACCCCTTTAAGTTTAATGTCTCATCTGAGGTATTTAGTGTGAACTTTTCTTTTTAATAGTCATTTTTGCTTTTGGTCCTTGGAACACAGAAGATCTGTTTGGGGAAGCAAATTATTCTCATCTATAAAATATAGGGATAGAAATAGCATATTTTAACGTGGTTTTGTTTATTCTAAATATTTTAGACAATAAGGATCTGCAATTAAGTTCAGGGTCTTTTGTTGTTTTATGTTTCCAAAGATTTATCCAAATGAATGCTTTTTTTGTTTGTTTGTTTCTTTGTTTTTTTCTTCATGATAAAATCTTTAGGCTCTTCAGGCTAAGTGATGGATAATCTTGGCAGATAATCCAAGATTTTGGTACTTATGGTTGGTATTCTTAAAGTCCTTTGCACCTATAAATTCCTTCATGCTTTTAAAATTGAGTCACTTCATTTGACAGTATTTATCTCTCCCAGAAGGTGATCGTTCTAAGAAATCCTACAACAGAAGGTTACTTCCTCCTAGGGCCTTTCATTCAGAAGTCCTCTGTAGAGCAGGTGAAGGTCAAGGGGGAGAAATAAGGTGTACAGGGTACATGCTCGCTTGGCTGCAAATACCTAGCTCTAGGGCAATTGCTAAGGGTTTGCCTTTGCAACAAGAACATACTCAGCATGTGAGAATCTGGCTCTACATCCCCGTGGGAGGGGATTTATGTGGGCAATTCCTTCTGTGCAACATTATAAACACAGCCTATTATCTCCTGACTTTCTGATTCTAAGTTCTTTTTTTCTAATGAATGATTCATGTATTAATAATGGTAAAAATAATACTTTGCAATTATAGTATACTCTTTTTCTCTCCAGGGTGCTCAGTGGACATTAAGTACATAATCATTTTTCCATTCAGATTGTCCTGGGGGGTGGTTGGGGGGCTTACCGCTGGGGATATCAGCTTTATATTATCCTTGTTCTGCAAACACACATTTTTGTGCAAATGCCAGTTTTCTGCATTCTTTAGGAGAAGAAAGCTAAGACAGTTCCTCATGGTAAGGTACCAGAAAGCTGGCAATATAAACTGTTCAAGAGTATGAGTTCATCGAATTTTTAGGTTGGCAGGTACCTTGAGCTGACTCATTCAGTCCCTACTGCTGGCTAGTCCTCTACCTAACATGCACATGTTTGAGTGCCTTGGGCCTCAGTATGGGGTCTTCTCTCCTCTCTATCTGTACTTTCTCTTTCGCTAATATCATCTGGTACCAAAGCTTTAAATGCCGTATCTATGTCGATTATTTCCAAATTAATATTCTCTAGTTCTCATTTCTTCTCCGACTCATACATTGAGCTTCTTGATTGACATCTCTTCTTGGAGATGTATTGGGCATTTTTAAATTTACATGTTTGATCCCAACTCCCCACAACTCCTCATCTAATCAGTTTCTGCCCTATTCTCCCCCATCTTAGAAATATGTACTGCTATGATCCGAATGTTTGTGTCCCCCCAAAACTCATGTGTGAAAATTCTAACCCCAAGGTGATGGTATTAGGAGGTGGGGTCTTTGGGAAGTGATTAGGTCATGAGAGAGAGCCCACATCAATGGAATAGCGCCCTTATAAAAGAGGTCCCAGAGAGCTGCCTTTCCTCTTCCATCATGTGAGAACACAGGGAGAATTCACCATCTATGAGCCAGAACATGGGCTCTCAACAGACATCAAATCTGCTGGAGCCTTGATCTTGAACTTCCAGCCTCCAGAAGCATAAGAGATAAATTCCTGTTGTGTATAAGCTACCCAGTTTATGGTATTCTATTATAGCAGCCCAAAAAGATCGAGACAGTCTTCCAGTGTGATTTATGCCATCATCTTTTTCTTAGATTACTCCATTCATCTCCTAACTGCCCCACCCCCCGATCTATTCTTGACACTCCACAGTCCATTTCCACAGGAGCTACAGTAAATGTTCAAAGTTTGAAACTTTTCAAAGTGATTCCTTTCTTTTTTTAATTTTTATTTTATTACTTTCATTTTTTTTTCATTGTACATGTTTATGGCATACAGTTTGTGTTTTCAACATGTGCATATATATATATATATATGTGCACATTAAACTATATATATATATTGTTTAATGATCCAATAAGAAGAGTTAGCACATCTGTCACCTAAACTTTTATCATTTGTGATTGTAACATTCAAGACCCTCTTTCCTGACTATTCTGAAATATATAATACAATATTATTAGCTATTTTCACCAGAGGGTACCAGAATCAAAGTCACTCTTTTCTAAAGACACGCTCTCTACATCCTTGAGTTCCACTGAATACAGAAAAGCATGGGTTCCAAGGACTGCCAAGCCCTTCGAAGACTGGCCTCTGCCCCGGTCTGCCCTCGTCTTGTGCTGGCTTGCCCCTCTGATTCACTGTGCTCAAGCCACACTGGCCATCCTTCTGTTTCTGGAATAAATTAATCTGATTCATGCCTCAGAGCATATGTATGTTCTCTCCCCCTGCTTGGAATACTCTTCCTCCACATCTTCATAGTAATGGCTTCTCATATATATTTTTTTAATCCAAAATATCATCTCATAAATCTTTCTTGATGACTTTATCTAAACTGGCCTCATTCCCCCATATACTGTCTCTCATACTAACTTGTTTATTGCCTTCATTTTGATTATTTCTGTCTGAAAGTAGTTTATCATATTATGTCTGCCTTTCCTTAAGATCCCATATGTCCTGGAACTTTTTGTGTTTTAATCTTATTTCCATTTCCATTATCTCAAGCAGTGTATGGCTCACAGCAGGTAATCAACAAATATTAACTACAAAATATTAAATGAATGAATGAATACAGGTGAAAAGATACTCTATTACAGGAGATTGAACTCATCCATCTGTGCTCTAAAAATATCTTTATGTGCAGCTTGACAAGGAAGTGAGGTGAGACTAGAGGTCAGGAGAACAATTTGAAGATGTTGTACTAATTCAGGTAATAAGCGGGGGAACTTAGGTTAAGGCAACATTGATGAGCATGAAAAGGAAGAGACAGTTAGGAGGTGAAATCAGCAGGATTTGAGGACAAGACAGAGAGAAGAGAGTCATGTGTTGGGTCCAGGTTTCCAACACAGTGACCTGACCAGATGATGATATCATTGACTAAATTTGAAAATTGGGGAAAGGATAACATTCAAGATTAGTGTTGGTAAAATCTGGGGGAGTCTGACTAGTCTGTGGTAATCTCCCCTTCTGTTGAATTGGCTTCCTCTCTCTAAGACAAGTCCCTAATGTCTGTATTCTTTATATAACCTGGTCCCTTAGTAAGACCCAGTTGGATCTGGAATGGCCATTTACTCCATTCTGAGACAATCAGACTCTCTTTCCCCGGAGTTTGGAGTTGGGACTGATAATAGCTAGTCGGTCTCTAGGTGTGGCTAGAATTGAGGTAATATAAATTCTCAAACTGTGAGGCCGTCCCCTTTAATAAACAACATAGGAAGTTAGTTTATATGCCAGAGAGTGAGAATCAGAGTGGCAGAAATAAGACTCTGAAGGAATACAAGTGCTCCCTGCGTTTCCGAGGACTGTCCAGTTCTGGCATAAAATTCCCCAGAAATCTAGCTGCCTTTCATCTCATACAGGTACTCCAGAATCCAGCATTCTTTCAGCCAGTTTCTCTTCTCTATCTCTCTTTAATTAACTTGTTTTTAAAAACTTGCATTCAATGAAAATATAAAATATATACATTTTATATACATATATCATACACATATAACTCGGCAGAGAATTTATCTTATCTTTTCTCATAAATAAGTAATCAAAATAATTCACATCTCTTGCCCTAGTACTTTAAATCTATCAATAAATACCTGTACTTACTGAGACAATGTGCCCAGACTCTGATATGCACTGAGGAGAATTCAAAGACGGCATAACATTTGGCCCCTGCTACAGAAAGTATTAGAAGCTTTTTGGCACCTGAAAAGTTAAATCACATGAATTTAATAATGATATAATGCAGAGGATGCCACAAGGCAGTGGTATATATGATTAATTGCCAAATAGTTTAGACAATAATGCCGTGTGAGTTCAGAGGCTGAAAAGAGCCGAGGGCTGGGTGAACAGGTGAACTCCAATAAGGAATGAAGACAGAGGTTGGAGTTGAAGAATGGTTAGGATTTGCACAGCCAGACAGGAGAGAGTAGGGAGTGTGAGGCCCTCCACCGCAAGGACTGCCATGAACAAAAGCAGTCAGATAGGGGAATATTTAGAGCCCAGATGCCCGAGAATCTTGATCCGAGAAGGATGCTTGGGGGATAGAAGTGACAAGAAAGAATGCTTCAGTCTACAGAATATAATTTAGTATTTTCTCTCAAGGGAAATGCTCCCTGGCTCCCCAAAGAAAGGACCGGTTTCACACCAATCTCTTTTCTACCAGCTTGCCTTGAAATTCACCTTGGCCAAAGGGTATTTATTCCAATGCCAGTGAACGGTGCAACTTCCAGGCAAACAGCCAGATCCCTGAAATTTTGCTTCTGTTGTATTTTGTGGAACTATCAGTCCAAGAAAACTCCCCAACAGAGGAGTGTGAACATTGGAAAATGTGCTGCACTCTCCGTGGCAGGACTGAACAGCTTGGAGAACAGGAAGGAACGAGCCGGGGACTTGGCAACTCAGCCACAGTGAGGGTAAGTGGATGGAGAATGTGAGCCATGTGGAGTCCATCAGGGCCAAGATGGCTAAATCTGTGTTGGCCTGTGTCTGACCCTGAAAGAAGGAAACCTCATAAGCTGAGGCCCAGCTCAGCTCCAGACACATGTGGAAGCAATACCACCCCCAACCTCCTCCTCGACACAGAGGGTCAGGATTCTCCCTAACAGAATGCAGATGGGAACGTCTCCAAACCCCAGCCAGGATGCACCAGCTTGGACCTCAGCTTTCTCTTCTGAAACAGCAACACATTTCATAATGAATCTTTTAAGACACCAATTGCAAATACAAACAAACCTCAAATCCTGATCTGCTGCTGGAAGTTAGCATGATTAAAACAAAAGAAGAAATTCAATTCTTTAGGGCAGGAGTTCCAATTTCTATGTCCCAGACCTAATGCTCACTTGCTTTTTATTTATTATTATTTTTTGCCTACTCCCCAAAGAAAAGTTTCCATCCCTTAGGTACATTTATTCAAACCAACCTCTAGTATGAAAAAATCTGATTTTGTCAGCATTTTTTCCCCTTTCAGACACTCAGGTCATATTTTATAGGCACTTAAGCCACAAAATCACAAACTGTCCATGTCTTGTCCAGACATCAGCATCACTATTTCCATATGAATCTAGGTCAAGGCAATATCAAAATGTTAAAAAACCTGGCATGCCAGGAAGAAAGGAAAAGCAACCTGGGAGAGCTCAAATTCAGCTCCTGTGTGACATCAAGAAAGTTAGAACTGACCCCACAAAATCAGTCCTTGCTATGATAAGGCTTGCATTTTTAAAAAACACAGACAGCTGAATAGTTTAAATTCAAATCAAATTTTACTCTCCCAAATGCCATAAGTTGTCCCTGTCATCCTTATACCCATTTACACACAGAGGGGGAAAAAAATGAAGAAAGAAAGAGACTCAGGCAAAGCTTGTTAGGATGTAAAAATCAATGAAGCTGCAAAGCCTATTCATACAATGAAAAATTAATACATGATAATTAATTTTGAACCTTAATTAATTAATGTTTGTAAAGCACTTTGAGATTCTCGAATGAAAGATGGCATAAATGTATTTGGGTACTGTTTTATGATGTCATTCTGGGACTCTGAGTTCAGGTACCACATAGTAATATTATTAACACAAAGAATGCTCTCAATAAAAGAACCCCAGATATGCTAGATTCATTTATAAATTTCTGAATATCAGTTTACAGTCTGCAGAATGCAGTAGTTACGGAGTGGTTAGGAAGCTGGGGGTGTTCTACTATGCCTGGATGGGAGAAAACTTATGATAATATCCAAGTCCCTTTGAAACAATGGGAAAATTGTTGGCACATGAATCATTCCAAATTAATTGAGAACTAATCCCATTATATATGTGTGCTCCAGCTAAACAAAATTACTCATTTTTTCACAAAATGTCCCACACTTTCCTGAATACCTTTTCTCTGCTTTTTCCCACATCAGGAGTGACCTTGTTTCCATCTCCCCTTATCTACATCCTGTCTATTCACCAAAGTCCTTCTAAAGTATCACTCTTCCGTGAAGCATCCCCTAAACACCAGAAGTTAGAATTCTTCAGTTTCTTAAAGTCCCTGAACTCTGCATTCATGCCATTCTTAAGAAATATAGTCTATTAATCAGATTGGCGATGGCTATGCTGCAGTGACTTAAAATCTTTGACTTAAACCAAGAATGTTTATTTTTGCTTATCACAGGACAGCAAGGGAGATGAAATAATTTGCCCAGTGTAGAACCAATATGCCACTGATGCAAAGCTTGCCCTAGTTAGTACTTTGGAGAATATTCTGTATTGACTGAATATGAAGAATATAACTAAAAATGGATTCTGCAAGTTTAATTTCTCTGAGCTTAGAACTAGCAAATTCTTTCTTTCTCCTTGAAGGTCCTCCTCTATTCTACCTTCTTTCTTCCTCTTTATTTTTTTTTCCCCTACTTAATGATAACTAAAAAATATTTTTCCCTTTAAGTAAAGATAAAAACAATAAAGGAAATACTTGCTCAAACTATTGGAAAATCATGTTCTAATCCTTATAATTTTATGTGAAAATTACTTTTTATATCACTAAAACTTTTATACTTAGAAATATACCTTGAGAGGTAGACATATAAAATTAGTTATCTCTCTTGGTGGATTAAAATATATAAGTGGCATATGGAGATTTCTCAAACAACTATAGATAGAGCTACCATATGACCCAGCAATCCCACTACTGCATGTATACATAAAGGAATGGAAATCATCATGTCAAAGGGATACCTGCACTCCCATGTTTATCATGCCTCTAATCACAGTAGTCAAGAGTTTGAACCAACCTAAATGTCCTTCCACAGATGATTGGATAAAGAAAATGTGGTATCTATACACAGCGGAATACTACTCAGTCATAAAAAAGAATGAAATTCTACCATTTGCTGCAACGTGGATAATCTTAGAGAAAATTATGTTAAATGAAGTAAGCCAGACACAGACATATATGGAAGCTAAAAATATTGATCTAATAGAGGTAGAAAGTAAAGTAGTGATTAGTAGAGACTGGTGAGGGAAAGGAGAAAGGGGAGAGGGTGGTCAGTGAATACAAAATATTAAAGCACTAGGAAGAATGGGATCTAAGGTTCTATAATTATATAGGGAGACTACAGTTAACCACAGAGTACCATGTTTATTTGAAGGCTGTGTGTATTTGAATAGCTAGTCAAGATGATGTTGAATATTCCTAACACAAAGAAATGACAAATGTTTGAGATGATGGATACACCAAGCACCCTGATATGATCACTGTATACAGTATGAATGTACCCAGTTATCGTATTGTACTCCATAAATAATATAGTTATTATAGGTCAATTAAGAAAAATAAGTTAAGGCCTGAGTCTTGGGTTTCAAGATGGCGGTGGCTGTGGTGGTTGGCGCGGAGTAGCTGAGGTGGAAAAGGCGGCCACTGGGCCTCAGGCAGCCGGGAAACTTGTGGACCTTCCTCTTGCCATCTCTTAAGGGAGGACCGCTGCTGGTGGCCAGTCATGGGGGTGACCGCCACTTTGCCCCCGGCAGGAGAGGCTGCCTCATTTACAGGCAACAGCTTTCAAGTGTGGAGCAGGAAAAGAACTGTTTCTTAGCTGCAAATGTGAGTCTCGAAACAGGGAACACGGCGCCAGGGATGCTGTGGATGCAGACAGGATCCCGGAGGCCGGGGTTGCGCTGAAGGCGGCCAGCTGCCCTATTCAGGATTCGAGGTTTCAGGCTGGTATTAAAGAAGATTCCTGGGAGCGCCCGAGCCATGCCGCAACTGAACAGCCTGAGGCGGCAGCGGCCAAGAATGGGGAAGGCGACAAACCAGAGGCAGAGAGTGAGCGCCTGACCTAGCACAGCCCTGTGAGTGACCCCTGGCCCAGCCCTGTTCGGGGGGCTGACACCCACCTGGCTCCCTCCTGCATCACCGGTTCACTCACCGCCCCGGGGCTGCCTCCATTTTCCCAGGTGCTGGCAGCTCCGCCCAGCTCGGCCGTCACTAAGCCTTCCCACTTGCTTGGCCCGGCACGCGGGGCTTTCCCGAGCCTGCGGGCCGGCCTCCCCTCCCACTCCCTCCGCGGTTCTCTGGCAGGGCTGGTGGTGTGGGGCGTCCCCGGCCAGTGTCAGAAAGGCAAGGAAGTACAGGCGGGGCCGACTGTCACTCCACCACACCCTGGACTCCGGCCCCCGGTAAACTTCCTGTTGCTGGGAGGCAGATACCATCTCTGCGGCCACCAGTTCGGAAAAAAGCCTAACCAATTTCCGGTTGGGAATAATGTGGTAGGAGAGTTCCCAGATCCGCTTGAACCGCCGGAGAGCTGGCTGCAGGTGGGCGCTAGATTCGGTCTATGCCGGGGGGATACAAAGGTGAACAAGTCCTGAGAAAGATCTACACAGTGCTACAAAGGCACCCAGAGCGACCGGTCATCTGTGCCTAGCAGAAACCTGGTAGACTTCCTGTGCAAGGCAGTGCCGAGCAGGGTCTTGAAGGGCCAGCTGATACACGAGGGTTGCAGAAGACACGCCCCAGCCCAGCACAGTGCGCACAGAGTGGGGAGACGTGCGGCCAGGGAGGCGGAGACTCGACAGAAACCACACACCCTGTGGGGTCGCCACTGCACTATCCAACAGCCTGGGCCAGAGCACACGGAACAGGGAGAAGTCCTGCACAGGAAGTGAAAGCTCAACAGAGATCACACACCCTGTGGTACGTGATCCACCAGCCCAGCAGAGTCCAAGCTGACCAGAAAGGTGGCTCCCCAGAGAAGCCCAAGACCTGAGGCAACCACACACACAAGGCACTAGAGGCCAACTGAGCAGTCAAGGAGGTAGCCATACAAAATTGGCAACCACAGCAACATCGTAGTTAGTCATTAGTCTCAAACCGGTGGACTGTGAAACCCCCTGCCACAATGAATAAACATCAAAAAAAAGATACCAGAAATACAAAAAATCAAGAAAGTACACCACCAAAAGTTAATAAATCTCAAACTCTAGATCCTATAGAACAAGAAGCCCTTGAAATGACTGACAAGGAATTTCGAGTGATAATTCTAAGGAAACTGAATGAGATACAAGAAAACACAGCTAGACATCATGATGAAATGAGGAAAAGTATACAGGATCTGAAAGAGGAAATGTACAAGGAAATCAATGTCCTGAAAAAAAATGTAGCAGAACTTGCTGAACTGAAGAAGTTATTCAGCGAAATAAAAAACACAACGGAGAGTTTAACCAGCAGGCTTACAGAAGTTGAAGAGAGAACCTCTGAACTTGAAGATGGGCTGTTTGAAATAACACAAGCAGACAAAAAGAAAGAAAAAAGAATCAAGGACATTGAAGAAAATCTGAGAGAGATATCAGACAACCTTAAGCACTCAAATATCCGAGTCATGGGTATTCCAGAAGGGGAGGAAAATGGAGATTGCATTGAAAACATATTCAACAAAATAGTGGCAGAAAACTTCCCAGGTATAGGAAAAATCACAGATCTTCAGATCCAGGAAGCTCAACGATCTCCAAATGTATTCAACCCAAAAAGGCCTTCTCCAAGACATGTCATAGTCAAATTGGCAAAACTCAGAGACAAAGAGAGAATCGTAAAAGCTGCAAGAGAGAAGCGTGAAATCAACTTTAAGGGAGCCCCAATCAGGCTAACATCAGACTTTTCATCACAAACGCTAAAAGCTAGAAAGGAATGGGATGATATATTCAAAATACTAAAAGACAAAGATTGCCAGCCAAGAATACTCTACCCTGCAAGACTATCCTTCCAAAATGAAGAGAAAATAGTATATTTCTCAGACAAGCAAAAACTGCGGGAGTTCACTCCCACACGACCAGCCTAACAAGAAATTTTCAAGGGAGTACTGGGTTCGGTTCCTGAAAAATAACTACCACTGCCATAAAAACCCAAGAAAAATCAAAACACACTAGTATAATAAAAATGGCATTCATGAAGAGAAAACAAGCAAACAAAAATGCTATCTACAACCTAAGGAACCAACAAACACAGAAACCAAACAGTAAATCAGAAAGCAAGGAACAAAAGACACCTAAGACAACCAAACAACCAATAAAATGCTAGGAATAAATCAACACCTTTCAATAACAACTCTTAATGTAAAAGGCTTAAATTCCCCAATCAAAAGACACAGACTGGCTGACTGGATCAAAAAGGAGGACCCAACTATATGCTGCCTACAAGAGACCCACCTCACCCACAAAGATTCACATAGACGAAGAGTGAAAGGATGGAAAAAGATTTACCATGCAAACAGAAAAGAAAAACGAGCTGGAGTAGCTATTCTTATATCTAACAAAATAGACTTTAAACTAAAAACCATAAAAAGAGACAATGAGGGACACTACTTAATGATAAAAGGACTGATGCATCAAGAAGATACAACAATCATAAATATGTACACACCCAATGTTGAAGCAGCCAGATTTATAAAACAAACTCTATTAGACCTAAAGAAGGAAATAGACACTAATACCATAATAGCAGGGGACCTGAACACCCCACTGTCAATATTAGACAGATCATCTAGGCAAAGAATCAGTAGAGAAACACAAGATCTAAACAAGACTCTAGACCAATTGGAATTGGCACATATCTACAGAACATTCCACCCAACAACCTCAGAATATTCATTCTTCTCAGCAGCACATGGATCATTCTCCAGGATAGATCACATATTAGGTCACAAATCAAGTCTCAATAAATTCAAAAAAATTGGAATTATCCCATGTATCTTCTCAGACCACAATGGATTAAAACTAGAAATTAATAACAAACAAAACTCTGGAAACTATACAAACACATGGAAATTAAACAACATTCTACTTAATGACATATGGGTCCAAGAAGAAATCAAGCAGGAAATCAAAAAATTTATTGAAACTAATGAAAACAATGACACATCATACCAAAACCTGTGGGATACTGCAAAAGCAGTATTGAGGGGAAAATTTATTGCATTAAATGCTCACTTCAGAAGAATGGAAAGATGGCAAGTGAACAACCTAACACTTCACCTTAAAGAACTAGAAAAACAAGAACAATCCAAACCTAAAGTTAGCAGACGGAAAGGAATCATTAAGATCAGAGCAGAACTGAATGAAATTGAAAAACAAAAAACAATTCAAAAGATCAATGAATCAAAAAGTTGGTTTTATGAAAAGATAAATAAAATTGACAAACCATTAGCATGGCTAACAAAAAAAAGGAGAGAGAAGACTCAAATAACAAAAATTAGAAATGAAAAAGGCGATATTACAACTGATTCATCTGAAATACAAGGAATCATTCGAGACTGCTATAAACAACTATACGCCAATAAGTTTGAAAATCTGGAGGAAATGGATAAATTTCTGGAAACACACAAGCTCCCAAGACTGAACCATGAAGACGTAGAAAATTTGAACAGACCAATAACAATAAAGGAGATTGAAGCTGTTATCAGAAGGCTCCCAACAAAGAAAAGCCCAGGACCAGATGGATTCACAGCAGAATTTTACCAAACATTCAAAGACGAATTGACACCGATTCTTTACAAACTATTCCAAAAGATTGAAACGGACGCAAATCTCCCAAACTCATTCTATGAAGCAAACATCATCCTGATACCAAAACCAGGTAAAGATATAACCAAAAAAGAAAACTACAGGCCGATATCCTTGTTGAATATAGATGCAAAAATCCTCACTAAAATACTAGCAAACAGAATACAGCAACACATACGTAAAATTATTCACCACGATCAAGTGGAATTCATCCCAGGGATGCAAGGTTGGTTCAACATATGCAAATCAATAAATGTGATACACCATATTAATAAACTCAAACACAAGGACCATATGATCATCTCTATAGATGCTGAAAAAGCATTTGATAAAGTTCAGCACTCATACATGACAAAGACCCTCTATAAGTTAGGTATAGAGGGAAAGTATCTCAACATAATTAAAGCCATATATGCCAAACCCACTGCCAATATCACCCTGAATGGGGCAAAGCTGAAAGCTTTTCCTTTAAGAACAGGAACTAGACAAGGTTGCCCACTCCCACCACTGCTATTCAACATAGTGTTGGAAGTACTAGCCAGAGCAATCAGAGAAGAGAAGGAAATAAAGGGCATCCAGATTGGAAAAGATGAAGTCAAACTGTCCCTGTTTGCAGATGACATGATCCTATATATCGAACAGCCTAAAACCTCTACAAAAAAACTCTTGGAATTGATAAATAATTTCAGCACAGTACCAGGATACAAAATCAACACACAAAAATCAGTAGCATCTCTTTTCTCCAATAGTGAACATGAAGAAGGAGAAATCAAGAAAGCCTGCCCATTTACAATAGCCACCAAAAAAATAAAATACTTAGGAATTGAGTTAACCAGGGAGGTGAAAAATCTCTATAATGAGAACTACAAACCACTGCTGAGAGAAATTAGAGAGGATACAAGAAGATGGAAAGATATCCCATGCTCTTGGATTGGAAGAATCAACATAGTGAAAATGTCCATACTACCCAAAGTGATATACAAATTCAATGCAATCCCCATCAAAATTCCAAAGACATTTTTCTCAGAAATGGAAAAAACTATCCAGACATTTACATGGAACAATAAAAGACCACACATAGCCAAAGCAATGCTGAGCAAAAAAAATAAAGCTGGAGGCATAACACTATCTGACTTTAAGCTATACTACAAAGCTATAATAACCAAAACAGTATGGTACTGGCATAAAAACAGACACACTGACCAATGCAATAGAATAGAGAATCCAGAAATCAACCCACACACTTACTGCCATCTGATCTTTGACAAAGGCACCAAGCCTATTCACTGGGGAAGGGACTGCCTCTTCAGCAAATGGTGCTGGGATAACTGGATATCCATATGCAGGAGAATGAAACTAGATCCATACCTCTCACCATATACTAAAATCAACTCAAAATGGATTAAGGATTTAAATATACACCCTGAAACAATAAAACTTCTTAAAGAAAACATAGGAGAAACACTTCAGGAAATAGGACTGGGCACAGACTTCATGAATACGACCCCAAAAGCACGGGCAACCAAAGGAAAAATAAACAAATGGGATTATATCAAACTAAAAGGCTTCTGCACAGCAAAAGAAACAATTAAAAGAGTTAAAAGACAACCAACAGAGTGGGAGAAAATATTTGCAAAATATACATCTGACAAAGGATTAATATCCAGAATATATAAGGAATTCAAACAACTTTACAAGAAGAAAACAAGCAACCCAATTAAAAAATGGGCAAAAGAGCTAAGTAGGCATTTCTCTAAGGAAGATATACAAATGGCCAACAGACATATGAAAAAATGCTCAACATCACTCAGCATCCGGGAAATGCAAATCAAAACCACATTGAGATACCATCTAAACCCAGTTAGGATGGCTAATATCCAAAAGACTATGAACGATAAATGCTGGCGAGGCTGCGGAGAAAAAGGAACTCTCATCCATTGTTGGTGGGACTGCAAAATGGTGCAGCCTCTATGGAAAATGGTATGGAGGTTCCTCAAACAATTGCAGATAGATCTACCATACGACCCAGCTATCCCACTGTTGGGAATATACCCAGAGGAATGGAAATCATCAAGTCGAAGGTATACCTGTTCCCCAATGTTCATCGCAGCACTCTTTACAATAGCCAAGAGGTGGAACCAGCCCAAATGTCCATCATCAGATGAGTGGATACAGAAAATGTGGTACATCTGCACAATGGAATACTACTCAGCTATAAAAACGAATGAAATACTGCCATTTGCAACAACATGGATGGACCTTGAGAGAATTATATTAAGTGAAACAAGTCAGGCACAGAAAGAGAAATACCACATGTTCTCACTTATTGGTGGGAGCTAAAAATTAATATATAAATTCACACACACACACACACACACACACACACACACACACACAAAAAAAAAAAACGGGGGGGGGAAGAAGATATAACAACCACAATTACTTGAAGTTGATACAACAAGCAAACAGAAAGGACATTGTTGGTGGGGAGGGGGGGAGGGAGAAGGGAGGGAGGTTTTGGTGATGGGGAGCAATAATCAGCCACAATGTATATCGACAAAATAAAATTTAAAAAAAATAAAAACTAAAAAATTAAATTAAATTAAATTTAAAAAAAAGAAAAATAAGTTAAAAAGAGACAAAAAAAGAGAGAAATAAAGTAGAATCGTGATTACTGGAGGCAGGGAAAGGAAGGGGGTTGGGGGTCAGAGAAAGGTTGGTAGACTGGTACAAAGTTACGAAGCTACAGTTAGATAGGAAGCGTAAATTATGGTGCCCTAGGGGGACAATAGCTAATAATATTGTGTTGTGTATTTCAAGATAGCCAGAAAAGAAGATCTTAAATGATATAATCACAAAGAAATGATAAATGCTTAGGTGGTAGGTTAACTATTCTGATTAGATCACTATGCAGTATATACACATATTGAAACATCAAATTGTACCCCATAAACATGTAAATGAAAAAATTAAAATAAAAAATTTTAAGATGTTATATAAATAAGTTCAAATAGTATGTAACATCTGGGGATTGTCATTTTCCACTCACCATCATTCTCTGGATATACATCCAAGTTGTTGGATATATTCATTCTTTTTATTGCTGAGTAGCATTCTAAGATATGGATGCACTACAGTTTGTTTAACCATTAACCCATCAAAGGACATCTGGATTTGTTCCCAGTTTGGGGCTATTAAAATAAAGCTGTCCTATACAGAAAAATAAATAAATAAATAAAATATAGAAGCAGCAAGTAAATTTTTTGTATGTCTGTTTTGTTTTTTATTTACATTTCAGTGATTTCTTAAAAATATTTACCAGTGTAACATTTGATCATTGCATATTATATAAAAAAAGTGAAATTTATAAAGAAAGAAATTAGTCTCATATAATCCTACCACAATGTGATACCTACTTTCTGTGTCCTCACATGCTCTTTTCTTTGTATGTGCACATCCTTAGTGTCCCTTTCTCTTCTTATAAGGACACTAGTCCTATTGGATTAGAGCCCCACCCTACTGGATTCATTTTAAATTAATATTTCTTTGAAAACCCTATCTCCAAATCTCCATATTGATTAGGGCCCAAGGCACCTGACCTTATTTAATTAATTGCCTCTTTAAGGCCCTATCTCCAAACATGGTTGCATTCTGAGCTACTGTGGGGCCAAAGCATCAACATATGAATTTTCAGGGAACACAATTCAGTCCATAATAGTATCAATATAAACCATTACTATAAATAATTGAATACTGATAATATTACACATAGTGTATCCAGTATAAAATTTATAATCTTCTTTTTAATACTAACAACTATCTGATTTCAGAAACTCCTTTTTATGGAATCTTTTTCTTCCTTCTTTCCTTCCTTCCTTCTTTCCTTTCTTAAGTCTTTCTTCTCTCTCTCTCTCTCTCTCACTTAGTAGAATCTAAATTAAAACAACAGTAGGAAGTACATGCATGACATCTCCCATTCTACAGACATGAAGAAACAGAAACACAGAGATCCAGAGATTCTAAATACCTTGCCCACGCTGGCATGAGGAGCCTCTAGTGGGGCTGCTGCTCAAGGATGGGGAAAGTGGGAGAAGACAGCAAACAAGCACAATGTGCGGTGCGTGCTGGCTTTGGGGACTACTAACTGGCAGCACAGCTCTCATTCCTCAGACCACACCAGACCCAACCACAATAACAGAACCAGTGACATTTCTGGAACCCAGATGCATACCTTTGAATCAAGGAGCTCTTCAGGTTTCTCATGAGCACTCCTTCCTGGTGGTCATGCTCATGCTCATCTCTTAGAGTCTTTGTCTTGCATTGCCCCGAAGGCTCCCCCAAAAGTTGTTCAGGTCTCTTTATTGACATCACTCTCTAAGGCTATACACAATAGCCCTGTTACTCTGGTATTAAATTTGAAGTACTCACAAGCTCATTAATTTTGGTTTTTGGTTTTTGGGTGTTTTTTATCTTTTAATTTTTATTTATTTTTTTCTAATGAATATCTCATTCATTTTGAAACTGATTGATTATGCATATTTGTGGGGCACAGAGATGAATTTCAATACCTGCATACAATATGTGATGATCTAATCAGGGTAACTAGCATATTCATCATTAGATAACTTAATCATTTCCCTATAATGAGGACATTCAATCTCCTCTCTTCTAGTCATTTGATAACATGCAGTAAATTATTGTTAATTATAGATGCCTAGATTGATTGTACACCAATAGAACTTATTTTTCCTATCTAGCAGTTTTGTGCCCATTAACCGACCTCTCACTTTCCCCTTCCTCACCTCTAGTAACCACAGTTGTGCTCTCTCCCGAAAGTTTAACTTATTATCATTATTGTTTGTTTGTTTGTTTATTTATTTATTTATTTTAGCTCCCACTTATGAGTGAGAACATGTAGTATTTCTCTTTCTGTGCCTGGATTACTTCACTTAACATATTTTTCTCCAAACTCATCTGTGATGGTGCAAATGGTAGAATTTCATTCTTTTTTTTATGGCTGAGTAGTATTTCATTGTGAATATATACCATGTTTTCTTTATCCCATCATCTGTTGATGAACATTTAAGTTGATTCCATATCTTGGCTATTGTGAACAAAGCTGCAATGAACACAGGAGTGCAGGTTTCCCTTTAAAATGATGATTTCCATTCCTTTGAGTATATACCCAGTAGTGGGATTGCTGGATCATATGGTGGTTCTATCTATAATTGCTTGAAAAACCTCCATAATGGCTGCCCCACTTTACAGTCCCACCAACAGTGTCTAGTGTTCCCCTTTCTCTGCATCCTCGCCAGCATTTGCTATTCTCTCTTTTTGATAATAGCCAGTTGAACAGGGGTGAGATGACATCTCAACATAGTTTCGATATGCATATATCTGATGAATAGTGATGTTGGGAATTTTTTCACATACCTGTTGTCTTCTTTTGAGAAATGTCTATTCAGCTTCTTTGCCCATTTTTTAATGGGACTTTTTTTTTTTTTTTTTTTTTTTTACTATTTAGTTGCTTGACTTTCTTGTATATTCTGAATATTAATCCCTTGTCAGATGCATGTTTTGAAAATATTTTCTCCCATTAGGTTGGTTATTTCCTTTGCTGTGCAGAAGCTATTAGTTTTGGTGTACTTCCCTTTTTTGATCAAGTAGACATCTCAGTGAAGTGAGGTGAAACACACTCTCTCTAACCGTACTCTTTTGGTAGATCACAATCAGAGGGGTGCTGGAGCCCTCAGATTCTTACATATACAATTCTTCATTTGACAAGCTCTTGATAGACACAAGCACCCAGGTTTTTAACAAAGTTCCTAGGAATTTGGGCCCAAAGGCAAAATTTGTGTAACCCTCCTCAATACTGGAATCAAAATAAATTCTGTCCTCTAGCCAGCTACTCCCCCTCATCCAAACTCAGGTTTTCTGACTTCTTTCCCATTGGTAGTTTTCTTCCCATCAGTAATGCTGTTTGAGAAGCTCAGGGTTGGTTCACATTTGCTAAATTCTCATCATCTTGTTCCCGAGATGATTGGAGACTATGCAAATAGAATCATTTCTATCCCTGGAAACAGGTCTATTTATATCTGAATTTTGAATGATCATGAAGTTTCGGGCGTGGTTGGAATCTTGCTATATAAATCCATTCAATGGGTCACATCTGCCCCCAGTACAAGGATAAGTACACTCAGCCTCGAAAATGTTGGTCCTCCATCAAATCCAAGGAAAGAGACAAAACCTCCGAAAACACTGTCTGTAAAACCTTAGCCTCAAATATGCTAGGCGGTCAAGTTGTTTATCCAGGGATTAACATATAAGACTTGTGAAGTGTATAAAACTAAGAGTGTTTGAGATGGTCTCAAAGTGCTAATATAACATATTTTCTCTGCCTATGTTTTAATTGGATTAAAAACTTCACTCAATTCTTTGCTATCCTATGTAATTTAGACTGAAGACTCCACCATCCATAAACATGCCTTCCAGATGCTCCAGTTACTATCTCTGGATCATCCTCTGCAGCAAACACAGCCACTAGTCAGTAGCTAGTTCAAAGTAGGTGCTCAATCATATTTGTGGAATTAATAAACATGAAAGCAAGAAAAAAGTCAGGTTGAAATATACGACACCTTTCTATCTCAAGTTGCAGTCAATGGGAAGATGTTACTCTAACCAGCTAACAGTGCAAAGTGAATTGGATTTTCAATCTACCCAACTCCCGCTAGAGTTAAAAAGGCATCTTAGTTCCCAGTTTTATCCTCAGTTAGAGGTTATGAATTGAGATAGACTGGACTCCCCTAAAAGTCACATGCTTCATCTTGTTCTAAGGTACATCTGAGCTGCAGTGGGTGGGGCTGGAGGCTGGAGGAGCAAGGCCCTGTGAAGGGTCACAATGCGGAGGCGGGTCTCCACCACCTTTCCTTTCCACGTGGAGCCCTGGAGAGAGAGGGTTGTCGGCATACGTGTTGCGAGCCCTTTGATTCACACCTTTCTCATCTGTCTGTACAATGCTTTGGTGCCTTAATAAGATTCAGCTGAAAAGAGGCTTCCTTTTTTTTTTTTTTTTTTTTCCCCACAAATTGAAAGAGAAAATCTGTTTGGACATTTTTAAGGGAAATGGGGAAAAAAATTTCTAGTTTTCTTGCATTTTTCTTTTTTCTTTTAAGGTTATTTTCTGTCTCTTAGCAGCTCTCCACTTTGTGTGCTAATGGCAACTAACTGGATCTTTGAGGGATCAAACAAGATAAATAATGAGGAAATATTTGTATTTCAGATTCATGGGCTTGAAGATCCAAATAGGACCCCACTCAACTGACTTTTTTAATATAAAATTTTTGTCCAATTAGTAATTTAGGCATAGATTAACAGTATCATTTTGCTGTTAGAGAAATTTTATCAAATGCTTATGCATTTTTAAACTTTACTTTTTATTGAGTTGTAATTTACACATAATAAAAAGCAAAGATCTTAACTCTTCCATTCTATGAATTTGACAGGTTTATAAATCCATAAAACTATCAACCAAATTAAGATATAGAACATTCCTGTCACCAGAAAAAGGGTCCTTCCTGTCCCTTCCTAGTTAATTTCTCCCATCCTGAGGGGGACTTTGTTATTTCTGTCACCTTATATTAGTTTTACCTGTTCTGATCTCATTAATATGTAATATATTATCAATTATTCTATATTTGGTTTATTTTGTTCAATATAATGTTTTGGAAATTCATTCATTTGTTGTATCAAGAGTATGTTCATTTTTATTGCTAAATAAAATTCTGTTGTGAGGATGCACCACAATTTATTCTCCTGTTGACGTGGCGGGTTGCTCAGGTTTTAGCAGTTGCAAGAGGCTGAAGTGAACATTCTTTCATAAACCTTTTTTTGTGAATATGTGTCTACAATTTTCTTGGGCAAATACCTAGGAATTAAATTGGTAAGCCATAAGGATGTGTGTATTTAACTTTCAAAAAAACCTTTCAAATAACTTTTCAAAGTGGTTTTATCATTTTATACTTTCATCAGCAACGTATGAGCATTCTAGTTGCTCCACGACCTTGCCAACTTTTGGTATGGCCATTAGTTTTTATTATAAAAAATCCATTTCAAGAGATGTAAAATTGTATGCTATTATAGTTTTAATTTATATTTATGTCTCTAATTTATATTTTTCTAATGATTAACTAATGATATTGTAAAACTTTTTATTTATTGACCACTGTGTATCTTCTTTTGTAAATTGTTCAAGTTGTTTGCCATTTTTTAAGTGGGTGATTTGTCTTTTTATTGTTTAATCATTGAAGTATTTATATATTCTAATTGAGGTCCTCATTGAGATATATGTTTGGGAATATTGTTCCAAGTTTGTGGCGTTTCATTTTCTTAATGGTCTATGTATTGATTGAGAGAAAAGTTTTAATTTTAATAAAGCCCAATTCATATATTTTTTCTTATATGGTTATTGTCTGTTGTGTTGTGTTTAAATATTTTTTTCCTAACCCAAAGTCATGAACATAATCTCCTATTGGCTTTTTGAGGCTTAATTGTCTTAGCTTTTGCACTTAGAATCATTACGTAGATCAATTTAATTTTTGTGTATGGATGAGATAAGGGTTCAGGTTCTATTTATATCTATATAAAAATGCAGATGTTCTGGCACATTTCCTGTGATGGCTTCTTTCCAGTATTTAAGATTTTTATTTTGAGATCATTGTAGATTCACATAATTGTAGATTATAAAATAATATAGAAAAAACCCATTTACCCTTTGCCACATTTCCCCCAATGGTAATACCTTGCAAGACAATATCACAACCATGATATTAACACTGATGGAGTCAAGTTTCCATCACCACAGGATTCCTCATGTTGTCCTTTTAAGGCCACACTCACCTCCACCTTCAACCCCTTACCCCTGGCAACCACTAATTAGTTCTCCATTTCTACAACTTTGTCATTTCAATAAGGATATATAAATGAAGTCATACTGTATATAATCTTTGGGGATTGGCTTTTTTCATTCAGTGTAATTCCTTGCAGATTCATGCACACTGTCAAGTGCCTCAATGCTTTGTTACTTTTTATTTCTGAGCATTATTCCATAGTATGGATCTACCACACAGTTTGTTTAACCATTCACCTATTGCAGAACATCTGGATTGCTTCCAGTTTGGAGCTACTATAAATAAAACTGCTATAACATCTGTGTACAGGTTTTTCTGTGGATATAAGTTTTCATTTCTTTGGGTAAATGCCTGGGAGTGAAATTGCTCAGTTGTTGGGTAGTTGCATGTTTCGGTTTTTAAAAAACTGCCAGACTGTTTTCCAGAGTGGCTGTACCATTCCACATTCCCATCAGCAAAGTATGAGTGATCCACTTGCTCTACATGTTCTCCAGCACTGGATGCTGTTGCTATTTTTTTTTATTTTAGTCATTTGACAGGTGTGTAGTGATGTTTCATTGTGGTTTTAATTTACATTTCCATAATGGGCAATCATGTTATTGAACATCTTTTAATGTGCTTATTTGCTATCCGTTTATTATCTTCTGTGAAATGTTTCATTATGTCTTCTGACAATTTTCTAGTGGGATTGTTTGCTTATTTTACTGTTGATTCTTGAGAGTTCATTATATATTCTAGCAACCAGTCCTTTGTTGGATACGAGGGCTGAAAATATTTTCTCCCAGTCTGTATCTATTAGTTTTATCCTCTAAGCATGGTCTTTTTCAGAGAAAACTCTAACTTTGATAAAGTCCAGTATATAAATTTTTCTTATGTGGATTATGCTTTTGATGTCAAGCATACAACTTTTTTTTTTTTTGCCTAATCTTAGATTTCAAAAACTTTTTTTCCATTTTTAAAAAAGTTTTATACTTTCACTTTTTCATTTAAATCCATGGCACATTTTTGAGTTAATTTTTGCATAATATAGAATAATTAGGATGTTTTATTTTATTTTTTATTTTTATTTTTTGCCTGTAGATGATTAATTCTTTCAGTACTACTTGTTGAAAGAACTATCTTTCCTTCATTTGATTGCCTTTGAACCTTTAGGAAAGATCAACTGGGAGTTAAGGTCAGTGAAAATGGTGGAATAAGAATCTCCAAAAATCTTCTCTTTTATAAAAGCAATGATGACACTGGCAAAAGGTCATCAGAATCAACCTTTTTAGTACTCTGGAAATTAACCAAAGGCTTGCAACAATTCCTTGGCATTCTTTTGAGAAAAGCGGCTGAATCTTGGTAAGAACAGCAAACTTTGTGGTGTTTGAAGAATAGAGTTGGAGCTCTTTCAAAGCCTCATTCCCAGATAATTATTATTATTTGATCTGTTTGATAGTTTCTTGAAACCCTATTTACAGAACTTGTTTCATTTAAACCTGTCTCAGAGCCCACCATGTGTGAAAAACCTTTCCCAGAGAGTGTTTGTTTAAAACAATCAGTAGCAATGGTTTAACTCTGAAGGTGTGTGAGGCACTGATAACAGTTGGGACAAATAGTAAACTAGAGGTAAAACTTAAAAAGAAAACCAGGGGAATGTTCTTTGTGGATTTTGAAAAGCTCCAACACATTCCTGAGAATGTAGAAGGTCCTGTGCAGGTGTAGGGCTGTGTGCACACTCAGGAAAAAACTGAGAAGGCCCTAATCTCTCACCTCTAGCTGATCTTGAGGCTTTATAAAACTAGGAAATGAAGGCTAAGGCAGAGTTGTAAACTTTCTGGTCAGGTGTCGAAGGCATGTTGAATACAAATACAAAGCTGGTCAGCAAAGAATGGGAGACTTATTGGATATGGGTAAGAAGACAACCTCTGCCCAATCATTAGTTAACTAATATGCTAATGGAGCAGAAATGTAAGTGGCCACACATGACAAGGAATACACATATTACAGAATTAGTTGAAGAAAGTCACCAAATAAGCAAAAAATAACAACAAATAGCTACCAAAAACCCTACAGAGGGGAGAGAATATGATTCTCAAAGTATCCAAATTATATTATTTAAAATGCCCCTGCAAAGAAATGAGAAAAAATGGCCCATATGCAGGTAAGACAGTATGAATAAAATCTATCCCCAAGAAAGCCTCAGTGCTGGACTTAACCAGACAAAGAATTTAAATAAGCTATTTCAAATATGTTCAAAAAACTAAAAGAAAACCATATCTAAAGAACTAAAATATGATAATGCTACCTCTCCACCTAAATAATACCAACAAAGAGATAGAAATTATAAAAACAGAACAAAATAAAAGTATAAAGTTAAAAGTCAGATAATTGAAATGAAGAATTTGCTAGAGATGCTGGTGATTGAACAGAAAGAATAGAGCAGCAAGAGGAAAGAATCAGTGAACATGAAGACAGGTAAGTAAGGTTATCCAGACTAAAGAACTGTTATGACAAAATTACATTTAGAAAACATTTGTCAAGGTTATCTAAGTTATCAAATTAATTGATAAAATGTTTATTATAACTCTATTACCTGTGGTAATAGCTCATCTTTTATTCTTTTTATTTGTAACTTGTGTTTTCTTTATTTTTCCCTTGAACAATCTCTCTAAGGTTTTATCAATTCATTAATATTAAAAAAAAATTGGTTTTGTCCATTATCTCTTTTATTTATCTCTTTTCTGATTTCCCTATGGTTTTTCAATTTTGTTTTTCCTTATTTTTGGCAACTGGCTGGTACAAGTATTGAACCCTGGAACTTGGTGTTATCAGCACCACACTCTAACTAACTGAGCTAACCAGCCATCCCTGTTTCTTTTCTATGTCATTGATTTCTGCTCTTGTGTTTATTATTTCCTCTCTTCTATTTACTTTAGGTTTAAGTTTTTTCCCTATGTTTTTAAGGTGAAAACATAAATTATTAATTTTAAAATCAGTCTTCCTTTATAATATAAGCATGTGGAATTGAAAATCCCCTATAAGCACTGCTTTAGCTGCAGCCTACACATTTAAAGCTGTTATATTTTTATTATCTTTTTGTTTGAAATGTTTTCTGATTTTCCTGGTAATTTCTCCTATAACCCATGGGTTATTTAGAAGTGTGTTCCTTAATTTTTAAATATTAGGGATATTACAGATATCTGATTGAAGCTGATGATCTGAAATTTGATGATATATGTTTTTCTGGACAAGAACATGGTATAGTTTGGTGAATGTTACATGTGCACTGGAAAAAATGCATACTCTGCTAGTGTTATTTATAGAGTTCAAAAAATGTAATTGGATAAAGATGTGTTGTTTCAGTTTGCTATGACCTTATTGATTTTCATTTATTGTCAATTGTTTAAAAGTATTTTTAAAACATCTGAATGTAATTGTGTATTTGTCTATTCCTTATTTTTAGCTCTGTCCATTTTTGCTTCATTTAGTTTGAAACTCTAGGCATCAGAGGAATGCTGCATTGCACAACTTTAGGGAGCCCAATTCACTCCAAATAAAACACTTCAATGTGTGCCATTTACGTTCTGTTCTATATGCACAGTATTCTAGTGGAATTCCTAAATCTCTGTGGCTTTGCAAGTTTATTTGGTATTCCATTTTAACTCCTCAATAGACATTTTTACTGTTATCTATTTGAGTCCTGGCCTATAGGCTATGAGTAGAATCTTTTTGAATCACTTCCAAGCTGAAGCATATAGGAGTAATTGTGAGATCTCCATGCTCTCTCTCCCTGAACTAAGTGACCGTTATATAAAAACTTTGGGTTGAGATGGCAAAATCACACAATCGAAGCAGCCTGGACTGCCCCATCACTGCAGAAGGGCTGCCTAAAGCTATAACACTTTTTGTGTGAGTTAAAAATAAACTTTGGGTGTGTTAAGCAACTGAAATTGTGAGCTATCTTGATTAATACAGGAACTGTCTTAAATAGATTCATTATAATTTATTCTTTGTTATAACTAGATCGTATATTTCTCACTGTCTGTATTTAACCTAGTGTGAAGGTTTTGAAATACTCCTTGTCTACCTAAAGAGAGTGAATAGCATACCCCCTGGATCAAGCATAGATTGAGCCTGGCATTAGTGTTTCAACCTCTTCTCCAACTTAGTAATGGAAAAACCTGCCCTTTCACATTGCCCTGATCTGGGACTGCTGAAGTCTGCAGGTGCCACAGGCCACTTCTCTGGCCTGAAATCTAGGAGGGATTAGAAAACCACGTTGATTAAAATATGCACATTACAAAATACAATTTTTATTTGACTTTCATGCACATGTCTTTGTAGCTCACATGGCTTTCAGATCCTGCAGGTTGATAGTTAAAGGAAGAGGATCCAGACAACAGAAAGGCTTATTTTGTTTTCTCCCCACCCCCCCACAGGAAAACAAACGGAACACAGGCTACAAAGGTAAGTCAGCTTTTAGTATTTGAAAAGCAATAATTTATTTGGTAAAAGATATGGTGAAAGCAACATCATGGCTTTGTTTCCCACGGACCTGCTCTGTGTGAGTCTCTGGAGATTCGTACCTGGGAAGACTCCAACTATGTTCTCTCAAGGAGTTTCCTGCCTTTGGTGGTTCAGGGAGAGACAGACATATTTAAAACCATAAAGGGTACAGTCTCAGTTCTCTTTCTTTCATATTCTTTACATTCTCCCAAGGCAATCTTTCCCATCATATGTTTCAACTTTCATCTGTATTTTAAGGATTACAAAATCTGTAAGCCTGGCCAAAATTTCTCTCCTGGAACTCCAGCCCTATATATCTAACTGGATAGTAGGTAGGAATAGCCGGGTGTATCCCCAGGGGCAACATTAATTCAATGTGTTTAAAGCTTAACTCATCATCTTTGTCTTCCAAATCTGCTTTCCTTCTGTAGGCCCTATCTTGGTACAAGTATTTGCTTAAACAAGTTTGTAAAATTTACTTCAGATCACCTAATTGAACTCCTTTATTCTTTCATTATTTCCACAGTCTACAAGCTGCATTTCTGCCTCAGAGTCTTTGCATTTGCTCATTCCTTAAACTAGAAGGCCTCTTTTCTAGATACCTACATGTCTTGCTCTTTGACTTTCTTTAAGTCTTTTTTGCTAATTTTTTTATTGGTTATGAATATTAATGTGATACAAAGCTGATTGTAGCCCCTCATGCCCAAGATGTGAAGGCCAGATCCATACTGGCAGCATTCCCATTACCACAAGTTGCGTTTGTACCCCCACATCCTCCAACCAATTATCCCCAACCTCCCTGCCCCTCCCCCTTTCACCACCACTCCACTTTGTATCCCAAGGTATGTTCTCTCCCTCTGGAAGTACAATGAACCACTGTGGTCTTTCTTTCCTTCCTTCTGTCTCTCTTAGCTCCCACTTATGAGTGAGCACATGAGGTATTTATCCATCTATGCTTTGCTTATTTCACTCAATATAAGTTTCTCCAGGTTCATCCATGTTGTTACAAATGGGAGAATATAATTCTTTTTTATGGCAGAGTAGTATTCCATGGTATATATATACCACAGTTTCCATATCCAATCATCCATCGATGGACATTTAGGTGGGTTCTATATCTTGGCTATTGTAAACAGAGCTGCAATGAACACGGGAATGCAGGTATCCCTTGGCATGATGAATTCCATTCCTCTGGGTATATACCCAGAAGTGGGATTGCTGGATCGTATGGAAGATCTATCTGTAGTTGTTTGAGAAACCTCCATACTATTTTCCATAGTGGTTGTACTAATTTACAGTCCCACCAACAGTGTAGGAGTGTTCCCTTCTCTCCACACCCTTACCAGCATTTGTTATTTTCCATCTTTTTGATTATAGCCAGTCTACCTGGGGTGAGGTAATATCTCAGTGTAGTTTTAATTTGCATTTCCCTGATGACTAGTGATGTTGAGCATTTTTTCATGTACCTGTTGGCCATTTGGGTGTCTTCCTTTAAAAAAATGTCTATTCAGCTCCTTTGCCCATTTTTTAGTTGGGTTATTTGTTTTGTTTACTGTATAATTGCTTGAGTTCCTTGTATATTGTGGATATTAATCCCTTGTTGGATACATAGTTAGCAAAAGTTTTCTCACACTCTGTAGATTGTCATTTCACTCTGTTGTTTGTTTCCTTTGCTATGCAGAAGCTTTTTAGTTTGATATAGTCCCATTTATTTATATTTTTATTTTATTTATTTATTTATTTTTTTGCTGTTTGTGCTGTCGGGCTCATTTTCATAAAGTCTGTGCTCAGACCTAGTTCTAGAACTGTTTCACCTAATTTTCCCTTCGTAGTTTTACAGTTTCAGGTCTTATAATTAAAATTAAAATCCATTGTGAATTTATTTTAGTATATGGTGAGAGGTGCATATCTAGTTTCATTCTTTGGCATATGGATATCCATTTGCCAGCACCACTTGTTGAAGAGGCAGTCTTTTTTCCCCAATGTTGATTTTTGTTGCTTTTGTCCAATATCAGATGGCTGCAAGCCTGTGTGTGTGTTGGGGGGGTGATTTCTGTGTTCTCAATTCTGCTCCACTGGTCTGAATGTCTATTTTTATGCCAGTACCATGCTGTTTGTGTTACAATAGCTTTGTAGTATAATTTGAAGCCAGGTAGTGTTATGCCTCCAGCTTTATTTTTTTTGCTCAAGATTGCTTTGGCTATTTGGAGTCTTTTGTTGTTCCATATGAAAGTTAAGATTGTTTTTTTCCATTTCTGTGAAGAATGCCATTGGTATTTTGATGGCGATTGCATTGAATCTATAGATCACTTTGGATACTAAAGACATTTTCACAATGTTAATTTTTCCAATCCAAGAGCATGGAATATCTTTCCATGTTTTTGTGTCTTCTTTAATTTCTTTCAGTAGTGTTAATTTTCACAATGTTAATTCTTCCAATCCAAGAGCATGGAATATCTTTCCATGTTTTTGTGTCTTCTTTAATTTCTTTCAGTAGTGGCTTGTAGTTTTCATTGTGGAGATCTTTCACATCCTTGGTTAAATTGATTCCTAAGTATTTTATTTTTTGTGTGACAATTGTAAATGGGCTTAATTTCTTTATTTCTCTTTCTGTTAGTTCATTATTTGAGTATATAAATGCAACTGATTTGGGGGAATTTATTTTGTATCCTGCAATGTTACTGAAGTTATTAACCAGCTCTAGGAGTCTTTTGATAGAGTCTTTGGGTTTTTCTATATATAGTATCATGTTATCTGCAAATAGGGAAAGTTTGACTTCATCTTTTCCAATCTGGATTCCCTTTATTTGTTTCTCTTGCTTGATTGCTCTGGCTGGTACCTCCAGTACATTTTAAATAGAAGAGGTGAGAGTGGGTATCCTTGTCTTGTTCCTGTTCTTAAGGGAAAGGCCCTCAGTTTTTCCCCATTCAGAATGATACTGGTGATCAGCTTGTCATAGATGGCTTTTATTATATTGAGATACTTTCTTTCTATACCTAATTTGTTGAGAGTCTTTATCATGAAGCGTTGTTGAATTTTATCAATTGTTTTTTCAGCATGTATTGAGATAATCATATGGTCTTTGTCCTTGAGTTTGTTGATCTGATGCATCACATTAATTGACTTTTGTATGTTGAACCATCCTTGTATCTGTGTGATGAATCCCACTTGATCATGGTGTATAATTTTTTTGATGTGTTGCTGTATTCTGATTGCTAATATTTTGATGAGGATTTTTGCATCTTTGTTCATCAAGGATATTGGCCTGTAGTATTCTATTTTTGTTCTGCCTTTATCTGGTTTTGGTATCAGAGCTACATTGGCCTCATAGAATGTTTTTGGGAGAGTAGCTTCTGTTTCAATTTTTTGGAATAGTTTGAGGAGATTGGTATCAACACTTTTTTAAAAGTTTGATAGAATTCAGGGCCAACCCCGTGGCTCACTCAGGAGAGTGTGGTGCTGGGAGCACCGAGGCCACGGGTTCAGATCCTATATGGGGATGGCTGGTGCGCTCACTGGCTGAGCGCGGTGCGGATGACACCAAGCCAAGGGTTACGATCCCCTTACCAGTCACAAAAAAAATAAAAATAAAAATAAAGTTTGATAGAATTCAGCTGTAAAGCCATTTGGACCTGGACTTTTCTTTGTTGGAAGGTTGCTGATTACCACTTCAATCTTGTTGATTGTTATTGGTCTGTTCAGGTTTTCTGTCTCTTCCTGGTTCAGTCTGGGTAGTTTGCATGTGTCTAGAAACTTATCCATATCTTCCAGGTTTTCATATTTGTTGTCATCCAGTTGTTTATGATAGTCTCTAATGGTTCTTCATATTTCTGTGGTATTGCTTGCAATGTCTCCCTTTTCATTTCTGGTTTTTGTTATTTGGATCTTCTCTATTCTTTTTTTGTTTTGTTTTGGTTTTTTGTTAACCTAGCTAATGGTTTGTCTATTTTATTTATCTTCCTGAAAAAATAACATTTTGTTTCATTGATCTTTTCTACTGTTTTTTGGGGGTCTCTATTTCATTCAGTTCTGATCTGATCTTAATTATTTCTTTCTGTCTACTACCTTTAGGTTTGGATTGTTGTTGTTTTTCAAGTTCTTTGAGATGTAGTATTAGGTCATTTATTTGAAGTCTATCTGATCTTTTGATGTAAGCATTTAATTGCAATAAATCTGCCTCTGAGTACTACTTTTGCAGTATTCCACAGGTTTTGGTATGATGTATCTTTATTTTCATTAGTTTCTAGAAATTTTTTGATTTCCTGTTTAATTTCTTCTTGGACCCATAGGTCATTCAGGAGCCTATTGTTTAGTTTCCATGTATTTGTATAGTTTCCTGAGTTTTGCTTACTATTAATTTCTAGTTTTTGTCCATTGTGGACTGAAAAGATACTTGCAATGATTTCAATTTTTTTAAAAATTTGCCCCAACTAGATTTGTGACCTAATATGTGGTCTATCCTGGAGAATGTTCCATGAGCTGATGAGAAGAAAGTATATTCTTCAGTTATTGGGTAAAATGTTCTGTATATATCTGCCAGGTCCAGTTGGTCTAAGGTGTGGATTAAATCCTGTGTCTCCTTGTTGATTTGTTGCCTGGAAGATCTGTCCCATGCTGAGAGAGGAGTGTTCATTTCACCCACTATTAATGCATTAGGTCCTATTTCTTTCTTTAGGTCTAAGAGTGTTTGCTTTCTATATCTTGGTTCTCCCGTATTGTTTGCATATTTTTTTTAATGATTGTTGTGTCTTCTAGCTATATAGATCTTTTTATCATTATATAGTGGCTTTCTTTGTCTCTTTTTATGTTTTTTGGCTTAAAGTCTATTTTGTCCAATATAGGAATAGCTACTACTCCTTGTTTTTGGTTTCCATTTGTGTGGTATATCTTTTTCTATCCCTTCACTTTTAGTCTGTGTGTATCTCTACAGGTGAGGAGGGTCTCTTGAAGACAGCATACACTTGGGTCTAGCTTTTTAATCCAATCAGTTAGTCTGTGTCTTTTGAATGGGGAGTTTAATCCATTCAAATTTAGGGTAGTTATTGACAAGTATTATTTAATTCCTGTCATTTAATTGCTTTTTGTTTATATGATTTAAATATTATTTGATTATTACTCCCCTTTTATTTCTCTTCTACAATGTTAGTTGGAAATTTACTGTGGCATGATTTAGCTTCTTTCTCTTTCTTGATGGCATTTTTGTTTTAATGGTGGGTTTTGCTCTTTCTTGTGTTTGTGATAGTGGTCATCATTATTCAGATTCCAAAAGGACTCCCTTGAGTATTTCTTGCAGATCTGGATATGTGGTGGTGAACTCCCACAACTTTTGTTTGTCTGAGAAATACATTATTTCTCCCTCATTTCTGAAGGAGAGCCTTGCTGGGTAAAGAATTCTTGGCTCATAATTCTTTTCTAGCTTTTTGAATGTATCATTCCACTTTCTTCTGGCCTGTAAGGTTTCAGTTGAGATGTCTGCTGTTAGTCTGATGGGGACTCCCCTATAGGTGACTTGATGCTTTTCTCTTGCTGCTTTTAGAATTCTCTGTCTTTTTTTGTGTGTGTGTGACCGCGCTCAGCCAGTAAGCGAACCGGCCATCCCTATATAGGATCCGAACCCGCAGCGGAAGCGCTACTGCGCTCCCAGCGCCGCACTCTCCCGAGTGAGCCACGGGGTCAGCCCAAGAATTCTCTGTGTTTGAGCTTTGTAAATTTGACTAAAATGTGTCTTGGGGAGGATCTTTTTGGATTGAATCTGTTTGGGAACTTTTGAGCTTCCTGGATCTGAAGGTCTGTATCTCTACTTACACCTGGGAAGTTTTCTGGTACCATTTCCTTAAATAGGTTTTCAATACCTTTTCCTTCCTCCTCCCCTTCTGGAATACCTACAATTCAGATATTAGAGTGCTTGAGGTTGTCTGCTGTTGCTCTTAGATTTTCCTTATTATTTTTAATTCTTTTTTCCTTTTGTTGTCTTCCTGGGTTATTTTGAAATGACCATCTTTAAAATCTGAAATTCTTTCTTCTGCTTGCTCTACCCTGCTGCTCAAGCTCTCTGTTGTGCATTTTATTTCATTGATTGAATCTGTCATTTCTAGGAGTTCTGCTACACTCTTTTTAAAAGTATTAATCTCTTCATAGATTTCCTCCTTCATATTCTGTATATTTTTTTTGCTTCTTTGTGTTCTCTAATTGAGTCTTCTTTTATTACTTCAAATTTTCTTAAGATCAGTACTTAGAATTCTTTTCAGACATTCAAGGATTCCCTATTCCATGGAGTCTGAAATTTGAGCAGTACTGTATTCCTTTGGTGGTGTCATATCTTCTTGTTTATTTGTGGTTCTAGCGGTTTTTTGGTTGACATTTGATCATTTGGTAGAGGGTTTGCTTCTTCTATTATGCTGACGTTGGCTATGAGGATAAAGATTTCTTCTTCCATTTGTAGGCTTTATGGGTGACTCTTCTTATATCAATGTAGTTGAGTGATTAGTAGGTTACCTGTAGAGTGGCCCTGGCTACTACCATGGTGTTGAATTGTCCTTGTTTGACAGTAGGTGTGGTGGTGGCTATATTACACCACCTTGGGTCTTGTTCCAGAATATGTGGTGGTAGAATAAGCCCCCAGCACCATGTGGGTCCCCTCGGCTCACCCCAATGGGGTGAGGAGCTGCACCTCCCTCCGGGTGCAAGGGGGGAGGAGCTTTTCTTGCAACTTTTGTCTCACTAGAGATGTCTTCTCTAACTGCCCATATAAAATAATAAAATAGCATCCACATTTCTCTCTCTTTCCTCCTCATCTTTCATAGCATTTAACATTCACATATTAATTGTGTGTGTGTATGTGTTTCTTTTTATTTTCACCTCCCCCCATCAGAATATAAGATTGTTAAAAACAAATCTTTGTTTTGTTCACTGTTGTATCTCTGGTGTCAAAAGTTCTTGTCACACAGTAGGCCTCAATTAATATTTTTGAATGATTGAATGAAAGGAGGCAGATAGATGAGCCACCCCAGCTAGACTGTTTCTTTTATCTATCTATCTATCTATCTATCTATCTATCTATCTATCTATCCATCTATCTATCTCTCTATCTCTCTATCTATTTATCTATCTATTTATTTATTTATTTTTTAAAAATAAGATCATAAAACCTTTCCTAGAAGTCCCTGGAATTCTCTTGTCTTAGGCCGAGAGTGAGTTACATCACATCTCTTCAATAAGAAAGGTTGAGAAAATAAGCTTTGGGCTCTTCTCCCGCACAGTTAAAGGAGGTAATGGAGAATCTGGTGCATCATCTGCTGGTGACACCATTCCCATCCATTCTTCACCATGGGGTCTTACCATTTATTCTTTATGTTTTAGTTCCACCATCACTTTCTTGAGAGTCTTTTCCTTGACCGCCTCATCAACATCCACTTCAGGTTCTCTTTTTAAAATCTCATAGAACAATTTTTCAACAGTGACTTATGTCAGCCCTTTCTGCTCCCTCTTCCAAACACCAGCTTTTTCAGATTTTCATTCAGCTGACTTCTCAGCTCAAACAGCACCAACTCCCAGCCCTGTAACTTTGAAAACTATGACTAATTTGTTTTCTTCATAGCACTTATTGATACCTGAAATTATTTTTTTATAAGTTTATTTTCTGTTTTCCCCAGTAGAGTAAAATATCAAAAGGACAAAATCTTTTACAGCTGTGGGCCTCAGGACCGAAAATAGTGCATGGCCTTTGATAAAACTAAGGTTTATTCTAGTCCTCAAACATCAAATTTGGAAGACATATGAGTAAATAAACCAATAGTAAAATGTATGCTTATATGTGTGTTTTTATCTCCCTCCAAATGAATGATTGAGTAATGTGAGTTCAAAGGTTTTTCTCACTTAAAGTCTGATGGTAAACGTTCAGAGTCAAAAAACATTGAAATCTAGGGCTATGGTATTCAATTCTGAAAACTGTCCAAAGGAGTCAGAAAACTGAATTCAACATTTATCACAAGTTGATAATATCTTAATTCATAGAGAAATGTATAAAATTCCAAATACAGATATTCAGAAAATGTGGAAAGTCTCAAAGAGCCATATTAAAACTTTGGTTAATAATTTACACAATTCCTGACATGTAAGGCATCAGATTTAAAAGGGATGTAATGTCTAATCATGTAAATTGACAATTGGAATGTCTACTCAGGATTGAAGCCATTTTGAAACCATGATCATTTTTTATTTTCCCTAAAGTTACCTTTTTTATTCTTCCCCCTAAATATGAAAACAGAAAATTTGGTTCCAAAAAATATAATTATGAAGTCACATTGTAAGTGAGGATAATAATTTTACAATTTGAGTAGTGAGTAAGGAGCTTGCTGATAGTGCCGGGCAGCTCCAAGGCTCTCAACCTCTCTCCACATCAATTTATAAGACTCCAATAAAGGGTAATAGATGAGCTTAATCAAGAGGGAAATGTAAGTGACACTGCCAAATGTAGCATCAATAGTAATTTCAAGCTGAGTAGCTAACAAGTACTGCCACAGAGCATTATACCACTTCTAACTCCAGGTAAAGTTTCTTGATTCTGGTAAGGAATGTGGTCTAAAGAGCACACGAAGATCCCTGGGAACTTCTTAATTTTCAATGCCTCAGATATGGCAGGACCAAATGGTGCCTTTGTACTCAGCTACTTCATTATCATAACCACCAGGAAGTTTTATCAGATTTGTACTCTCGGATCCCCAATTTCCTGTTTCAGAAATACAGCTCTTAAGGGTGGTCCCTCTCCCACAATTACTCCATAATACATAATTCCCACAGTAGCTATGGAAACCTGGGTTTTCAACTGCAAACATCATGCATCTATTAGTACTCCAGGAATTCCTGCTAGATATATTCCAAGACTCTCTTAAAAGAACCAAATTACTAAGGGCAAAGAAGGGAGCTTAGAAAAGTATAGATATAGTATTTTCCCACATGAAGAACACAAAAAAATGGAAAATGAAGTGGTGGAAGAAATGGAAGAAGAAGAGGAGGAGGAGAGGAGAAGGGAGAGAGGAAGAGGGATCCACTTAAGACATTTAGGACCAGGAAGGCCACCTGCTTTTTTGAGAGTTATTACCCCTTTTCTTTCTATCCTCTGGCACCAATAGGACTAAAGCCTAATTTGAATGTCACCTCTTTCGATTGTCCTTGCTTCCCTCTAAACTTAGTAAATGTTTATGTAGTTCTTTCTACTATTTATTACTATTATCGAAATTTTCTACTATTGAACACATGCTTTTCTGTTTTGTCTTCACAACTAGAAAAATTTGCAGTCTTTCCCCCAAAAGTATGTGACATGCTTCTAGGATCACAGAATGTTCTCCATGAAGATTTTTCTATTCATTGTTGGATTAATTGATTGTCTTTCATATTCTGCATTAGCCTCTATTACAGCATATAGAGAAGCTTTTGTTTCTCACTGTCCCACTGCTGCAACCTCCACCCCCACCCTGCCTCCCACCACATCTCAGTGGACAAACACCAAACTTTGATAGGTTCCCACATCTGAATTTTAGACACCCCAGGAAAGGGCAGCCCAGTTAAAAACATTAGTTTTTTATTTGTCTCTGTGTGGTTTTGATATATTGGAATTTATTCTCTAGAGATACTCACCCAATGAATCAAAAGATTTGCAATTCTCTCATCAGAGTAGTTCTTAATCCCTTTCCATCATCTTAGCTTCAGTGCCAAAGCTGTGAGGAAGAATTAAATTATTCCTTCTTCATACAACTTTAATGCTTTTGGGGGGCATCTCAGTATACTGGGCAGACCCATTGCAAAAATACATCTACAGATAGGTAGTTTGTTTTTCTGTTGTCGCCATCAGCAATAAAAGAAGCAACTTCATTTTTCAGACAGTGTTCTGGTTTTAATTTTCTGAAAAAAGAAGGAAGGTGAAAAAGACTTGGAAAAACCCTGAAAGGTATTCATGCTTTTTTCAAGGGCTTGGGTGCCTGACTCTAAAAGTTGGCTTGGCTCATAGCAGTTTCCCAATAAATGTTGACTGAAGTAGATTTGCACAGTACTTATTTTTGGTTAAAGTGCCTCAGTACTTTTTAAGAGAAAAAATTTATGATTGTCAATACTGTTGGCTACTTTTCTGACCAAGGCCATTTTTCAAACATATTATCCATGACATCCTTTCAAGAGGGTAAAATTGGTAGCCTTGAGGGTAAGCTTTTGCATATACCAAAATTTCCAGTTTCCATCCTTAATCCTATATATTTCTATACCCTCAGCTTACATAATTGTCTGGAATCATTCTCCATGCTAATCACTAGCTCTTATAATGAGAGACCCATGTGGGCATCCAGTTCCTATTCTACTGAAGTCAAAGAAGCAAAGCTCAGTAAAGATGGCTTTGGAGGACATGCTAGGGATTAACTTGCACTTCTGACACTGGTGGGGAAGGGCACAAAAGTGTACATCTGTCCTATTTCCTTCATCTGGGAATTCTGCCTGTGGCTCTTATATGATCAATCTCTACCAGGTTGGCTCATAATGACTTCTAGTACTCGGTGGAAAAAACTGAGAAAGCCAGTCCATAAATATTTGCCACATGTACAATTTTTAGCATTCTTAGTTGCTTACTGTTTCCATTTGACTAATTTCTTTATTTTCATGGCTGCTTCTACCTGAATGGACAAAGGCCTTTCTTTTGAGCTTGACAATCAAGCCCAAGATATTCTCTCTCTCAGATCATGTCAAAGAAGAGTCTCAGTTCCAAGATTATGAAGCATCCCCCTCGCATTTTCTCCTCAATGCTCAAAAGGAAGTGTGCAATCGACGTAAATTTTGGTGTCCTTTTCCCCCATGTATATGAAAAAAAAAATTGTTAGTGCTCCGATTAGATGACTTCAACTAGACCTGGAAAAATCATGAGGTTGAAGAACTTTCTGTACGACAGCTTCTCCCTGTGTTCCTTCTCTGTGTCCTTCATTTCAACATCTCCTGCTTCAGAAGTAACCACAAAATGATGAGGACATAGCCTTGCCTGTCTCCATAGATGAAGTCTATTTATATAAAGCACATTACTATGTTAGTCACTGTGTTATCTACTTCTAAGCTGCCTTCATTGTGAAAACACAACATAAATCTGGCCTCTCCAAATTGTCTCTGAGAAAAAGAATTGCGAGAAAAAAAAAAAAAAAAAAAAAAAACCCTCTCTTGGGTTTTCTTACACTTTTTTTTCCCTTCTAGAATTTTGTCAAAGTTATTCCCAATATTCCCAGCTCTCCTTCCCCAGTAGGGTTTCTTATGGCCCTTTCACCCCTAACCCAAGGGTAGGCAAAGATTCCTGGATATTCTCAGTGTAACAGATGCAGCCTCAGGCTCTCAACAAAACTTTACCAAAACACAAAATGAAAAACTTTTAAAAAGTGATGACAAAAAATATGGATAACTTGAAAACAGTCACAATTTCAACGTGTATGTTTTTGACTTTAAGCATTCCAGTAAAAGGAGAGCAGAACTTTACCTACTGAGTACAAGAAAGCTCCCCTCCATAGATAAGAACACATTAGTCTGGGAATTGTTAGGGTAACTCCAAAGACAGCTTTTTCTTCCCATCTTGATTTCTGGGCCTATTGCCTATAAATTCTGTTACGTTTTTTCATCTTTAAGGTTCAGGATATATAAACTCTAAAATGGAACACCATCTTGGTTCAACCCTCTTGATCAGAAAGTCATGTACACCATTTTTGGTTCTGAGTCAAAAGAATATCACCTTTAAAATGTAGGTCAGTCATGATTGATAATGTAAAAACATGGGACAATGCAGTAATTCAAATCCTAGCTATGCCATGTACTTACTAGCCATGTGATCTTGGTCCTATTACCTTCTTTCCTTGCTTCAGTTTCCTTGTTTATAAAATGGGAAAAATTATAGTACTTACTTCACAGTGTTTTTGTCAGTTTGTTTATTTAGGATTAAATGAATTAATTCAAGTGAAGTTCTTAGAAAAGTCTTTGAATCTTGTTTTTGCTGATATTGAAACTCCAGAGAACAAGGAAATGATTCCTCTCTTCCTGGCCCATCTCCAGCCATCAGTGAAATATTTTATATCATTTTATCATATTTAATTCAGGTCTACCCAAATTCTTTCCCAGGGAAATTATCTTGTAAATACATGCCTATGGCAGTTATGATCCTTTAACCTTTCAATAACAGTTATTCAAAAAATATTGATTGGTCACCTTTTATATTATAGGTGTTATTCTAGGTGCTAAAGATGTAGAGGTGGGTGTGCGGCGGAAAAAGAAAATATAGTACATCCCTGCTCTCATGAAGAAAAAAGCATCAATGCAGATGCTTAGTAAAAATGTCTGCTTTGGAATTACACAGTATGGTAGCAAATCTCCACAGATGGTTGACAGCCAACTATGACTGCAGGTATTCATGCCCTTGTGCAGTCACCCCCAGCATTGGAGCTGGACTGCCCCATGACTCATTTTAACAAATAAAATGTAGTGGAAATAACACCATGCCATTTTCAGGCCTATGCCTTAAGAAGGCTCACAGTTTCTGCTTTTGTGCTTTGAGTTGTCATGTAAGTAGTCCAGCTACCCTGGTAGACAGACCCCGTGGAAAGACCATGTACAATGGGAGAGGCCATAAAACTACATGAGGAGAGAGAACCCTGGCCATCCTTGCATTCCAGCTAAAAATCAGCCTTCCAGCCAACCCCACCCAGGCCCCAGATGTGAGAGTGGGGCCTCCTGGATGTTCTAACTCAGTCACAAGTGCAGGTGACTGCAGACTCAGCCAATGTCACATGGAGCAAAGGGGTGGCTCAGCCCAACCCAGTCAGCCCACAGGATCATGAGAGGAGATACCATGGTTATCGTTTTCAGCTGGGAAGTTTCAAGCTGATCAGTTATGTGTCAATAGAAAGACTAATCACATGGGAAATTCTTTTTCATTTATAGATGGACAACATTGTTAAAATTACTGAACTTTCATAAGGCTGTTTCTTCACCTCTAAAATGGGACAGTAGTAATGCTTCACAGAGCTGATATAAGCACCAGATGTAATATATGTAAAATTCCTGGCATTTTGTGTTAACCAATGGTAGTAATTGTGGGTGGTTTGAAGTTATTAGTTTTCTAACACATTCCCCCGCAAATTTTTACTTCAAATTAAGATCCTATGACTATAAGGCTTACCCCAAGTTGCTGTTCATATTTGACCAAGGCTGCTTCTTCCCTGTATGTGTATGAAGTCAGGGCTGAATGTGAGTAGCCTTCACTCCATACACAGAATTCAGGAGAAAAGAACCTACACCTTATCTGACATATTCTGTATTTTTTAAACAACCCTCTTGCTTTATTTTGTATAACCAAAATTTGTCTCTGCTTGTTATGTCAACATCAAGTAATTAAAATTGTTGTTAAACATGGCATTTCAAAGTTCTCACCCTTGCTTCCAATTTAATGCTTCCTGAGAAGTTTTGGAAGATTTGCCAAGTAAATGATGTAGAATGTGGGATGTTTGGGGTATGACAAATCTCATTTATTATTACTGTCTTCATTCACCCTGGCATATAATACCTGCTCCATGCAGACTGAAATATTGCAGATGTGTTCAAAATAATATTGTTCTGTGGAGACACCTGAATCCCTTATCTGGTTAGTTTCATTTTGAACCCTCACCCACAAAGTTTCTTCATGTGTGTATGTTAAAAACTTGAGCATCTTGTGCACTTGCTCCTGGCACCAGGTGCCACACATCCAGCCACAGAGAACTTGAAAAGAATTTCTGGCATTCCATTGGGTACATAGGATTGAAGAACAAAGAGGCAAAAGATAAAACTAGTTATAACTATTCATTAGTTTTTGGTACATCAGATAATTTGTGCGATGGCTTCGGGGCTTTAATTGAATCACTTTTCCCACCTTGTCTTAATTTTAATTATGCAGCAATCATTTTTACCAACCTGTGCAAAGGAAACATATGAAAATGTGACATATGACAGTATACATTTACCTAAGCTCCAGGACTACAGTGACCTACAGGCAATTAGCTACTGCCTCTAGCACTGAAACGACCAATTAAAGAGTTAACAAAATGCCCTCCAAATCACCCACATGTTCAGGTTTTTTGGACTGCCAGGAACACTGCACTTCAACTGACATAATTTTTGACTGACTGATTTAGTAAGTCTACTTCTGCTAAAATTCCAGATTCATGCCTGTAAAATTGAGGAGTCAGGTTTTATGAGGTGCTTTCACTGTCATTAAAGACGATCCCACCTTAGCCCTTCTCCTAACAAGACAATCTTGCAGCCGTCATTATGAGGCATGATCCCAGCTTGTCATCATGGAAAAAAATGGCTTGCTCGGTCAATGAGGATGGTACTGAGTTCATCTCAAGGATGTAAGACTTTCATTCCAGTGGCTATAAGCCAGGTACTAAATGTGAGGAAGAAGGAAAAAAGGAAGGAAGGAAAGAAGGAAGGAAGGAAAGAAACTTGATATTTTAAAATACACTTCTAATGTTTTATAGTAACTACCTTATAACTCAGATATGAATTAAGCTAAGCAAAAAGGGAAGGAACAATCACTATCATGACACTTTTTGAATGGCTCCAGACTTTGCTTGAGATATTATCACGACAAATGCAGAATCCATACTAGGAGTTGTGTAGATTGGGTTTCCCTGGAAGTAGACCCTGAGATAAGGATATATACAATAAGTGATCCCACAAAGGTTCAGGAGTGTAGTGAGGAAGAAAACAAGAAAGAGAAGAAAGCCAGAACGGGGTGTGCTAATGAGCAGGTTACCACTGTGGTCACCTGATGCTCAGTCCTGCTGGGGACCAGTGGAGGACAGTGTCCAACATATTGAACTGTCCCACCTCAAGCCAAAAAAGCTGCCTTATTTATCCACCAACTCCTGTTGTTCACTAGCCTAGACTGCACTCAGCTGTTGGCTTTCCAGCACTCCAGCCTGCCGCCTAGGAGGCTGCATATGCTCCAGCAGCCAGAGAAGGCCTTCAGGCAGAGAGCTGAGGTGCCTACAGTAGAAAGCCTTCAACATGCACTGAATGGTGAGTATTGCGACTATCTGGGTAGGACACCAAGAGTGTTTGCTATAAAAACTGACACCAAATTAAGTGCCTCCATTATCAAATTTTGTTGTGGGGCTTGCTTAATCTAGTCTAGTTCACACGGTTCATTCATTACACCTTGGATATAAAAGTAATGTTCACCTGTTATAACTCAATTTAATCCCTAAGATCTGTTCTTGGTGTACAACCCTTCAATAGCATCATCCTTGCTCTCTGGGATGTCATGGAGTAGAGAAACCAGTGAAGAACAAGGTGCAACATATGGTTTGTGGAGAGCTCAGTTATTCTCGGCAAATCACATATTGATTTGGCTGGGCACCTGACTGGGGTAAACCTACAGGAAATATGTTTGCCAAATTAAAATGAATTCAGACACAAGGCCTAATAACTAACTGTGTTATGAGAAACAAAGACTACAACAGAAAAAAAAAAATGGGTCTTATGGAAATCACAACCAGTGATCAGAACGCTCTGTAACCTACTTTGGCTGTGACCTAGACATACACATTAAACACCATAAGGAAAAAGATAGAAAAATTGAAAAACACATAGGCTGTGTTGGATCTGGCTTTTGAATAAAAGCCCAAATCTCACAACCTAAAAGAAGCTCTCAACTCCTGTTGTTAGTCTTACCTGAAGAGTCAGTTCTAAAAGGACGTCCAGATACCACAGAAAGAAAAAATCCATTTCCAGATGACTTCTTCTCCCTGATTTCTTGGCAGAAATCCCAAGAAGGTATCAATTTGTCAACAAACATATATGGAGCACTTGTAGCAAGTCAAGAAATATCCACTTGGCACCTACAAACATGCAAGCACTGGGATCATGTCTAAGGCCCAGAGAAACCAAAGTATATGGCTTTGCTGTTTCACACCTGCTGTAGATGGGCTGATAGATTGATTGAATGATTGATTAGGTGATTGAACTAAGTAAATGAATGAACTCCTCTAGCCCAACCTCTCTGTGGACAGTAATCTTGTTTACTCTGTGAAACCCATACCATTGCTGATGCTTCATGCATGTTGTGAACACTCCGTAAATTACTGTTGATGGCATGAAATAAAAATAGTGCAAAGATTGGTTCAGTGTAAATTTCCATTGTAACATCTCTAATTCTTGAAATGCTGTAGCAGTTTTCCCAGTTAAGGTTTAATGGAGTACACAGAAGAGCAAAACACTTTGGAAGTCCATAGCACCAGTCTTTGGCTGGGTCTGCAATTCTTGCTTCAAAAGTTAAGGGATTTCCAACCTCTTCTGGGAAGATTTTCTAGATTAAGGAACATGTGATTTTTTTCACACTTGTTTCTTTCCTTTTGTGCCAGATAATCCTCTACTTACAAGTAGGAGTTTTATCTTTTTTCTACAAGTTGTTGTGGAGTACACTAACATTTATAAAGCAAATGTATTTCACAAGGCCTAGTTTCCAAAGCCCTGTAGTTTCAGGTTTAGCCTAACTTCTTAAAGTTACACATAGAAATGTTAACCGTGCAAAAGACAGGAAACTTTCCCCAGGCTAAAGTCTCTGTTGAAGATAAGAATTATTACACAGCAAAATTGCTGGCTCAAAGGGTAGATGACCTTGGTGCAGGTTGACCTTACTTAATTGTTATGTAAACATACGAAGGAAATTGCTGTAGGGAAAGAAAATGTTTGCTAGGAACAAGCTTTTGTTGGTGGGTTGACTTAACCTTTTGCAAATTGCATTATGGAATGTCACTTTGTTATCTCACTGATGTTATCAGCCCCTATTGTTAAACTATACAAGTATACATAGTCATAACTCCACCTATGTTCTTTTTCTGTAACTTTCTGGCCTGGAGAATAGATACTGAGAGAGAACCCCAGTTCAGTGTTAATTTCCCAAAGGTGGAATGCCTCTCTCTTGAGGGTTCCAGGAAGTTAACGCCTTCCGGGTGTCTCACTGCTCAGAAAAAAATGGGCTTTGAGTAATCCTTTGCATCTCCATCACCCAGGGAGGAGAGGTGGCAAATTTGTGTGAGGACAAAGAGAGTGCAATAAGTTGTCTTTACATTTATCATCATATTTCAACATTTCATTTATTATATTTTTGATTTAATAAAGTCATTCCACTGCATTTCATATACTTTTACACATTCTTTGGAGAGTGTCCATTCATATACAAATTAGTACAGTCAATAGGGCATAAAAATTAGGCATTTTACTGATCAGTTGTTTTTATTCTGAAAGTTTGAAAAAGCTTCTCAGAATTTTAGTACATGCTTTGGATTTGAACAAATGTACATAATTGTATGAATAGTTCAATTTCTATATAGTTTTCTTTCTCATCTTTTCTGTTTTACTGAGCCATTGACATTTTTTTAGATTAAAAGCTCCTAGAAGGCAGGGATTGTGAACACAGTCTTTACCCCTCGGCAGAATAAATTCTTGTTGCCATGTCTTAGGCTTAGAATAAGTTTTTGAGGGTGTGCTGTTCCTTTCTATAACATTACTGTTTCTCCCCTCTGATCATCACCATGAGTAAATTGGTTTAAGATAGTGTAAAACCTGAGAATATGCTTGAAATATAATTTTTAGCAAATAAGTAATCTATTGAATTAACATCTACTTATAATAATACTGACTGAAATCAGAAATTATTCTTGGGAGCAGATTTTAGAAAAGTGTGATTAATAGAGGCTGAAGAGTAAAGAAAATCCAGGGGGAAAGCAGACTTGAAGACATCTGTATCAGTTATCTCCTGTCACAATAATGCAGCACAACAAACAACCACAGCAGCTTGGTGGCATACAACAATAGATATTAATTTTTTCTGTAAGTCTATGTCTGGGTTGGGTAGCTCTGCCTATCTGAGCTTGGCTTGCTCATGCCTCTGTAGTTGCCTGGCTGGTCTAGCAGGGACTTGGTTGGGGTGACCTGGTTCTGATCCACGTGTTCTCTCTCCCTCCAGCAGGAACATTCTCATGCAGAAGCAGGAATCTGAGAGAGAACAAAAGAACACAAGAACTCTTGAGGCCTACGCCTCATGACCCAACCACACAATCCTTTACACTGCATTCTACTGGCCCAAAGCTATCAGACCAACCTAAATTCAAGGGGTGAAGCAATATACCCCATCTCTTACTGAGAGGAGGTCCAAAATCCTACTGTAGAGAAAATCTACAGAGCAAGGACATTAATCAGAGTCATCAATCTAATCTATTGCTACAAACTTTACTTATTTAAAACAATTCAGATAGGTAAAAAGGGCATTATCAAAAAAAAAAAAAAAAAGAGGAATCATTTCTATTAAATGAATTGAAAACTAATGGGGAAGAGAGAAGAAACCATTATTTTTTCATTTATTCAATAGACATTTACCAGTTGTCTGTTTCAGGCTTCACACTGGGTACACATATGATCAAGATATAGTTCCTATTCTCAGATAGTTCACAATCTCATGTTAGTATGGGACAAGCATCATTTGGATGGTGTTTTGAATATTTGCTGGTCAGTGATAGGATAAATGCTAAATAAAGTATGAAATTCTCAGAAAAAATTCTCTGAGACTTCATAAAATTGTCTTTCGGTGACAATCCTTCAGTGTTAAGAATATGCTAAAAAATGAAGAAAATCTAAATGTCTGTGAAGATTAATTCTAAATGTCACCTTGGTTAGATGAAGGAATCCTGAGAAACCTGGTAAAGCAATCTTTTCAGGTGTGTCCATGAGGGTGTTTCCAGCATAGATTAGTATGAGAGTCTGAGTGGTCTGGGTGGGAAAGACCCACCCTCAGTGTGGGTGGGAACCATCCAATCCGCTGGGAGTCCAGAGAGAACAAAAGACAGAGGAAAGAGGTGAAGCTCTCGCTCAATCCGCTGGAGCTGGGATACACTCTACTCTCCTGTCCGTGGACATCAGAGCTCGAGACTCTTCAGCTTTTGGGTTCCAGAACTTACACCAAAGACACCATCACCTTCCCTGGTTTTGAGGCCTTTGGACTTGGACCGAGCCACGCTACCGGCATCTAGTTTGCAGACGGCCTATCGTGGGACTTTTCTTCATAGTCACGTGAGCTAATTCCCCTAATAAATCCCTCTCATACAATTATAACATATCCTATTGATTTTGTCTCTTTGGAGAACCCTGATTAATACAATGTCCAAGACAGATTGATGTGTACACTCAATTTCCCTGTATAACTCTTTTCTTTTTCCTTTTTTTGTGAGCAGAGCAAAGGATGCACCTCAGCTGGCAGAGTCAAAATACCAGTTTAATGGACCTTCCTAATAGTAAGGCAGAAACTGCTAGTATGATGTAGGAGCCCCTCAGAAATAAGTGACCTGACAGCCCAGACCAGAGCAGGAACCCCCATCAGGTCCTCTGATTTCCAGGTCAGTGAAGACAGAGAACATCTAGGATGCAACCTGTGCATTCTCCCTTCTGTGTGTCATCGAGGACAGGTAAGAGGAAAAAGAAAAATTGACAATTCAAAGTTGTCCATAATTCAATGTTTATGTACCCAATACATATACACACTACATCATACATTTATACACACATTATACTCACATGCACGTTGAACCAATCAATCAACAGTGGAAAATTTTTGGCCTTGAATTTGTTCTTGGAGACATCTCTCAGACCTCTCTGTGGAGGCCGTGAGAGCGGCGTGAAGAGGAAAAGCCTGAGAGCTGGAGCTGAGAGCTCCCTTGATTTGAAAAGTGAATTTCAGGATGAAAATAATCAGGTAGAACCAATGCCACATGGTTGTTTATGTGTGTGTGTGATTGTGTGGATGTAAATGCACGTGATTATGCCTCGGTGTTCTGTGTGTAATGGGGCCTTAACACCAGCTCACAGAAGCTGCTCTGCTTTGAGTTGGTATTTTTTTAAAGAAAATCAAGCCATGATTTTTTTTTTTTCTTCCCGTTCTCAAAGACAAGCAGTTTACAGATGCTGAATCCTTTTTTAGGAATAGTTCTCAATGCATCATTCAAATATCCTTTGAGCTGAGCACACGATATGCACATCATGAATACATATAATCACCATGCTGTCCTTTGTGAAGATTTTGAAAATAGCATCTGAAAGAGCCGACTGTGGGTCTCCATTTGAGGATGTGCATTTGGCGAATGTGGCTGAACTGATGCTGGCCACATATTTCCTCTTTAATGTGCCCTGCTCCATCTCCTGTGGTTTGAAACACTGAACATATCAGTGGTTCTAGGAGTTTAAAAGTAAATCACAAGTTCTGGACCCCTGTAAGAATTTTATGGCTTATTCTGTCTAATGCCAAAGGTACTTGCGGAATTTTAACACATGGCATACAAATAGTTTTTTAAAAGATTGTCACCTTAAAACTAGCTAATTTCATCCTCTTTTAGGTTTGCTTGGGGCTGACATAAACAAATTTCCAGAGCCTGATGTTGCAAGCTATATTGCTACTGTCTATCTACTAGAAACATTTGCAAATGCTCAAAGTACAATTGGACGACAATCCAGTCGGAAATCATCTTTCTTGCTATCACTGTGACTCATTGTTAATAAGCTGAGGATTTCTTCACCCTCTTCTTCAGAAATATACAAGGATTTAAAAGAAAAATTAAACTTCCCTGGAACTCAGAAAATTCCACGTTAAAGGACTGTATGTACATCTTCTTTCTCTTCCCAGTTGAGATATAGGAAGGTCTATAGGCATTTACTTCTTTCCACCTCTTCATTCATCTTCCTATCCTGGAAATCTGGGATTAAAAACACCAGATCCATAAGGTAAGAATCTTACATTCTCTGGTTTAGGGCACATAAGGTTTTCTGATAAACTCTTTCACGTAAACCTGAAGCTCATTTGTACAAGGTGGTACCCCAAATGACTTCAGCTGCCCCAGCCCTTTTTCCAGACCCAGTGGTCTTTACATATTTTTGATCTGTGAAGCAACAGATATCCAAAATCATGTGTTATTTGACATATAAAACAGAACATGAGACATTTACATCTCATTTCCATTTTATAAAGATTGCCTTTGAGATTCAAATGGTGGAAGAATTGCTAACAGGAAAGTGCTTCATGCAACCCTCCACCTCCACAAACTAATATTAATAACATTAAAACAAGTAAAATAACATAGTTCATTTATATATAATGCCTGTTCATTCAAAGAGATTTCATATATATTTTTATATATTATAGATAATTCAGAAGGAACAGACATCATTACCTACCCTCTAAAATTCAAAATTTATTTCTCAATCTAGAATGCAATTATTGAATACCTTCTTTGCATTCAACACAATGCTTCTATTTTAGGCCAGTGTGTTTTTAAACAAAAAGTAAAATAACTTCATTATATTAAAAAAGCTAGAAGAATTAAAATATTAAAATATATTAGAAAGCAAGATTCAATTCATAATCAACTTTTCCAGGTGCATGGTGATCAACAAACTAATGGGTATTTTGAAGACCCTACAATATGTTGAGTTACAAATAAAATCTACGATCTATCCTTAACCTTATGTATCTTATAATACATTTGGGGAGAAAATGACAGAAGATTGGAAAAGAGAGAATGAGGCAATAGAGGCTTAAGAGGGTATATTAAATCATCACTGAAACTAGCTCAAGAGAGCAGGCCAGAGTCTGCTGAATCATTTCTGTTTTTTCCCATTAGACAAACCAATGGCAACAGCAAGGCTGATGTTTCCAAGAACAGGGAGAGGGTTCTGATGAACCTCCTTCAAGAGCCCCTGGATGCTGCTGTGCATCACACATGAAGGGGGACACTTGAGCATTTGTGAAGAGGAGAAAAAAAAATACACTCTCTTTTCAATATTCCCTGTAGTCAAAGGATTTGATTACCGTTTGAAAATCAAACAAGCCGTCCTTACCTCTCTAGCGTCACGTCTCATCCCTGACCCCTTCATCACTCAGCTCTAGCTATATTTTAGTTGATTTCAGTCCCAAATATATATCACATTCTCAGTTGCCGCAATACTGCCATTCTGATTCCTCCTGCCTGAAACGTGTTGCTCAACCTTTTATTTTTTTCCGCCCCAATTAACTACTACTTTTAACTCTTCCTTTAATGTAGCATCTTCAGCATGCCAAAAGCCTAAGTTACTTGCTCCCCAACCTTGTCTCCCTATTTCAGCCTATATTGACCATTCTGAGCATTTCTTACATTTCTTTATGAGAATTGAATACTTTAGCACATGGTAAGCACTTAGACTAGTTTCTGGCATATAATATTCAAGAAGTATTAGCTATTATTATTTTCTTGCTGTTCTGTTGTTTTCTGATTCCTTCATACTCTCTCACCAAAAATCTGAGCTAGCTTCTGTCTTGTTAACCAATGCAATCTACTACTTAGCACAGTTCTAGGCATATGGTGAGTGGCAATAAATATTGGATGAAAAAATAAAGTATTTTAATTATACAGATCCATTGGTATTTAGATTTAATACTTTCTCCTTCCTACAGTAAGATTTCCCATGAAACCCCCCCCCAAAAATTATCTTTTTCAAAAAATTATAACAATAAGGAAGACGGAGCAGGAGGAGGAGAGAAGACCTGGTGCAAGTAGAAAATTATCAGACTTCCCATTGCCATAAACAACGAAGAAGTAGTTTGAATTTTGTGGAGCCTGTGATAAATTTGTCTGTGTGTATGTGATTCTTTTTAATTCAGTAGTTTGGGGCCTATTGCTTAGATCTGAGTTCCTCTTTGTGTTTCACAACAGAGAATATCATACTTTAAGATCATTTAGGGTCATAATTTAAATGGAACACTATTCATTTTCTTTCAGAATTTGTGTTTAAGTGTTTTCTTTTCAAGGCTTTCATATGAATCCAAGCTACAACTGAAATAATTTGAGTTCCCCTCCCAGTTCTCATCTGTAAAAGAGGCAAATGATAACTATTTTATGGAGTTCCTACAAGGGTATAGGCTGAAAATGCACCTTCCCTACCCCCGTAAAGATGTTCACATCACACTCCTAGAAACTGTAAATGCTACTTTATTTGGGAAAAGGGTCTTTGCAGATGTGATTAAGTTAAGAATCTTAAAATGAGATAATCCTGTATTATTCATCCAGATGGGCCCTCAATCCAATGCAAGTGTCCTTATAAGAGAAAGGCAGAGGGAGATTGGAGACCAGGAGATGAATAGAAGACAGACACACAGAGAAGGCCATGTGGAGACCCAGACAGGGAGTGGAGTGATGTGGCCACAAGCCAAACTCCCACAGTTACCAGAGATGGAAAAGGTAAGCAAGGATTTTTTCCTGGAGCCTCCAGGGGGAGCACAGCCCTGCTGACACTTCGATTTCATATTTCTGGCCTCCAGAGCCATGAGAGAATAAATTTCTTTTAAGCCACGAGGTTTGTGGTAATTGGTTATAGCAGTTGCAGGAAGCTACTAGGAAGGGCCAAATGAATTAACACATGTAGAACATGCCACCAGTTCCCAAATATTCTCATTCATTCACTCATTCACACATTCACTCATTCATTCAACAAATACGAGTTTCTCCCAGGCCCTAGGACTGTTCTTATACTAGGAGTAGGGTGGCAGAAAAATGGGAGTTAGAGCTGGAAAAATTATACTTCTTGTGATTTTATATAGTATTCTGTCACAAAGTGAGTTTCATTGCCACTGATTCTCTAGCTCTACTTTGTGCTGCTGTTGAAATGCTCTCCTTGTTCTGGTGAAGCACACACATTTCCAATTTTCACACATACCCACCTTCCAAAGCTTCTCCTCTTCACATCTTCACCGGCTCTTCCTTCCAGTGCAATCCCAAATTCGTCCCCATAGACAACGATCTCTAAAGATGTGGCAAATACAAAGGGGCTACTGTTCCTTGCAAAGCATTTGTAGGATTTCTGTCAATAGAAAAGCAAGCCAGCCTTCCTTCTAATTTTGCCCAACCTCTCTCCACTCCGAACATCATTTGTAAACCGAAGGTAGGAACTTGGTCCTTGTTCACACTTATCAGTTATATTTCTTTTTTTGATTTTTCTAGCCCATATAAATGGCTCCTTCCCATGGGAAAGAGCAGAGATTTTAGTAATTTTATGATGGAAACACACTTGCCAGCAACAGAGACTGATTCTAATAATACCCAACTCATGGAAGGAAGATTATTTCCTTGATGGAAGTCTTTCCTCTTCAATTTTGATATAATAGAGAGTAGGAAACAAACTTTGTAACACTACGGCACCTACTATTTGAACGTAATATCTTGCTGCAAATAGGATTTAAATTATGATACACCTGTAACATTTGTATTATATTTACCTGTGTCACTGGGATAAAACTATGTCACTCTTTTGTTTTTTAAACTAAGTCTTTACTTTTATAAAATACATTTCTCATCAGCAGTTTTTTTCGCCTGCTATATTTTGTAAAAATCCCTAGAAGAAATGTTTCTTTCAGGAAGTGATGGCTATGACAGAATTATAAACAGCCAAATGTATCCAGATTAATATAAATGTCCTGGATGTGTCGATTTGCCCCCACCAGAAGTGATTCTTTAATAAGATTGAGCAATTTACCTGAGAAAAGCATTTGACAGAGACAGAAACTGTGTCACTTGTCCAAAGGGAGGACACAGAGAAATAGTTTCATCTGGCTCTGCTCAGTGCTTGACTCTGAGCTACATGTCGTTCATGTTTTTATCCATCACACTTGAAGCATTGCAGTTGTAGCCAACATGAACAAACTGCAAAGCTCAAGAGTGAGCACTGTCCCACCTAGCAGACTGTTGATCGAATAGACTTCAAGGGCTTGGACAAATGAATGTGCTCTATTCAAGAGGAAAAGGGAGCCAGAAGAAAAGTAATGATATTGACTACCAGGCACTATTAGGATGGGTAGTTCTGTCTTTTTCTAAATCTTTGAATCAGGCTGGGGTCACTGATTGTAATTAGCAACAGACCAGCTCCTTCTCACACACAGGTCCCGTGGGGCTCAGGACAATGAAGCCGGTCTGCCAAATCAGAGCTTGCATTTAAATGGGGAGGGAGATGGGGAGACTACCCTTGGCCAAATCCTCCTGCTGGGCTCTCTCTTGGGTACCAAACAGCCAGAAGAGGGTAAAGGATGGGTGGAAAAGATAAGACAATTGTAAGGATGAGGGGTATAAATTATGAAGCTAGACAAAGCTGCAGGAAAGCATATGGTGACAAAATAAAAAGGAGACGGAGGTAGGGGAGTGCCCAATAACCCAACGTGATAAAATCAAAGAGAACTTTTCAAGGCACGTCATTTTGTTCCCTCTCATTTTCTTGGGCTTTGTATTTTCATAGCAATCTACAGATCATTTTATCACTAAACTTTTACCAAGCACCTACAACGGGCCACTGTATGAGAAACTTCGCTTATACAATTTTGCTTAATCCTCTCAGCAATCCCCTGTGATCAACTATTTTACATATGGGTCTGAGGTTTAGAAAAAGCAAGTCCACCTCTAGTTGTGACAAAGTCATACTTCAATTCCAGGTTTCTCTGACTCCAAAGCTTAGGCACTTTATACTATACCAACAGAGTGAAAATAGTTAAGGGTGTGGTTCATTAATTCCTGCAAAGAGGAATTTTTTTAATCAACACTTTAACTGAAAAAGAAAATAAAAGAAAGAAAGATACAACAATCACAATGATACGTTGAACTTTTAAAATCGGAGAACACAACTGAGGTTACCAGAGGTGGGAAGGGGGGTGAGGTAAGCAAGAACTCGGTAAATGGTCACAAAGAATGATTACATTGTGTAATGACAAATATACTAATTATCCTAATTTGATCACCACATATTGTATACAGGTATTGATATTCAACTCTGTACCTCATAAATATGTATAATCAGTTATGTTCAATAAAAAAAAGAAAAAAAAAGACTAGTGCTGGAACAATATACTGCTTTAAAGAAAATTCCTCCAAGATAAAGGTCCAGAAAAAGATATTGCTTGTTTTAATATTTTTGTGAAAATTCCAGCAGGTGAAATTTCAGGGGATATATTTCTCAAAAGTTTCACATAATGAAGCACCTAGAAATAGGCACTTTCACTGTGAGCTGCCATTAAAAAAAAAAAAAAACTGGCACAGAAACTGTAAAATAAGTGTATAAAATACATACTTTCTGCTAAATTAGTCATCATTGCACATCATACTCTACCTAGCAAGCATCATTTCTAACAAAAGTTTGCAGAAGAAAAAATTAAAATCCAAAACATAATGTGTTGAGTATTATTTTTCTGTAGTGTTTCCCTTAGTGATTGCTTACTCTATTTCACTTTAGGATACCAGGTTTTCAGTAAGAATTTGGGAACTCCCACTTTGAGAAATAGTTTTTCTCCCAATGGGCTTGAAGTTTTGAAATACAACATGAACAACTAGTGATATGTTACTAAACTTCTCACCTCTCAGAAATATCTAGTTACAAGAAGTTTGAGAATCACAGAGAAGCTCAAATCCTTTTGATTTGATGTTAGAATCTGAATTCACCAAAGTTTATAGATAATTAACTAAAAGGAGAGTATAATTGAGCATGGAAAAAATGTAGCAGAACAACTAGAGAATTTCCTTTCGTTAATATCTTCTTCAGTTCCATGCTTGCTTAGAGTTTCCTATATATCTCAGTGACTTCTAATTTTGTTTTTCTCAGTCTTTTAAGACACATACATTTTGATGAGCCTGAATGTATTAATTTGAACTTTAAGCAAATTCCCCACATTCATGTCTACCATCACCTTCTTTGGGAGGTATGGTCACCCCAAAATCAGTGATAATGGGGAGCTTCAATTTATTTTTTAAACCTCTCTACTAGTAGTGAGATATTATAAAGTTTTGACTTTGGAGGCTGAGTTATGAAGGAATACATAATGTACCACTGTTGGGCCCAATGTTTCTGTTTCCCTTACAAATTCTTTTCTCCTCTGTTCCATATCCCACTACCTGGTGTCTTTAAACCACCTTACTGGGGCTCCCTTGCTCTCCTAGTTTCTAGTGTGGTTCTGCCAGTGGGGGGCACTAGTGAGAGATACTAGAGTGGGAGGCTTTATGCTGCCTGTGCATCTTCTCCATGACCTGGGCTGGCAATGGCTCCCATCCAGAGCCCCCTGCCTAATGATGTATTAGTTTCCTTGATCTGCCATAATGAACTACCACCAACTAGAAGGCTTACAACATCAGAAGTATATTATTTCCAGTTCTGGAGGCCAGGAGTCTGAAATCAAAGTGACAGCAGATCTGTGCTCCCTCCAAAGGCTATAGGGGAGAATCCTTCTTTGCTCTTCCAGCTTCTGGTGGCCTGTGGTTACATAGCTCCCATCTCTGCCTCTGGTTTCACATGGCCATCTCCTCTTCTCCTCTCTCACTGTCTGTGTGTTCTCTTCTTCTCATAAGGGGACTTGTTATTAGATTTAGGGCCCACCTGTATAATCCAGGATGATCTTGTCTTTTAATTACTCCTACAAAGACTTTTTCCAAGTAAGTTCACATTCACAGATTCTGGGTGAACGTGTCTTCTAAGGGACCACCATTGGACCCATGACAAATGGCTGAGCTCGGATGGGTCCCACTCATGGTTCTCTCCTCTCCTCCTTCAGGCTTGTCCCTGTTGCTGGATCCCTTGCCATGCGCTGCACCATCCCTTGCATAGATCCCCTTAACACTGCTCACAGCTGTGAAAAGAATTCCTGCATTAAACTTTCTTCTATTGCATGCAACTTATCCTTGTAAGTGTACATGAACCCTGAGTAAGATAGGAATACAACGTATATGGTATAGTTCTGAGGATGCCTCAGCCAGGCACCCCACCCCTATTCCAAATGGAGTATATCTTCTCTGACTCATCCAGTAGGATTCACTACTTAACACCTGAGAAAGCACTTACAAAAAAAGCCAAAGGGGAGAAGGAACTAATTCTATGTGCTTCTGCTATGTTACAGCGAGATATTGTCTAATTTTGGCACTTTGTAAAAAAAAGGAGGGTAATCATTATAAAGAAGATCTCCCCACCCTCCACTAAAATGAAATGAACTTCCTTGAACATATCTGCTTATGTTTTGAAAACTCCCCCAAATGATAGAAAAATTCAGTCAATTCAGTCAATTAAACTATAGTAAAACTGTTTGTTCAAGACCAGGAAGATCAATCATCTATTCTACTGGCCTTTATAATTTTTTAAATAATTTCTTTAATATTGTATGAAGAGCAACCTACACTCATTTGTGTGTTCACTCTTTTCTGGTGCTTAAACATTAAATCTTTCTCTCATTGCTGATCCAGCTCTACATGAACACATTCAAAGCACAAATTTATTTGTGAAATTAAAGAGAATTCTGGCAAAACATTTTATTAGGAAATTAACTTTTTAGGGAAAAAAAAGAAAACCCTTTTTCTCATCTGTAGAATAATTCGATTGGACTAGATGATTTGGTCTTTAGGGCTGCTTTCTGGGGTGTCCTGGAATTTATATAAGTTGGCCCGTGGAACTAAGCTGCTCTATCATGTTGTCACCATGATGTCACAAGGAATCCTAAGGTTCTAAAGGCTCCCATTGAATAAAGAAAAGTTGTTTAAATTTCCAACTAAATTTGGCAAGTGTTGTATGTGTCTAGATTCAATTCCATTCATGGACTCTGCCTCCTGCTGATAAAGGCCAAAACTAGTCTAAAACTCCCTGTGGACGGTGTTTCTGCAAGTTCAGATCAAACATCTGACCACACCAATGCAGAGACACACAGAAATAGGTCTTACTGCTACTCCTGGATTTCCCCTGTTCTGTGGGATTTAACCCTATCAAATTACATTTGCTTCACAGTTCAGTTCATGTCTCTTCCTGCCAGGTGTGTGTATACCTGGAGAAATCGGATGCAAGTAGTATATTTATATACTATGTTGTTAGTGAAAAGTCTATGTCATCATTCATTCATGTCAAACCTCCTAAGTATGCCATTTATATCTTCAAAAATAATGCTTACTATTTTCCAGGCAAACTTTAAATATGGGATCATCTCTTAAGAATATCTAAATTGATTCTTTCCTATATGGTGTTCACATAACAATTTAAAGAAAGTAGTGAAAGAAAAATGATATTTAGCAAATAGGGGAAACACACACATAAATGTGCATATTCATGCATATACATATGCATATGTGAAATATGTGTGTATATATTTAAAATTATGGTTTGAAAGTCATTTGCCAAAATTCAGGGCTTTGTGTAAAAATAGCTCTGTGTCTGCATCAGTTAGTTTCTCTTGGAAACTTTAAAAAAACATAATATTTTCTGATGGCTTTACCCTGCACTGCCCAGCTACATTAAGATAACAGTAAACTACATTCTTATGGCTGTCATAACATTTACCTTGGTGCTGCTTGCAATGTGAGTAATCTATTAAGATATATAAGGTGCAAAATTCTGCCTTTGTGTCTTGGAGTTCTAGCTATCAGCTGTAACAACCAAGTGCAATTACTGCCAGTGTGGGGCCTGGCTGTTTCCCATGGAGGTCCTCATAGGCCAGAGGGTTTGCAGCATGACCCCTAGCAGCCTTGGCCACTGCCACTGGGGCTGCCCAGAGATCCTTCTCCCTGTCTCTGTTCCCTCTGCTCCCTTCCCTCTCCTCTTTCTTGCCTGCCTGTCATCAATCTTAATAAAATGACAGCAGACAGATGTTAGCCTTTGTAAAGATCAAATGAAATCTACGACTCTGGGGCTGTTCACCAAGGATCAGGGCAGTCTACACCCAACACAGGCACACACACTGGCAACAACCACCTAGAATCAATTTGCCATCCATTGCAAGTGTCTTTCCATAGGCATTGGCCATGCAGCAATGAATTTTGACAAAATTTAGTCTTTCAGTTGCTTTGGAGAGGTTTGGAGATAGACTACTGGGAATTCTTGCAAGTGTGTGTCTGTGTGTGCATTTGAAAACAATTACTCAATTACTAATGCTCAACCTAGAGGAGACAGTATTTAGTTTGGCCACAAACTCATGGTTTTTAACCCTTTCTTCCAAAAATTGAACTGTACCAAGGGCCCTCCTGTCATTTGCCCTTGAATTTTCAGATTTCTCTTAGTGAGCAAACATTACTCCATAGCACAACTATGTTGAATGTGCCCTTGTCTCATGCAATTTCTTTACATCCGTGTACAGGACTATTTATCCCCAATAGAAATGTTTACCTAATCTGGAAAATGTCAGGCCATATGGTGTACATTGTATGAATTTCATCCATCCTTTTTAACTCTTTCCGAAAGTCTTTTTTTCCCCCTGCTGCCCCTTTGTTGTGGACCAGGCAGAAATGATTAAAGGGGGATGGAAATCAGAAGAGAGGGGGCAGGATGGGAAGAAAGCAGGGGAAGCACAGATGGGCATGGGGGAGGCTTTCTTCTTTGTTGAACGTGACATCTTGTAGACTAAGGGCCAAAAAAGTCTCAAGATCAAGGCGACCTTTGTGCAAAGTTAGAGCAAATCCAGAATAAAAAAACAAACCATATCACCAGTGACCAAAAGATGAATATGGTTCATTATTAATAATAACAACCCCACTGGCAACCTGAAATTTAGAAAGACCAAATCACCTTTAGGCTTTTATTTCCCTCATCACTTCCTAGAAATAATGCAGTCTTAACTGCATGAAAAAAAGAGCAACCCTCCGGTACTTTGAGTTGAAGCAAATGTTTCTGTAATGTATCTTTCTACAGTCTCTTGGTAAAAGATAGATAGCTATTTAAAATAAGCGATATCAAGGAAGAATAAACTATTATGTTTGTGCCAATGCTTATTCATGGTTTTATAACAAGACATATCTGTTTTCTTCATATAAATCTTGACTCTATATTTAGAGTTTGCAAACAATGATTCTAGTTTTTGGCTGCCTGCCACTTCTGATAGAAAGCTGGGATAGCCATACTACACTACTATAACATTAAAAAAATCCTAAAATTCCATGTGCAGAACTTCCTAACAGGCAAGAGAAAAATATAAAGTGTTTATATGTATACAGAGGAGAAAAATGGGCAAAAGTTTACAAATTTCAGGGACTGGCCTGAGCAGATACTATTTTGTCAGTAATCCTAAATAAAAAGTATCTACCTAAGCTGTAGACACTGAGTTGGGACTGCATCTCAGGTGTTTTCTAGCCTTTGTTATTCCTGTAATCAAAAGACCCCCCACTCTGTCTTAGCCACTCAGTCAGTTCTTAAATAATGGTTGAGCACCCCCCATGCACTCAGCAAATAGTGCCAGTTTTAATAGTGTTAAAAACAGTATCAAGTAGTCTGATACATTTTAGAAGTTCAAGCTCCCTAAAGAAAAGTCCATGTCTCCTATGTCTCTTTTTTTATATACCTAATATTTCTGAAAACACTTGGTAGGTACCAGAAAGCTGTCATTAACTTAATTTTTTTCTTGGTTCTAGGGAAAGGAAAAAAGAAAGCAATAATCTCCAGCATAGACAATTCCACAAACTCTATAATCTAGTAGTATTTTAGAGGAGTAGAATTAGCTCAGGAGAATTCATTTACTCAATTATAGGTAGTACACTCATTCATACATTCACTCAACCAAAAAATACTACTAAAATGCTACTGTTTGCAAGCACTCTGCTGAGTACTGAGGATTCCATGCTCAGAAACAGGATCTGTCCCAGTCAGCTGAGAAATGCAGCCGAGTGAATAGGCCATCACAGTATAGTGATAGGTAGCATAAGAGGAGATTGCATAGGCTCCATGATCTCTGTGAGGAAGGAAACCTAACTCTGCTCAGGGGTGTTAGGGAAAGATACCGGGGGGTGACATCTGCTGAACTACATTAAAGAAAAGGGCAATTGTGGCAATTCAAGTCAAGGACAGAGAGTCATGTGAGTGGCTTGGTGTGGTCACAAGGTGCAAAAAATGTTGGGGCGAGAGAGAGCATGAGTCAATGGTCACAGATGAAGCCAGAGAAGCACAGAGCTAAATCCTAAAGAGCTTTGGGCATCTCAAATACTGTGGCCTGGGTGGGAAGACTTTGACAGCTGTGCAGAGCCACTAAAATTTGAGAAGGAAAATTTTGATGCAAATGATAGAAAAGCAATCCAAAGACCTTTCTTAACCTGAAAAACTTGCATAAATACAAGAACTGAATACAGTAGCTAAATCATAGCACAGTTCCAAGACTCAAAAGTAAACCCATAATTTTGGCATCACATAAAACTGAAAAATTCCCAGTGGCCCTCAATCTTGAGATTAATTCAGGAAAACACAACTGACTCAGGTAAAATGAGAAAGGAGACTTTAGTAATGTAAGGAAAACTATTAAGTGGGTAAGAAGTCATGATGAACCAGATTTTAGGAAAACCTTTATATTAGTCTGAATAAACTTTGGTCACTAAGTTGAATATATGACTAGTAAATTGTTTCTTACTACAAAAGAGAAAAAGAAAGTAAGAGCATCTGACATAGAGACAGACTCCACCTGCAGTGAATAACCAACCTAGGTTATTTCAGACACCACAATTTTTAAATCACATCTAGAGAGAAAAAATCAAATGCATTAGTTCCATTTACAACCAACGTTGTTCAGCATATCAATTAAAAGCACAAAGTGCTTTCCCCACATTCCTTCCACCCAATTCTCAAATATTTATTGGTGCATTATACTGAACATTTTATCACAATTAGTGTGGAAGTGATACAAGGCACAGAGAACACACTGAGCTTTTCATTATGAAAGTGGATTGAGCAGGACAAAGACTAAATTGTTAATATCTTAAAAACAAGAGCATTAATTATTAAACAGAAGTAGTACTATATGGAATTATCTGTAAAATAAATGGAATGTGCCATTTAGCTAGTTTTTAATTCTCCATTAGTGTATTTCTAATAATAGCCTTGGTAAGTTTTATTGATAGTTGAGAAATATATCACTAATTCAAATGTCATAAATAAGATATTGGCAGTAGGCTCACAAAAATCAGGCTACCCACTTAGGTAGCCTTATCCTTATTTTGAATGAGTCATGATTGAGTAAAATTAAATATAAAAAGTAATCAACAGTGTATTTTGAAATATAGATTCTTCTTCACAGCTAAGTAAAATCAAAATACATAGAACAAGGAAGGAAGGAAGGAAAGAAGGAAGGAGGGAGGGACAAAGGAAGGAATGAAGAAACACTATGGCCAGGGTGGAAAGAAGGAAAAGAAAAAAGAGAGGAAAAAAGAGAGACAATGAGCGAGAGAATGGACGAAAGAAAGAAAAGCTCTGGTCTCTGGATACTCTCAGCTCACAAATCAACTTGCCATGAAAATATCTCTTTATAGAACCATTAAGATAGACAATCAAGAGTTGTGGATTTTCTTCAAAAGAATTCAATTAAACTGTTTCAATGGCTGTTTAAAGACCAAACATAAATGCTAAGTAAGATAAAACACATATTTCTAAAATCCATGTTGTCTACCCAGTAATTCTGTAGGATGCTGGGAAGTCTCTCAGGAAAAATTATGCAAGAGCATAAGGTATGTCCTTTCAGTTTATAAAATTTTCCTTATGATTCTTCCCCCCCCCCACCTGACTGCCGTTTGTTCCTTGTTAGAGTGGGGAATCAGGAGCAGAAAAGGGGAGCTAGGAAAGACAACCCCAGAAGGAAGCGATAGAAAACTCCTTCCTATTTGAACACATTCAAACTTTAAGTGTTTAGTTGTGTTTATGATGGAAAGGAACACAGACTAAAATCATCATCCCAAAGACACCAAACCACCTTAACCAATTTATTTTTCCAACTCAAACCTAATTCTAGGTTTATTTTTCTAACATGCTACACATCAGAGTAATTGCAAGCTATTTGACTTTGCTTCCACATATTATTCTAAAATTTCATCTCAAGGTGTTTTAAAACTGAAGCGTATTTTTTTCAACCTAATGTCCTTAAGATTCAAAAAAGATCTCAAAACTGTATTCTTTAATAATGGATTACACATTGCTCCTATAGCTGAGATTAGGTTTTCTAAAACTGGTGTGTAAAAGAACACTCATGCCTATAGGAAAATAGCAAAAATATCTCCTTCAGCTCCTTCTTATTACTCAACATGTGAACAAAATAATAATTAACAAGCAACAACAATTATGGAAGACAATATTACTGAGCCAGACTCCTCACATGCATTATCTCATTTAATTCTCATAGCTTCCTTATGAGATTGGTGTTTCTCACAGGATCAGCAGCCAGCTTGCTGCTCCAGGAGCATCCCAACAGTGTGCATGTCTTCTGGAGTGGAATAAGTGTCCCTTTGTGGGCTCTGGGCTGTGCACCGCAGTCCCTCAAGGGGTTAATCCATGCCATTCCAAAGTTCAGTGAAGGGACAATCAGAACTGAACAGCAGGGATTTGAGAATGTTAATCGCCGGCTCTCCTCCGATTGGCCCAGAACAAATGCAGGGTACAGTAAATTGTCCTTGTCAGCTCAGCTCACATGATGATATGCTTTATTTCTAGACATGCCTTGAATCTGTCCCCTGAATTTATGTTCAGAAAATAAACACTTCCAGACGGCAATAAAGCATTCAGTTGTGGCTGGCGATTGCACAGCCTCAGACCAACCAAAGCTCTTTTCTTGGGAGGTTTTAAGGGTTTGAGCAGTCTAGGTTCCAAAATCATATTTCCTCCTCTTACCAGCCTGGCACACAAGTGTGCTATCACAAGTAGAACCCCAATTTCAGGCCTGTTTCCTGTTTTTTGCTCTCCCATTCCTACCCTCTTTTTTCCCACTCTAACCTTCAGCATTTTTTTCTGTAAAGACTTTCACTTTGGCCTCCATTCAGGCAAAAACTCCCTATCTTGCCTAGTGACCAAATTTAAAGGAAGTTGCTCAATCTATTTTATCAACCTATTTGATCCCTGTAGTTAACCAGAATAGGTTATGACTAGGGAATATGGCCGTGCTTCCCAAAATTTAGGTAGTCACTTACCACATCCATAATTTTTGTCCATATTTGAGTATTACTTGTACCATTATTTTTTTACAAAAAGTACTTTAAATGAACTCCTATTTTATTGCTTAATCTCGTTCTAAAAAATAAGCTAGGGATTTGATGTTTTCTAATACACCTAAAAATAAATATGCCACTATTACATAATTTTAAATTCATCAAAATATCCCTAAACCCATTGTCCATACAATCTGTATGCATATCACACACACTTGGAGAAACACAATTCTAGAACATAAAGATAGCAAAGAAAATCAAATAATCACAATATAAATAAATAAATTACAATAGTAATAAAGATATCAAAGATTCAGGATATGAGTTTATTTCATAGAGGCTAAATTAAACAGCTGTTTCATTTTCACCTAGGTGACCAATGGGACAACTTGTATTTAGGTGATCTGCTGATTAGATTGTGTATGATGGTCTCTGGGTGTTACTGATAAACACCCAGCCAGCCTGCAGTGTGTGTTTGCACCTTGTAATTTTTATGATCACACTCTAACTCTACCTTGGTATCCTTGGATGACATCTCCTTGCAGCACAAGGCTGCAGAGACCTTGGCAAAACTAAATGGAAGAAAAACAGTCTCTGAAAGAAGCAGTAGACAGGGCAATGCCAAGGGGAGGAGAGCAGGGTCTTGTTGCAGATTCATGTTTCCAGGGATTGAGCTGGGATTTACATGTCTCTTTAAACTAGCAAAAAGGAAATTCAGTGACTTTTGGTTCTAGGTGAAACTCTACAGATGAATATAAGAGGTGTGGTGAGTAATTAAAACAGTGTGGTCTGGCACAGAGTTGCCTCAGATGTCCGCAGTTCGGCTATTAACACAGGTTGCCATTCATCCAGGAGGAGCAATTTTCCTTCATGGAAACCCATCAGGAGGGATTCTTAGAACCTTCTCATGTTCTGTACCGAGATACTGTGACATCATTCCATCTCACACATGCGACAACTTTAGTGTAAGCATTAGGTTGGGATCTTACTTACCTCAAATAAACAGTTGTGGCCTGTATTCCTACAATGCAATTTTCTCTTCCCTGTCTCTCTGCTTATTACTGATGTTATTAGTCTAATACCACTCATGTCAGGCTTAACCTAAACTTCTCATTTTAGAAAGCAAAGAAGCTTTTGTGTTTTCTCAGTCTGACCTCTTGATCGTTGTTGTTCGCAAGCAAACATCTTCCAATTAAGAGATAAGGAAAACTTGGGGTTGTCTAAAATGAACTTTAAGTTAGAAAGATTAAAAGGAATGTTAATATAAGCTGTGAATTGTGATAGCTGTCCAAATGAATTAGAATGAGAGACATAGAATCTTATTGTATTATTCTTTAGTTATTAACTAATGTTTGCTGAGCTCCCACCATATATCAGGTACTTGGGGTAAAATAGTGTACCAGAAAGGGAAAAGGCCCTGTTCTCTAGGAGATTAGGTTCCAATGAAGGAGAAAGACAAAAAAATAATAATAAAAAAATAGAAAAAAATAATGAAAAGAAATGTAACAAAAAAATGACAAACAATATGAAGTAGAGAATAAAATAAATCTACTTTAAATAGTGTGATTAGATCTAAGACTCAAAGGAAAAGGAGCTGTCCACATAAAGTCTATTCTAGATGGAGACAATTTGTGTAATGATCATGAGCAGAAATAAGATTGGTCGATTCAACGATTTGACGGGAGACCAGTGTGGCTAGAGGGTAGTCAGGGATGGCAGAGTGGTTCAGGTAAATCTGGAGCATTAGGAGGGATGTGATCCTGTAGACTTGGGAATGAATTTAGATGTGCTTTCCTATTTGGTTTTTTTGCAACATGCAGTGACAAACTTTAATTTCAAGAAAATTACAGTGGCTGCCGCATGGAGGGTGGGTGAGTGGAGCAAGGGCAGAAGTAGGAAGATGTGTTGGAGGCAATTGCTGTGTCCCAGATGAGAGACGGGGATGGGCAGCAAGAACGATGGCGTAGAAAAGACAGAAAAGTGACTTGATTCAAAGATACATGTCACAGGTGGACTTGATAAATTTGCTCATGGATTAGGTGTGAGGATTACGATGAAAAGGGAGGATCCAAGAGTAATTCCTGGATTTCTAACTTGGACAACTGGAAGCATAGTTGTATTTACTGATATGTGGAAGGCTAAGAGAAAGTAAGTGAGGGAACAGGCTAAATCACAAATTTAATTTTGAATGAGTCATGGTTGGGTCAACAGTGAGGCACCTATGCTGTGATCTTAAGTAGAAAATTGAATGAGTGATCCCAGAGCTGGAGATACACATTGAGAAGTCACCAGCATATGAACTATTCATTAGTAGTGTGTGGAAAGACTACATCCTGCATCTTACACTGTTATACATTTTTGTTTACGAACATTAAAGATATTAAGAGGACATACATTTATTGTTTGTAAATTATAATCCTAATTCCATTTGTTTCATAAAATCTTTCAATATCCTGCTCATCCAACTGAATGGCACATGCACTGAATGGATATCTAATATTTTGAAAGGTAGACTCAATATTTAAAACCTCTGTGACATGCTGCATTGGTGGCCTATAGCTAATCATTGTCATCCATTTGTGACAGAGATGTCTTCACCAGGTACTAGGTAGGTCAATTATCTATTGCTCAAATAATGGTAAGTAAAAAAAATCATCATAAAATTTCGTGACATACAACAATATGCATTTATTTAGCTTGCATAACTTTGGAAATTGTCTGATCTGGGATGAACTCAGCTGGGTGGCCCTACTGATCTTGTCTGGGCACATTTATATATTTCTAAGGATAACCCATTTGGCTTGGTCCAGTTGAGGAAACTTGTTTGGGATGTCTTTGCTGCACATGACTCTCACTTTCCTTGTGGAACCAGTGAGCCAACCCAAGCACAGTCTTATCATAGCAATGGGAGGGACTCAAAAACCTAATTTGCAAGTACTTTTCAAGTCTCTTCTTTTATTACGTGTGTCAATTGGCCAAAGATGGTCACTTGGCCAAACCCAGATGTGGACCAAAGAAGGGGTAAGAATGATCACCCAATATGAAGCCAAAGGAAGTCACCTGGGTGAGTAAAACCAATCTTAGTGGACAGAGGAAATGTGCTTACCCCATGGAAGTGAGGGCATAGGAATCAATATTTCTGAAGAAAAATTCTACATTATCACACTTGGTTACTTTATATATTTCTTATTTAACACTCACTGGGTTTTAAATTCCTCTAAAACCTGGTAAAAACCTAGATACCTAATCTCATTCATTCATCTATACCCAAAAGGAAATTTTAGCTGTAGTTAAACTAGTCTACAGATTGTGCTTAGATTTACATATTATTGTCTCTCCTCAAGAAACCCCCCCTTATCAAAATTACCCTCAATTGTCCTACAATTAACTTAATGTTCAGATTATGTGTCATCTGTTAGTCAAGGGAAAGCAAATGGAATTAATGCATTGAACACTGGGTCAGGCATTCTACTAGGGGCTTTGCCTATGTTCTTTCATCTAATCTTCACTATATCCTGGTAACTTGGGCATTATTTTCCAGATGAGAAAACTGAGATTCAGAAAGTGTATAACTTGTTAAGATCAAATAATTTATAAATGACAGAGAGAAACTCACGCCAAAATCTGATTCCAATGTTCATGCTCTTTCCACGCCTCCACAAAACCAGTCAAATAGGATTTCATCTTCTGAGAACCTTTACTGGTTATTGCTTGTAATGCTAATTTGATGATGAAACATCAAATTGCTTTTAACTCGTCCCTTGGAATCCTGTCATATCACTACATGTATTCTTACATAGCTCTTTAAAGGCACGTGTCCAATCTTTGCTTTCGTTTTAGTTCCCCTGCAGGAAGTAAGAAATGTAGCCTTAAACTTCTGATTTGCACTAGTGTAACTAGTATAATGCTTTCCACACGTAAATATTAATAAATGTGTAGTTTGATGAATCTCAATAGGTTGGTAAATTGCATTTAATATTAATTTATATCCTATGTTTCCTTGCCTCTTAATTTTTAAAACTTTTTTTGAAAAAAATAAATAAGTGGAAAACCATTCATTTTTTACTTTTCCAAATTAGTGGCCATGGGCTAAGATTCATAAGAGGCTGTAGAATGGTAGGTCAGGATAATATATAGACTGTGTCTTCATAAGAGCTTTGTTTTTATTTTCCCTAAATAATAATTGACTCTTGGTATCTTTTAGGAAAAACAATAATTGAATTATAGAGTCAGTGGTTTGAAAACTGGTTAAAAGAAAGATTTCTGAGAGAAATCTCTAGTTATCAGCTCAGAAATTAGTTGATGGCCTCCGGATCACAAGTGGCACTGGTGTTTCATAAGTCTATTAACAATCTGAAAGATGGAAGGAACAGCAGGGCAGCCAATTTATCAAAAAACACATAATTAGCCAGATACTAAACATAGATGTTGCCAAGAACAAGGAGTGGGAGAAACTTGAGAAGACCAAAGGCAGTTAGGTAATCAAGCGCCACAATGGTGAGTGGAATTCAGCATAAGAAGTTCAAGGTAAGACACCCTGGAAGAAGCAATTCACACTACTCATACACAGTACACTAATGGCTTCTGAATTACTGCAGCCTCTCAAGACAGAAATCGAGATGCCATAGCCGACAGCTCAAGGAATATGTTGACGACATACAGAAGATTAAAAAAAAAAAAAATAGGATATCAGGTTGTATTAAGAAGGAAATTGAGGATAATGTGAAAAATAGTATGTCTTTCTTATACATTAAAACATCTTAATAGTAATTCAAGAAATATGGAATTAAAAAGTCACCTTGAGTGTTGCTTTTAAGTTAGGAAGATAAAAGATAAAAAGGAAAAGGGGGGGAGATTCCAAGGAGAATAGTAAAACAATCAAAAAATTGTAGAATTCCATACAGAAAGCATGAGAGATTTTATGTCTTCAGCAGAGGAAACAAAATGGCAAGTGAGAAAAGATTGTGAATGGGAAAAAAAAAGCTTGTGGAACTTTGTTTTCTGATTATCTGCGGATGTGTAAGTAGGCTGGCATGGCAAGATGTGAAATAGTGAAAGGATTTTTGCAATAGATCTGTGTAGATAGGCTGGATGCTGGGCTGGGGGTCAAAATACACTCATAAGCCTTGTGTGGCACTCCTGCTCCAAGCCTTGAAATCCATTGTAATGTCTTTGTTATGTATCCTAAAAAGAAAGGACATTTTTAGTTACAGAATATTTATAACCACCAGGATCCCATTGGAATGCCTGACAGGAAATATCTTTGCATCTAGAAATGATGAAAATGTCTCTAAGTACATTTACAACAGAAGAAGAGTTAGAGTCATAAGATTATTTTTATCAGTTTGGCCACCACTGCAAATATCTGAGTCCAGTGAGACCAAGAAAATTTGTAACTATTAACGTTAATAGATGTTTATTCAGGATTTATTCTTACCCACCAGTATCAATTTCTTGAAAGGAAGACACATGGTATATCTATCAGTCAGAATCCTGAGAAGAACAGAAGCCATTTTCAAATCAAGCATTTAAACAGAGTTTAAGAAAGGGGCTATTTAAAATTTGTGCTAATGTAAATGCACTAGCTTTCCTGATTTCTTTTCTGCATATTCACTGTTGGAGTATAGAAATGCTACTGATTTTTGTGTACTGATTTTGTATCCTGCAACTTTGTTGAAATCATTTATCAATTCTAAGAGTTTTTCTGTAGAGGCTTTAGGCTGTTTGATATATAGGATCATGTCATCTGCAAACAGAGAAGGTTTGACTTCATCTTTTCCAATCTGGATGCCCTTTATTTCCTTCTCTTCTCTGATTGCTCTGGCTAGTACTCCCAACACTATGTTGAATAGGAGTGGTGAGAGTGGGCGTCCTTGTCTAGATCCTGTTCTTAAGGGAAAAGCTTTCAGTTTTTCCCCGTTCAGGATGATATTGTCAGTGGGTTTATCATATATGGCTATAATTACATTGAGATACTTTCCATCTGTACCTAACTTCTAGAGAGTCTTTATCATGAATGAATGTTGAATTTTGTCAAATGCTTTTTTAGTGTCTATAGAGATGATCATATGGTCTCTGTCTTTGATTTTTATTGATGTGGTGTATCACATTTATTGATTTGCATTTGTTGAACCAACTTATATCCCTGGGATAAATCCCATTTGATCATGGTGTATAATTTTGTGCATGTGTTGCTGTATTCTGTTAGCTAGTATTTTATTGAGGATTTTTGCATCTATATTCATTAAGGATATTAACCTGTAGTTTTCTTTTTTAGTTGTATCTTTACCTGGTTTTAGTATCAGGGTGATGTTTGCTTCATAGAATGAGTTTGGGAGAATTGCCTCTGTTACAATCTTTTGGAATACTTATGAATAAAGTAAGCTAAGGATGTGAAAAATCTCTACAATAAGAACTACAAACCACTGTTGAGAGACATTAAAAAGGACACAAGAAGATGGGAAGATATCCCATCTCTTGGTTTGGAAGAATAAACATTGTGAAAATGTCCATACTACCCAAAGTGATCTACACATTCAATGCAACCCCATCAAAATTCCAATGACATTTTTCTCTGAAATGGAAAAAACTATCCTAACATTTATATAGAAAAACAAAACAACATGAATAGCCAAAGCACTTCTGAGCAGAAAAAATAAAGCTGGAGCATAACACTACATGACTTTAAACTATACTACAAAGCTATAATAACCAATACAGCATGGTACTGGCATAAAAACAGATCAATGGATCAATGGAATAGAATAGAGAACCCAGAAATCAACCCATACACCTACAGCCATCTGATCTTTGACAAAGGCACCAAGTATACACACTGGGGAAGAGACTGCCTCTTCAGCAAATGGTGCTGGAAAACTGGATATTCATATGCAGGAGAATGAAACTAGACCTATACCTCTCACCATATACCAAAATCAACTCAAAATGGATTAAAGAATTAAATATACACCCTGAAACAATAAAACTCCTTAAAGAAAACATAGGGGAAACACTCTAGGAAGTAGGATTGGGTATAGACTTCATGAATAAGACCCCAAAAGGATAGGCAACCAAAGGAAAAATAAACAAATAGGATTATGTCAAACTAAAAAGCTTCTGCATAGCAAAAGAAACAACAGAATGAAAAGACAACCAAGAGAATTTGAGAAAATATTTCCAAAATATACTTTTGACAAAGGATTAATGTCCAGAATATATAAGGATCTCAAAAAACTTTACAGCAAACCAAACAAACAAACAAACAAACAAACAAGTAACCCTATTTTAAAAATGGGCAAAGGAGCTGTATAGGCATTTCTTAAAGGAAGATATATGAATGGCCAACAGACACATGAAAAAATGCTCAACATCACTCAGCATTCATGAAATGCAAATCAAAACCACATTGAGGTACCATCTCACTCCAGTTAGGATGGCTAATATCCAAAAGACTGAGAATGATAAATGCTGGAGAGGTTGCAGAGAAAAAGGAACTCTCATACACTGTTGGTGGGACTGCAAAATGGTGCAGCCTTCATGGAAAATGGTATGGAGGTTCCTCAAACAATTACAAATAGATCTACCATAGGACCCATATATTCCACTTCTGGGAATATACCCAAAGGAATGGAAATCATCTTTTATTTTTTTTAATATATTTATTTTTTAATTTTCTTTTTTTTTTAATTTTATTTTGTCGATATACATTGTGGCTGATTATTGCTCCCCATCACCAAAACCTCCCTCCCTCTCCCTCCCCCCCTCCCCCCCAACAATGTCCTTTCTGTTTGCTTGTCGTATCAACTTCAAGTAATTGTGGTTGTTATATCTTCTTCCCCCCCCCGTTTGTGTGTGTGTGTGTGTGTGTGTGTGTGTGTGTGTGTTAATTTATATATTAAATTATTCTCACTTATTGGTGGGAAATCATCATTTTGAAGGGATACCTGTACTCCAATGTTTATTTCAGCACTATTTATAATAGCCAAGTGTTGGAACCAGCCCAAAGGTCCATCATCAGATGAGCAGATAAGAAAAATGTGGTATATCTACACAATGGAATACTACTCTGCTCTAAAAAAGAATGAAATACTACCATTTCCAGTAACATGGATGGGCTTAGAAAAATTATATCAAGTGAAATAAGTCAGGCACAGAAAGAGAAATACCACGTTCTCACTTATCTGTGGTAGCTAAAAATCAATCAGTCAATAAATATGCAAATGGTGGTGGGGGCAGGGAAGAAGACAAAACAATCACAATTCCTTGAACTTGTTAAGACAAGTGATCAGATATGATGTTGATGGTGGGGAGGAGGACAAGGGAAGGGGGAAGAAGAAGGGACATGAAAATCAACCACATTGTATATTAATAAATTAAAATTTAAAAAGTAAAAAATAAAATATAATAAATAAATTCAAATAAAATAAAATTTGTTCTAAGAAAACCAAAAAGGATAGTGCAGTGTCATGTGCCTAGCAACAGCAGTGTTTCTACCCCCTCTTTGTCCAAAGGAACTCAAGGAAGGAGCAGACATCAGAATCTAGGAAGGGTGGCCATATGGAAAGTACCCCCTTATAGCAGTGTGCCTTTAGTCGAGAAACAGAGCCAACACTGAGCAACGTGGCAAAGAGAAGACCAGGGGCAAAAAAAGCATTTAATCTTTCTCTCCTTCCAGTGCATCCTATTGGCCTGGAGCTCAAAGGAGCCTATTCAAAAAGTCCATAAGAATCAGGCTTCCATGTTACAGAGCAAGGAGGAAAAATAGTAGAGGTTGGACCTGGAAGAGAAACACAGATGACCAACTCTTTGTCGGTCTTTACATCTCCATCACTTAAAAGTATCTGGCACATGGTAGATAACCAGTGCCATTTGAATGAATGAATAAATGAATAAAAGTAGATAAATACTTAGTAACACTAAGTTATTTAATAGTACAGAATGCCCAGATAATTAAAAATGTGTGGGTGATGTTTTTTTCATGGTATTAACATAGTTCTCGCAAAAGAGAGAAATTAATAGGGCTGTGAAATAGATCGTCATTTTTTAAAAATAATTTTATTTTTAAATGTTATATACAAGAGGGGGATTTAACATTTTAACATAACCAATTAATGATTACCAAGAATCAAGACAGACAAGTAGAACAGAAAGCAACAAAAGACAAAAAAAAAAATCTGGCTGAAGATCAAAGTCATTTGACTTAGTTCTTTAAAACAGATATTCAATTTCAACTGAGCAGCTCTTTAGTCCATGTCTGCGTGTGACTTATAGGTAAAAAATTGGGGGTGCATTATTGGCTTTCCATGACTGCCTGTGACTCTCAAGTACTGATGGATGGAGTTGATGGCGTATTTTAAATGAGGTATATCTAGGTCGCTCCCTATATTCAGTGGGGAAACATTTTTTTAACAGTTTTGTTCACCGAGTTTGAGAACAGAAGTTTACTTGTGAAAATTTCTAAAGCTTGAAATAACTCTAGCCATCATTGGGACTTCTCTTTATTCAAAAAATAAACCCCTCCTTCTTTCAAGCTATATTTCTGTCTTCTTCAGTTCCAATTCCTTTGAATCCTTTATTGTCACTCAGCATTGAAACTTTACCTTCCATGACAATATTACCTCTGAGTTTACACTCCTTCACAACTTTGTTATACCTGAAATGTCTTACCTGAAACATTTGAAGTGAAATTCCCTTGGGGATAAAGTGTACTTTCAATGATCAACAAATAAATACTAATATAACAAAAAGCAATATGTTATCTTTTTATTGCCAGCAAACAAACAACCTGTGCTATTAGAATGTTGGAGAAAGTGCTGTTTCATCCTGAGTTCAACACCTTCCTTTCTGGCCCAATGGTCACTGTCCATGATGATTCTGAAGACAAATGGTCTCTGCCTCCTTTGGTTTTCTGTCAGGGTTTGTTTCTGGCTTCCTTACAGAGCTTCCTGCACCTCCCACTCCCACCTTGTGTATTGTTATTTGTGCACTTTCTTCATCCCCATTAGTAGATGGCAAAGTCCACTGAAAACAGAGATAGATCTCATCCATTTCTGAAGTCCCTGCAACACCAACAGTAGCATCTCCCTACATTTATAAATTGAAGAATTTGCATCGGCATCATTGATCTCTCTCTCTCTCTCCATTGTCTCTTATTGGCAAAGATTAGTAGCTGCAACAACTGCATATTTAGTGAATTCAGAGAAAAAATAGTAAAGAAGTATTAATACATGCTGCTTATAGAGCTTAAATCATGTATCTGTTCCAAATCAGCTGCTAACTGTAAATAATCCCAGGAAACATCTTACCAAAAAAGCTCTGGCTTGGAATCATGAAGGAATGAAGTCCATGAAAAATAGGGGGCTTGTGTCAGGTGTTCTCATGAAATAAGTTGAATTTCATGAAGCCATAAACACAGTGAATGAGATTTTGCAAAGGAGAAACTAACCATAAGAATGTTTCCTTGTTTTACAGAAGACCCATAAAGGCAGGAATAATAACAATGAACAACAACAGTGAAAATTTATTGACGATTTATATTTGCCAAACCCTATTCTAAATGCACACCTTACCAGCTCATTTATTACTCACAACCTCTTACTTCTTTTTGTTATTACTTGCTGTAAACCCAGCACCTATTGCACTCAATAACAGTTTTGAAAAAAATAAATTCCTTCTTTTAATAAGTTTATCTTCACTCAGTAAATAGGTATGTAAACAGCTCATCGAAATATTTTGAAATAATTGATCACTTAGAAACTGGGTAATTCCATTAAATACATGATGTTTACCATCAGTTCTGCCACAAACTGCATGTAGTTTTGGCCAGTCCACTCTGCACCTTTGGACTTTAAGTGTCTCTTCTATTAAATTAGGAAATTAGATTATTTCTAATATATGTTCTAATTCAATAATTAGGATGATTGAGAATTGATTAGATAGGTTTTAAATTAACTCAGCCTGGAGGGCCCATAAGACACGATTCTTCTTTGGAAAACCATTTATTTTATATATATTGAGGTTCCTTTATAGTCAATTGTACTATTAGTAAACTGTCTTTACTATATTTTCCAAATCCACATCATGGATTCTAGCTCTGGGATATCACCCCAGATGTCACAGTGCTAGTTGATTCAATACTTCTTTCCAAGAAACTTCCTCATTCTACCCTCAAGCAGCCCTGTGATCTGCTCCCACAGGCTACTAGCTGACTCTGTGCCTTGGAGAATAAGCAAGGCAGGCTTCATAACTTTAACACCACCATATCGCTCTGCTTCTTGCCTGCCTAACCACCAAACCATGTGTATCCTTTTTCAGCTAAAAGCACAGGATATCAACGTGTCAAATATTCATCAGACAATTCAACCATAAATTGAGTGTGAGCCATTACTGTTCCAAGCTGGTTTGAGATGTCTGATATACAAGAAAGACTGCCAAATGGATCATGAACAACCCTTTCCTTCCAAATCTCTAGACTCTAGCCTTGTGTTAACCTAAAACAGCAGAAAGATCTGTATCTGAGCCACAAAATCTCATATTCCTTTCTTTCAGCACTTCTGAATTAAAATATAATACTGGTCGTTTAATGTTGTAAGTAAAAGAAATTAGATCTATCAGAACATTTATTTTACTTTATCAAATTATAGCAGAAACACTGTCCACTCCATTACCTAGCATACCTTGAAGATAAACTTAAAGGTGCTAGAATGGGAATTTAGGAAGTCTCTAGTCATACTTCAAGCAGGTGAAAGAATATGGCATAGAAGTCAGTCTGGACTGTGCAACGCTCCTTCTGAAAGATGTTATCAATTGGTATTTGTGGCAAAAACTAACCAGTGAATGAAGTTCCTTTTCCTTTGGGCACCAGCTAGTTTATATTTCCCAGACTCAATTGTGGTAAGGTTTGGCCATAGGACTGAGTTCTGGCCAATGCCATGTGGGCAGAAGTGATGTAGCTTTTCTGGGCCTTACGTGGTCTACACTTTTCCTTCCTTGACTGTGGTTGAGTTTTAGGCAATGCCAGGCCAAGCAAAATTTAAAAGTTTTCTTTCTTTGGATCATGTTTTAAAATTTAAATATAATAATGATCATTATGAACTCTAAGAAAGAAGGCACTAAACCATTCAGAATCCCCCAAACTTACTTAGGTACACAAATGTTTTCTCTGAAACACACCAGCCATATTTTGAGGAAATAGATTTCATAATACACAGTGTTTGAAACAGGTTAAGTGTTGAGATAATAGAATAAGAGCAGAAACATTCAAAAATAAGAGTGGAATTAGTGGAGGCATGGGGATAAGGTCTTAAAGGCATGGTTCATTTCCGACATACTGCAATTAAACCATGGTGCACATTCAGAATGCTCCAAAGGCAATGACAAATACAAATACATTCAAATACAGAAAAAAATCAAGGGCATATTCCTAGCCTTGACATTTGTTTAAGGCATAGTCTTTAACGATTTTAATGCTGAAATCAAAATTGCAGGAATTCTCCTCTAGTTTTGCTGCAAAATAGTAGCTAATAATTATTTTCTCTTCATCCTGAGTGCCACAGAACACCAATCTTGATACTGTAATAATTACTGAGCACACCTATCACCTCCTGAGTTCTGCATGTTGTTAGAAAATACAGAAGTGATGGTGTGGAGTGGTGTGCTGGGAAAAGCACTGAGCCAGGAGGCTTGGTAAGTAGACTCTACCCCTGCAGCATATGGGAAACTATCATATCACTTAACTATTCGGTCACCTCATCCTGCAAATGATCTCTAAAGTCCATTTTAGCACTACATTCACAATTCTGAAACATGACACTATCAAATGTAGATGTTCAGGACTTGAATCTTATCTTCCTGGACAAGATGCTAATTCCAATATATCAGGTTCATGAGGCAGAGTTTGAAAGGATTGCCTTCATTTCACAACCACACAGTAGACTGTACAATATGAGACGCAGTAATGCCGAAGCCTTATCAGCTGCTTTATTAGCAAACCATTACTGTGCAAAAGTTAGTCTAGAAGCTCCTTTTGAGGATTCACACAATTCATCCTTTGTGTGAGCTCAGAACACAGCTGAATCATCTATATTTAGTTGGATGGAATTAACTGATACTTCACAAATAAATCCTCTTGTGTTCAAAATTTAATTTTTGTTTCTTTTTCTGCTTCCTTACTTCTGTAGATATCAAATTGTTTTGTGTAAATAACCACATCAGCTTCTTCAACCTGCTAATTTCTTCACCTCCACACCATAAACAATCAGGGAGGAGGGTGATGATGGTGATGATGATAAAAACAAAACAACTATAGGACTCTTAGACAATATTTCAAGCACTTGTATATGCAGCATCAACTCAGTGAATTATCACAGCAATCCTAGAAAAGTTATTATGCCCATTTTCAGATAAGGTACCTGAAAGAGAGTTGCTAAGGAACTGGCCCAAGGTCTCACAGCCACTAAGGAGCAGAGCTGAGATGGAAGTCCAGTGCTTCAGACATATTCTCTAGCACTAAAGTAGATTAAAATTTGGTTCTATCCTGTCTAGTTATTTGTCCTTGGGCAAGATACTTGATTGTTCTGAGTCTTGGCTTTCTCATCTGGAATGTGGAGAGAATTATCCATGTTTCGTGTTTTTGTTTGCTTGGTTTTGGTGAGGAATAAATAAGATACAGTATATAGAACATTAAATACTCAATAAATGATAGCTACTGTTATTAAGTAGGGTTTCCTAATAATTGGAAGCAATCCCATGAAAAGTTAAAATGTTTGGAAAGAACAGTAAGCTAAGTCCTAGCATGGAGAAGAGAAGAGTGGAAAGGAGCCGATGAGGGACAGCATTCAAACCTCAATTGATTCACACAACTCCCAGGAAGCTGGCATCTGGGTGCAACCTCAGGACACAGGATGTCCTTTGGCAGCCTTGGGTGTGGGGAGGCCCTCTAGTCCTCCACCAGGACTGGGGTACTAGACAGTAGCTTTCTCTTATTGCACAGAGGGGGGGGTCCCCCGAGCAACTTAGAGAAAGGGGCTAGAAAGGAAGCTGCTTCTCAGGAAGCAGCCGCCTGGGCACTCTGTTTCTATTGAACACTAACTTTATTAAGATATCAGAGCTGGCGCAGGTAAGTGGCTGCAGGGGAAACCATGAGCAGGCAGAAAGGCGGGGGGAGGCAAGCACTTAATAAAAGATATTTCTTTTTTTTTTTTTTTAATCTAAGTCTAGCAGGAACACCATTAAAAGGTGATTGAGAGTTGGTGATGTTTTTTTTTTTTAAAAAGAAAAAGCACTTTCTCCTTCTAAAGAGAAAGAAAGATGCCAATTTTCCCCAATTCACTTAGTGCACAGAATGTTTTCCTCTAGGTATTCATCCAATTAACTGGTCAGACAGCTGGAATCTGATACAGGGAATAAACAATTCTTCAAAGAGAAACCACTCAGCTCTTTTCTTTGGAGAACTCTCTCCCCTCAAATACCGCCCCCCTCTTCCACTCCCCCTTTCCTTTTTTCCCCTTGTTCCCTATAATCCTGGGTCTGGCCTGGATGTCACAGCTTCAGAACTGAGAACTGTCATCTGCGGTCTGCCACTCTCCCCACCCTGCCATGAATGACACTTTAGTCCTGTGTTAATTGCCCTACTGCAGCTCGGCGATCAGCCAGGGCCTGTCTCAGATTTACTGATTGCGGACGTGAGCAGAGTGAGTGAGCACGCATGCAGGGGTCGGGGCTCACAGGGACCAAGTTCAAGGGCACCGAATGGTACAGACATATAAACAAGGGAATGGCATGTAAGCAATAAAGACATAAAGGTTAGGATCAGGACTAGCAATACAATAAACAGCTATGATAACCCAGTTTGTTTATAGATAAAGAATTTACAGTAAAATCCTTAACTTGCATCCTACATTTGTTAACACTTTAAAAGATATATAATTTCTTTACATCTTTTCCTACTCCATCTCTGTACACTCTGCAAACATCTGTGGCCATCTCAGGGGCTTTTCTCCCCTTTCCTTTCCAACATTAGAAATGTAGTCATCACGACAGTTAGAAATAGATGCCAAACCCCCAAATTTCAGTGTTTGGTAGCAGTTGAAATAATCGCAGCAGCTACAAATTCCAAAAGTCCCTACTTCTAGCTGCTACTGCCCTAGCATTCCATTAAAAATCTCTATTTTTCAAGCTGCAAAGTGTTCTTTTGCAGCCCATTTTTCCTAATTTTGTTTTAATATGTGTAAGTAAAGTAAGTAACATTTTATTAGATTGCCTATAAATTGGGCTCTGTGTATGTTATACTAACTTTCTTCTTAAAAATAGATTTCGGAGTATAACCAAGCATTTGGTGAAATCACTACGGTGCTTCTTAACTGTCCTAGGAGGCCCCCATCAGAAGTACAATATATTGTACTGTAACTATTGATCCAAATGGCTACATTTCTAAAGCAGAAAATGATTGTGTAGTGAGAGCAGTGCAGAGGTGCAGTAAAATGCCCTCCAGTATATAAAGACATAAAGATTAAAGTCACCCTGTAGATTCCCTTTAACTCCTCCAAATCCACTGTGTAATGTGTTCTTTTAGGATAAATCAGAAATGTGGTACAAATTAACATGACAGGGATGGTGTTCATAAATAAAAATGCTTTACAGCATTGTCCAGACCGGACCAAGTTCATTTCGCTTTAAGTGCACGGAAAGACTGTTAATTAAAACCCCAGATGTCAAAAAAGGAACATCTGAATATTTTGAAGGCAAAACAACACCCCCCAAATTTGTCAGACAGAACACGTATTCCGGATAAGGAACTGAGACGTCAGTGCACAGGATGCCCTACAGTGTTAACACCAATAGTTTTCGAAGCTATGGTTAGTCTTCCAATTCTATAAGTTAGAATGTTTTCCAAAGGACAGGTGGAATCCAATGAATGAGATTTTAAATTGTGCTTTGCTGAAGGGCACTGCTGTTTAACCATTTCTTATCTCTGCCCCTGCTGTAAGTTGCCACCTAAATTGTTTTTAAAGAAACCATATTTAAATAGTACCCTGTAGGGTTTCGTTTATAAGGGCTACTACCAAATTAGCATTTAAGTTACTCTGATGGGAAAGGGTCTTTCTGGCTTTGATATGGCTTCATGCTAGAAAAAGCACAAAGGAAGTCCACGTTTTAAAACAGCCTCAGAACACAGATGACTGAGCCAAGACTTGTACTAAACATATTGAAGTTTAGGGGAATTATTTATTATCACTTTAATTAATAAACCAGCTCATTTTCATCAATGTTCCCTTGTGTGTTGAAATGCCAGTTTGTGTCAAAAGGAATCCATACATTGATTGCACATACAAAGATCTGACTGAAGAATTTTAATGGCTGTGGTGCCGCTGACGGTACCAGACTCGGCCCTGTAAGTAGCAAATAGAATTGCCATTTATATTTCGAAAGATTCAAGGGCCCTGTAGAAGCCTGTGATCTGCAGAAGAAAATGTTACTCCGATCTGGAGGTACACACATGTTCTCCCACCTTTGTCGCCATCCACCTCCAAGCAGATGCTCAGGGTGAACCAGGCTGGGCTGAGGTGCGTGGCAGGACTCACTTCACTCCACAGATCGGTGGCAGGAGAAGAAAACATTGCTGGAGGGAGCATCCCCGGCCACAGGAGGATAGGCAGTGCCTAAAGCCGGCCCTCAAACTATGCTGGCTTTAGAAGAAATGAAGGACTCTACAAAAATAGAGAAAGAGAGAAATGAACTCTAGAGAGAAGCCTGGGGAAGGGGTGGAAGAAAGGGAGGGCTGAAGGAAGACAGGTGCATTTTCTTTCTTCTGCATCGAGGTAGTTGCACAGGAGCAAACACCATCTTGTTTTGGAAGGCAGTATACTACCTCATGATATTATTTTGGAATTCATTAGTTTCTCTCATCAAAAACAAAGACATGACAAAAAAATTACTCATGTGAGTGTTGCATGAATCCTTCTCTGAGAGGCTTTTGGGGACACCAAAGAATTTGCATTTAGTATCTCACTGGTAGTCCCCGTCCTTCTTTTCAATCAATCAGCACCATTTGTGGAAACTTGGGACCTGGGATATACTCATGTAGCTGAGAACTGTGCAACTGAGATTTGGAAATGATGGTTCTCTGACCCGGTGAGCAGTCTATTGCTACAGAAATTTGTATTCTATTAAGAGTTAAGAAACGACCAAGAGCTGGACTAATCCCCTGCCAGGGTTCATTTTCATTACAGGTTCCTGCTATTTTTCCAGTGCCTTTTGCTCTGCCCTTCTTGCTACATATGGAAAACCTATATCAAGATGGTTGTCATGGCAATGAAAAGATTTGCATGTGTCTTATCTATCTATTTAAATACCTTCTTATGGTTCATAACTACTATAATACATCCCTCCAGCTCTGCTCATCACTAATTTAGAGCTAGCCTGGTGTGTCTGAGGTCATCGATACCATCTGAAGCATGTTGTCTAGACAACTATGAAGCCACTGACCATGGGGGTAATTGCTTTATGCAAATAAAAAAGGTACAGTGGTGATATGTGCTGTGGGAAGCCTTAACATCTGAATGAACAGCCATGATCACGTACCCTCTATGGGCATTAGTTCTAGGACAGGCACAATGTAAAAGAACTTTCAGTTTTCTTCTGCTGCCCGCTCCCTTCTTCTTTGTCTCCTTCCTTCCCATCCTCTACTAATTTCAGGGGTTCAATCATCATTTCAAGGTTTTAATTATAAGTACATTCAATGTAAAATTCTTTAGATCATGGATCTTGAAATAAAAATTACAAATACAATCAGATTCTGATTTATTTTCCAAGATTCTCAATGTTCTCTTCTTGGTCTTTCCACATTATGAGCCCCATTTCTTTTTCCACACAATTTCTTGTCATTTGGCAAACTAAATAAATACAGTCTTTATTATGAAAAAGTGTGGCTCATATTCATGGCAAAGTACCACAGAATAATCATCTTCTTATCCCAAGGGATAATAAATAAATGAAAAGGAAACCCGTACCCATACCCTATAAACAGCATAGTGCACTAGAAGTAAAACCAACTTATGCACCTTTGATCTTATAACTACAAGGTGTTTTTAGTTCTCTTTTGATAAAATCTACTTTTAAAGGTCCCCTAAGAACTGTTTGGTAACATTCTTCTAGTAAATTGTTGTTTGCTGCTTACAGAGATTTTTAAAAAATAAAATAAAATAAAAACTTATCAACAAAGTCTGGTAGTTTGATAATACAGTGATTTTCTATTTGCTTTTGAATTCTGTGGCCATATTCACAAGCAAAGAATCCTTAAAGATAATTTATATCATTATTCACAGGCTTAGGTAACGCTAACCTGCTCTTGGAGTAGCACATTAAGGACCATTTTACCCTGACAATAAAGTGAGACTGTGTTTACATATTGGACTACAATCACTGTTTGACTAATCTGTAAAGGGTAGATTTTTCTATTGCATTTCAATAGCTCATCTACTTCAAACTGTTGTGAACTTTCTAAAGATGTGTTTTCATTTATAATAGCAGATCTTGCAGTGTGGTAATCTGGAATTGAAGTTTCAGTGACAGATTCATTCAACTAGCACTTTGCATGAGGCATTACTGAAAACATTATTTTTTTTTTATAAAAAAAAAATATATATATATAAAAGTGACAAAACCTTCCAAAGATAATTTCTGCAATTTAGTAAACTAAGTATTTCAAGTCAGGCATCAGTTTCTGGGTGTTTTTCATAATGGATTTCACAGGAGATGACCTGACAGGCAATCTCATGATCTGACTCGTGCTTTGCGGCTTCTATACAAACTGCCGTCAGGAGCACTGAGAGTCGCCCTCCCTTTCGCAGGACATGCCAGGCAAGTCAAGCACTGCAAATGTCCAGACGTCCAGACTGACCCCTTCACCTCCTGTCTGGGAAACGTCCTGACTGCAAGCCATTCATTTTTGACAACAAACTGAGCAGGGCCATGGAACTTGCTTTCAGAGACCAAAGGGAATGGCAACGAATGGAGCCTATCTGTTGCAACAAGGGTTGGAGATGCTGGTGAATCAAATTGCAAATGCTGTGCCCTACCAGAGAAGAGTGGAAGAGGCGAGAAAGAGGAAGAAGAGGAAGATAATAGTGGCAGATGAAGTAACCCCACTTTTTACTTCCTCCTTACCTCTTTTCTCCTTCAACTTTACCACCGCCCATGTCTTACCCCACCCAACTCAAGTATATTATGTCACATCTGACACACTGCTCAAATTGATAGTTTATGAAGGAAATACTAATTTCTGTAGAGGTCTCAGAGTGTGGCTGTCACTATATGATGTCTCAGCAATACATTTGAAGACCCAGTTCCTCCTCTAGAGGCAATTATCTCTTAATTATTTCTTTCTTATGTTCTCTTGCACTTAGCATATATCCCATTGTACTACAATCTTGAAGTTTTACTCCCATAAATTTCAGTAGCCAGTGCTCAGCATCATCTGGCACCTGGTGAAGTTTAGACACAATCATGTTTCTTAAACCAGGACTCTTTATATATATATATGTATCTATTGTTGAATGAGTAAATCCATTCTATGTCATAGGTAGACAGCGTTCATTTCTGAGCATGCAAGCTGAAACAGAGAATTGGTTGAGACAAAACATACACGTTTACCTCAAAGTGTATGGTATTATATGGTAACAGTAATCTTTTTTTTTAAAGCATCCACTTCACTGTGAAATCTTTAGGCAGTGGGTCATAACTAATCAAATAGAGCCAGCCAATACAGCGTTTGTCAGCTTCACTGGAGTGACCTGGGATGTCAGGAAGAAAATGTACCAGGAAGAACAAGACTGTTGTTCTGGCCTTGGCACTTACTAACATCACTTCAATCTGTAACTTTTTATCAAATAGAAACAGCCGCTTTGCAGCTGGGCAAGTCACTTAAACTCTCTTGACCTCAGTTTCCTCACTTGTACATGGAAGTGCTTTGAAAATGGTAAAGTACCATATTAAGTGCATGGTAACATTATCAGAACAGGTAATCACCACTACACCCATTGGACCACTCAAGTATAAGGCTGACATTTACATGGCTGAAGAACACAAATGATTAAAAAGAAAAAATGTGATTGATTTTACAACTTTATTTAGATACAACATTTAAATAGGAAGATATTACCATCAATATCAATTATCTAGGAAATAGACAAATATGTTACTTCCCCAGGTCAAAAACTACATAAGAATAAGAGAAACATCAAATTAAAAATCAGAGTAATAGTTTTTTTGGTTTTGTTTCTTTTTTTTAGGACATCATTCAGATTTGAAGAAGAGAGCCACTAAGCTCAATTGTATTTTTCATAAAATTTTTAGAAAATAGGGGCTGGCCCTGTGGCGCACTTGGGAGAGTGCAGCGCTTGGGAGCACAGCGGCGTTCCCGCCGCGGGTTCTGGTCCTATATAAGGATGGCTGGTGCGCTCACTGGCTGAGCGTGGTGCGGGCGACACCAAGCCAAGGGTTGCGATCCCCTTACTGGTCACAAAAAGGACAAAAGAAAAAAAAAAGGAAAATAGTAATGCAGCTTATTTTTGTAAGTCTTCTTCTGAATAAAAATCGTGCCACGAGCAGTATATTTCATTGAATCATTTTATACTACCTGGAAGTTTTAAATCATTTGGATACCTTTCTGTCTGACTTAAGCCAGAGTCTAAAAGTTTTGTTTTACAACTGTTTACTTATCCAATTGGTAAACATTTTTCTGATAATTACTCCTAAAATAGTTTTTTGGGTTTGCATTATAAAATTCCAAATACCCCTGTGAAAAGAATAGGAAACAAACAAAAATGTTGTCTATTCATTATGATTTTGTCTGCATACATGTGTCTTTAAATTTAACGAAAAAAATTTTGTTTTAAATGAAAACATCCAAAATTGTTTACTCTCATGAAAAGTGTTTTGAAAAATTAGGCAATTAACTAGATATATGCAGTAGGACTTTGACCATATCCTAATCCCATTAATACAGATATCTCAGAAAAAATATTAAATTGAATTAAATTGCCTGGATAATAGATATAACTTTGTATTTCATAAATTGTCAAAGAAAGAATTAGGATCCTCAGGATCCCTATGACCCCTAGTTTCAGTGGCAAGGTCAATGTCTATGGGCACCCGTCTCTTCCCACACAAGTGTTTATGACTTGATTCAAAATATATTAAACTGTAGATGGGCAAAGTTGAACACTGAACAGTGCCCAGTGTTGGTGTGGGTGTAGAACAATATAAACCAATATACTGATAGAAGGAGACTAAATTGACACAAAGTATTTGGAAAAGTCTTCCATTACTTAGTAAATTGAACATGCATATATCCTTCAATCCCTCAGTTCTATTCTTAACTAAAGAAACTCTTGGCACCAGGTGAACTGTGCCAGAAAGTGTATAGTAGTATTGTTCATAATAGCCAAAAATTCTAGAAAAAAAAAATCCACAGACCAGAAAGTAAATAAATTTATTGTTATATATGTATAAAATTAAATATCAGATAACAGTGAAAATGAATGAAATACAACTATAAACATCAGCATAAATGAATCTTTAAAAATTAATGCTACATTTAAAAAGTCACCAAAGAATATATACAATATGAGTCCATTTGTATAAAGTTCAAAAATAAGCAAAAGTAGCATATTATTTAGAGATATAAATAAAGGTGAAAATAATTGCACAAAATTTAGGTAGCAGTTATTGCTTGGTGGGGAGGAGAGTCATTAGTAAAAGGTGATGGATAAAAATGGAAATAGGTGAAAAATCCTGTGAAGACCATGCCCATAAGAAGAGGAGGATGAAGTGATGATTCTATGCAATGACATCAGCGGTGGTGGAGAGTGGGTTTCACGGGGCTCATTTTGAGCAGGCATAAGAAATGGAGAAGAATGGACTAAAGGCACTGAGGAAAAGACAGGAAAATAGGAAAACCAAGAAGGAATGACGTCTTTGAGAGCCACGAGAGGAGAGCCAAGAAGCCTAAATGGCCAATAGTGTCAAAAGATGAAGACTGAATATTGCTCATTAACTAATTAATCTGGAAGCCAGGGGGACAAATTTTAAAGCAATTTTAGTTACTAAGTAGGGGCAGAGTATGATCAATGTAAGTTGCAAAGGAAATGAGCAATAAGAAAAAAGAGACAAAGTTTTGTAGACACCTTGAAGAACTTGCTATGAAGATGTAAGACAGAGTAGTAACTAGTGGAGAACTTGTGACCATGTAGATTTTGTTTGCTTGTCTGTTTTTAGATTAAAAGAGACTTGAACTTGTGTGTAATCATAGAAAAAATTAGTGGAAAAGAGGTGAAAATACAGGAGGGATAAAGCCTCATCAAAACATAAAAGTGAATTCCCTCTCAGGCTAAGCATTGTTAAAATTTTAATGAACTAATTCTCACAGAGATTAGCATGATACACATTTGCCTTTCAAATGGATGCCAGACATTACAAACCCAGTGAGTAAAAGTCTTGAACATCCAGAAAATTGTGACAGTCTTCATCTTTCGTACTTGCTATCGCACTCCAGAAAACCACTTTGACTCCTATCTCCTACCATTTTTGCCTCATTAAAAAAATGATCTGTTTCTGAAGGTGAAACTAAGACCAAGTTATTTCGCTCTCGTCATGTAGGCTTTTACACAGTGATGAGAGAAAACGGCACAGGTATCGTCAAGGCGCCTAAACCGGAGCCTGAATGTCATCTCAGTTTGATAACTAAGAACATGCTGGAACTTTGCACTCAGCCGCATCACAAAGATCACAACTTACTGGATGAACCACTGTTGACAAATCTGTTGATTGCTATTTTTTGTTACTTTCTGCAAAGCTGGAAGGTCCCTGACCAAAACCAGCTTCAAAGACCTGTTACAACCAATCCCTTATGGACAAGGCTGTTGGAAATACACTAGCACCAATCACACTTTAGACAAACAACATTTGTAACTGCCTCCTCCTTTTCACAGTCTTTTTTCTTAAATACCCAGACTCCTCTTTCTTCCTTGGGTCACATTTTCAAAGCCTCTTGAATATATGTCTCCTGAGCTATGGTCCTAATGAGCTCTCAAACCATTTTTGTTTTAAACCTTAACCAGGTGGTTATTTTACTTTGGTTGACAACAGTGACCATGAACTCAACAGAAAGAAGTGAAAACAAAAGAAAGCTTATAGACAACTCCAAACACTTCCACATCTAGTGGAGAAAATGAAGGCTTTCAACACAAAAGAAAGCAAAGGCTAGAGACTGCACCACTTCAGGCCTCATACTGAAGTCTCACATTCAAGGAGCAAGATGGTGTGGGTGGGGGAGGGAAGGGAGGTTAACATATATCCCAACAGCCGTGGGATCCTTCTCTGAGCAGCACTGCCTCAGTCTTACCCAACCAGGAACAATTACGTTAGCAGGTCCCACTATGTGAAACCGTAAATGCATAGAACAGAACCTGACGAGCTGCTCAAAAAAATGGCTTCCACCTTTCGGGGGATACTTATATGGGCAGAGTAGGGCCTTTTATTGAGAACAGCCAGGCAATCACAGGGTAAGCTCTCATGTATAAATAACCCACAAGAGCTCTGAAATTATAAACCTAAAAGTCAACTACCCTCTGAAATTCAAACATATCACAGGCCTAACCAATCTACAGCTGTGTAACAGAATTGTATCACCTTTTTTATAATCTTGGGACCAAAACCATCATCTAATTCAGGGGATCGTCTGTTGACTTGAGAGAAATCCTTGTTTCGAGGGAGAATTTTGTGGAGGGCCCCAGTCTCATAAGGAGGTTTTTTTAAGGAACCATTGTCAACACAGCCTCAATTTGAAATTATAAGCTCAGCTGCCCCAAAATGAATGTGTGAGAACACAATTATGGAAGGCAGATTTCTAAGATGATCTCTAATGACCCACACTCTTGTATAATCCCTTTCCCTTCAAAGTGGGCAGGATCTGTAACATGCTTCTAACCAACCAAATATGGCAAATGTCATAGGACATCATTCCTGTGATTAGACTACCTTACATGACAAAAATGAAAGGATTTTCTTGATGTAACTAAAGCATCTAATAAACTGACTTGAAGTAAATCAAAACCCAGATTATCTTAGGTGGGCCTGACCAAGTCAGGTGAGTTGTTTAAAGAAGGGCTGAGGTCTGAAGGTTAGAGACCCTCTTTCCTACTGGACTTGGTGAAATAAATGACCACAGACTCTATAGCTGCAAGGAAATTAATTCTGCCAGTAACCTGAGGGAGCTTAGAGGCATATCTTTCTTCATTTGAGCCTCAGATAAGAATGCAATTCAGCCAACACCATCACTGCAGCCTTTTGAGAGCCTGGGCAGATCAGCTACACTGAGCCCTGACTCCTGACCCATAGAAAATGTAAGATGATGAATGTTTGTTGTTTTAAGCCACTAAGTTTGAGGTAATTTGCTATGCAGCAATAGAAAACTAATAAAACAGCAAAATTACATCTGGGCCTATCTTTGGCTCTATATCAGTCAAGGTCTTAGTTATAAACACAGAAGTCAACTCAGGTTAATTTATTAAAGGTTATTGCATAGCTCACAGAATATCCCAGATGTCGAAGGAAACCAGGTTTGGAACCTATGCAGCTGGGAATAATTCTACCAGTCACACAGTGGGGATGGCCCCATGGAGATATCACGGCTACAACCACTGGATACTGATCCCCATCCACACCATCAACATCCCTATGCTGGACAGGGGGAGTCTACTGCTAGAGCCACCGCTGCTTCTGGAAACCACATATAGCCACTGACTGCTGCCAGCCACATGAAAATGGCATATGTAAGATCCCTGTTTTTCCATAAATATATTACTAGCTTTAAAATCAGTAATGAGCCAGCATGTCTGAGATGCAGTGTCCGGGTCATATGCTTAAGGTAGAGGCCCACTACTTACCTGCAAGGTAACTTAGGAAAATGAGTATCTGGAATTCTGAGCTTGCATGATAGAAAGCAGGCGCTGTTAAATGAAGCGGCTATTTCCCAAAGAAGGAATTTCAGGTGCTAGGAAGGCAAAATGAATGAAATGTTCACTAAATAAGTTATTCCCCATGCCTCCCTGTCTCCAGAAGTTCTCATACCATCTTCTGATAATGTGAGAGTCAAGCTCATTTTGGGTAAATACATAGATTAGTTTTGGAAAATGGCCCTCTCTAAGCTCCGTCCTCAAAATATATAATCCTGAGAATATCCAAACAAATAAAGCTATTATAACTCAAGACAAGGCAAATGTAGATTTCCCTAAAATTATTGTGTTGTTTTTCTGTATTAGATCATTTCTGTTGCTTATAACAAAATACCTGGAACTGGGTGATTTATAAGAGAAAGAAATTTATTGCTTACAGTTTCTAAGGCTGGGGAGTCCAAAGTCCAAGGAACACATCTGATGAGGGCCTTCTTTGGTGGTGGCTTTACAGCAGTGTAGGGGTCTCACATGGCAGGAAATGGTGGGGCAGAGAGAGAGAAACTCACCTGCTCTCCTTTCAAAGCCCTCAGAACCATACCCATGACCACCATTATTAATCCATCCTCTGTGGCATGGTTCTACGATCTAATCATCTCTTCAAGGCCCCACCTTTCAATTACCATAATAGGATTTTCCACCCTCCCAATGGTCACAGTGGGGCCAAGTTTCCAATACCTGGAACTTTGGAGGACACAATCTAAGCTTCAATGAGTGTCAGCGGAGGGGGGCAGAATTCAATCCACAGCAGTTTTCTAACAGTGTTACATGACAACATAAGACCTGCTATGGTTTTCATAAAATATGTTTTATGAATCTGGTAATGATATTGAATATTTGTTGTCTGAAGCAAGGCTGCCAGGATTCTAGGCTGAAGATACTTGTCCGTGACTATTATCCCATCACTGATCATCGCTGATAAACACTGACAATATTAATCAGCTTCCATCTGATCACAACCCACCATTTAACCACAGAAAAATCTCTGTTGTTTATGTACTGGCTTCTTTCCTCCCTCATTCATTTTGCTCACTTAAAGCCTCCCTTCCCGGCCTCTTTGTTCCACACAGATCCTGACAAATGGTGAAAGACAGGGATATATCCCATGATTCAAATTGCACTGATAGTGAATCAGACACAACAGAGGAGAGTGGAAATATACCAAAGGGAAACCCACCCATCCAACCCCTGTGATAAACGTCATAGGGAATATGTGTGTCCTACGAATTCTACTCCCAGAAGTTGTCGAGAGAGCAGTGGGGTTGATCCCATGGTATAGTTGAAGGGTGAGTAAGAAAATTCCCTTGTTGATGCGAACAGTGCTGTTAGATTAAAGTTTAGGACACTTTATGGAATAAAGAACTTCTCTTCCAGGAGAGAGAAAGGAAAAGTGAAGGTGGAAGAGAGAAAGCAGAGAAGAGCAAGTGGCAGGTGAGAAATGATATGCAGAGATAGAAAATATGTTTGAAGACTCTAACAGAGCAAACACAGTCCACAAAAAGGAAACGTGGGGATATTAAAATGATTGTTATGGCATTTGACTTTTTTTAGATGCAAGAAATATGCCCATATGAAATATATATTAAACACAATTTGGTGCTTAACAGTCTCCAGGCTCCCTGGTTTTCTCACACAACTGACCTCTATAATAGTAACAGAGAGATGTGGACAAAATAACAAAGCTCACAGAAAAGTACAGCTTGCCCCAGAAATGACCCTTAACAGCCAGGTACAGCAAGACATCCCTACCCCAGAATATTCTACAGACCTTGTTTCTTCCTTCTCTGCTCCAGCCCTTGGAGCAGGTAGAAGGTGGTGGATACAGAAATGGGGATGTGGCAAGAGGAGAGGGGAGCTGTTGGTTGGTTGTTGGTGAGATTTTTCTGGTTCGTGTCTGACTCAATTGAGTATATAGGTGTGTAGTTTTTGCCTTGCTATTCTCTACAGCACAAGGAGATCCATGCCCACTGGGAAACAGGTTATGTGAGAATTCCAAGAGGAAAACAAAGTTCAGCATCATTTCAGAAGAAAAAGTCATGTATTAAAGATTTAGGTTGAGCCATGCGAAATTGTCATTTTGGCAGGTCAAAAATGGCCAAATAAAGTCAATCTCATACTTTTCTATCTAATACTATGTGCTAGGCACTGGATAAGACACCAGAAGTGCAGGGGTGAACAAATGAACCCTGAGCAGGGCTGCAGAGAGTGTACAACCTGGTGGAGAGATAGACATTACTCAACTAATCGCAAAAAATGGTTGCATGATTACAAACTGTGGTAAGCACCAGCAACTTACTGTGAGGGTCTATAACAGGACTCATACCTCACTGAGGGTATGCAGGGAGCCAGAGGAGGGCTGGCCAGGGGCAGAAAGGGGGTGGGGAGAGGAAGCAGCCTATTCCTTTGCAGATAGTGTGAAGCTCTGTGCCAAGTGTCAAGGACCAAGAAAACAGTGTCAACCATGTCAGCTCTCATCGAGCCTATTCTCTAGTGGGTGAGATTGTAATAAACAGTCAAACAGATATAATCAGAATAATTTCAAGTAGTAATAAGGGCTCTGGAGGACTAACACAAGGGGGTGGGAGAAAGAATAATAGAGGGTGATCCCAAGAGCAGTCAGAGAGTCCCCTTTAAAGGGAGGTGACATTTATGTTGGCACATAAAGAATGAGAAAGAGCTTTGTACACAAGGAATACAAAGAAGAACATTCTAGGGAGAGGGTACAGAATGAGCAAAGAGTATATCACAAGAAAATACTTATTTAGTGGCTCAGAAAAGTGAGTGGGGAGAATGACAAGTGATGAGGTTGAGGAGAGAGCAGAGCATTCGGATCTCCTAGGCATGGCAGGGAGGTTGCTTTTATGATAAGTGCAAAGAAAACTCAAAAGTCCTACATATAGTAACTATTGTCTGGAATTATAGGTTGTCATGTGTTAATTAATTTAAATCACTACCACACTTTGAGTACACAGACATAGCCTCCATGTAGCTGGGCACTTTCCATGTGTTTTTGAGGTAGGACAATATTTTTGAAAGGCATGTGCATTTTTATAATGATAAGAATATTAGCACTGAAGAGTGAGATTGGACAAGGAGAAGCAGCAGCCATAACTATTTACTGGGCACTAGCCAAGGGCTACATGCAGGGCATCATTTAATCATCACAACAAAGCTGTAACATTCGCACTGTCCTCTTACCACCCTCCCCACCACCACCACTCATTTAAGGAAGGAGGAAAATGAGATACAGAAAAGTGCTCATTGAATATGCCTCCATGGTGCTGTTGGATTGACAATTTTGACTGATTGTATTCTGGACCTCCAAGGGGAAAGCATATTTTAGCATAATTTTAGAAGAGAACTACTGTTTCATATCTCTGTTCCAGAAAATTTGACCATTCATTTTACTAGCCTCAATCATTAAACTGTAGGTGAAGATCCAGGATACTATTGCAGCTTTTTTATTAGTTAAGTCTTGGGGAAATCTCTACACCTTTCTGAGCTTCTGTTTTACTCATCAAGAGTAGTTTGGCTTTGATTTGCCCAATGAAATATAGGTCACCCAGTTAAATGTAAGTTTCAGATAAACTCATGAATTATTTTTTAGTATGTCCTATGCAATATTTGGCAATATCTGTTCTATGCAAATATGGTGCCCTGTACTTTTATTTGCTAGATCTGGCAACTCTGGTTTGACTAGACCAGTTGGTCAGAGCTGGCCCAGCAAAACATGTCAATCAATGATAAAATTTTCAAGTCACTGGTGAAATGAGAAACAGAGGGGCAACAAATTTGGTTATTCACATTGCTAAATTTGTTCATTTTAAAGGATTATCTCATCCCTGATATGTTGTCATTTTTTCTTTTAGGTAATTGAAATATTTATTTTTTATAAAATTATTATAGCAGCTTTTGTTTTTATTGGTATTTTACTAATTTTAAAATTTTGGGGAGCTGGCCAGTTAGTTCAGTTGGTTAGAGCACAATGTTATAATACCAAAGTCAAGGATTCAGATCCCCATACTGGCCAATCACAATAATAATAATAATAATAATAATAATAATAATAATAATAACAACAACAACAACAACCATTTTTTAAAAATGTGTTATCCAAAAGAAATAAAACAGATTTTTAAAAATTTTTTAAAAATTTTTCTTAGCAAAACAAAAAGATAGCAATCTAAGACGTTAATCTCTGCTGTTTTTAATTTCTCATTGAGGTATAATTTGAACACAGTGAAATAACAGAACTTGCATTATTTAATTCAAAAAGTTTTTAAAAATGCATATCTTCAATTTCTAACACACAGAATGTTCCCTGTTCTCCTTCTCCATCAATCCCCATCCGCTTCTTCAAAGGCAGTCACTGCTCTTTTAAAAAATATATATATAGTAACTATAGTAACTATAGATTATTTTGTTTTTTCTAGACCATAATATCAGTAAAAGGTTATAATAGGTAATCTTTTCTCTGGCTTATTTCACACAGCAAAACGTCTCTGAGATTCATTGATGTTATTGCAAGTTTTGTAGTTCTTGCATTTTTATTGCTTAGTAGTTTTTTTCTGTATAGATATACCATAGTTTGTTCATGGATTCATCAGTTACTGGATATTTGCATTAATTTCAGTTTTAGGCTTTTGTTAGTCTATTTTCTATTGCTTGTAACAGAATACGTGAAACTGGGTAATTATAAGGAAACAAATTTTATTTCTTACAGTTTTGGAGGCTGGGAAGTCCAAGGTTGAGGGACATATCTGGTGCAGACCTTCTTGGTGGGGACACTCTGCAGAATTCTATGATGACACAGGGTATCACATGGTGAGGGCTGAGCAAGAGCAACACTAACATGCTTCTTACTCTCCTTATAAAGCCACAAGTTCCACTCCCACGATAACCCACTTATCTGTTAACCATTTAATCCATCAATGGATTAATCCTTTCATGAGAGCATAGCACTCACAATCCAACCAACTGTTAAAGGCCCCAACTTTCAAATACCATATTGAGGATTAAGTTTCAACATAAGCTTTGGAGGGAAAAAACATTCAACCCATAACAAGGCTATTATTAGTAAAACTGCTATGTTAGTTTATGTATGTCTTTGGGTAGACGTTTTTGTTTCTTTTGGGTACATACACAAGTAGAATTGCCAGGTCATATTGGCTGGTGTGCTTAACTTGAAGGAAACTGTCAAACTGTTTTCCAAAGTAGTTATACTATTTTATAAACTCAGTGTGTGAATTTCCTGTTTCTCTATATCCTTGCCAACAATTGGTATTGTCAGCTTTTTCAATTTAATATCATTTCATTACAGTTTTAACTTGTATTTTCCTAATGATTAATGGCACTGCCATTCTTTCATGGGTTTATTGGCCATTATATATCTTCTTTTATGAAGTATCTGGTCCAATATTTTCCCTCTACACTGCTTTAGCTACATCCCAGAAATTTCAACATGTTTTGTTTTTGTTATCATTCATGTCAAATATTTTGATATTTTTTGTTTTCTTTGATTTAGGGGCTATTTATTGTGTTTTTTGAGTTTACAAGTATTGGAGTTTTTTAGATTTTTTTTGTTATTGATTAATAATTTAATTCTGTTTTGGTCAGAGAGCATGATCTGTACGATTTTAGTCCTTTATCATTAATTGAGACATCTTGTATTGCTCAACAGGTGGTCTATATTATGCATAGTTCATGTCTACATGAAAAGATTGTATATTTTGCTGTCATTGTATGGAGTGTTCTGTAAATGTCAGTTAGGTTAATCTAGTTGATAGAGCTATTCCAATCTTTTATATCTGTAATAATTTTTGTCTACTTGTTCTATAAATCTATGTATTTAGGCTCCATTACTAGTGAATACAAATAATCTTTGTGGCTCTCTCTGCTCCACCATTCTCACCATGTGACATGCTGCATTGATGTAGAGTCACCTCACCAGATGTGTTCCCTGGACTTTGGACTTCCCAGCCTCCAAAACTATAAGCAATCATATCGGGTACTGCCCTGCAGCAAGATGGCAGTCTGAAGGCAGTGGCAGTGGTGGAAACTCAAGACTCGGGGGCCCCAGGGACTGGAAGAAATCACAGTGCCTACTTGGAAAGAAGAAAAGGTAGCGACCTGCACCAGCCCAACCCCAGAGTGGGCCCCTAGAAAGGCTGGAGCTGTTGCCACTTGCAGTCAGTGACCGCATGACTCTGCACCCGCCCGCGGAAGCGACCACGGAAGCAGTGGAGGAACCAGTGGCAGTGGCAGCAGCGGAGGAGCAGGCGGCAGCGGCAGCAGCGGCAGTGGTGCCCTCGACAGCAGCGGCAGTGGCAGAAGTGGCGCCACTGGTAGCGGCGGAAGCAGCAGCAGCGGAGGAACCGGCGGCAGCAGCAGCAACGGAGGAGCCAGCAGCTGTGGTAGCGGCATAAGTGGCACCAGCAGTAGCGGCAGAAGTGGCAGGAGTGGGGGAAGCGGAGGCAGCGGAGCCAGCAACAGTGTTGCTGGAGGCAGCGGCATGAGCAGCAACAGCAGGGGAAGTGGCAGCGGCAGGAGCGACACCCTGCGGTACCACCCCATCACCCAGCAGCACGGTAGAGTCAAAGCTGACCAGAGAGGTGGCTCCCTGGAGAGGCCCAAGACCCGAGGCAACCACACACGAAGGCACTAGTGGCCAACTGAGTAGTCACTGAGGTAGCCATACCAAATTGGCAACCACAGCAACATCTTAGTCAGTCAATAGTATCAAACCTGTGGACTGTGAACCCCCTGCCACAATGAATAAACATCAAAGAAAAGATACCAGAAATATGAAAAATCAAGTTAGTACACCACCCAAAGATAATAAATCTCAAGCTCTAGATCCTACAGAACAAGAAGCCCTTGATATGACTGACAAGGAATTTCGAGTGATAATTCTAAGGAAACTGAATGATATACAAGAAAACTCAGCTAGACATCATGATGAAATGAGGAAATGTATACAGGACCAGAAAGAGGAAATGGACAAGGAAATCAATGTCCTGAAAAAAAATGTAGCAGAACTTGCTGAACTGAAGAAGTTATTCAGCAAAATAAAAAACATAACGGAGAGTTTAACCACCAGGCTTGTGGAAGTTGAAGAGAGAACCTCTGAACTTGAAGATGGGCTGTTTGAAATAACACAAGCAGAAAAAAAAAAGGAAAAAAGAATCAAAGGCATCGAAGAAAATCTGAGAGAGATATCAGACAACCTTAAGTGCTCAAATATCCGAGTCATGGGTATTCCAGAAGGGGAGGAAAATGGAGATTCCATTGAAAACATATTCAACAAAATAGTGGCAGAAAACTTCCCAGGTATTGGAAAAATCACAGATCTTCAGATCCAAGAAGCTCAACGATCTCCAAACGTATTCAACCCAAAAAGGCCTTCTCCAAGACATGTCATAGTCAAATTGACAAAACTCAGAGACAAAGAGAGAATCTTAAAAGCTGCAAGAGAGAAGCGTCAAATCACCTATAAGGGAGCCCCAATCAGGCTAACATCAGACTTTTCATCACAAACCCTAAAAGCCAGAAAGGAATGGGATGATATATTCAAAATAATAAAAGACAGAGATTGTCAGCCAAGAAAGGCTATCCTTCCGACATGAAGGGCAAATAGTATATTTCTCAGACAAACAAAAACTGTGGGAGTTCACTACCACACGACCAGCCTTACAAGAAATTTTCAAGGGAGTACTGGGTTTGGTTCCTGAAAAATAACTACCACTGCCATATAAACCCAAGAAAAATCAAAACCCACTAGTATAATAAAAATGGCATTCATGAAGAGAAAACAAACAAACAAAAATGCTATCTACAACCTAAGGAACCAACAAACACAGAAAACACACAGTAAATCAGAAAGCAAGGAACAAAAGACTCCTAAGACAGCCACACAACAATAAAATGCTAGGAATAAATCAACACCTTTCAATAACAACTCTTAATGTAAAAGGCTTAAATTCCCCAATCAAAAGACACAGACTGGCTGACTGGATTAAAAAGGAGGACCCAACAATATGCTGCCTTCAAGAGACCCACCTCACCCATAAAGACTCACATAGACTAAGAGTGAAAGGATGGAAAAAGATTTACCATGCAAACAGAAAAGAAAAACGTGCTGGAGTAGCTATTCTAATATCTGACAAAGTAGACGTTAAACTAAAAACCATAAAAAGAGACAATGAGGGAAACTTCATAATGATTAAAGGACTGATCCATCAAGAAGACATAGCAATCATAAATATGTACGCACCCAATGTTGGAGCAGCCAGATTTATAAAACAAACTCTATTAGACCTAAAGAAGGAAATAGACACTAATACCATAATAGCAGGGGACCTGAACACACCACTGTCAATATTGGACAGATCATCTAGGCAAAGAATCAGCAGAGAAACACAAGATCTAAACAATACTCTAGACCAATTGGACATGGCATATATCTACAGAACATTCCATCCAACAACCTCAGAATATTCATTGTTCTCATCAGCACATGGATCATTCACCAGGATAGATCATATGTTAGTCACAAATCAAGTCTCAATAAATTCAAAAAAATGGGAATTATCCCATGTATTTTCTCGGACTATAATGGATTAAAACTAGAAATCAATAACAAATGAAATTCTGGAAACTATACAAACACATGGAAATTAAACAGCATTCTACTTAATGACATATGAGTCCAAGAAGAAATCAAGCAGGAAATCAAAAAATTTATTGAAACTAATGAAAATAATGATACAATATACCAAAACTTGTGGGATACTGCAAAAGCAGTATTAAGGGGGAAATTTATTGCATTAAATGCTCACTTCAGAAGAATGGGAAGATGGCAAGTAAACATCCTAACACTTGACCTTAAAGATCTAGAAAAACAAGAACAATCCAAACCTAAAATTAGCAGATGGAAAGAAATCATTAAGATCAGAGCAGAACTTGATGAAATTGAAACCCAAAAAACAATACAAAAGATCAATGAATCAAAAAGTTGGTTTTTTGGAAAGATAAAAAAAATTGACAAACCATTAGCATGGCTAACAAAAAAAAGAAGAGAGAAGATTCAAATAACAAAAATTAGAAATGAAAAAGGTGATATTACAACTGATTCATCTGAAATACAAGGAATCATTCGAGACTACTATAAACAACTATATGCCAACAAGTTTGAAAATCTGGAGGTAATGGATAAATTTCTGGACACACACGAGCTCCCAAAACTGAGCCATGAAGATGTAGAAAATCTGAACAGACCAATAAGAATAAAGGAAATTGAAGTTGTTATCAGAAGGCTCCCAAAAAAGAAAAGCCCAGGACCAGATGGATTCACAGCAGAATTTTATCAAACATTCAAAGAGGAATTGACACCGATTCTTTACTATCCAGACATTTATATGGAATAACAAAAGGCCACGCATAGCCAAAGCAACGTTGAGCAAAAAAATAAAGGAGGCATAACACTACCTGACTTTAAACTATACTACAAAGCTATCATAACCAAAACAATATGGTACTGGCATAAAAACAGACACACTGATCAATGGAATAGAATAGAGAATGCAGAAATCAACCCACACACCTACAGCCATCTGATCTTTGACAAAGGCACCAAGCCTATACACTGGGGAAGAGACTGCCTCTTTAGCAAATGGTGCTGGGAGAACTGGATATCAATATGCAGGGGAATGAAACTAGACCCATACCTTTCACCATACACTAAAGTCAACTCAAAATGGATTAAAGAATTAAATATACACCCTGAAACAATAAAACTTCTTAAAGAAAACTTAAGAGGGACACTTCAGGAAATAGGACTGGACACAGACTTCATGAATACGACCCCAAAAGCAAGGGCAACCAAAAGAAAAATAAACAAATGGGATTATATAAAACTAAAGAGCTTCTGCACAACAAAAGAAACAATTAACAGAGTTAAAAGACAACCAACAGAGTGGGAGAAAATATTTGCAAAATATACATCCAACAAAGGATTAATATCCAAAATATAAAAGGAACTCAAACAACTTTACAAGAAAAATACAAACAACCCAATTAAAAAATGGTCTAAAGAGCTAAGTAGGCATTTCTCTAAGGAAAATATACAAATGGCCAACAGACATATGAAAAAATGCTCAACATCACTCAGCATCCAGGAAATGCAAATCAAAACTACACTGAGATACCATCTCACCCCAGTTAGGATGGCTAAAATCCAAAAGACTCTGAACGATAAATGCTGGCGAGGTTGCAGAGAAAAAGGAACTCTCATACATTGTTGGTGGGACTGCAAAATGGTGCAGCCTCTATGGAAAATGGTATGGAGGTTCCTCAAACAATTGCAGATAGATCTACCATACGACCCAGCTATCCCACTGCTGGGAATATACCCAGAGGAATGGAAATCATCAAGTCGAAGGTATACCTGTTCCCCAATGTTCATCGCAGCACTCTTTACAATAGCCAAGAGGTGGAACCAGCCCAAATGTCCATCATCAGATGAGTGGATACGGAAAATGTGGTACATCTGCACAATGGAATACTACTCAGCTATAAAAACGAATGAAATACTGCCATTTGCAACAACATGGATGGACCTTGAGAGAATTATATTAAGTGAAATGAGTCAGGCACAGAAAGATTAATACCACATGCTCTCACTTATTGGTGGGAGCTAAAAATAAATAAATAAATTCACACACACACACACACACAAAAAAAAAGCCGGGGGCGGTGGTGGTTAAGAAGACATAACAACTACAATTCCTTGAAGTTGATAGGACAAGCAAACAGAAAGGACATTGTTGGGTGGGAGGGGGGAGATGGAGGAGGGAGGGAGGTTTCGGTAATGGGCCACAATAATCAACCACATTGTATATCGACAAAATAAAATTAAGGAAAAAAAATATGATTGTATCATTTTTCTCCTTCATTCTATTAATAAAGTAAATTACATTGACTCATTTTTAAGTGATGAATCATGTATATCTTGATAAATGCCACTTGGTCAGAATGAATTATCCTTTTAATATATAGCTATGTTTTACTATTATTTTGTTAATAAAAAGGGGAAATATTTGCATTTAATTTTCTGTTCTTGTCTTTGTGAATTTGGCTTCATAAAATAAGCTAGGAGGTATTCTCTAGTAGTCTTTTTTACTGAAAGATTTTGTGTAAGATTGCTATCAACTCTTCCCTAAATAATTAGTAGAATTCAACAGTAAAATCATTTGGGCCTCAAAAACAAAAAACAAAAACAAAAAAAAACAAATATTCTTTGTGTTTTAATTTTGATAGTTTCTACTCTTTTATGATAAATTCAAGTTCATCAATGTTTTCTTTTGCAATATCTAATCTGATCTCAAATGAAAGAAGTAAATTTTCTGTTTCAGACATTGCAATTTTCATTTCTGTAAGTTCCATTGGTCTTTTTTTATATCTTCTTTTTTTGTCGTTATTATATTTATGTTATCTTGTACATTCTTTAGAATATTAGTAATAGCTGTTTTAAAGCCCTTGAGTGCTACTTCTATCTATTCAGTAATTTCTGGATTTTTTTTTTAATCAATCAAGTATTTTTTTCTAAAAATGGATCACATTTCCAATGCTTCACTTATCTAGTATTTTTTCCTTAGTGAGAGATGTTGAGATTGCTACTTTGTTGAGACTATAGATTTTGTTTACCTCCTTTAAAAAGTTTTGTTCTGCAAGGCACTTAATTTTCTGCAAATCAGTTTGATCATTCCAAAGTTTATTTACATACTTTGTTAGAGTAGATCTTACATTTCCCTACTCCTACTCTGTGGCTTTTCTAAGGTCTCAAAGAATGCCTGAGGTGTTCAGTAAGGTGTTTAGCTCATCAACACTGGATGATCAGAAATTCTACAGCAACTAACTTCGGGAATATTTGTCCAACCTACAGTGCCCCAGAAGATGCTCTCCACCAGCCATTGTAGAGTTTCTCCCTGTGCAAGTGCTGTACAGTATTAAGCTAAAGGTTTTTTTTAAATGCCTGTTTCTGATGTGCCTTCTCTGCACAGCTCCCTCCTCTCTGGAACCTTGCCCAGCAAATTTCCTGCTGCCTCTGATTATGATATCTGCCTCCACAGCTAAGTACTCTGCTTGGGATCTCCCTCCCTGTACCTTGATTTAAAAAGTGCTTCCAGGCAGAAAGCTAGACTAATTATAGGGTCACCTCATTTGTTTCCCTTTTCTCAGGGATCAAAGTACTGTGCTGCCTATTGACCAAAGTCTAAAAACATTTGTTTCAATTATTTTGTTCAGTTTTATAACTTTTTATGTCAAGGGGGTGGGTCCAGTACTAGTTACTCTGCCATTTCCAGAAGCAGAAGTCCACATTCCTTCTAATATCTTTTAGGGTACAGAATATTTTAAAAGTCTGAGAACAAATTATTTTATGATTCCTTATTGTATTATCTTTTATAAAACTTTACGTCATTCTAATAGTCAACAAACACACTGAACATCTTCTGTGTGCCTGTCATTGTTAGGTACAGGGAATCAAAGATGAATAACACAGGACCCCATCCTTGAGAAGCTTGCAAAGCTATTATAATATGGTATGAAATATTCTATATAATTAGAAATGTAGTAAAAGACATATTTGAGAGCATGGTTATTTCTTGGAAATAATAAGCATCAGGGATATATGATTTTATGCCCACATGTATTGCAAGAGATGAAACCTTCCTCAACAGGCCATGTATGTATAATTTCACATTTGGCTTCTCCCATGCAATGAAAATTATTTCCATTTCCCTCACTCTCTGAGAAACATGTTATGAAGAACTTCTGATTTAAAATAAGGGCAGGATATGAACTGGAACCAGATGAACCACAGTTTTGATTTCAGTATTCTATGACTATATGTCTATATTGTCTCACATCAGGTCACTTCCAGGAATCAGGTCTCTAGGCATTTCTGGGCATAACAAATCTAGGTTCTGGGCAAGCTAATTTTTTTTTTTAAACAGGTTTGTTAAGGAATACTTTGTATGTCATAACATTCACCCTTTTAAAATGTATGGTTTAGCAATTTAGTGGGACTTTTTTTTTTTTGTATATTCACAGAACTGTGCAACTACCACCACTATCTTGTGTTAGAATATGTTCATGACCTCAAAACGAAATCCTATATCCACTAGCTGTTCCCCTCTTGTCAGCCCCTGGAAGCCACTGATCTTCCTTCTATGTCCGTGGACTTGTCTCATCTGGATATTTCATGTCAATGGAATTATACTCTGTGGTCTTCTGCAACCAGCTTCTTTCATTCATCACATTTTCAGAGTTTATCCATTTATAGTATGTATCAACTCTTCTTTCCTTTTTATTGCTGAATAATAACCCAATTTATGGATATACCAAATTTTTTTTATCCATTCAGCAGTTGATGGAAATTTGAATTGTTTCCACTACTATTTTGGCTATTATGAATAATGCTGTTATGGTTATTCATTTACAAGATTTTGTGTAGACATATATTGTCATTCCTCTTGGATATATACATAAGAGTGGAATTGCTGGGTCATATCATAATTCTGTATTTAACATTTTGATGAATTTTTTAACTGTTTTGCAGTGGCACTATTACAAAATCCAACCAGCAATGTAATGCTTGGGAGTACCAATATCTCCATATTCTTTTTTTTTTTTTTTTCTTTTTTTTGTCTTTTTGTGACCGGCCGCACCGCGCTCATCCAGCGAGCGAACCGGCCATCCCTATATAGGATCCGAACCCGCGGCGGGAGCACTGCTGCGCTCCCAGTGCCGCACTCTCCCGAGTGCGCCACAGGGTCGGCTCCAATATCTCCATATTCTTACCAACATTGTTATTGATTACATATTTGACTTTGATCATCCTACAGGTGCTAAGCAGTACGTTATTTTAATTTAAATTTCTCTAATGACTACTGATGTTGATATTTTATTGGGTGTCTGACAATCTTTACATATTCTTTAGAAAAATATTTATTCAGATCTTTTGATCATTTTTAATTGAGTTTTCTTCTTATGCTGGATTGTGATCATTTATTATAAGGGCTGGATATAAGTGCTTAATCAGACAGATGATTTATAAATTTTTTTTCCCATTTTGTGGATTGTCTTTCTTGATGGTATGGTTTGAAGCACAGAAGTTTTTAATATTGATGAAGTCCTGTCTGTCTATTTTTTCTTTTATCACAAATCATTTTGATATTATATCTAAGAAACCATGCTTTACTCAAAGTTACGAAAATGTACTCCTATTTTTTTCTAAGAAATATAGATTTATAGATTTATAGATCTGTTTTATAGATTTAGCTCTCATATTTATTCAATAACCCATTTTGAGTTAATGTTTGTACATGGTATGATGAAGGGGTTCAGCTTAATTGTTCTTTATGTGGATATACAGTAGTCTCATCACCATTTGTTGAAAAGATTGTTTCCCCATTGAATTTTCTTGATGCACTTGTTGAAAATACACTGGACTCAATCTTAATTCTCAGTTCTACCATATTGATCTATATGTCTATGCTTATGCAAGGACAGCACTGTTTTGATTACTACACTTTGTAGGAAGTTTGGAAATTGAGAAGTGAAAATCTTCCAACTTTGTTATTTTTAAGAAATGTTTTGGCCATTCTGGGTTCCTTGCATTTTCATATGCAGTTTAGAATCAGTCTTCTCACTTTCTGAAAAAAAAAGAAAAGAAAAGAAAAGAAAGTACCTGGGAATTTAATAGGAATTACATCAAATATATCAATCAATTTGGGGAGTGTTGCCATCTTAACAATATTAACTCTTCTAACCCACAAACATATGATGTCTTTACATTTATTTAGGTCTTTAGCTTTTTTCAAAAATATTTTGTAGTTTTCAGTGCATACATTTTTTACTTCTTCAATTTATTCATAAGAATTTTATTCTTTTTGATTCTATTGTAAATGGAATTGCTTTATTTTATTTCTGGATTGTTCGTTGTAAGCATATGGAATGCAATTAATTGGTCAGGTATCCTGCAACCTTACTAAACTTATTTATGAATTCCAAATAGTTTCTCGTGTGTGTGTGTGTGTGTGTGTGTGTGTGTGTGTGTGTGTGTGTTCCTAGGACTTTCTTTATACATGATTATATAATCTATGAATAGAGATGATTTTATTTATTCTTTCCCAATATGATGCTTTTCTCCCCCTTCATTAATTGTCTAACTATAACCTCCAATATAGCATTGAATAGACATGGTGAAAGAGAATATTTTTTCTTGTTCCTGGTTTTGGGAAAAGCATTCAGCCTTTCACCATTAATTATGTTATCTGTGGGTTATTTCTAGATGTTCTTTATCAGGTCGAGGAAGTTTCTTCTATTGCTTGTTTGTTCACTGTTTTTATCATGAAAAGGTGTTGGATTCTGTCACATACTCTCTGTATCTTTTGAGATGATCATGTGGTTATTGGCCTTCACTATGCATATGTTGTTTGAATGATTTATGAATATTAGTTCAGCCTTACATTCCATAGATAAATCTCACTTGACCATGGTATATAACCAACTTTATATATTGATAGTTTCAGTTTGCTAATATTTTGTTCAGAATGTTTATGTCTATATTTATAGAGAATATTGCTCTGTAGTTTTCATATAACATTTTTTTGTGTGTGTGACCGGTAAGGGAAACTTAACCCTTGGCTTGGTGTCGCCTGCATTGTGCTCAGCAAGTGAGTGCACTGGCCATCCCCATATAGGATCCGAACCCGTGGCCTCAGCGCTCCCAACGCCACTGCACTCCCAGCGCAGCACTCTCCCGAGTGCGCCACGGGGCCGGCCCTTCATATAACATTTTATTTGGTTTTGGTATTAGGATAACATTGGATTCATAGAATGAATTGGCAAATTTTGCTTCTGTGTTATTTTTTGAAAGTATTTGTGAAGTATTGTAAGTAATTCTTCTATAATGTTGGTAAAATCCACCAGTAAAGTCATTATTTCCTTTGTAGGAGGGAGTTAATTAAATTACTAAGTCAGCCACTTTATTTGTTGTAAGTCTTATTTACAATTTTTTCTTCTTGAGTAAGTTTCAGTAGTGTGTGTTTATAGGAATTTGTCTATTTTATATAGGTTATCTAATGTGTTGTCATACAGTTGTTCATAGCATTCTCTTATAACACTTCCTAATTTTGTAGGGTGATTAGTGATGATCCCTTTAATTCCTGTTGTTAATTTCAGTTTTCTTAGTTTCTTGGTCAATTTTGTTAAATTTTTCAAAGAACCAAGTTTTGGTTTTGTTAATTTTCTCTATTATGTTTCTGTTTTCTCTTGTACTTATTTTAACCGTAATATTTATTACAAGTTTCTGCTTGTGTGGGCTTACTTTGTTCTTCTTTTAATAGGCAAGGTGCATTTAATTAATTGGAATCTCTAATCTTTTTAAATACAGTTGTTTACTGCTGTGATTTTTCTTCTAAGCATTGCTTTAGCTGCATTCCATATATTTTTATATGTTGTGCTTTCATTTTCATTCACCTCAAAGTGTATTCTAATTTCTTTTTTGCTTTTGTTTTTCTGACCCATCACTTATTAGGAGGGTGCTTGATTACCATGTAATTGTGAATCTCCCAAATTTATATTTTTTTATTGATTTCTAATTTAATTGCACTATGATTGGGGAACATACCTCATATGATTTCAGTTATTTTGAATTTATTGTGGCTTGTGTGATCACTAAACATATCTGCCCTGAGAATTCTCCATATGTGCTTGAGAAAAATGTATATTCTGCTGTTGGGTAGAGTGTTCTATGGATGCCTGTTAGTTCGAGTTAGTTTACAGTGTTGTTTAAATCTTCTATGTCTTTATTGATCTTCTCCCTGATTATTTTATCCATTATTGGAAGTGGGATATTGAAGTCTCCAACTATTATTTTTGAATTGTCTATTTTTCCTTTCAATTCTGTAAGTTTTTGTTTCTTGTATTTTGGTGCTTTGTTGTTAGGTACATATATATTTATATATGTTATAGCTTCCTGACAGATTGAACTTTTTATTGATTATAAAATGTCTTTCTTTGACTTCAGTTACAATACCTTTTGTAAAATCTATTTTTGTCTTATATTCTTGTTTATTTTTATGTTTTGTATTTTTAGTGTTGAAAACAGTATACTTTAAATAATAAAATGTATCATCTCCAAAAATTAGATATTCCTCGTTGTTGTTTTTTGTAGTAATTTGTTGTTTTGTTACTTTTTTCTTGTTTAGTGACTTTCTTAGATGAATTTTCTAAAGTTTATATTCTTTGATATGTACAGTCACTGAAGTCTCTGCTCAGCTAGCTTAGTAGTCAACTAATGATTGACATAGATTTCCTTAAATTCCTAGGACTAATTATTATCCCTACTTTTGCTGAGGGGTTGTGTTTGTGTGTTGGGTTCACGTTCAACACTATGGCATTTTACAACTCTACCTTAGCCTTCACTTCCTGTTGCATAGTGCTAACATCAGCCAGAAGTGAGAGATTCGGCTCTTCTTGGGTGTTTTCCTGTATATGTGCACAGCTCTGCACATTTCTGTGGTCTTCAAGATCCTTAGGAATGTGTTGAGTCTTCTAAAAGTCCCCTGTAGTCATCTAATTTTCTTAATTTTCCTTTTAGTTTTTATGGTCTTCCCCTTGTTTGCTTCAGCTTGTATCTTCACCTCAGGCAATTGAAATGTTAAAAAAATGCCACTAATTGTAAGAGCTCAATAAAGTCACATCTACCAACACAAAACAAGTAGTATTTCTTCTGTGAGATATTCTCACCCTTCTGGGGGCTCTACCTAAGATAGTCTCAGTCTCCTCAAATCTATAAGATGGGAAACATTTGCCATCTTCTGAATTCCACAGTGTGAAGGAACAGGATACAGAAACATACAAATCTTTAGGCTCTTTTTGCTTTCTTATCCTCATCCTGTCCTGACTGGGACTAGCTAGTCTCAGAGTAGAAGGCTTGCTCTGACTCCCTTTGTATCCTTCCAAATCCACTGTATACCCCTGCTTCCTTTCTATCTCCTTTAGAGCCCAGTCTTTTAAAACTAAAATTACAAAAACAATTCCCTTCTTTTTTGTTAGCACTTTTCTTCCTTAAGGTAAGCTCAGAATAGTCTAGCTTGTACCTAAAATTGTAAGAGTTTGAGGAGAGCCAAGTTAGAAAGTGTATCTAAAGGGGAAAAAAATGGTTAACATTTACAAAATATCATCCTATCACACTAAAGAGGGGACCTGCATATCTGAGAATCTGCAACCAATTTCTGTTTTCACTTATGTTGAGGGGATATGTTTAAACTACAGCCAAAGTAATTTAAGTTAGTTATGTTGAAAAAGTTCTCTAAATACTCTGATACGTGGGACTATTCACAGATATGTTAGAACACAATCTTTCCTGAATAGAATAGTGACCTCTTCAGTCGTTCTTCCTCTGTGGTAGTGCTTATACTTCACACCATCATGAAGCAGAACATTGAAGGAATAATGAAACAGATTTGGATCCAAATGCACTTTCACCTGAGAGAACAAGATTTATTATTCAGACGTGGGTATACAACAGAAAAGACATATCTCTTAAATTATACATGCAAAATTTCCCTCTTCCTTAACATTATCCTCACAGGTCATTTCTTTCCTCATTTTTATCATTAACAGCAAAGTGGAAATGATTCAACTTACCCTTGATTCAATCTACCTCTAACCTCCAACTCTATTAAGTAATTAATTAACTATATCTATATTCATAAAAACAAAAGCCTAGGGAGTTTGCTATTTTAAATAATCTTAGAGACCCCTTTGCATAGAGCAAAATATTATTTTACATTATAGAGGCCACCCCCAATTCAGTTTTGCTTTTGTAATTTCCATTTTTCATTTAATAATGGTCCAAAAATCACATCTGAATTCAAAGTCATTCTTAATTTTATTTTTTGTGCAGGCCCATAAAACCTGAATCAAAGAAGACTTGCTTTATTTGTATCCAGGGTGTACCCAAGATTTTCCACAGATCCATCTGGACCATCCAGCTGACCTCACCTGAACAGAGTTGTGATCCAGCAACACTCACTATTTCAAATGTTAGACTAGAGGAGCCCAGTATGGCCTGCCACTCTGTCTCCTTCCCCTTCACCAATCACTTCAGACATTTCCCCTTGGAAGGAGAGTGTCTTTGATGCCCTTGTTTGAAATTTAATCAACTTCCAACAGTCTCTTTTTTCCTGTTCTCTATGGTTTGGAGGAAAAATTGCTTGGTTTTAACCCCATTTCTTTCCTATATTATTTTTCTATCTATTACCATTCTTGTCTCTCCCTGCTGTCTTCCCCAAACTTCTCCAAACAGTCCTTAGAACCCTTAAGCTAAGAGCATGAAGAAACACAGAGGTCTAGTGGAAAGAACACAAAATTTTGTTCTCACATCCGTAATGCTATTGTATACCTGTGTATAATTAGATCAATCTTAGGATTGTAGAATGTTATAATTAGTAGGGACTTTAAAGGCCATGGACTTAATCTTGTATCTGGAGACAAGAAAGTAATCAAGAACCCAGCATGTCCAGGGACTTGCTCAAAATCACAAAACCAGGGAACATTGGAACCAGAATTAGAATTGGAGTTTCCTTATTCCCAATCTGGCACTCCTGCATGTATAGAATTCTGCCTGGCATAAGTTAATTTTCTCTTGCTTATTAGGTGGCTAAATCTCTCCCTTGTAACACTCTGCCTGTTAGCTAACCTAGCCCCCATTTTCAAATGACTTTTTCTTCATCAGAAGTTGACTTTCCCAGGCCCAGCACTGAGGTTAATGGAGAAGCAGAGACTGCCAGATGAGTGTTAGTGGGCAGTGCAGAGTGCAAGGGGAAGGGAGAGATGATGGGAACCCCCACAGGGTGGGAGGAATAAGTTCTGATTGCCACAAATCTTCATTGGTCTTCCCTTGGAGGGGTAGGCAGGGGATTTGTGTGTAAGATCCACCTGGAAGTGGCTAAATACTTCCATATCAGATGGAAATGGATGCCCAGTTCCTGCTTGACAATTCAACTGTGGTCCCCAAATGCACTGCAACTGAAGTAGCCAGGTGGTTCCGATAATTCTATCAAATTTCTCTTGCTTTTAAAGAAAATGATCTTGAAGAAAAAACTGTAATTAAATGTTTCGTGACACTTTTGCTAAAGTGTAAATTGCACCTGAACTTTGGGAGTACAGTTTGCCATATACATGCCTTAAAGAAAGTGAGCCAAGATGCCAGGTACTGTTCAAGCTTTATTAAAGGAAAAGAATTTGCCAGGCTGTGCTCAAAGTGGGGAACTGCCCGGGGCTGCCCTGAAAATAAGGGACAGCCCCAGGTGTGGGGGTGGTAGAGCTTATATAGTGCACCAAGGGCTGGCTGATACCACCAAGGAGGGTCATTATGCTAATGTGGATTGGGGTGGAGAACCGTGTCCTTGCGAAAGCAAAAGATGTTTCTGTTTAAGTCAGGAGGCTTCTAGTAAAGGGAAGAAGGGAGGGGAGGAGGTGGGAGGTACCATTTTGCACTTGGGCTTGTCTAAAGTGGCGCTGGTTATGTTACAGATCTATTAATGCCCAATACCTAGTCTTGTTGATGGAGTGATGGAAGATGACACCTCATTGCTGTCCCTTACCTTTCCTGCATCTAGTTATTCCTAGTTTTTCCTTTATGTATGCACTTGACTTCCCATTTACCATCTTTTCAAAAAACTAATGTAGTCCTCAGGTAAGACTTTATATATTTAAAAGGTAAACAAGTGGTTAGACAGGAAATAGGGGGAAGTGAAAAAGAGAGGCAAATTAAAAGATAATCCTCCCTAGACTCAGATGTGTCCTCCCAACTGTGACTACTATAAAGGGTATCCTTATGAAAATCTAACTCCCATAGGGAACTTAAAGGCAATTAAAATAACATTAGTGTTTTCCAAAACTTTACAACGTTTTTATGCATGTGATAAAACCTTACTAATTATTGAAAAGTTATTTGTATTAAGATTTCAGAGCAGAGAGATAATCTGTGCAATTTAGAATCCTGAGCCATCAGCAAGAAGCTGGCTAACAGAACCAGAATTCCCTTGCCAACATCTCCAGTTGCATCAGTGAACCTCAAATAGGATCCTTTGCTGGCAAATATTAGCTTATTGTAGTTTAAAATAAATAGATACCTTGAGAAAATGTGTAGTGACACTAAAAATTAGTTTCCATAATTTGACTAAAAATAGTATCTGTTGGGAAAAGGCAAATGAGATCAAGTGGAAAAAAATACAGAGTTTTAGAATGGAGGCACACATTTCTTCAGATGGATAAAAAATTTTAATGTGATCCGAATGTAATCAACATTCAAAGCTCATTGTATGGAAAGAAGAAAGTACAAGGCTTGCTAGGCAATTTCCCCAGTTCAGCTTAGTATCAATTTGCCAGGGGGAGTACAGAACACCCCACAGTGCTCTGGCACATGCTAGACATTCAAACCACAGGGCTGATTCCTCAAAGTCTTTGAGGAGTTAACATGTAATATGCTAACCAGACATGGTATAAAAGCATGCTACAGAAAATGTGGAGAGAAAAGTTACTGAGGTTTCCATAAGGGAAGTTTCAAAGAAGGAAATATCCTTAGATCTCTGTAATTGTAAAGATAAAGAAATTGAGATGCAGAAAGACCAAGTGACTTGCTCAAGGCCACCATACAATTGGTGTCAAAACTCAGGGTAAAAAGAGGTCTCAGCTTTGGGGGAAGTATTCTTCTGTCATATGTACTAGAGGTGGTGCATGGCAGGGGTACGTTGACAAGCATATTAGCAAGCAAGCCTTCTATTATCACTTTGAATACAGTGAGTATTAGGTGGATGGTGATCTGAAGACAAGCTTGAATTGCTATAGGACAACATTCAAAATCGTTGGCAGCCCCTTGATACCAGGGACTAAGAACAGAGGATGCCAATCTGAGAATAGATATCAGCACAGGGACAATTCCACATGAGTAATCCCCATTCACATAACTAAGAGTTGTCTGTATTTTTCTGTCTAGTGACTACCAGGGGTTCATGATAAATTGGACCCTACCCAACAGCTGGTGGCAGAAAAGAATTAGATCCCCTATAGTAATACCCATTGCTGAAAGTGTAAAATTTCCAAAACCAAGCATGTAGGATCATTTTCTAAGCTGGCATACCCATGACAACTCAGTAGTATTAGTGCCCACTTAGTACAAAAGAAAGCAGAGAGCAAGTAAGTCAATGTAATTATAAAGTTTGTCAAAGTTCTGTTTAAATTCATTAAGTGCAATAAGCCAGCCCAGCTGAGATCTACCTGCAGAATCAGATTATTACTTCACTGCAATATTTTACAGGGAGTAAATGTGGAAAAGATTTTGAGGATAGTTTATGATTGAGTCCAATCATCAGAGAGAGGGCTCAATGAGGTTTGCCCATTTCCAGTGGGCTTCTAAGGACTGCAGCATGCAGTCAGCTGCCCATGGATGAAGAACAGAGAAGTCTGCAGAGACGGAGTTCCATGTAATGACCTACTTATCATGAATGACATGCATTCATTAACCTGAAATGGATGCATTGAAAATCAAAATATGTTTCCATTCATTATATCTTTATTTTGCAAGTTGCAACAAAGGTGTCAACTTTTTATGAATACATATTCACACACACACACCAACAATCACAATAAAAAAAATCGGAGAGAAAAATAAAGGGAGACAGAAGACTCAACATGTGGCAACATTAGGAAGGTTCAGGGATCCCAGAGCAAATAGTAAGGAAAACAACTTTTGGATAAGTAGGGCTTCTGGGAGTCAGGCAACTCACTGACTCCTTGCCTTTTCTGCTGTCCATGTTATGCCTTTTCATGAAAAAGAAAGAATGAATTGAGAGCCATAAATCATATCTTTGTGCTTATGGTTAAGGTGTTGTTTAAATGGCTAATATTTACACTGACCTTTGGTAGATTGTGGAGTTTGTCTGGAGATCCTCAAATCTCCAACCAGAAAGCATTCTGCTGAGAACAACTGTATGCAATTTTGTTTGGTAATCCTTCAGCCAGTAGAAGCCAAGGATATGAACATCCCTCAAGGAGTTGAGGTTATACACTTGCCTAGCACTTGGCAGGCTTTTGCTAGAGGTACCCAGCAACCTCCTGTTCCTTTCATGGAAGAGGCAGCAAAATACAGTGGTTAAGAACACAGATTATGGAGCCCAACTGCTTGGGTTCAAACCCTTTTTGTAAATCAGTTTCTTCATCTCTAAAATGAAGATAAGGTTAGTATTATTTTTTAATTTTGCTGTAAGGATTAAATGAACATGTACTAATTACTTACCACAGGCTAAGTTCTGGTCTGGCTCATATCTAATGCCAAGGCTTTTCTGCTTTCTTTCAGAGATTTCCATTCACTTAACACAATTAAATATACTCTGACACAGGTTGTGAAATCCTAAGATTTAGCTCAAAGTGATTAAGAGCACAAATGTTAAGGTAAAATAGACCTGGACTAAAATATTGGCTCTCCACTTGTTAATTCCATGATCTTAGTTAACTATTTCTAAACCTCAGTTTTCTTATTTGTATAGTAAAGATAAGATCTGCCTTTTAGAATTATTAGGAAGATCAAAAATAGTTGGTGTATTTAAAGTGCTTAGCATGATAACCTGGCAAAGTAAATTCTCAGCAAAAGAAACCATAGAACTATTATTTTTATTATATCCTACAATTGTCAACTAGAAGTAAATCTAAATATCTAACTGAAGAAACACATTTTATGAGAAATCTGTTTACCCATTGATCTATCTATCTATCCCTTTAACCTTCCCTGTGCCCCCATTCTCCATTATTCAAGTGACAGCTAGACCATTCTATGCTTCTGCCTCAGGGAAGAGATGTTACAGTAGAAAAGAAAGATAGGCAGTATTTTTCTGGCTTTGAATTTTAAAAGCCAAGATCCTTGAGGCAACAGATATGACTCACTATAGACTATCAATTGGGGAATAAACTTAATGATAAAAGAACTAAGCTTCCCATACCCTGAGGCAGTCTACCTCCTACAGATTGGGTTGAGGAAATAATGGATGCATAAAAGTTGATAAATCCCAAAGAAAATGGAGCCCAGTGTCCTGCTTCCTGGGTCAAGCCCTGTAGAGTTAGTAAAACCCCTAGATTTGCAGCATTTGAAAGCATTGGTAACTTGTTTTCTATTACGCAGGGCAGGCTAAAGGAAGACAAAGTCGCCAAAGGAAATGTCAACATGCTATATCTAGGATAGCTATGCCTAGGTCAACCTTCAAGAGTTTGCCACATCTAGTGAGCATTAGAATACAAAAAGAGCAGAGGAAGCCCTTGGAGCTGAAGAGATTTGCAGATAGAAGTGAAGAGTGCTTTAACTGCAACCTGTGTAGAGTGACCACAAAGGACTAAATGGGAAAAAGGCTGTCTCAGTGTTTGCCATCATGAACACATTATCAGCAACTATATACCCCCTAATTCCCTCCTCCTCACAATGAGGCCATGACAATAAATATTCTAAAGAAACAGCCATGAAAAGAGTCATCTCAATATGAGCAGCATTACATTTCTGCCATCTTGACAAAGTAGAAGTCAAGTTGAATTACAGAAGAATAAACAAATTTGTATTTCTTGCACAGCCAACTTTGTGCAAGGGCTGGAATTACTACCTGCTACACAGATGGGTAAACTGAAACTCAGAGAAATTAAAATAAATTGCCTCACGTCACACTGTCCTGCAATATCCAGAACTATTTCAGCTCCCTTTCTAACACAATAATTGGGAGAAAATCTTGATCACACTTTGTGTATCCCTGTTTACAGAATAGTCCAAATCTTGGGATATCATAAGTGACTTTCAAACTATTTTTACAAGGGCCTGTTTTTAAACAAAACATCATGCAGAATCCCAATATTTAAAAAAAATAAAAGTAAACACAGAACCTCCCCTGATTAAAATGGGAATGGATATTGCCTACTTTCATTTAAACACCTGTTTGGCACAACAGAACTTTGAAGAACATATTAAAGCTGGGTTAGGAGAAAGGCCACCTTGCTGAAAGTGTGGAAACCTGATGAGGCAGAAAGTTAGATAGAGATAAGAGTGGGAGAAGGAAACCTGGTTATTTGCAAGTGGGAAAACTGGTTCTCTGAGGATATAGACACACCTATGTGCAAAAGCACTCTCTCACTTGCTCCATCCTCTCTGGAGTGTACTCTCGCTTTGCCAAATAAAACTGCTCTTTGCTCTTCACCTATGGCATGTCTCATCATATTTTTTATTCGGAACACCAAGAACCCAGATTTAGCCAGTGGGACCTGAAATTTTCCTTAATTCTGGGATGTATCTTCAACACTGATTTTCACAAGTTGGCCCTAGAATAAGATGCCAAGCTACTCTGGTATGCAGTTTCTTCTTCTTTTTCTAATGAAGAAAGTGAGCAAATAATTTCTAGGTCAAAATTTTTAAATTATTTGAATACATATAAAAATTTTAGATCACAGAAATTTTATCTGCCCAATCTATACATCGTTGAGTATGGTAATGCAAACACTGCTCATTGTTATTCACTCCTCTTCTTTGTCCTTTCAATTAAGGAGAAAGTGTCCAGTGTCCATTTCTACCTTGTCCTGATATGGCATTTGAATATGCAAATACTAATAATTATCAGGATATAAAGAGTGTAGCCTATCAGACCAACCCTTCCACAGAGAACTATGAAAGCCAGAAAAACTACAAAATATAGCTATTTGAAGGAAGTGTAAGATCTGTGCACCGTGCACAAACCCTACACGTTGGGGTGGCTCACCTCACAAAGACCATGAGACAGAGACCTATGCAATCAAGCAAGAGGTTTTTTATTCCAGCATGCTGGGGTCACTTAGCCTCCTGGACAGAAGCGACCCTGAGCCTTTAACATAAGAGCTTTTTATACAGTTTTTTAGACAGACTTTCACAATAGGTTGAGTTGTTTACTGTTTACAGGTTATCAGAAGTGACCTTTGGATTTATTGGTTGGCTTTAGTGAGCTGGTACCCTGATAAGGAACAGTGCACTTCCCAATCATTTATCTTCCAGTTGGCTTTTAGATAAGGAACTGGTCAGTCAGTTCCTGGAACCGGGTGGTGTTTTACTCCCTTCCTGGAATTTAATGTGTCTGGGCCTGCCTTACTTAAAATGACATTAGTTATGTTTTCTCATTTTTAGCAAGCATTAAATACAGAAGCAAATTAAGCATGTTAAAGTTATATTGTTTTTCTACAATTTCCCCCTTTTTCTTGTGTGTATTTCAATCATGAAATACTTGTCTCTTGTTGATTTAATTCCTGATATTGTTGTCTTAACATCATAATCTGAACAGTGCTAACACGTTCTCTAACAAAAGCTACTAAGCGATTTAAAATGCAGGGACTGAAGGTCATAAGTGACACTAAAATAACTAGTGGTCCTAGCAGGGTAGACACGAGTGTCGTGAGCCATGGGGAGGAGTTGAACCGTGACTCAAACCATCCCTGATTTTGCTCTTTTTCTTTTTTTCTTTTGGCTAGGCCTTCTCTAATTTTGGCCATGGAGTCTTTAATTACTCCTGAGTGATCAATGTAAAAACAACATTCTTCTTTTAGTACAGCGCAGAGTCCCCCCTGCTGAAGGAACAAGAGGTCTAATCCTCTTCTATTTTGCAGGACCACCTCAGAAAGAGAGGTGAGGGACTCTTGTAATTTAGTAATTGAATTTTCTATTTCTTTAATATCAGCATCTATGGCTGCCTGTAAACTTTGGTAATTCTGATGTTGAATAGCCAGAGCTGAAGCTCCTGTAGCTGCCCCAGCTGCTCCCAATCCTAAGCCCAAGAGAACAGAGAGCGTGATACTTAGGGGCTCCCTTTTGGTTTGGTAGTTCCCATTATCTTTATCCCAATATGATAATAGTTCTTCATAGGGATGGTAAACAAGCCGAGGCAGCAACTGAACCAGAACACAAAAATCCTGGGTTTCTTTCAGGACCTTTGAGCTAACACAAGGTGTAACCCCAGTAGCACAAGCCCACCATCCCCCTGGAGGGGGCAACAGATACATGTCACCAGACCACTTAGTCAAGTTGAGTGTCTGGTTGCACAGCTGGCTGTGTGAGGAAGGTATTTTTCCTATACAGATCCCTTGTCCTGCAACAGCTGACAGAGTGGGTTTGACTTGTCGCTGCCAGTGACAGTCTGAGATATCAGTAGTAGTATTAATTTTATTTCTGAAGGCTATTCCTTCATAGTATGGGGGAGCAACATTATAACAAAGCCAGCAGGAGCGGGTAGCATTGGGGTTGGTACTATTTAAGACCTTGAAGGCTTCAGAAATTAAGCGGAATAACCCAGGTTGTTTTTGAGGCTTAGGCTCAGGGGGCTGAGTTATTTCCTTTGGTGCTGCAGCCTCTGACCCTGAAGTGGGGACTGAGGGCTCTGGTTGGGTCCTATGGAAGTATTCTGTGTTTCTATTTTGAGTTTGATGGTAAACAACAGCCCATCATCATATTCTATTTTGTAAAACCGTAGTCCCCATGTAAATCCCTTTTCCCATCCGATGGCTATCAAAGTATTCTTCTAAATCCTAGTTGTCTGGGGCTCCTAAAGCTAGTTTACACATATCTGGAAATAAGTCAGGCCACCACCCTCCTGTAGTCACCTTGGATTGACGCCAGATTGTATCTCCCACCCCATTTACAACATACCAAGTAAAATTTCTGGGGATATGTGGGCTGCTAGCTCTTGGGCCCTGGAAGAGAATTGTTAGGCAGAAGAGGAGCAAGAGAGTTTTCATCTTACAACATTTAGGGTGTCCAAAAAATTTTCAGTCTTAAGGGGTGTTCCTTGGAACTCTGGACTCTCCAGGCAGTGTCTCCCGGTCCTTGGTCCTCTAACGGCGCAGGTTTTATGTGCAAGGAGTGGATCCAAGCGGAGATCCCGTATAGACTGTGTCCCCAACCTGGAACTGGTGAGAAACTTCAGGGTCCCAGGCTTATAGGTAGCCGCCAGCTGCATCCAGACTTCCTTCTGCACTGCTTGCAGTCCTTTTAACCTGGCATATAAGTCACTGTTACTGTGGCAAATGGGTTCAAAGGCATCTCCCAGTAAAGTCAAGGGGGCAGGGGTACCATAGAGAATTTCAAAGGGAGTCAGGTTGAACCAGGAGGGGGTGTTCCTAGCTCTAAACAGGGCTGAGGGAAGGAGCACCACCCAGTCTACGCCAGTCTCCATGGTTACTTTAGTCAGGGTCTCTTTTAGAGTCCTGTTCATCCTTTCTACCTGTCCTGAACTCTGGGGTCTATAGACACAATGTAATTTCCAATCGACCCCTAGATGTCTGGCCACTCCCTGACTTATCTTGGCCATGAAAGCGGGTCCATTGTCGGACCCGATTACCTTGGGCACCCCAAAGCGTGGGAAAATTTCTTCCAGGATTTTCTTGACCACGACTGTGGCTGTTTCTTGTTTCGTTGGAAATGTTTCTACCCATCCAGAGAAGGTTTCTATAAAAACTAGAAAATACTTGTAACCATATCTGCCTGGCTTGATTTCTGTAAAGTCTACTTCCCAATATACTCCTGGTCTGTCTCCCCTAAGTGTCTTGCCAGATCCCGCTGCATTATTGCAGAATTTACTTTTTGACAAGGTACAGAGCTTTTAACTATCTGCTCTACTAATTGTTTTAGCCCTATGATATGATATTTTGTTCTTAGGGCAGTTTGGACCAATTTGTTTACTCCCAGGTGAGTCCATTGGTGCATTTGTTTGATCATGGCACATGCTTGTTCTTGTGGCAAGATATGCTTGCCTGACGCTGCATGCCAGCGCCCTTTTTCCTGATTATAATAGTTATTAGATTTCCTTGAGATCTCCGCTATGTCTTCAGCAGAGTACTTAAACTTGGGCCCCTTCAGCTCTGGTATGTCAACCAGCAGAAGAGAAATGGACCTGTGGGCTGCTGCCCTTGCCTCAGAATCGGCTAAGTTGTTTCCCCTGGCGAAGGGGGAATCCCCTTTCTGGTGGCCCGGGCAGTCTATTATACTCACTTTTAGCAGTCAGTGAAGGGCCTCTAGCAGGGCTACGATCTCTGCCTTGTTTTTGATTTCTTTTCCTCCAGAGGTTAGCAGGCCCCGCTGTTGATAGATGGCACCGCGCACATGGGCAGTGGCAAAGGCATACCTGCTGTCTGTATAGATGTTGATTCTTTTGCCCTCTCCTAGTTCAAGGGTTTTGTAAGGGCGATGAGTTCTGCCTTCTGGGCAGACATTCCTGCAGGTAAGGTCTGTGCCCATATCAGGTTCTGGCCATCTACTATAGTGGCTCCTGCCTTTCGTACTCCTTCCTCCAGGAAACTGCTGCTGTCAGTAAACCAGGTGGCTTCGGTGTCCGTTAGAGACTGATCTGACAAGTCTTTCCACCATCCATGTGCCTCTACAAGCACTTGCTGGCAGTCATGGATAGGAGGGTCAAGGTCAGGGTCTGGGAGCAACATGGCTGGATTTAAGCTCGCCGGGAGAGCAAAAGTAACCTGGTCTGAATTCAGTAACAGAGTCTGATAGTGAGTCATGTGAGCATTTGTGAGCCAGTGGTCAGGGGACTGGCATACAATACTCTCTAAGGCATGAGGTGCCGAAATTACCAAACTCTGTCCCATAGTCAGCTTGTCAGCATCTTTTACCAGAACTGCGACTGCCGCTATGATCCTTAAACAAGCTGGCCACCCCGAGGCTACTGGGTCTAGTTTTTTAGACAGATATGCTACAGGCCTCTTCCAGGGCCCCAGTTTTTGAGTTAGGACCCCCGTTGCAACCCCCTTATTTTCTGCCACATATAGGTGGAAGGGCTTGGTTACGTCGGGGAGCCCCAGAGCCGGTGCAGACATTAAGGCCATCTTGATGTTGTTAAAAGCCTGTTGTTCTTCCTTTCCCCACTTGAAGGGCTGACTGTTCTAAGTGAGGGGATATAATGGGGCTGCCATCTCAGCAAAACCAGGTATCCATAGGCGGCAGAACCCAGCAGTACCTAAAAATTCCCTGACTTGTCTTGGGTTAGCAGGTGGCAGGATTTGAAATACTGTCTCTTTTCTGGCCTCAGACAACCACCTCTTCCCATCTTTAAGAAGGTACCCTAGGTAACTGACCTGTTGCTTGCAGATCTGAGCCTTTTTGGCAGAGGCTCGATAGCCCAGTTCTCCCAGCTCTGTGAGGAGATGCTTTGTTCCTTCCAGACACAGTTCCTCATCGGCTGCTGCCAGGAGGAGATCATCTACATACTGTAACAGAGTTACCTGGGGGTTAGAGGCCCGGCACATAGCCAACTCTTTGTGGAGGGCCTCATCCAAGAGGGTGGGCGAATTTTTGAACCCTTGAGGCAGGCGGGTCCATGTGAGTTGTCCTGCTAGACCAGTCTCTGGATCTTTCCCCTCGAAGGCAAAGTAATCTTGACTTTGTACAGCCAACGGTAAGCAGAAGAATGCATCTTTGAGGTCCAGTACTGAGTACCAGGTCCTGTTTGGAAGTAAAGAACTTAAAAGTTTATAGGGATTAGGGACGGTGGCATGGAGGTCAGCCACATGTTTGTTTACCTCTCAGAGATCTTGGACCAGTTGGTAGTCATTAGTCGTTAGCCAGTAGTCGTTAGTCCCAGGTTTTTGGATGGGCAGCAAGGGTGTGTTCCAGGCTGATTGGCACTTCTGTAGGATCCCCATCTGGAGCAAATGGGCAATGTGGGGTCGGATGCCTTCGTGTGCCTCTTGGGACATTGGGTATTGCCGGACAGCTATAGGACTGGCCCGAGCCTTCAGCTCTACATGGACGGGGGGCTGGTTTTTAGCCTTCCCTATCCCTGCAGTTTCTGCCCATTCCTGGGGGTAGTTTTCTAACCACCAGTCCATCTGCCCGTTCTCCCGCCCTTGTTTTTCAAACAATTCGTATTCATCTTCCAACCTGAGAGTTAGTACCTGGAGAGGCTTTCCTTGTCGATCTAACACCCGAGGTCCCTTGGGGTCAAAATGAATTTGAGCACCCATTTTGGTGAGGAGGTCTCTTCCCAGTAGTGGGTAGGGGCACTCAGGAATGACAATGAACGAGTGGGATACCCGGCCCACACCTAGGTCCACCGTTCTTCGGGTAGTCCATGAGTACTGCTTATTCCCTGTAGCCCCTTGTACCCACGACTTCTTTTTGAGAAGGGGTCCATGCTTGTTGTAACACTGAGTTTTCGGCTCCAGTATCTACCATGAACCGAGTAGGCTTCCCCTCCACTTTTAGGGTTACCCTGGGTTCGGGGAGGGGATCCGAACCCCATCCCCTCTAATCACTGTCCTCCTGCAGGGCCAAGACTTTGGGGGCCTGAGGCTTTTTCTTTTTTTTGGAGCATTCTCAAGCCCAATGTCCTTTTTCCTTGCAGTATGCACATTGATCCTTTGCTAGGGGTCCCTTCCTGTTGCTTGGTACTGTTTTATTAGTTTCCCTGACTACAGTGGCCAGAATTTTGTGAAAATTTCTTTCTTGGCGCTTTTCTCTCTTTATTTCTTTAGCTTCCTGCTCTTTCTGCTTTCTTTCTTCTTTTTCCTCCTCTGTCTCTCTATTATGATAAACCTTTTCAGCCACCTGCACTAACTCCCTTAATGACTTATCTTGTAACCCTTCAAGCTTCTGCAGTTTCTTCCTGATGTCTCTACTAGACTGGTCAATAAAAGCAACTGTCACTGTAGCCTTCTGCTCTTCACTACTAGGATCATACAGGGTAAACTGATGGAATACCTCCATGAGTCTCTCCAAAAATGCTGACGGAGACTCATTGGGCCCCTGGATCACCTCTCTTACCTTAGTCAAATTGGTGGGGCGTTTTGCTGCCCCTCAGAGACCTGCCATTAGAGCCTGGTGATAGACCTTCAGGTGCTCCCTACCTTCTGCCGAGTTAAAGTCCCAGTTAGGTCTGGTCAATGGGAACCCTGCATCTATGACATCTGGGAGGAGGGTAGGTCACCCATCGTCTCCTGGAACGTTCTTTCAAGCCTCGAGGAGGATCCGTTGTTTCTCCTTGGTGGTGAACAGGACCTGGAGGAGCTGCTGGCAGTCATCCCAGGTGGGCTGATGAGTAAAGAGAAGGGATTCTACAAGGTTAGTGAGACTCTGGTGGTTTTCAGAGAAAGGGGGATTTTGAGTTTTCTAGTTGTAAAGATCGGAAGAGGAGAAAGGCCAGAACTGTAAGGGCTGGTTGCCCTCTTCATCAGGAGGGCCATAAGCCCACAGGGGGAAGATAGGTATCGCCTCCAGAGAAGCTGCCCACCTACTGCGCGTCCCCTGAGCAGGACCTTCTTGTGCTCTTTGTGGATCCTCTGGTGGGGCCGAAGGCTCTGGTGGGGCCGAAGGACAGGCTGCCTGTGGGCGAAGGGAAGGGGGATAGGGAGGAGGAGGAGAATCAGAAAGAAGCCAGTCCGGGTCAGTGGACGGCAGGACCTCCGGTTTCTTTTCCATTTCTTGGAGAGCAAATACAGCCGATGGACCTGTTAGGGGAACAAAGGGACGGACCCACGGAGGAGGATCTGTGACTAGATCTTCCCAGTCTATGATATAAGGTATCTGGTCTGGGTGACTTTTAGGACTAAAAATCTTTCTTTTTACCACCGTGATCAGCAGTGGAGAGAAGGAACCTTCAACCGGCCACCCGAGTTGGAAAGCCGGCCACTCCGAGGAACAAAGTGCCGCCCACTTATTCCTTCTGACCTGAGCAGACAAATTATTAGCTCTGTCCTTTACATCAGTCCAGTATTTCAGAGTCAGATTTAAAGGGGTTGAGACAGTCTGCCCAATGTCGCCCCAGAAAATCTTCAGTCCCCACACACACGCAACCAGACAAACAAAAACCAGAACACTGATGAGCCCCTGCCACAGGCATCACAACCAGATTATCAGAGAACTCGGGAGGGGTCTCCTTCCTAGAGATCTCCCATGGAGCCAAACTTGCTCGTCTCCCACAGAGGAATCTGGAGTGTCCTCCAGGATTCCTGTGGCCGCGATGTGCCGGTACGTCTACCTGCCGCTATGACCACTACAGACCGATGGCTCTGTCCCAGAGCCACTGAAAAGCCAAAACCAGACCAATGACTCCCTCCCAGAGCCAACAAAAAGCTAAAACCAGACCAGTGACTCCCTCCTGGAGCCACCGAAAAGCTGAAACCAGACTACAGCAGAGAACAGAGACACAAAGACAGACACAGCAGACAGACAGACAACCATGGTACCTGCTCGAGCCATCCTCCGTTCTCTAGTCTCTGGTCCCAGAGAGAGCTGCTTCCCAGCCAATGCACTAAAAATGTAAGATCTGTGCACCGTGCACAAACCCCACACGTCGGGATGGCTCACCTCACAAAGACCATGAGACAGAGACTGATGCAATCAAGCAAGAGGTTTTTTATTCCAGCATGCTGGGGTCACTTAGCCTCCTGGACAGAAGTGACCCTGAGCCTTTAACACAAGAGCTTTTTATACAGTTTTTTAGACAGACTTTCACAATAGGATGAGTTGTTTACTGTTTACAGGTTATCAGAGGTGACTTCTGGATTTATTGGTGGGCTTTAGCGAGCTGGTACCCTGATAAGGAACAGTGCACTTCCCAATCGTTTATCTTCCAGGTGGCTTTTAGATAAGGAACTGGTCAGTCAGTTCCTGGAACCGGGTGGTGTTTTACTCCCTTCCTGGAATTTAATGTGTCTGGGCCTGCCTTACTTAAAATGACCTTAGTTATGTTTTCTCGTTTTTAGCAAGCATTAAATACAGAAGCAAATTAAGCATGTTAAAGTTATATTTTTTTCTACAGCAGCAGAGGTATGTAGGACTTGAGGGATTATAATTTTTGGAGGAAGACAAAGCACATTGAGGTGAGCTGACGTTGTCTTCTACATTTTCACTGAAGCATTTACCATAAGTAAGTGCCCAAGGCCAAGAAAAAGCCAAGAATAAAATGGTGGTGCAGAGTTTTTAGTAGTCAGAGTTTAGTTGGTAAAACGTAGACTTCAACACTACCAGGGCAGCCAGGCCTTGAGGGGTCAAAATATTAGAGAAAAATCCAGTACAAACATTTGATGCTGCTTTTCTTCTTAAGGATTTTGCCAATTCTGAGGCTGAAAAATGACAAGAGTCAGGGAAGCCAAACAGAAAATAACAGCTTAGTGAAGCTTTGACAATATCATGGTGCTTGGAAGACAAAAACTGGAGTTGAGCCTGACAAATTGGAATAGCTCGAGGGGACACAGAGACTTTAAGTTGAGAACCCTGAAGAAGAAATAGACCAGCGCTTAGGAAGAGTGAAATTCAGCTTCAGGACAATCTCTGATCTCAAGGAATTCTGCCCATATTCTGATTCATGCTGAAAGAAATGTAAATTACATCTGGAGAAAGGAAACATAGAGAGCCCCTATAATTTTCTTTTTATATATAATGCCAGGCAAAAATAACTGGGAATACCCAGAGATATGATCAAATAACTGAAAACCAAGAGGGGAAAATATAGGAAATTAAATAGATACAGAAATGATTCAGATGTTGGAGTTGAAGTTCAAGGATTTAACATAATAGTGATTAACATATTTAAGAGAATAGACGACAAGATGAATATATTAAAAAATAAAATTTAAATTATAGTATTTAAAAATGTAATAACTAAATGAAGAACTTAATAAATAGATTTACTACAAATTAAACATAGCAACGGAAAAGAAAATTTCCAGATGAATGTATGATGGGAAGATGTAAGAGACATATGGAACATGACAAAAGTTGAAAGACAATGTTTTAAAAAAAAGTTGAAAGCAGTGTTTTAAGGGAAATAGCCAAAACTTGACCAAAATCTAAAAAAGACATCAAACCGCAAAGATAAATAACAGTGTGAAGAAAATGCAGGATAAACTCAAAGTAAAACACACCTAGTCACATCATAGTAAACCTGCTGACGACCAAGAACAAAAGGAAAATATTAAAAAGACAGAGAGAAATAGACATTACAGTTTACAGATAATTATCTTCACAGGAGAAATAACAAAACTCACAGCTGATTTCTTAAGAAAAACAACAAAGCCAAAAAGCAATAGAGTGCAATCTGAAAGTGCTGAGTAAAAAGTAACCGTCAAACTATAATTCCGTGGCATACAGTAGTGCTAGGCATCTGTGATTAACAATAACTTATTGTATTTCTCAAACAGCTAGAAGAGAGGAGCTCAAATGTTCTCATCACAAAGAAATGATAAATTTTTGTGATGATGAATTTGCTAATTACTCTGATTTGATCACTACACTTTGTATACCTGTATTAAAATATAATACTATACCTCACAAACATGAATAATCAATTCATTTCAATTAAAATATAAATTAACTAAAAAACAAAAAACTATAATTCTAAATACAGTAAATATTTCTTTCAAAAATATCAATGATAAAGGAAATTTTCAGGCAATCAAAAACTGAGAGAAATGATTATCAACAGACAGACCTTCAACAAAGGAATTATTAAAGAATGTTATATAGATGGAAGCAAAACAACCTCAGTGAGAATTCTGGAGGTTCAGGAATGAATGAAGAGATACAAAATGGTAAATATGGTAAACTTATGTAAATACTGAATGAATGCAATATTAAACATTAGACTTGAGTGGTTTTGAATGTAGAGAGAATTAAAAGCAATAGCATATATTTTGGGATGGGAATAAATGGAGTTAAATCATCCCTCACATCATCAGAAAATTGGGAAAAATACTACCTTGTAGTAAATTGTAATCAATCAAGGGTTTATATTGTGTTATCTGAGGTAAACACTAAAAGAATAATAAAGAGATCTATAACTGAAATATAGTAGAAGGAAAAAGTAAGATATTAAAATAAGTATCAGATTATAGAAAAAGAGAGCAACAAATTGAGGAATATCTACTAAACCTGGTATATGCATTCCCTTTGACCCATCAATTTCACTTCCAACAGAAATGTATACATGTACAAAAATGTACACAACAGCATTATGCCTAATAACAAACAAAAAATTTTAAAAAAGGAAACAACTGAAATGTTAATCAATAGAAGATTGGGTAAATAAATAGTGGTATATTCGTACAATGGAATGTTATATAGTGTATATATACCACTGAAAAAGAACCAACCACAGCTGTACTGGAAAACATAGATGAATTTTACAAGATTACATTAAGCAATAAAAGAAAATAAATTCTAAACAGGAAAAAGTATTTATTGTAGGATTCCATTCATATAATATTCAGAAATAAGAAAACTAATCTGTTTTGTAAGGCTTGTTACATACTAGTTCCCTTAGAAGAAAGGTTACTGTGACGGGGCATGAGGGAAGCTTCTGGCATATTGATAATGTGCAATCTCTTCATCTGGGTGGTGGTTGCATGGATGTGTTACTTTGTAAAAATGTCTTTCACTGTACAACTTATACATCTTCTCTATATATAATTCAATAATAATAATAAAGAAAATAAAAATAAAAATTTAGAAGTACTTTTCGTATGGTGGATAAAGTCATCTAGGTGAGAATATCAGTACTGACTTTACATGATGAGCAAAAAAATCAGTAAAAGCTTAAGACAATATAGTTGGTCAATTTTTATAAGATGCCAGCATACCTCTAATTAAGCATGTGAGAACTGAGCAAAATATTGTGATGGATAAAATATGTCTCATACCTTGAATATCTTATCACAAGTCTAGTGAAGAGCCAAGATATACACATTCAGAATAAAGAATCATCCTAGTAAGTTTGTATTAAGGACAAAATTATCTAGAACAGACTGTAATTTATAGACACTATGAAAATAGAGTAATCAATATTGGAGCAATAAGGGCAGATTCCATAGGGTATATCTAGTTGGGCTTTAGATGGAAAATATGGAAGAACTACAATTTTTAGTTTAACCAGTGGGATTTATATCTGGTCACAGGAATCCTTTGGGGAAAATTAGTTTGTCTGATTGTCTATAATAGGGTAATTTTATTCTGTAGTGCTTTGTGTGGATTTTTGATAGCATACATAGTAGATAAATTGAACCACTTAAAAAAAAATAAGATTCACAATTTGTTTCCCTTGAACTCAGTGAGTAGGATTTGGGCTGAGTGGCATAAGTGGTGGCCGAAAAAATGTGCTTTGCCATTCTGGTTATTCCAACATCACTCTGTCTTTCTCGGGCACCACAGAATGGCACTGAGAGTTCATTCCAGGCAGAAAAGACCAGAAGGACAAACTTTAAAAGGACACCTCATGGCACATTGTAAGACCAGGGGTTGTTTTTATTTATTTATTTTCAAACTGCATTGACTAAAAGAGTGAATTTCCTCTGAACCTTTAAGCACCCGATGGGCCCGCACCTTCCAAGGACTCTTTTCTTCCTTAAAAGCACGATTGCTGTTCAGTTTCTCTCAGGTGCAGATTCATTAGCTCTTGACTGGCTCTCCTTGTTTGCTGACTACTTGTGGAAAAAGCCATTTACCCTGGTGAATGTCAAGGTTAGTGCAAACTGTCCTTGTCATCATTCTCTCTGGCAGAAGGTCAGGGATAAGCTTTCCTCAAATGGGCAGCATCAAACAAAGCAGAGATGGACTTAACTCACCAAAAGGAAGAAAGGAGGCCTGCATGGGAGTGGATAAACATTCCTGTGGGCTTTGAGGACAAAAGCTTAACTCCTCCCCAGCCATTTCAAAAACTGCTCCCTGGAAGATGCCTTGTAATATCTGGATATTTTAGAGCAGGAGAGATACATTTATAAAGTAATGAATAGCTGTCTGTATTTATCCATATCTATCTGCATATCTACCTATCTACCTATCACATAACCCCGTATGATAGCCTTTCTGTGATTGATCTTTTATTTTTTCTTTATTTTTTATTTTTGGTAATTTCTCTCCTCAGCCTAATTTTACAGACAAGTTTTGAACCACCCATGAAGAGCTACTACATTCTGAAACAGTCACATTTTCATTTATTTTTATAGAGTGATAAAATTTTGAAATTGGATAGAATCTCAAGATTAACTGGGTCCAACCTTCCATCCAATAAACAAATCCTCTGCAGCAATTTGGGTAATTGTCACCAACCTCAGCTTGATCATTCCTAGTGACTGAAACATCCTTGCCTCATAAAAAAGGTCGTTGTAACTTGGGGAAGCTTTTACTGTGAGAAAGAAAGCTTTGCCTTACGCTGAGCTAAAATCTATCTTCGTGTAAGTTTCAACTGTTGGTCCAAGTTCTACTCTCTGGTAGGTAAAGAGGGTTGGCATTCCTCAATGCACAGATCCTCAAATATTTGGAAGAATGGTCACGCAGCAGGTAAGTTTTTTTATTCTCATGGCTAACTATCCCAATTCTTACATGAAATGACTGCAAAACAAGGCACTTTTCCATTTGTGCTCTTCTGAATGACCATTTGTTTTTGCAATGTGTCCTTAAAATGTGGGATCCAGAAATGTGAACCACATTTCAGATATTATTGGGCCAAACTCCATACATACCTATACATAACATATGATATATATTTAAATAATATGTATTTATTATTTTTCTAGTGCATCAATTCTCACATTGATTTGCTGAGGAATCAATTAATACACAAAAGACTTTTTACATAAGCTACAGTCAGGCAGATCTGCACTTGTACAAGTCTGCTTATATTCCAATCACAAGTCACAAACCATATATATGTTTTAAAATTATTGTATCACCTTTTTAACATTTGTTTACTACCCAGACTGGGCCACCTGTTACATTAACATATGAAAGCTCATATTATTCTTCCAGAAAATTGCTGAGAACCCTGTATACTATTCTGTCAGGTACCCCATTTGCTGTACTCCCCCTGGACATCTTTTCTTCATGGTTTTGCTGGGCAATTTTGATTTTTTCTTTCTAAAGTATCATCAGAGTTCTTGATTAAATTGCTAAACTATCATCCTTTACATAATTTTAGTGATCTAAACACTTTTCCAGCAAAACAAGTCCTGCTTTGGGGGCCTCAAATTCAGAATCATTAGAAATGAACGCTGATTTCTACTCGTGGTTACATTTCTCCCATGTGAGTTGGAAATGGGACACCCTTGAGGTGCTTCATATATCCTTGAATTTTGTCTCCTATATATAATTCTGATTTTTACTTTCTTGTGACTTTTTTCAAATCTTTTTCTGAAGCTTTTTTCCTGTAAATTTTCTTCCATTATCCCTAGAAATCTTCCATATCTATAATTAACTAAAGTATAAAAAATGGTCTTTCTTTACCTCTTCCCCTTGTATCTTCTCCTCAGGTAAGGAGATAAATGACCAATTTATAGAACATGCAATAATTGAGTATTTCAAGAAGGAAAATTTACCCAGAATGAGAACTCTTCTCGATACCCATGTAAACCACTGTCTCATGTGAGTTCTCCTAGAAGCTGTTTTGTCAATTGTCATGGCACACTGTCCACTTGCCTTATGTATTCACTGCTGAAAGATGTGTTTTTTTAATTGTCTGCACAGTGACCTTACCCTCTGACCACAGTCTTCATCTCTCAATCCCCCAAGGTTTTAGCAGTTGGCACTAATTTACACTACTACATACCAGCTTCACCTTTAACAAACACCTTAAACTTTGGAGAACTTTAGAAGGCTTTTCTCCTGAGTTTTCTCACCTTTTAGAAAGACTCTGGTTTTCCTATGTGAATTTAGCCTGGCTCCCCAGCCACCAGACACTCGTTCAGACTCAACAACTTAGACCTAGGAACTTGCAATAACTTTCTAACTGGTTATCCTATCTCTAGGCTCAAACGCCCAAATCTATCCTTTATGCAAACACAAACTTTGCTTTTGTATTTATTCCTTGAAATCTCTGAGTTTTTCCAATGTATACCAACTAAAGCTTCATTTCTATAGCTAGCCTTTTATAGATGTAAAATAGTTCTAAAAATCAGACAGTTTTATGTTTTAACAAACACAGGTGATATTATAATAAACATAATTCAAGTCATCAATGAGATCCTTTATAATTATTTTTCCTTTCCTTAAAAAAAAGTCTTCCCATTATTCATTTAATAGAATGATCTATTTAGAACTATACAGAACATAATAAGCCCTCTATGAAGACTTGTTCATTTTCATAATCCCAGGAAATGCATATCAATTCTGAACATGTCCAGGAAATATCAAGGATGAGAACAGTTCTCAACTAAGTTTATTGTTACTTTTCTTCCAATGCATCCGCATCGCCACATCCACCCAGCCCCTCAGGTGCTGAGCGCTGAGTGCTCTGAACGTTCCTCCCCTATCCCTTTCCCGCTATTGATGACACAATCTGCACAGGTCGTGAAGGGAGAGGCTCACTCGGAAACTGCACCTGCTCAGAGGAGAAAAATCAATTTTCATCATCCAAAAATATAGAACTTCTGGCACACAAACTAGTTGCTCGAGTCCCTAGGGTCCAGAAGGGGAGTCCCACTAAGAAAGGCACATGCTTGGAACAAAAGTCAATACTTTCTCCATGTAGCCAGAATAATAAGGAAAGTAGGGAAAGAAGAGGTGGAGGAGAGAATATTTCCAAATAGGTCTCCAATTCTACCTTAAATACCAGATGGAATATAGAGCAATTGTTGTATCAGAATATTAGGTGGGGATCTTTCTGAGAGTTATATACATAAATTCTTTGACATTCTAACCATTCTAAAATGACAAATTCATCTAAAAAAACCCATACTTGTCTGGTTTTTTTTTTTAGCACTATGTTTACTACAATTCTTTACTTATTTTTATTATTACTTTTTATGACTACTTTTTCTTATTGGATGCTTCACCTACAACCGGTATTTCAGATTTGAATTTCATAATTTGATCCCAGACATGATTTGAAGGGAAACACAAGAACAGATTTGCAATTTGAAAAAAGTATATATATCTCACAGAGGAGCTGATAAAACTACAAACCCGTACACATTGACACAGAATATGTTATAGTAATATTGTCACCAATATTTGTAATCCATATTTTAGTTACACAAGCAGTGCACGAATTTTCTTTATATATTGAAACAATATGTAGTAGATAGAATAAAAGTGAAAATCTCACTTTACACATCCCCAATCTCATTCCTCTCCATAAAACTGATCACTATCACTGTTATCATTTAAGTGTATCTTCCGGATTTTGTTCTATTTATTTACATAAAATACATATTCACATATGTGTGCTTAATATATAAATTGCTTACTTTTGCAAAAATGGGACAATACTTAATAGGTTTATAATTTAATTTTTTCTGCTTATATATATAAGTCTTTTGAAGATTTTTCTGTTTTGGTCTTTGTACATCCACCTTATTCTTCTACATTTCTGAATAGTTTTCTGTAATGTGAACTTAGTTCATATAACTATCTGATTATTAAAACATATTAGAGTCTTTTATTCCAATTTTTCTCAATTACAAAAAAAAAAATGCCACAGTAAACATCTCTTTACATGCCTCTTTGTGTGCTTTGCAAGCATTGTTCAAGAATAAATACTGAAAAGTGGAATTTCTAGGTCAAAGTTAATGGTAATGTTGAATTTTGATAGAAACTGGCATATTGCTCCTGTAAAAAAACTACGTAAGTTTGCCTGGTCACCAATAGTGTATTATGGTTCTCATTTCCCTAAACATGTTCAAATGCTATGTAAATATTTTTAATCATCCAAAGTGCCTTTTTTAATTTGGATTTTTTGAGGTTTAATGTCTCTTTAAATTTATCTGTTATTTCTTTTTTTTTTTTCTTATTGAACTGCCTCTTAATTTTTGGCAGCAATTTTGTATTCAGATACATGTTTTCCTTGTTGACTTGTTGGATACACACACACACACACACACACACACACACACACTCGTATATACACACATATATAAGATATATATATTTTATATACTCATATATATAAAATATACTCATATTTGGATAATAATGTTTGCTCTTTAATATATGTTTCAGGCATTTTCTTTCAGCCTGTCATTTTTATCTTAGCCTAAGAAGTCTTTGTTATGAGGCAGATTTAACTTTTTTCTCATAAAATCTGTCCATCTTTTCCTCCATATTTTCTGAGTTTTTTTCTATTTCTTGCTCTAGAAAATGTTCTTAACTCCAAGGTTTTAAAAAGTGTCTAAAATTTTCTCCTTCAAAATCTTTATTGCCTTTTTTAAAATTTGCCTTTTATAAAAAAAAATTTAGTCCTTTATTATTTCATTTAAATACTTATTAAGAATGGGTATTGATTTATATGGAAAATACTTCATTCTCTATTGAGATGATCATATATTGTTTCTCTTTTAATTTATTAATTATTTGATTATATTAATAGATCATTTCATTTTGAACCACGCCATGGTTTGAATGTCTCCCCAAACTCATTGAAGCTTGATCTTCATTGTAACAGTATTAAGAAGGTGGAAAATTAGACTACGGTATTTGAAAGGTGGGGTCTTTGGGAGATGATTAGATCATGAGGTCTCCGTCCTCATGAACGGATCAATCCATTTATGTATTAATGGTTTAATGGGTTAACGGGAAGTAGACTGCAGGCTTTACAAGAAGAGGATAAAATCATGTGGAAATGTGCTCTTGCTTAGCTCTAGCTATTTGATACCTTGCATCGCCACAGGACTCTGCCAAGAGTCTACACCAAGAAGGCCCTCACCAGATGTAGCCCTCAACCGTGAACTTCCCAGCCTCCAAAGCTGTAAGAAATAAATTTTGTTTCTTTATAAATTATGTAGTTTTGTGTGTTCTGTTATAAGCAGCAGAAAATGAGCTAATACAAACCATTCTTATATTTCTGTGATATATCTTACTTTTCCAAGATTTAATATTATTTTAATAGGTTATCCATTACTAGCTAAAAATTTTTATGTTTGTTATGTTTATTTATGTTTATTTATATGGATATATTTGCCTACATTTTATATTTATGCTTAATAATAAGATCAGTTGGCTCTAAGTATATGGATTAATTTCTGAGTTCTCCATCCCATTCCATTGGTTTGTATGTCTGTTTTTATGCCAGTACTATGCCATTTTGGTTACTATAGCTTTATAGCATAATTTGAAGTCGGGTAGTGTAATGCCTCTGGCTTTATTTCTTTTTCTCAGGATCGCTTTTGCTATTTGGTTTTTCATTGTTCCATACAGATATCAGGATTGTTTTTTCCATTTCAGTGAAGAAAGTCATTGTTATTTTGATGGAGATTGCATTGAATCTGCAGATTGCTTTTGGTATTTTCACAATGCTGATTCTTCCAATCAAAGAGCATGGAATATTTTTCCATCTTTTTGTGTATTCTTTAATTTCTCTCAGCAGTGATTTGTACTTCATGGTGCAGAGATCTTTCACCACCTTGGTTAAATTTATTCCTAGCTATTTTATTCTTTTGGTAACTATTGTAAATGGGCTTGCTTTCTTGATTTCTTTTTCTGCTAGTTTGTTGTTGGAGTATAAAAAGGCTATTGGTTTTTGTGTATTGATTTTTGTACCCTGCAACTTTACTGAATTTGTTTATCAGCTCTAAGAGGTTTTTTGGTAAAGTTTTTAGGTTTTTCTGAATATAGGATCATGTCATTTGCAAACAAGGACAGTTTGACTTCATCTTTTCCAATCTGAATGCCCTTTATTTCTTCTCTTGCTGGTTGCTCTGGCTAGTACTTCCAATATGGTGTTAAATAGGAGTAGTGAGGGTGGGCATCTTTGTCTTATTTCTGAAAAGCTTTCAGCTTTCCCCCATTCAGAATAATATTGGTGGTGGGTTCATTGTACATGGTTTTTATTGTGCTGAGATTCTTTCCTTCTATACCTAATTGGCTGAAAGTCTATCATGAAAGGATGTTGAATTTTGTCAAATGCTTTTTCTGCATCTGTTAAGATAATCATATGGTTTTTGTCCTTGATTTTGTTGATGTAGAGTATCATATTCATTGACTCAAATATGATGAACCATCCTTGTATCCCTGGGATGAATTCCTCCTGGTCATGGTGTATAATTGTTTGATGTGTTGCTGTATTCTGATTGCTTATATTTTGTTGAGGGATTTTGTGTCTATGTTCATCAGAGATATTGGCCTGTAGTTTTCTTTTGTTGCTGTGTCTTTGTCTGGTTTTGGTATCGGGGTGATGCTGGCCTCACAGAATCAGTTTGGGAGAATAGCTTCAGTTTCAGTTTTTGGTTAATTTTTGCATGGTATGTATTTTCCATCCCTTTAACTTCTACTTTTCTGTGTGCTTATATTTAAACTCTTTAAATTTATGTTTAGGTGGGTTTATTTTTTTTTCACTTGGACTGACAATTTTGTCTTTTTCAGAGCATTTACTCTATATTTAGTGTAATAGCTAATACAATTTGTTTCTTTTGTTTTATTATTGTTATTTAACTAACCTGTGCTTTGGCTATGCCTTCTTTTCTTTTCTTTTTATTTTTATTTTGACTTCTCAATATACATTGTAGTTGATATTCATGACCCTTTACCTGTTCCTCTTCCCCCTCCTTCTCTCCTCTCCCCCCCATACAATTTGTTTCTAAATCCAAAATATTCCGAGGGTTTCAAGATGGCGGCGGCTGCGGCGGCTGGCGCGGAGTAGCTGAGGTGGAAAAGGTGGCCACTGGGCCTCAGGCAGCCGGGAAACTTGTGGACCTTCCTCTGGCCATCTCTTAAGGGAGGACTGCTGCTGCTGGCCGGTCGTGGGGGCTCAACGCCACTTTGCCCCCGGCAGGAGAGGCTGCCTCATTTACCGGCAACAGCTTTGAAGTGTGGAGCAGGAAAAGAACTGATTCTTAGCTGCAAAAGCGAGTCTTGAAACAGGGAACACGGCGCCAGGGCTGCTGTGGATGCAGCCAGGATCCCGGAGGCTGGGGCCGCACTGAAGGTGGCCAGCTGCCCTATTCAGGATTCGAGGTTTCAGGCCGCATTAAAGAAGATTCCTGGGAGCGCCCCGAGCGGCGCCGCGACTGAACAGCCCGAGGCGGCAGCGCCGAGAACACGGAAGGCAACAAACCAGAGACAGAGCAGCGCCCAACCTGGCACAGCACTGTGAATGATCCCTGGCACAGCTCTGTGAGTGATCCCTGCCCACCCGGTTCCCGCCTGCACCACCAGGCCACTCACTGCCCCAGTGCTGCCTCCATTTTCCCAGGTGCGGGCAGCTCCGCCCTGATCGGCCATCACTGAGCCCATTTGCTTGGCCTGGCGCGGGGCTTTCCGGACCCTGCGGGCCGGCCTCCTCTCCCACTTCCTCCGCGGTTCTCTGGCAGGGCTGGGGGTGTGGGGCGTCCCGACCAGTGTTGGGAGGGCTAGGAAATACGGGCGGGCCGACTGTCACTCCACCACACCCTGGACTCCGGCCCGGTAAACTTCCTGTTACTGGGAGGCAGATACCATCTCTGCGACCACCAGTTTGGAAAAAAGCCTAATGAATTTCTGGTTGGGAATAGTGTGGTAGGAGAGTTCCCAGGTCCGCTAGAACCTGCCGGAGAGCAGGCTGCAGGCGGGCACTAGACTCGGTTTATACTGGGGGGGATACAAAGGTGAACAAGACCCGAGAAAGATCTACACAGTGCTACAAAGGCACCCAGAGAGACCGGTCGTCTGTGCCTAGCAGAAACCTGGTAGACTTCCTGGGCGAGGCGGTGCTGAGCAGGGTCTTGAAGGCCCAGCTGATAGACGAGGGGTTGCAGAAGACACACCCCAGCCCAGCACAGTGTGCACAGAGGGGGGAGACGTGCGGCCAGGGAGGCGGAGACTCGACAGAAACCACACACCCGGTGGGGTCGCCACTGCAGGATCTAACAGCCTGGGCCAGAGCACACGGAACGGGGAGAAGTCCTGTACAGAAAGTGAAAGCTCAACAGAGATCACACACCCTGTGGTGCGTGATCCACCAGCCCAGCAGAGTACAAGCTGACCAGAAAGGTGGATCCCCGGAGAAGCCCAAGACCCGAGGCAACCACACACACAAGACACTAGAGCCAACTGAGCAGTCACGGCGGGAGCCATACCAAATTGGCAACCACAGCAACATCCTAGTTAGTCATTAGTCTCAAACCGGTTGGACTGTGAAACCCCCTGCCACAATGAATAAACACCAAAAAAAAGACACCAGAAATACAAAAAATCAAGAAAGTACACCACCAAAAGTTAATAAATCTCATACTCTAGATCCTATAGAACAAGAAGCCCTTGAAATAACTGACAAGGAATTTCGAGTGATAATTCTAAGGAAACTGAATGAGATACAAGAAAACTCAGCTAGACATCATGATGAAATGAGGAAAAGTATACAGGATCTGAAAGAGGAAATATACAAGGAAATCAATGTCCTGAAAAAAAATGTAGCAGAACTTGCTGAACTGAAGAAGTTATTCAGCGAAATAAAAAACACAACGGAGAGTTTAACCAGCAGGCTTGTCGAAGTTGAAGAGAGAACCTCTGAACTTGAAGATGGGCTGTTTGAAATAACACAAGCAGACAAAAAGAAAGAAAAAAGAATCAAGGACATGGAAGAAAATCTGAGAGAGATATCAGACAACCTCAAGCGCTCAAATATCCGAGTCATGGGTATTCCAGAAGGGGAGGAAAATGGAGATTCCATTGAAAACATATTCAACAAAATAGTGGCAGAAAACTTCCCAGGTATAGGAAAAAATCACAGATCTTCAGATCCAGGAAGCTCAACGATCTCCAAATGTATTCAACCCAAAAAGGCCTTCTCCAAGACATGTCATAGTCAAATTGGCAAAACTCAGAGACAAAGAGAGAATCTTAAAGCTGCAAGAGAGAAGCGTCAAATCACCTATAAGGGAGCCCCAATCAGGTTAACATCAGACTTTTCATCACAAACCCTAAAAGCTAGAAAGGAATGGGATGATATTTTCAAATACTAAAAGACAAAGATTGCCAGCCAAGAATACTCTACCCTGCAAGGCTATCCTTCCGAAATGAGGGGCAAATAGTATATTTCTCAGACAAACAAAAACTGCGGGAGTTCACTACCACAAGACCACCCTTACAAGAAATCCTCAAGGGAGTACAAGAAATCCTCAAGGGAGTACTGGGTTTGGTTCCTGAAAAATAACTACCACTGCCATAAAAACCTAAGAAAAATCTAAACCCGCTAGTACAATAAAAATGGCATTCATGAAGAGAAAACAAGCTAACAAAAACACTATCTACAACCTAAGGAACCAACAAACACAGAAACCAAACAGTAAATCAGAAAGCAAGGAACAAAAGACACCTAAGACAACCAAACAACCAATAAAATGCTAGGAATAAATCAACACCTTTCAATAACAACTCTTAATGTTAAAGGCTTAAATTCCCCAATTAAAAGACACAGACTGGCTGACTGGATCAAAAAGCAGGACCCAACTATATGCTGCCTACAAGAGACCCACCTCACCCATAAAGATTCACACAGACTAAGAGTGAAAGGATGGAAAAAGATTTACCATGCAAACAGAAAAGAAAAACGAGCTGGAGTGGCTATTCTTATATCTGACAAAATAGACTTTAAACTAAAAACCATAAAAAGAGACAATGAGGGACACTACTTAATGATAAAAGGACTGATCCATCAAGAAGACATAACAATCATAAATATGTACGCACCCAATGTTGGAGCAGCCAGATTTATAAAACAAACTCTATTAGACCTAAAGAAGGTAATAGACACTAATACCATAATAGCAGGGGACCTGAACACTCCACTGTCAATATTAGACAGATCATCTAGGCAAAGAATCAGTAGAGAAACATAAGATCTAAACAAGACTCTAGACCAATTGGAATTGGCAGATATCTACAGAACATTCCACCCAACAACCTCAGAATATTCATTCTTCTCATCAGCACATGGATCATTCTCCAGGATAGATCACATATTAGGTCACAAATCAAGTCTCAATAAATTCAAAAAAATTGGAATTATCCCATGTATCTTCTCAGACCACAATGGATTAAAACTAGAAATTAATAACAAACAAAACTCTGGAAACTATACAAACACATGGAAATTAAACAGCATTCTACTTAATGACATATGGGTCCAAGAAGAAATCAAGCAGGAAATCAAAAAGTTTATTGAAACTAATGAAAACAATGATACATCATACCAAAACCTGTGGGATACTGCAAAAGCAGTATTGAGGGGAAAATTTATTGCATTAAATGCTCACTTCAGAAGAATGGAAAGATGGCAAGTGAACAACCTAACACTTCACCTTAAAGAACTAGAAAAACAAGAACAATCCAATCCTAAAGTTAGCAGACGGAAAGAAATCATTAAGATCAGAGCAGAACTGAATGAAATTGAAAACCAAAAAACAATTCAAAAGATCAACGAATCAAAAAGTTGGTTTTTTGAAAAGATAAATAAAATTGACAAACCATTAGCATGGCTAACAAAAAAAAGAAGAGAGAAGACTCAAATAACAAAAATTAGAAATGAAAAAGGCGATATTACAACTGATTCATCTGAAATACAAGGAATCATTCGAGACTACTATAAACAACTATACGCCAACAAATTTGAAAATCTGGAGGAAATGGATAAATTTCTGGACACACACAAGCTCCCAAAACTGAACCGTGAAGACGTAGAAAATTTGAACAGACCAATAACAATAAAGGAGATTGAAGCTGTTATCAGAAGGCTCCCAACAAAGAAAAGCCCAGGACCAGATGGATTCACAGCAGAATTTTACCAAACATTCAAAGAGGAATTGACACCGATTCTTTACAAACTATTCCAAAAGATTGAAACGGACGCAAATCTCCCAAACTCATTCTATGAAGCAAACATCATCCTGATACCAAAACCAGGTAAAGATATAACCAAAAAAGAAAACTACAGGCCGATATCCTTGATGAATATAGATGCAAAAATCCTCACTAAAATACTAGCAAACAGAATACAGCAACACATACGAAAAATTATTCATCACGATCAAGTGGGATTCATCCCAGGGATGCAAGGTTGGTTCAACATACGCAAATCAATAAATGTGATACACCATATTAATAAACTCAAACACAAGGACCATATGATCATCTCTATAGATGCTGAAAAAGCATTTGATAAAGTTCAGCACTCATTCATGACAAAGACCCTCTATAAGTTAGGTATAGAGGGAAAGTATCTCAACATAATTAAAGCCATATATGCCAAACCCACTGCCAATATCATCCTGAATGGGGAAAAGCTGAAAGCTTTTCCTTTAAGAACAGGCACTAGACAAGGATGCCCACTCTCACCACTTCTATTCAACATAGTGTTGGAAGTACTAGCCAGAGCAATCAGAGAAGAGAAGGAAATAAAGGGCATCCAGATTGGAAAAGATGAAGTCAAACTGTCCCTGTTTGCAGATGACATGATCCTATATATCGGACAGCCTAAAACCTCTACAAAAAAACTGTTGGAATTGATAAATGATTTCAGCACAGTAGCAGGATACAAAATCAACACACAAAAATCAGTAGCATTTCTTTTCTCCAATAGTGAACATGCAGAAGGAGAAATCAAGAAAGCCTGCCCATTTACAATAGCCACCAAAAAAATAAAATACTTAGGAATTGAGTTAACCAAGGATGTGAAAAATCTCTATAATGAGAACTACAAACCACTGCTGAGAGAAACTAGAGAGGATACAAGAAGATGGAAAGATATTCCATGCTCTTGGATTGGAAGAATCAACATAGTGAAAATGTCCATACTACCCAAAGTGATATACAAATTCAATGCAATCCCCATCAAAATTCCAAAGACATTTTTCTCAGAAATGGAAAAAACTATTCAGACATTTATATGGAACAATAAAAGACCACGAATAGCCAAAGCAATGCTCAGCAAAAAAAATAAAGCTGGAGGCATAACACTACCTGACTTTAAGCTATACTACAAAGCTATAATAACCAAAACAGTATGGTACTGGCATAAAAACAGACACACTGACCAATGGAATAGAATAGAGAATCCAGAAATCAACCCACACACTTACTGCCATCTGATCTTTGACAAAGGCACCAAGCCTATTCACTGGGGAAGGGACTGCCTCTTCAGCAAGTGGTGCTGGGATAACTGGATATCGATATGCAGGAGAATGAAACTAGATCCATACCTCTCACCGTATACTGAAATCAACTCAAAATGGATTAAGGATTTAAATATACACCCTGAGACAATAAAACTTCTTAAAGAAAACATAGGGGAAACACTTTAGGAAATAGGACTGGGCACAGACTTCATGAATACGACCCCAAAAGCATGGGCAACCAAAGGAAAAATAAACAAATGGGATTATATCAAACTAAAAAGCTTCTGCACAGCAAAAGAAACAATTAAAAGAGTTAAAAGACAACCAACAGAGTGGGAGAAAAGATTTGCAAAATATACATCTGACAAAGGATTAATATCCAGAATATATAAGGAACTCAAACAACTTTACAAGAAGAAAACAAGCAACCCAATTAAAAAATGGGCAAAAGAGCTAAGTAGGCATTTCTCTAAGGAAGATATCCAAATGGCCAACAGACATATGAAAAAATGCTCAACATCACTCAGCATCCGGGAAATGCAAATCAAAACCACATTGAGATACCATCTAACCCCAGTTAGGATGGCTAAAATCCAAAAGACTGTGAACGATAAATGCTGGCGAGGCTGCGGAGAAAAAGGAACTCTCATACATTGTTGGTGGGACTGCAAAATGGTGCAGCCTCTATGGAAAATGGTATGGAGGTTCCTTAAACAATTGCAAATAGATCTACCATACGACCCAGCCATCCCACTGTTGGGAATATACCCAGAGGAATGGAAATCATCAAGTCGAAGGTATACCTGTTCCCCAATGTTCATCGCAGCACTCTTTACAATAGCCAAGAGTTGGAACCAGCCCAAATGCCCATCATCAGATGAGTGGATACGGAAAATGTGGTACATCTACACAATGGAATACTACTCAGCTATAAAAACGAATGAAATACTGCCATTTGCAACAACATGGATGGACCTTGAGAGAATTATATTAAGTGAAACAAGTCAGGCACAGAAAGAGAAATACCACATGTTCTCACTTATTGGAGGGAGCTAAAAATTAATATATAAATTCACACACACACATACACACACACACACAAACCGGGGGGGGGGAGAAGATATAACAACCACAATTATTTGAAGTTGATACAACAAGCAAACAGAAAGGACATTGTTGGGGGGGAGGGGGGGAGGGAGAAGGGAGGGAGGTTTTGGTGATGGGAAGCAATAATCAGCTACAATGTATATCGACAAAATAAAATTAAATAAAAAAAATAAAAATAAATAAATCCAAAATATTCCTATTCCCTATAACTTCATTTTATGTCTTTTGTTTTCCTTTTTGTCAGGTTTTGGATTAAAGTTTTTTCTTTGTTTGTTTGTTTGTTTACTATTTCATTTTGTCTCTTATTACCTCGGTTTTTACTTACTTTTAGTATTTATTTTTAGTGATTATACAAGAAACTAGAACATACATTCTTGACTTATATAAAGCTGATGGTAGTGGATTGAATTATGTCTCCCCCAGAACTCATTGTAGCTTGAATTTTCCCCCAAGTTTTATTAATTAGAAACTTAGCCCCCACTGTGACTGCTAAGAGGGTGGGAAATCCTATTATGGTAATTGAAAGATGGAGACTTGAAGAGGTGATTGGATTGTAGGACCATGTAGTAGTGAATGGATTAAAAACGGTGGCCAGGGGCGTAGCTGTGAGGGCTTTAAAAGAAAAGAGAATGTCTCTCTCTTGCTCTCTCTGCTCTTCCATTTCACAGTGTGATACCCCACATCACTGTTACCACCACCAAGACCCTCACCAGATGTGTACCCTGGACTTTGGACTTCCTAGCCTCCAAAACTGTAAGCAAAAAATTTCATTTTCTTTTAAGTCACCCAGTTTCAGGTATTTTGTTATAAGCAACACAAACAGACTAATACACTGATGTAAGATGGTATTTCCACATTTTCCCAAGCATTTCAATGGCTTCAAAATACTTTAACTAAATTTACTACTCTCATATCTTAAAAGCTGCTATTGTTGTATATTTTAATTGTGTGTGTATGTTTAAAGCAACAAAATACGTGATTTATTTTATTTTTATAGTCAATATTTATTTAGATTTACCCACAAGTTTAATTTTTGGTAATTTCTCCTTTCTTTATACATTAGAACATTTTACTTCTTTCTGAAGAATAGTCTTTGAAATTTTTTTTAGTGAGTTATTGTTATAAATAAATTCTTTTACTTTTTCCTGAAAATAATTTTATTTCAGATACAGCATTTACATTTTATTTTCACTGTTATAAAATTTATATTAACTTTTTTTTTCCTTCAGCACTTTGAAAATATTATCTCAATGTTTTCTGGCTTCCATTGTTTCTATTGAGAAGTCTTCTGTCAGCTAAGTTGTGGATCCTTTGGAAGTAATTTGTCTCTTTGCTCATCTGCTTTTAAAATCTTCTTTGTCCTGGTCCTCAGTAGTTTATCACAATAAGTGTAAGTTTCTTTTAAGTTGTTTTACTTGGGATTCATAGGGATTTATTTGTAATTTGTATTTGTATTTCAGTCATTGCCTTTTCTAGTATTATATTTTTTACTCATACTCTTTTTACTTTTTTCTGTTTATGTCTTAGCATTTATGTTAGAACTTTCCATTTTGTCTCCTATTCTCTCTCCTGCATTTATCTCCAGTTTGTTTATCTGTGCTGCACTTAAGACTTTTTTTGTGTGACCTAGTTATTAGTTTATTAATTCTCTTCTTAACTGTACCCAGTATGCTATTAAATGTGCACATCAAGTTCTCAATTGCGGTAATTGTATTGTTCAATTCCAGAATTTGCATAACATTTTTAAACATATTTATTTATAGTTTCCAGTTTTTTGTAATTCTATATTCTAATTTCAGTTCACAGAATTAGGGATTAGGTATCAGCAAATGCACTGGAGTAAGACAGGCGCTAGATGCTGGGCTCATTTCTCTGTATTCCCTTCTTCTCTCATTCTTTGGACTGATAAGTTCTCAGTGTCTTATTAGCTTACCAATTCCCTAAAGCATATTTTTAAAAAAATATTTTATCTACATTTTTCAGGTTTTTTCAATAGAATACTTGATTTAAGCTACCTATATATTATTACCAGGATTGCAAATCCAGGGTGAATTGATTTTCAGTGCCCTTCTATCATTATTGATTTAGTCAAAATTTCCACATTTCCTTGAATCATTTTGATTAAATACATATTTCATTAAAATATTCATATAGAGTTAATAATTATGACATAAACCTACACATGGTATTTTATTGCTATTATTTAAATATCCTTCATGTCAATAATTATATTGCCTTTCACAAATCAAACATGAATGCTATATTATTTTTTCTTTCTTTCTTTCTTTCTTTCTTTCTTTTGACTGGTAAGGGGATTGCAACTCTCGGCACTGTGTCGTCTGCACCACACTCAGCCAGTGAGCGCACCGGCCACCCCTATACAGGATCCAAATCCGCGGCCTTGGCACTACCAGCATCACACTCTCCCAAGAGAGCCACAGGGCCAGCTCAATATGTTATTTTTTCTTAATTATACTTGCCAAATTATGATATACAGGTGACATGGATATACATATGTATTTGCAAAGAAACAGTCATTGATGTATCACTGATAAATTCTGCTTTGAATTTTTTTGTACTTTCTTTGTCTGATTTTGATATCATTCTAATACCAGCTTCATGAAATGAGTAATTCCTAGAAGATATTGTATAGAATTTGTCCTAATTCCTTTTTAAAGTTTTAATAAATCCCTCCAGTGAAGCCATCTGAACTGGAGATTCATTTTTTAGAAGATATTAAATTATAAAGTCAATTTCCTCAATAGTTATTGGACTATTTAAATTATGTGTTGCTTGTTAAGTGAATTGTTTGTACGTTTTGAGAAATTTGTCCAGTTTATCTAAGTTGTCAAGTTTACTTATATAGAGTTGTTTATTTTATTCCCTTATTATCTTTTTAGGGTCTCTGGGGTCTGTTATGATATATTTTGTTTTATTCTTGATATTGGTAATTTGTGTCTTTGCACTTCATTCTTTTTCAGTATTGCTAAAGAATTGCCAATTTTATTAATCTTTTTCAAGAACCAGCTGTTTATTTTATTAATTTTATTCATTATTTTTGTATTTTTAATTTATGTGATCTTTGCTCTTGTCTTTGTTATTTTCTTCCTTATGTTTGCTTTGGGTTTATTTTGTTCTCTTTTTCTACTTTCTCAAGGTGAAAGGTTATATTATTGATTTGAGACTTTTTGTCTTGTCTAATGTAAGCATTTAGTGCTATAAATTTCCCTCTCAGGACTACTTCATCTGTGTCTTACAAAATTTGATATGTTGTGTTTTCATTTTCATTTAGTTTAGTACATTCATTTAATGCCCCTTGATATTTCCTTTTTGACCCATGAATAATTTTAAAATATGTTATTAGTTTCCAAGTAGCTTGATGACTTACCCATTATAATTCTGATATTAGGTTGTCATTTAATTGCATTGTGGTCAGAGAACATATTTTGAATGACCTCAATTCTTTTAAATATTTTCAGTTTTGTTTTATGGCCCAGGATATGGTCTATTATAATATATCTTCCATAAGTACTGAAGAAGAAAGTATATTCTGTTGTTTTGGGTGAAATGATCTATAAATGTCTAATAGGAGCCATTGAAATCTTCTATAACTTGCTATTTTTCTGTCTAGTTTTATTATCAATGGTTGAAAGAAGGGTGTTGAAATTTCTATATTTATATATTTTTTACATATTCTTTATATCTGATGTAATTATTGGTATTTTCTTTTTCCAAGAATACCTCAGAATAGATAACTATCCAGCTAATACTAGATCTTTTTCTATTCTTACAAAAAAGTAAGATTTTCAAGGGGGTATGAAGCTCTGAAGGTGAAAAATCAAGCCCATCAATGTTTCAGCAAAGAAGAGATGAAGAAAGAATAGACAAAGCGATTCAACAATAGGAATTATCTATTCTCTCTATGTAAGACTAGAGCTGCATTTTAATGGGACAAAATGCTTTTAGCTTATCCTAAACACTACTTTGGGTTTCTGTTAACCTTTGCATAAAATGCTTTCAAATCTTTATGTCAGCTACCAAGAAGTGGCCAACTGTGCTAATTTGGATCCTAAATTCAGGATTTTTTTAAATACACAATACATACGGAAACAAACAAAAACATAGACGTATGTATTTCTTGTACCCATAGCAGGTACAAAGCAGGATTTTAACACTTTGATTCACACTTTCCCTGGCATAAATCATCTTCTGCACCCACTGAAAATAGAGAGAAACAACATGCAGTACACAAATAAAGAAGCAGAATAAAGAGGCCTGAAGGAAGACATCTGAACCCCTGCCTCTTACAAATCAGGAATAGTCAGAACTTACCTCAAGATTGTTGACCAGTCTGGTTCTCCTTTCAATCTTATCCAAGTGGCATTCATTTTAGTAAGTTAAACTCATTATGCACATTGCACAATTGTATTAGACTATTGTTAGCCCATGTAAATGCCATTAGTTCCACAAACGAACTACTCTATATGAAACCTCATAGAAAACTATAATGCACTTTACAAGTGGAAGAAAAATTATAATGTCCAAGGGAGAAAAACATTATACTGAACTGGAATTGCAAAATGCTGAAGTACTCACTGACGCAGCTCCAGTTTGCAAGTGCACCCTTTTTGTGTGAAGTAAAACAAAGTGTTTTTGTTGTAAATCCTATTTCTTTGACTAATATTCTCTACAATGAACATGTTATTTTATTTTTCTGATTTGTTTTCCTATTTTACCCAACACATTTTATATCCCTTTTGTCTTTTTTAGAAGTTCCTTTTTGTTGAGAGGGGAGGTAGAGTTTTTGCAGGCAGTTTTTAAATATGCTATTAATGAATGAATGGACAACTAATTACTTGCGAAGTGCATTAATGCAAATCTGGGTCTAAAATTGCTTCAGAATTAACTTGGGATATATGTGCACATCCTTGCTTATATTTGCAGGGGGCATGTGCCTTGGGTTGAATATCCCCCTAAAACTTAATCCCCACTATATATGTTGAGGGTGAGAAATCCTATTATGGTAATTGAAAGGTGGGGCCTTGAAGAAGTCATTAGATTGTAGGACTGTGCAATAGTGAATGAATGAATAACAGTGGTCAGGGGCATGGTTCTGAGGGCTTTTAAAGGAGAATGAATGAGGAGGTTAGTCTCTCCTCTTTCTGCTCAACCATTTTCTGCCAAGTGAGACCCCTGGGTCACTGTTGCCACTATCAAGGCCTTCACCAGATGTGTTCCCCAGACTTTGGACTTCCCAGCCTCAGAAACTGTAAGCAATAAATTTCATTTTCTTTTTCAAATACCCAGTTATATGTATTTAGTTATAAACAATAGAAACAGACTAATACAGCATGGTACATAGATTCACATTTGTATATGAGAAAGTCTTGTTCATTTTTACACAAACCTGGCTACTAGAAAGAAAACTCATTATCAGGTTTATCTTACTTTTCAAACCATGTTATTAAAAATGATAATTTTCTAAACGATGCTTTTCATACACTGACCATATGCTCTTTCACTTGATCTCTTCCAACTGCCCACACACACACACGCACACACACATGCACACACACACACATGCATGCACACACACCCCAAAAGTAGTCTGTGTACATAGGTCGGAGGATTATAAATAAACTACACACCAAGTGAACAGACAAACAGAACAGCTTCCATTCAATGGATCACAGTAGTAATTATTCCCCAGACCTAGTTGATTACGAAAAAAATGCTTTTATTTGTTTTTTCAAACCTCTTTTCTTCTTACTAAATAATGAGACCTACCAGATTATTATTCTCTCGATATAGAGATGGGATTTCCACTTTAGTTCAAACAAGAGCTCTGATATAAACTGCCTTTTAATGGCAATGATGATTTTAAGGGCCCGCCCACAGATATTTTGAATATGCAGCTATTTCCTCTGATGGAAATTAGCCAGCAATAAGATTCCATTAGCATTCACATTTGTAGATAAGTTTTATATTTTCCTAGACATTTTTTGAAACTTAGCTCTTGGAGAATGGTACTGCCAAAAACATATGGCCAACATATACATCACACAGGATCATAGACAGATTATTCCTTCAATTGGAACAGAAGCACTTGCCTCTACAAAGAATGGGGCTCCCCTTTTTGGGGAGACACTTCCTAGAATATAAAATCAGTCTTTCTGTTAAGCAGAATCCCAGCTCATACTAAGAAAATGACTTTTGCCTGTTTGCTACATCTGGTCTTCAGTAGCCTTATCAGCCATAACCAAATGATCTTAATCCCCTCCACCCCTGCATTGCAAATATATTTGTCTCAAGTGAATTCATCTTTCCTGATTTATACTTGTCCTCTAAGATTTAGGGGAAGAAATTAAACTCAAACACTGTTTCTCAGCTGGGCCCATTTCTTTGCTGAAACCAAGATCAGTACCTGTTACGGACTGAAATGTGTTCCCCTCCCCCCTCAAATTAATATATTAAAGCAAGCCCTAACCTCCAATGTGACTATTTGGTGATAGGATATTTAAGAAGGTAATTAAGGTTAAATGAAGTCATAAGGGTGAGGCTCTAATCCAATATGACTGGTGTCCTTATAAAATAGAGACAGCAGGGATGAAATACACACAGAGAAAAATGCTGTGTGAGGACACAGTGAGAATTGGGCTTCAGCAATCAAGGAGAGAGGCCTCAGGAAAAATCACCCCTGTGGGCACCTTGATCTTGGTCTTGCATCCTCCAGAACAATAAGAGAGTGCATTTCTGTTGTTTAAGCCACCCATTCTGTGCTATTTTGTTATGGTAGCCCAAGCAGACTAATAAGGTCCATTTCAAAATTTTTAAGCAGGTTACAGATTGTACTCATAAAAACCCCCACCAAGATCTTCAGAACCATTTGGGGTATAGGAACACTTCTCTCTAATGATTCCCCCAATCTTTATTTCTATTATGATTCTTAATGTATTTGGCCAACATCCCTTCTCCCCTTGCCTGGTAAGAGATATCAGCTGCCTGGCCATGGGAAAAACACAGAATCCAGAATAAGCCAGTTGTCATAAACTTCGCCTTGGTTGGTGAGATTCTGGGAGTAAGCACCACATCGAACTAATCAGAACTCTTTTATATTTTTCCTAAACTGATCGAAAAACAACAAAAAAGAAACTATACCTTATATGTTTATGAGGTTGAGAAGCTGAAATCTCTCCATGGTAGGAAGAAATAAACTTAAAAGGCAGAAAGAGGCACACATAAGAAACAGGGAGAACAGATGAGAAAGAAAAAGAGAGAGATGCCAACACTGACGTCTCCCCATCCAGGCATCCCTGAATTAACCCCTCCTTCCACCCTCTGTTTATTTATTTATGTATTTATTATTCATCTACTCTCCTTCTGTGCCTAAGTGACTTTAGGTCATTTCTCTGTCATTGGGAGTCAAATTGTTCTTCTAGCTCATGATTAGAAAGAACAAAAAATTTCTTTTCTTTTCTCCCATTTATGATCCACTTTCTGATCCTCACCTAACTTTGGGGGCTTGGCTGAAAATAAAATGGGGAAAATCAAAAAGAATAAAATAAGTGAGAAAAGCAGGCAACCAAATGAAGTTCCCCTTATAGTTTACATCTCTGAAGTAATTTAAGTAAGTCCATTCAGAAGTGGGAAATTAAAACTAAAAAAGAACTAGGGCATCATTCCTACCCAGGCAACTCATAGTTCCTGAGCTCAAGCTATTGACAGTTCCTCAGGGCCTCCTTCCACAGTGTCTCAAACCAAGAGATCTACTAATTTCTAGCTGCTTTTTAGCATCTTCTCTTTAGTCATCTGGTTCCCTCTATCCACAGAGCTGCTAAGGGCTCTATAGGCCTCCATAGAGGCACCCCCTTGTCTCAGGCAGCTTGCTACCCATCAAACCCTTATCTCTATCCTTCCTCTTCCCCCTTGCACCACAAAGTCTTGAAATTTCATTCTTTTATATCATTCTTTATTGTCCCCTAATTAAAACAGATCAGTTTGTAGCCTGTTCCCTTAGGGGGCTGCTCAGTGACCAGCTAGTTCTAATTTGGTCAAGTATAGCTAAGATGTCACTGGCTGATAATGGCTGAACATTTTATTCTTCCAGAGAACATTTACATTTTACGGTGTCCTTAAGCAAAAGGAGTTAGTCACTTCGGGATTTCCGGTGAAAGGAACAGCATAAGGAATATTTGAGACTGGGAGTGTTTTAGCACCCCTGCATTCACACCGTGCACACGCTGGCATGCCTGCACGTGTGATCAGCCCTGGGCCCTGTGGTGATTCCATGTCCACTCCCACTGTACGTCCATGTCCCTGCAGTAACTGTGCACCTTCTACCCGAGTGACCTTTCCTTTTCTCCCTCTGGCCGATGCCATTGCTCACCTCCTCTTGCTCTGTTATTGCTTTTACCAGTGTCTATAATTTTATTAACTCAGTAAATTTAGATTCTCTTAAAGAGCACATTAAAAGTTCAAGCCATGCCACACAGCCCTAGAAACAGTTCTTGAAACAGAAACGATAAACCAAAGTTATTTCAGGGAAGGACTAGCAAATGTCATCAAGAGTGTTCCTGTCATTTTATTGGCTTTGATTGAATGGATGCCCCAGAATCTATGGTTTTATTGGGACCAAAGATAATATGAGGATGTAAAATGGCAAGAATGGGGCTCACAAGGAAAGCCATATGAGCAATTACATTTAAAATGTTGGTTAAGAAGAGCCTTGACAAATAAAATGGTGTCTTTAGGAGGTGCTGGAAAGAAATGAGAAAACCATGCCGCACAAGCATTAGGAAACTGCAGTGAAGAGGATGAAGACACACGAGTTTTTGGAGGCATGTTAGCTAGGAGCGAGAGCGTAGTTACTCTGGATTGCTCCACAGGACAAAAGTAGGATCAATGGGTAATGGACAAAATAAAATTAAAAAAAAAAAGAGAGAGAGAGAGAGAGAGAAATTAAATAAATAAATAAAAGGGTAAAATATCAAGTGTTCAAAATACTACCCATACATCCAAATGAACAAAATAAAATTTAAAAGAAAAAATAAATAAATTATAAATTGGCAGATTTTATCTCATTTCAAGGGAGACTTTCTAACAAGCAGTATTGTCCAGCAGTGAAACAAACTTCTTCCCAAAGTCACTACTGATAATACTTATAAAGGGTCCTAAGGGCATCCACCAGGGCCTTGTAGAACAGCTCCCTGCACTTTCAGGCTGGGCTATCTCTAAAACTCCTTAAACATTGTGATTCCCCCATTCTGTAAAACTATCAGTGCTGGACCAGCTGCTGACCCACACAGGTGGCCTCAGGGTTTCATGTGAGCTCTGGGATCAGAGGAGGGAGAATAACAGAGAGCAAAGAAGAGGCAGAGGAAGCAGCACTTCCAACCTGTCACCTGTTGGCAGTTTTAGTCTTTTGATTGGCTTCAGCCTGTTGGCTACTCACCTGCCCATCCATTCTCTAAATGAAGTACTCCAGCAATTGAGTTCAATTCAACAAGCACAGACGCTGTGCTGCTATAAATCATCAGTCCCTTCCTCCCTGAGCCCTTTAGTGGTAGGAGTAATTGGTTAATTGCCAGAGTTGTTAACAAGAATTAAGAATGCAAGGGAATTGGCTAGGAATGTGGATCTGTTGCAATATGGTTAGAACAAATGTGTTTGTAAAGGGGCAGAAATTTGGAAATATGCACACCTAAATCAAAACAAATGGGTCTTGAGTCCATCATAACAATGCCTGAGATTTACCCTGTCAGTGGTTCCCTTTTTTAAGGGCCTGGAGTGCTTAAAAGAAATTCTTCCTTAGCCCTTTTTACTGCATCTCCTGGCTGCAGAGTCCAAAGCACTTCCCATGTTCTCTCCCTCTCCACTCCTAACAGAAACATCTCCCCATGCACAACCCACTTGGCATACTCCACTTTGCTTTTGAAACAATCACCCCTTCTCACATGTTTTGATTTCCTCTGTCAAATGAATGAATGAAAGAGAATTTTCAGAAAGGATGGGACAAATCCTAACATACTACTATCCATAGGATCCCAAACCCACAGATATGTCTGTCATAGGAATGTGAGTTTGCCTTAGCAAATACAGATATTATACCAGTCCTGTGGTGGCTGGGCCCCCTAGGCCTTGCTGAGTATCTTGCAGGTAATCCAGATGTTTTCAGTCACAGTAAATCACGGTAGCTATCCTTATGTTTGCACACCATTTTATGTTTTTCAAAGAACTTAATTCATTTTATTTGTTTTGATAACATTATAAAATACAAAGAAAAGGTATTATGATAATTCCTATTGGTGAGTAAGTTGAGACAGAGAGTGCTTAAGTTATAAACCTGGTACGTATTCCCTAGGTTTCCCATCTCCCCTATTCTATCTTCATTCTTTCCATATCCTATGGTCACCAATAGTTTAACCTCTCTGCTCCAAAAATCTGGGGTGCTTATTGTTTTGTAACCATGAATTTTTTCAGGGCCCTTCACATGTTCAGAGTCTTGCCCAGCACAGCATTTGATGTAAATAGACACGTGCACTCATGTGTTCCTTGGTTATCGTCTAGTGTAATTGCGCATGTGCACCGAGGTGTCCTGGGTTATGGACTTAAGTATAAAGGATGAGTGGCTCTGATCCACGGTGCCTCCCACCTCTGGGATGCCCCCCAGGTGAGGAAGAGGGGCCATGGGGAAGCCACTACTGCTGCTGGAGGCAGCTGCTACTGCTGCTAGTGCCCCCGGGACCCTCCACAAGGCCACCACTGAACCTGTAAGTAGCTGCCACTGAGGAAGCTGAAGACTGAGTTTATGTCATCTGCCAGTGTCTCCCAGGATCTTTCCCAATTACCTAGCATGGACCTGCGTGTGAGGGGTCTGGTGACCCAGTCTGTACGATGGGTTTGAAGGGTCTGAGCCCTAGCTCTGACAGTATAAAAGGAAACTTAGTATAACTAAAATAATAACTAAAATAATGAAACATTTTGGCTTTAGTTATGATTTGCCTTACTTTACAGGGTAATTTAGGGCCAGTCCAGTATACATTTGTAGAGTGGAAATAGAGATATGTCCCAGGGAAGCAAAGGTCAAACACATATTAGTGGATTTACAAGGATTGGTAATTTTCACTTTTTCAAATGGTGGGAGATGGGAGCATATATTTGAGTCATCATAAAACCAAGGGCTGACTTAGAGGATCTATAGAGGATCTTTGAAGACAATTTGATGAAAGCGAAATAAGGTATCACCCAAGCGTTGAAATGCAGATGAGTGTAGCATATCTAGCCTTCATACCAGTGGACACTGAGGGGCCACAGCCATTCATGTAGCAGGCCAGGAGTAGAAAACACAGCCAAGAGAGGGAGAGTCATTATATAACATAACCAACTTACAGTGTTCTCATAAATTTGCCATATAGATCCCATGTATTCTATAACACGCAGGAGCTGAAATCCTGACAGAGTGAACTGATTAATCAGAGCACTCCAAGTAGAGGTGACTAAGTTCAATGTTTTTTCAGCTGCTGAAGATCATTACTACTGCAGACACTAGAGCTGAGGCAATCATATGTTCAGAGTTCCAAGATCGTTTTGGTTTCATGTGATTTTTTTTAAAAGGTATTTGTTAAATATAAAACCAATTGTAAAACATTTTACAACCATGTGTCTTAGTCTCCTCAGGCTGCTGTAACAAAATACCATAGACTGGGTGGCCTAAACAATTGACAATTATTTCCCACAATTTTGGAGGCTGGGATGTGCAAGATCAGAGTGCCAGCATGGTCAGATTCCTGGGAAGGCCGTCTTCCCTGATTGCAGATGGTCATCTTCTTGCTGTGTTCTCTCACATGGTAGAAAGAGAGAGAGGAGGAAAGCTTGTGTCTCTTCTTATAAGGGCACCAACCCCATCATAAAGGTGTCATCTTCATTGATCTAATTACCTCCCAAAGGCCCCACCTCCAAATGCCATCACATTAGGGATTATGATTTCAACATATGGATTCAGGAGAGACACAAATATTCAGCTCATAGTATCATGTAAGTCTTTTCAAATAACTTTTCAAATTATAAAGAAAAATCCTTTTTATAAAAGATTTTCTTTTATAAAAAAAAGTCAGACCACATGTTATTTTGGCTCAGCTAATATTTTAATCTGAATAAGGAGACTAGAAGATCTCTTTTTAAAATATCCAATATCAGGAGTTACGAAACCAGACAGAAGATATCAGGGTGTCTGTGTTTCCCCAAGATCCAGTAGGAAGGAAGGACAATGGGGCACTGCAATAAGATTAATTTTAGTACAGCAAAGTCAGAGCTCAGCGGAGTGTGCTGAGTTGTATTGGGAAGAACTGGCTCAGACACAGAACGTGTTTAAGTCAGGAAGCCCCAGTCTGGCACTGGGCTGTGCTTTGGGTGTGGTGGCTCTGTATCCCGGTCCAGACTTCATGATATTTGTCTCTGAGTTCTGTGAAGAGTTTAGAGCATATAGGTGATTACTGGAGAAGCAACTTTGCTAAATACTCTTTAAGTGTTGGGCACAGACAGCACTACTTGAAGCCCCTCTAGTGGTAAATATCACCCACAGAGAGGAAGGCCTTCTTTACCACTTCCCCACAGACCAGTGGGGCAAACTGGAGGCTCTCTGGGCTCCAAGGTCTCACCTTCTGCACAGAACAGCAGAGGTTGGAGGTACAGAAGCTATAGCAGTATCCAGTGGAAGCTTATGTTGCAGTGAGTATAACCTCCAGTTGAATGAACTTCTTGATGGAAACTTCCACAATACTAGCTGTAGGAGGAGCTGTGCTTCTTGGAGAAAACAGGAAATGTAAGTTATAACGTTCAGCCTCAATAAAAGTTTGTGATTTAACTCACTCACTGATAGACCCTTTCACATTACATCCGTGCTAAACATTTGATAATATGTTTACATGTTTGTCTAAAAAGAATTTTGAGAAATATAGCTATGGTTAAAGATCTACTTCTGGCTTTTGATCAGGACGGTTAGAAATCAACAAAATACTCAAATGCCTATTGGAAGAGAGGCAGAAATATGAATAACGAAGTGTTTAAATGTGAAAAACATCAAAGATGAAAATGCTCACTTCAGAGCAACCTCTAACTTTAGTGGGGTTAGTGAGCCTGTTCTAGAAGAATATTTATCTATCAACCTGAGTTTTGTGTTTACAGGACTTCCAGTCATCTCTTTGCAGCTTCTTTCTGCTAGAAGGCCAGATTTTCCTAAAGGATGCTTAGCGACTGCTGACATGCCATATGCTGGACCACCCTGTTTAATGTCCTCACCCTCATGGTCATGCTGTTCTATCTAATACAGAATAAGATCACAGACCCTTATCCCAACAGGTGTCATACCTGCTGTCTGTGTTTTCCTGAGTTTGTAATCTTTTTGATGCCTTTGAGTTTCTAAAGGAATATTCTCTTCACTTCCTGCTCCCATTCTCAGGAATAACTAGTGGAATTGGCAGTTATCTGGAGAAACTAGGAGGAAAAGCTTTACTAAATTGGCTCTGTTCCAGGTATTTCGCCATGTTCGGTGCAAGGAGTTGCTTGGCCAGTGCGGTGGGTAAGTTGCTGTGGCACCACGAAGAAGTGAAAAGTAAGTATTCTGGCTGTGGGGACAGCTGTGCTGACCATACACAGGCTCTGGGCTAGACACAGGGCCCAGCAGCGACGACAGAGAATCTTACAGGCTGGGTTTCAGAGAGTTTCCATCACACTTTGCTGAGTTTCAATTCTCGCTCTGTAAGTAAAGAATCGAGTTTGCTCCCAGTGCTCAGATTCTTGGCCTCCCACATGGAAACAGAATCACAAAGACATGTGTGCGTGTATGCATATAGACGCACGCTTGTATTCCAAACTCAAGAGAAAGAAAAAACTTCCCCAGATTTTTCAATTCCTATAAGGATTGTAGTTTACTATTTCTGGATTTGGATCATTGAGTTCCCTGGATTATTAAACATAGCAAAAAGCCATCTGCAATGAATCGGGCTTGCTCCTCTAATTGAGTCATGCTGTGAAGCCCTTTACTGTTTCCCTCACTTCATTGCTAAATATTGTTTCAAGAATGATAGAAAATACATTTTTACTACTAATGCCACCTGCAGGTTAAACAGAAACTTTTGCAAGATTCTTGAAATCCTGAAATCCTCACAGCACACTGTAATAAGTCCCTTCAAAATATTCCCCAAACCTTGCCAATCAGCAGGAATGTAGTTTCATTTCATTGACAATGTTCTCTATCAAAAATATGCCTTTGCATTCACCCCTGCAGTTAGCCTCCCCTCCTCACTAGACGCTCAGGCCCGCTGATACTTGTATCTAGGAACATGTAAAGAGTCATTTCCTAGGAAATAATTGCTTTGGGCTACTTCATGCAACAGCATCCCACTGCCGTTGTAAAGTGTCTCATGTCAAAGGTAAAAGTGGCGTGAGAGTTTTCCTCAATCAATTAGTTTCCATGTGAATTATTTCTTGGGTCAATCAATCATTCCAAACAAGTGCTGTTACTTGGGTTCACTGTGCTAAACAAATTAGTACCCGTTGTGGCATCTACACGTCTTATTTTCTCAGCTAGGTAAGATTTCTTAAGAAGAGATATTGTTTTCCACTCTATAATTAGTGCCTTCTTATTATGACTGACATTACCGTTACTACATTATGATTATTAGTCATAGTAGATAAACTTTTCTATCAGTTCACTATAAATTATGCTTCAGCTTCTAGCCACAGTGATGTTATATTCTCAATTATCTGAAGAACACAAACTTAAGAGAAAGTCAATATTTTTACAGCTATTCTAGGCTAGATGATGTTGCCGAACAGGACAGCAGCCCCCTGTTTTGCCACCACCAGATGGAAGCAACTTTCAATGTATGCACGGCTTCTAACATGATGTCACAAGGAATGTGATGATGTAATGTGGTGACAGGGACAGCAGGAATAATGCCAGGAGATCCTTCTTTACCAGAACAGGCAGCTGGTGACAACTTCAACACTAACTCTGCTTATTAATAAAATTATTATACCTGAGCCCCAAGGTGAAGAAATATAGCCAATTACCTCAATGCATCTGGCAGGCCACCCTAAACAGACACTAAACTCCCTAATTTGGGGTCATTTTTATACCAAGAAACAATAATAAAAGGACATAAAAGAGATAACTGAGACAATTCTATCCTTTGTAGAAGGGCTTAAGTAATATTAATAGTAAAGTCTCTCCTTAGCTGAGAAAGAATGTAGGACAGATGCATGGGCTGTCTGTTTTCCTTTCCCTTGGCTTAATTTACTTAACAGCCCTTACCCCTAATCTCAGACAGTTAAGAAACTAAAAAGTGTTTCCCAAAACTTGGAGCATTGTCTCTGGCTGCAAAAAGCTTTAAAGAGTTTACTACCAAAGTTTAAATAAAATGCCACGGGAGCCTCATGCAGCCCCTGGGTGCTACCAGGTGACAACACACCAAAGTGTTCAGACCTCACTGGGAACAGGGACAAAGTATAGAGATACACCAGAGAGCTCAAAGTTTACCAGGAGTTTCACTTTGTTCCTTCCTAGGAAACAATCATCTCTCTAGATTTCAGCACTATTGATATCTTGGACTAAACAATTCTTTGTTGTGAGGACTGTGCTATGCATTGTAGGATGGATGTTTAACAACATCCCTGGCTTCTACCCACTAGATGCCAGTAGCATTTTCCCAGTGGGACAACCAAAAATAAATGTCTACAGACATTGCCAAATATTTTGGGAGGGGATGTCAAATCACCCCCTGTTGAGAACCTCTAGTCTAAACTGTGAGCTCTTTGAGTAAAGGGAGCATATCTGATTCATCTTTATAACAAAGCCTTGCACAGGGAAAATGCTGGACATAAAGTAAATGTTCAATGAAGTTTGACTGCAATTATGTAAGAATGAAAAAGTGAACACAGCTGAGGTTGGAAGGGACTTCTTTTGCTCTTCATCTGAAAGGAGCGACTGATGCTATTTAACCATTCCAGCCACTTTCCTAGAAAGACCAATGTGAAAGATCTCTCTTGTTTATTTAAATTAAAATACCCCTGTCTGTGCATGAAAACTCAGTTCAATAAAGATAGAGTAGGGAGTGCTTGGACAGAAAAGAAGGGAAAAAGCACATCGACAATTTAATTGTGGGGAAGTTTAAAAAAATCTTTGCCAAGTAATGAAATTATTAATTGCAATTCATGTCAGTTTTTGCGACAGCCACACGAATAAATGGACAGGCTGTTCAGCAGTATTTCTGGATGAAATTGTACATTTTAAAAATGAGGCATTGCTGGAGAAATGCTGCCTGTGAGGATTTGCAGAAGCGTACACCCTTATAACTTCATGGGGTGGTAACAGGGAAGCTGCGGGACCTTCAGGCCAGATGTAGCTTGCAGATCAAAAGTGCATCACATTCACCCATGTCATTGTCCTCTGAAAGATCAAACTCTCATTATGCGCCGGATGCCATATCTTCTATTTGAGGCAGTTTACATATTTCTCTATTTAAAAATATAGGCAGCTCCTTCCTGCTTTCCACAAATGCTTTTATCAGTTTTGAATTACAGAGATCTATTTTGAGATGAACACATTGAACAAAACCTTCCTCCGTGTGTGCGTGTGTCTGTGTGTGCGTGTTTTTATTTCCCAACATGGCGGTAGGAGCTTATGCCCGCTATCTGCATAAGTCTTTTGTGTATTGCTAATGGAGTGCTGGAATTGTAGCAGCCCTGAGCAGGGAATACATGTGAGCAACAATATGCTGAGAGACCCCTCGGTGGAATCTAATCTGTTCCAGCTCATGCACTCCTCAGAAACTATTTAACTTTCATTAAACTGTGTTTGATATCAGCTAAATAGGATGCATACGGCTCCAATATAGCTCATATGGTCGCATTCATTCGATCACAGCAGTGCTTTTTTCTTATATTTCCCCCCACTTGTGTCAGAACCCAGTATAGCTGGGTAAATAGGAGACCTTTGAAGATGTAGTTAGTCCTCAGATTTCTTTATTCTTTTGTGCTGGTTTCTTAGTGTTGAAACAGTGATTCATGTATGTCGCAGACAGCCTCCATTAATTTCATGTAATGTAGCTTTTATCTCGTAGCTGGGACAACTATCTTCAGCGTTCTGTTGCTCTAGTATCCCCTGCTCTGTCCTCAGTCCCTTCTGCATTTTCCAGTCTCCCTGCAGGTCCCCAACTCTCTCCAGAGTTCCTCTTTCTTCACGGAAAATATGTTCATTTCCAGCCACTGTATTTTTCTTGTTGTTCTAGCATAAGAATGAGTAAACAAACAGGTTAAGATGAGTTGGAAAAAAAATGAGGGGCAAGATTTTCAGTCTGGATAGGCCTTTATGTCTGGAAGGAAAGAAAGAAAAGCTCCTTGAATGAAAACATCCATCCAAGCAGAAGAACAGTTTTGTGTCCCCACCCCCCTACACACACACACACACACACACACACACACACACACACACACACACACACAATCTATTCAAAAGACACTAATTTGATTATGAATACAGCCCAGTGGGAGCATGCAGTTTCCCAGTTTCTGGGGAGGAAAGGGCCAGTGGATTTGCAAACTGGAGTTGTTGAAAAGTTTTAATGATCAAGTATACATAACACACACACACACATACACACACACAAAGTGAGAGAGAGAGAAAACTGGGCATATTACCAAAATGTTATCAGCCAAGTAAATACCATTATTTACTTGCAAAACTTCTTTTCTCCTTAGTATTGAGAAAGTGTTAAGAATTTCACCTCTAAAAATATTAAAGGGACATGGATGTGATTGTTCTACACCATCCTCACAGATATTTTTTCAATTATGTTTTTATTAAGTCCAAAGGAATAATCACAATTTTTTTTTTTTTGGATAGCTTAAGAGAAACGACATGGGGTCCTTTGGTACAGGGAACCCAATTATTTAGGATATTATTTTGTGAACCTTTTTCATTTTATTAGTATACCAGAGGGTTTTCACATTCTCAAGGAGAATCCAGCTATTATTGCTTTTTTGGAAGAAATGTCTCACTGGGGCAATTAATTCTATACATTAACACCAGTCACAGTTGTGCTGTATATTATTAAAATTATAAAGGGAAAAAAAGCCACATTTTATCATTCAGTTCAGAAAGGGGTCATTTATAATGTGTGTGTGTTAGGAAATAAGCCACTCCATGAGTAGCCCTGACTGCATAAGAACCTTGCAAAGCCCTGTGCTGATTTGGACACGTCCTCTCCACAACCCCTAATGGTTTACAGGAAAGTAAAACTGGGCTGAGAAAGGTGAACACACAGGCAGTCTCAGAGCTCGCCTCTGTCTGTCTCTGCTACACTTGAGGGATGTGATCCGTTTAACTTTGTTGATGAGCTCATGTAATTAAGATGCTGTGCTTTAATGTTTGATGCTGGGACTTGAAAGGGTGATTTAAAAAAATTATTTAGATAAGCATATTGACATTTTTGTATATATTATTAATCTTATTAATAGTATTAACAAAGGCTAATTGAAAATGCATCATCTATAATTATATTAGTCTTCATTTTAGTACATTTTTGTCAGAGGAAACTAGAAAGGAGTAATTAATGTGCCACTGTTATTTACCCCTGTTTGTATTAAAGCTGGTGTTACACAATGTTAGAGATGAATATAGCCTGATTTCACTGAATGCCACAGAGCAAGCATTTAGAAGCAGTAAAATAAGCAGCTGTGTTTTCTTGTACCGGGAACCTAAAAATAAAAATCAACTTCAGAATTGCACGATAGGTGTGCAGGAGATGGACACAGTTTCTAGTCCATGATCCTCCACACGTCTACACTAGAGGCTGTTTCTCCCCTCAGCAGTGGGCTCAGAGATGCCTGACTGCTCAGAATCTAGAGTCCGCATCTCATCAGTTTAAGAAGTAAGTATAGAAAAGCATGGCCCAATGCGTTGGATCCTTGGGGTCAGTGATGCTAGTTCCATTGGGGTAGGAGAAAGAAAATGATTTTAAATTCACTGGGGATAAGTCCAAGACCAGAGTTGAACCTTCCAAACATGTTGGCTCTGTCTTTGCTGTGAAGATAGGAAACTGGAACAACAATCCAAAGAATACTGCCCTCAGGAAATCAGGCTCCCAAAGTTAGACTTGACGCTTCTAAGCCTTATTTCCTGACCCTCGCCTCCCTCCACACACACATACACAAGAAAGTTTCAAAACTACACACAAAAATAGCTTCTGACTTCCATGGATGAAACAAACAATAAAACAAACAAAACCTTATAGAAAGTAAGCACAGGAGACTTAAGTTAATGTGGGATTAATCACTGTAAAGTTTCCCCCACCCTATGATTCAGTCTTTCTGCGGTCAGCTGTCTCCTGCAGTGGCAGGCTGGGAGAGCACAGCCCGGGGTGTGCAATGACAGCGCAGGGATGGCAGTGAGTGGCACATCTTTTAATCAGGTGGAGCCGAGACAGTGATGGCTGGGATTCCAAAGCCGGGCTCTGGGCTTTCTCCTGAGCTCTAATGAAAAGCATGGCATATTGGTTGCATTGGCTGCCAAGTGCTATGTCCGTGCCCTCTCCGCAGTGGCCAACCACAAACATGCTAGCTAGAAGCTCTCAGGGGGCCCCGCGTGTGCTGTTCCGACACGGCTAACATATGTATCAACACCTGAGAGCTACAGCCTGCCACGTCTTCAGGACCCCGCTTGCCTACCTTTGCTCCTTGGTCACCAAGGGTTAATTTTCTAATGGCTGCCTTGCTGCTGAAGCTGGCCAAGTTTTTCATCGCCCGCAGAGCACCACAAGCTGTGATTTGGAGCCAGAAAACACCATTAATTTTCTAAATAGGAAGGATCACATATGTAAACTGTCTGGTTCTGTAACGAGTCGGGCAGGTAGAAGATGAAGGAGGAGGAAGTGAATTTTTCCGGACACATAGGCCAAACAGCCCAGGCCAATGGGCAGCACACTGTGCAGGACTTTGGGGGTCGGGGGGCAGGGAAGACAAGGAATTTTCCTGCCATCCTTAAGTCGGTTTCAATACCAACTGCCAGCATTTCTACAAAAGGTCAAATTGGTGATTTATTGGGCAGTGTTGGGAGTTTTCACATTAGACTTCACAAGAATCTTATTTGTAAATGGAAGGAAGGATTAAGTAAAGTGCACTGGCTCAGAAACCACATAGGAGCTCGTGAGTACAAAAGGGTGGTGTTAACACGTCCAGAGCTTTCAGGGAACTGAAAAGAACCAAAAGTCCCCTGATGGAAATTAGCTAGGCATTAGCTTACCTAGATGTTATAGACACCTGAGAAATGCATTTTTGCAGATTTTTCAAATCTACAAAAAAGTCTACAAAATACAAATCTACAAAAAAAAAAAAAAAAAAAAAAGGGACGCAAAATCATTGATTCAGGATTTAGCATGAATGTATGTGTGTGTATACGAGTGTGTATGTATGTGAGTGGGGAAGGGAGAAAATGGGGGCATAAAGAAAGGCACTAAAAATGCCTTCGTGAGTTTTAAAGCACATTTTATCTCCCACATGTACATCTCTTTCTGCAGTAACTGTCACTATTATTCAAGATGCCGGAATAGTGCCCAGCCTAAAACTGCATGGTAGGACTGATAGAATGTGAAAACATCTTTCCACCTCATGCAGAATACCATCACTGAACTGCCCATCTCCCAGCCTCCTCGCTTTCTGGGACCTTTTCTCTTACTTTCTGGTTCCATTCCACAACTCTTTAAAAAAAAAAAAATCTTTAACTAATGTCAATTTTTCTGTTCTCTAGCTTGTATTCCTCTATGGGCAAAGATAAAAATGCCAGGATTTGGGGGGTGTACAATCTTGAGCAGCTTTTTGGCTGTGTCATAGACGTAGGGCTGAATGCTGCTCCTCAATTCTGGCCCTAGCACAGCACCCCCCAGATAGTGAGAGTTCAGCACTCTAGGGTGTTCCCTACAAACAGCAAAAGGGAGGCATATGAAGAAATTATGGCAGATGAAGGCCGAGTGGTGGAGAAGAGTGACACAGCAAAGACTCTGGCTGGGGTGAAGAAGTTTAAAATGCCATGTGATCCCATGTGTATTTATCTGAAAGATAGGTAAGACATTTCAGTTTTCAGAGAGAAATGTTCCTAAGGAAAAGACATTCAATTTCAGGGTATATTAGTTTCCTAGAGCTGCTGTCACAAACTACCACAAACTGAATGGCTTAAGCAACAAAAATTGATTGTCTCACAGTTCTGGAGGCTAGAAGTCCAAGATCAAGGTATCAGCAGGATTGGTTTCTTTTGAGGACTGTGAGAGAAGGATCTGTTCTGGGCTTCTCTCCTTGGCTTGTAGATAGCCATCTTCTTCCTGTTCCTTAACACATCTTCCCTTTGTACAAATCTGTCTCTGTGCCCATTTCCCCTTTTTATGAGAGCACCTACCATATTAACTAATTACATCTGCAATGACCCTATTTCCAAATAAAGTCGCATTCTGAGGTACTGGGAGTTGGGACTTCAAAATATGAATGGGGGGCGGGGTGTACAACATAACCAATAACATGGTGAAAGGACTTTCTCAAGAGTTGATCAAAAGTCTCATGTTTACACAGGATATACCCGAAGCAATATAAAATTGTATGTTCTTACCACTTTACAGACTGTGGAGCATTTTTGTTTCCAGTAATTTATTCCAGATAATTCTATCTTGATCCTCCTCAAGATCTGCATTATTACCATTATCCTGGTGGGAAAACTGAGGCTGTGAGAAGTTAAAAATGCCACAACATGTCACATAGCTGCAGACCTGAGACTCTAATTCAAAGCTTCTGTTTCCTACCCCAGTGTTTTGCCCACAAATCTACACTGCCTGCTTTGCACTAACAATTACCACACTTCACCACCGACAAGGTTGCTTGAGTCCTACCATTAAGTCACCAAAGACAGTGATCAACTTAATTCTATAATTTCTCTCCCTTATTTCCTTCAAGAGGTTTGGGGTGGGAGTGGGACTTATTTTCCGGTATAATTTTTTGTTATATAAATCTTAGGGTGTTTTGTTCTGAATAAAGTATAAAACTAGGCTAGAATCCACAGAATTCTGTCTTACAGTTTTACTTATGGACATATGTGTCCCACTTTGGGAGCCACTCAGACACCAGGACCAAGCAAATGGCACCAGAATTGGCTCAAAGTAGACCCAAGCTGGGCATTGATGTTGGCGATAGCCAAGCTGGCTGTAGCAGCCATCATTTTTCAGCTAATTTTCTCCTCTCGCCTCCTCCCCTGCTCCAGGTAGAACATTATTCATTAAGAGCACTGCAGGGCTCAGTAGAGCTCCGTCTCAGTGCGATCGCCTCTATGATCTTCTGAAGCCTTTAAAAGGGAATGAGCCTTGGCCTCCTTTTTATAGGCTACATTATGACCTGGCTTCAAAGTGTGAAAAGAGGTTCCAAGATTCCCTTTGTGCGGTGGAGTCTCTTAATTGCACTTTTAAACACAGTGTAATTTTTGTAATTAACATTATGGTTTCAGAGGGCAGAGAAGCCCGCACCGTGCTAATTACAAACCCTCGTCTTCAGAGTGGTGGAATTTCCAAGGCTTCTGATATTGGGGTGGAATACAGTTTTTATGAAGGATTTCAAAGATCCTCTGTGGGCTGTGTTCTGAGTCATCATTAGCATTTGATAACATAAAGAAATTTTACAACATGTGATAGATTTTCTATGTGAAGATTTTACCTGATAACTGGAAAATTTGCATAAAGAGTTTCATTAGGTCTCTTCTCACATTACTAAAAGAGTAAGAAGTATAGTGCACTCTTTCCCTCAGATTGTTCTTAGGAGCCGAGGAATTGGTGCTTTATAATAAAATTTACAGTATATTATGAAGGGAAGTTGTAATAATCTTCAATGATGTTGAAAATCAGAGCATACGTGCCTTTTAAGGAGAGGGAGAGAATATGTATCAGAATTAGCATGTAACTGAAAACCTTGCAGTAAAGGTATATTGTACTGCTCTTTGCCATATAAAAGATCTAGTCTTGCTATGCTGCAGAGTCAAGGTGAGAGCTTCATATATATAACGTCAAGCGACAATAACGTATAATATCTTCACTCTGTGAAGAGTCTGTTCACTGAGAAAAATTATCTTTCACTTACTCTAGAGGCAAGTTTATCTTTCCTTTATTTTTCAACCCAAGCCATCAACTGAATGGTGTGTGTGCATGTTTGTGTAATGATCCTCACATATGCACACACTCAGGTATGCGCACGCGTGCGCGCGCGCGCGCGCACACACACACACACACACACACACACTCACTTCTGGAGATGCAATGTGCATTCTATGCAGAGTGATCACAGCTTCTGTAAAGAGAAACTGGCCTTTCTTAGGCTGATACTGTCAGAAATTTTGCTGTGGGTTAGGGACTGAGTTCCAAAGCCATCCATTTGCTGAAATCCTTTCACCAAGCATGGATCAATTAAGCCAGTAATAGTGATAACTTAGGGAAAGCTTTCTGTCATGATGGGAACAAGAATTCATCATTATTCCACGCTGTCTTATTATTTCAACACCATACATATGCCATTGGATGTATAGCAGTAGCTTGCGGCATTATCTCAGTGGGATGCATTTCCCTTCATGAGAGAGTCTTTTCCTTGGAGATTATGCAGATAATGCATAGCTTTGTAATGACATCATAAATAGAATCCAAAGTCCTAAGAAACAATTAGGGAAGTATATCAATACTCCTTTGTAATCATAACATCTTCTGGCTTCCAGTGGGATGCCAAACTAGCTCCCCAAGTTTCATGATCACATATGAGCATTAATGCCTGCTTCAAAATCCATCTCGGAGACTCACAAATCCTGGCACTAGAGACAAGTTGATATGCATTTTAGACCACTGTCAATAAGAAAAATTACACTGGGGTTTTGATCACAGATTCAGAGTGAGATTCAGGCAAATTAACCCAAAGCACATACAAGTTGGACACTCTGTATACTGACCTCAGGCAAAAACCAAGAGTGGACTGAAAAATAAAAAAGCCAATATCTCCTGAAAATGAAGCACCAAATAATCTTTGCAGCAAATTACTACACTTACCTTTTACAAAACTACTTCTCCAAGTGGATTTTTAATTCATTTTTTTTCCTTGAATTGTTTTTCCCGTCCAATACTTCCTTTCAGCCTAGTTTCATTCTCTTTAAAAATAAGCATGCTTTTTTCATAGGGAAAAAGAGCCACTTTCTCTAATTGGTTTGAGGCATGTCAGTCACCTCAGCCTGTAAAGGATGCAAAACCACACTCTAAGTGGACCTTTAAAACCACATGGTGAATTTTACAAGTTCTCTTTGCTCCTGCTGAGGGGAATGGGGTATGAGGAAGATTCAGTAATAGCTCTGGATCCCTTTTAAATTTTAAGAAAGGAACAAAACCCTCTCCTAACTCTTGTAGCTCCCAACAAACAGCAATTGAAATTTTAGATAAATGATCAAACTTACTCACTATATAGCTTTTATTTTTACAAAATATTTGCTTCCAGCAGAGTGTATCTTAATTCGCAAATGCAGAAATCTGTCATTAAGATCTGACCCAGCTGCATGGCATTGTCAAATGCAATAACGTATCTTTTAATAGTTTTATATCAAGTAAGGATATAACATATCATTAGTTTAAATGTATTTGCAAGCAATTACCCCCACCAGGATATTTGAGAATGCTCATGTAAAATTGATGAAATTCTGACATGCTTAAACATTGTTCATTTAGCTCAATTCCTTATGTATAGAAAAAATAGAATAAATAATTCTACTGCCATTTGCAAACCACTGTTAAGCATATTTATTCCATTCAGGGCTTCAGTGCTGGCTTTAAACTATAGCCTTTGGTGATCATTTGGAAAAAAAAAGTTTCATATATGTTTAATTTTAAATAATGGACTAGATTTTTCATTCTCCCTATTATTGTTCAATGTGGTAATTTAAATATGGAGTAGATTTACTGCATGTCAGCTGCCTTTCTTTTACAAAATGGGATAAATTATTAAATGAGTAGAGGTTGTTTGACAACCAGTTTTCCAGTACTACACAAAAGAAAGACCTTTGACATTCAGCTGTCTTTTGAAAAGAATAAAGTATAAATCGATTAAGCCACGATACTCTGGCTCAAAAATGGCATGCTATGGCACAGTTGTGCTGTGCCTCTCAGGTGACTTTCAGATAGTTCCACCATCGTGTTCACATGGAGAACAGGCTGATATCTATGCTGAGGTCCTCTGGTGTCTTTCTTGGGTTTCTAAAACCTTCCTTGTCTGAAGCATGCCCTACTAAAGCATGAGAGGCACACCATAGCCAACAGGTTCCTGTCTGATTTTTTTTTGATTGAACTACTGAATATTATATACTAATGATTGATTATGAATTTTTCTCTGCCTTTGGGTTTCGCCTGCAAGTTTTAATATGTTCACTGTGCCACAGTAGAGAAATCTTGTGTTGAACATCTCATCACCTTTTATTCAAGCCAGGTGAGAAATTGCATTTCAATGCCTTTCCATGCTATTCCTCAATACCATATTAGCATCTGTGTAATTAATAATACTTTGAGCTCTGTCAAAATGAAATCACTTTTATTCTTTCCCAAAAGAGAATCATTTATTAACTATGTGTGATCCCCAAAATACATTTTTCTTTACTAATGTCACTAGTAACTATACCTTCTGAAATATTAATCCATCTATCCAAAGCCATAAAGATTGGTCAAATCGTTTTTTTTTAAAATCTAATCTTTGTGAAAAGCAGTCAGATTGGTTATTTGGTGAGTCATGTGATAGGTACTTTCAGAGTACTATTTCTGAGCACAGCACTGCTGTGGGGCAGATGCATACAAAAGGAAGGAGAGTAAACCAGATAGAGGAAAGGGAAGGTATAGTTTCTTCTATGAAGAAAATTAGAGTCTAGCTGAAGAGAGAAGACCAGTTGGTTCACACAGAACAATTAGAGAGGCACAAAATCTGTATATAATTGGGCTAAGTGACAGAGTATAATTGTAGTAAGAGGTTAGAGAAAGGAGACATTAATAAAGGCTGGAAACCAACATTTAGAAAAGCTTCATGGCTGATGGGTCTCATACAATGGGTAAGATTTAGACGGATGGAAAGAGGGGAGGAGATTCCAGGTGAGGGGGTAAAAATTCTTTCAATGTGCAAAATGCATTTAAATTTTTTTTACATAAAAGTGTTCCTGGGAAGTGACAGGAAGCTAAAATAAGTGTATTGGATGGTATCTACCTTGGGAGAACCCCAAAAGTCAGTAAGAAGGAAAAAAAATTTTTAATGGTTACATTAAATGATACTAAGCCACTAACTTTTCTTGATCAAAGGTCGGTCATAAATAAAGCACCAGCCTAGGGTGTTGGCAGAATTGCCAAATGGTGGGAAAAGAAGCAAGCTGGGCAGTGATTGGGCTGTTAGAGTAGTCCAAGGATAGGTTGATAAATTCCTAGGATGTGATCAGACAATAGAAATGGAGATGTTTCTCAAGACTTCTGGTTAGCCAACGGAATACAGGGGTTGAAGGTCAGAGAGCCATCAAAACATTCTGGCATATATTGAATTAGAGTACGTCACAAAATTAATTAATAATGTTCCCCATTATTGTTGTGTTTTCTCAAGGACATATTAGGGGAGGGAAGGAAAAAAAAATACAATTACTTATTATTTTAACTTTTCAACCACTTATTCAGGCACCATACACCTTGGCAATAATGCCTCTACACCCACTATCACCCACAACTGATGCTACAAAACATTCATTTCAGCATTAGCCTTCCCTGTGTAACTAAACAGGGCTTCAGAATGCTTTTCACTCTTGAATTCTGAGCATCCATTATGAATTCATCAGAGTTAGTATACAAGCACACACACAAAACAATATTCCATCCATAATTTAGAAAGAAATGTGGCTTGAAACCACATCTAAAGTATATGTGCACATGATATCATGATATAATATTTAGAAAGAGATGAACAAAGAAGCCCCCAAAAATGATACACATTTGTGCATGCACACATGCATGCACACACAATTTTACTAGCAAGGTCTCCATAAACCCAGAATGCTTAAAGACTGGGGAATGTATTCAGCTAATTCAAGCCAATGAATGATAAGCTGGGATAATTAAAGACTAAGTCCACCAGAATATTATGATTGAAAGAAAAACAAAATTCCCCACCATTATTTCCCAATATCAATATCATCAGGAAAACATTCAGTTAGATTTCCAGGTGGCCTCAAGAAGCAAGCAGCTGGAGAAGGACCTGAAGCCACAGAGAAAAAGGTGAGTGGGGAAAATAAGTGGGAGAAAGCTTCAGTATCTATCTGGAGAAGAGGAGACTGTGAAGGAAGTTAATAATAGTTTTCAAGTGTCTGAAGAATTATTCTACAGGGGATGCTGACCAGCTGTTCTCCACCTTTCTTCAGGGCAGTACAAAAGGAGATGCACTAAACTACAGGATGAAGGATTTAATTTAGACATAGAACGAGTGGCTCAATAATAAGTGTTATTAGACATTGGAATTAGTGTCAGAGGCAGCTCTGTTCTTTGGAGGACTTGCGAACAGGAGGACTCACACACGGGCCCCCAGGTCCAGCTGAGGTGGGCACTGCTGCAAGGTGGTAGTTTAGGCCCACTAAGTTCCCCTGTTCTCTTCCAGCCCCAGTATCTAAGACTTCATCCTGTTCATCCAGGTCTACCAGATCAGTTAGAGCCATTCCAAGGAACAAAGAGAAAGTGGGCTGTTCCCCAGCATGCAAACTTTCAACCATGTTTAACAAGGTGCCAGGAAAAACAAGCAGCCTGACCATAGATTCCCAAGCCTCCTGCCTTGTTAAATGCAGTTTATGGTTTACACAAAAGTGCCCTGTCTTAATTTGCTCCTTTCCTATAAATGAAATGGGGTACATTTAGTATTCCTAGGGGGCTGGTACATTGGCCAACTTCATGCTGTGTATAGAGTTTTTTTTTTTTTTTTTTTTTTTTTTTTTTTTTGCCAAGCAGGGGTACCCACTTCGAGCATCCTTAAACAGGGAGAATGAGGAGCCCTGGGCTCTAGTAACTATTATATGATAGAATTACTGGCATGTGCCTAATCCTTTGTTTTCTTCCCCCTTCTGTTTTTCTTGTTGCCCTTTCTTATAAAAATAGATGTTCAGGGATAGCACTGCATTAATTAAACATGAAATTTGCAAATTTGTATTACTTTTTACATTTTCTATTTCCCATGTCGTCCAAATTAGTGAAGTTTTATATTTAATGGTAAGAAGCTACAATATTCTTGTATTTCTTAATCACATACATTGCACTTACTGATGCTTAATAAATGTTTGTTAAATAAATGGCCAGGAGTTCTATTTTTCACTTCCACACAACTCATACGAAAGCTCTCTTAATGGACAAGCACCTCAATGACTACTTTGCTGTCCTTGTAAAATGAATCATCCATCTTGCCAACATCTAAGTTCCTTCTCTCTCACCAGTGAAGAATCCAATGTCCTTGAGGGCAGAGAGAACACCCCACATACATTGGGAAGAGCTGGATGTGTCCGTCATGCCCCTTGAATTCTGATGTACATCATAAACTGTAACTGGGTCCTCTTCTTCATATTCCCAAAGTTGTCTTACATAATGCTTTGGGCATAAGGCACTCCACAGTGATATGTTAAAAATAAATAAAATACACAGAACACAGCAATAAGGCACAGTGGTTAAAGGCATGGACTCTATAACGAGACTGTCTTGATTCAAATCTCAGCTCTGCCGTTTACTGACTGTGTGACCTTAGGCAGAATAGTTGGAACCTCTTTGTGCCTCAGTTTTCTCATTTATTAAATGAGGATTACTATTATAGTATCTACTTGAAGACATTGTTATAAGTATTAACTATGTTAATATCTACAAAGCACTTGGAACAGCATCTGACAGCACCAAATAAGTGCCACATAACTAAAAAGATGTTGGAGCTCAGAATATGCTTTCTTGTATTGTAGCCCTGATCTACCAGCTGGTGAAACCATTTGGTAGCTCTGCTTGATGTCACCTATCTGTTCTGTCCCCAAATTACCAGAAAGACAATGCATATGGTGACAATAAGCTCTGTGCAGGGTCATAAATAGTTGAAATGCTTTGAAAGCTCATATTGGAAGCAAAGACAAAAAGGTTAACAGTGACTTGGTTGAGTAAAATTTAGAAAATAAAAAAAAGATCAACCCTGTGATTACAGAATGACAAGTAGATCTACAGACCCAATTGAAATTAGAGTCAGCATCTTCTATTCCTCCAATGAGAGGAAAACGCTATTACTGTTGATTGGCACTGCTGTCGGTGGAACACTTAAGAGGCAAATCCAAAAGTAACATCAACAGCAACCAGAGTATCAGTTCTCAGACCCGGTTTTGAGATACACATTGCAGAGAAGACAAATAAACAGCACATGTACTTTCATTTACTCTTCCTGTACAAACAGAGTCTCTTTCTCTCATTGAGCTTAAAATCTCTCCTCATATAGCTCAATACTGCGGTAGCCCCTACACATCAACTGGAATTGGAGGACAGTGGGATTAACACAAAGAGTTCAAAGCTTCACTTCGAGATCCATGGTAGCTGTCCTCAGACATCAAACCCAAATAGATCCAGTGCCAAGAAATAATAACCACGTGGACCTTCTGAACCTCTGAGGCAGAAAATTCTGCCCCATTCCAAATTATTGCCTGTTTATTGAGGAATATTTCTCTTCAGATGGAAACACTTATTTTTTAAAGATACTGTGTTAAACTGTATATTAACCTATGTTAAGCTATCTTAACCCATGTATCTTAAAATGTATTCAACCTATGTTGGATTACTACAATGTATGAGGCATGGGTTAGGTTTGCATAGAATTCAGAAGTTTAGTATACAGTTCCAATCTTTAGGAAACTAACAAGCAAGTTGGGAAAGGAATATTTATACAAATAAAAATCAGAAAATAATCCAAAATAGTTTATGGTAATAAAATGTTAAATTTTGTGGTTCAGGCAAAAAAGAAACTTTTAGAGAATTGAGTTTCACACAGGCCAGAATAGTAAGGAAGAAATAATAGTCACCGGGCATGCAGTGGCCTTTATGTAATGACTGAGTGGATTGGAAAAGCACAGATTAAATGCTCAGAGATGGTGGTGATCATGGTGCACATGAAGGATAGATCTGATCACTTGTACTTGTGACTAATCAATTCTGAGGTCTTCCCATTACAAATTCCCTGATAACCCAAAAATTTCCAAGGACCTTGAGGCCCTAAGAGAACACATTCAAACAGACAGGTAAGTTCTTTCGAGGTCATGGAAAACATCTGCTAATCACAAGTATCCATGCCAAAGACTTCTCAGGAAAGGAAGCACAAAAAAGGACCAACCAACCAGCCTTGATTGTACAAACTCACTCAACTCTCTTTTAAAGTATTGCTTCAAGAGAAAAGGTTAAATGAGGTTTGGGTACAGTGTAATAAACCTTCACTGCTCATAAAGCTCTGAGTGATAAATGTATGTATGGTTACTGTATAAAAATATTGGGGTCAAATGCCAAAGATCTCTGAGATTAAGTTTTTTTTGCATGGATAGGTGAAGGACCCCAAATTGTCAAATCTCAAGAAAATGGCAGCTTGTCAGTCAAAGGCACAATCTGCTCCAGCTCACCAGAGAAGCCCATTCCCAAACTCTACTCAGCCAGACGTTATAAACCTTCCAGCTGTGATATACAGCACACCATGGCATGTAATTTGTTTGGTTCCAAGAGACTAAGACAAGGGTTTGGAAGGTTCACTGCATTGTAAAAGAGATATGCCTGGCTGCAGGTTTTCACATTTGTAAATAAAAAATACCCTATTCTTCAATAATAGGACATCCAAGGGATAGGCATGAGTTGGTATCCATGAAATAGCTAAGAAGGAAAGATTCCAACTGCTGCAGTATATATCATTGTCCACAAGTAAAACAGGGAGGTACTGACACAAAGTCCTATAGTGAAAGGCAAGGCTCTGCTTATGAGTAACTTTGGTCTGTGGCATAATTTGTGCCATATGTTTTTAAACAGTAAAACTTGGACTCCTGCAATGGTGAGGGAGTTGTATAAAAGTATCATGGGACTCATCATTTCTGCACAATGGAGAAGCCATTTTCACTTCAGGTCCAACCTAGGACTTGTCCTACTAGTTAGAAAAAACCTTGAATCACATAAACCCTCCCCTTTTTTGTACCATGGGGCTGGGCACAGTAGAGGGGGTGAGAAAAACCAAAAGCTATGGACATGAAGGGAAAGGGAAAGAAAGTACCTTCAAGTAATTAACCCCAAAGAATTTGTAGGGCATATCCAATAAAGGCAAAGGCCTTTAGAAAACTTGTTGATATGGATTTTTATGTAAAAGCTGAATTTTGAGTCATTTCTGTTTCAAAGATTAAGAATTCCTTGTAATTAGCAGTAAGAGTGTTGCTCAGAGGAAGTGAAAAATCAGCTTCCATTTTTGAGCAATTACAATGGACTGGACATTAGGTCAAGTATTTCACAATCACCATCTGCACTTAATCTTCATAGTAACCTATGAGTATCTTGTTTTTTTTCTTCAGCTGGGGAAATAGGCTCAAGAGACTTAATATCTTGCCCAAGTTTAGACAGTTTGTAAGTGTCCAGAGTGGGATTCCAGAAAAAGCTGTCTGTACTAGTCCCTTTCTGCTGCTTATAACAAAATACACAGAACTGGGTAATTTGTAAGAAAACAAAATTTATTGCTCACAGTTTCTGAGGCTGGGAAGTCCAAAGTCTGTCTGGTAGTGGTGACAGTGACCCAGGGGTCTCACATTGCAAGATGGTGGAAGTAGAGAGAGAAAGACAGACAGACTCTCCTCTTCTTTTAAAGCCCTCAGAACCATACCCCTGACCACCATTTTTAATCCATTCACTACAGCATGGCCCTACAATCCAATCACCTCTTCAAGTCTCCACCTTTCAATTATCATAATAGGATTTCCCACCCTCAACAGTTACAATGGGGATTAAGCTTCAGTGAGGTTGGAGAGCATCCAGTCTACAGCACTGTCTGACTCCAAAGCCCATGTTCCTAATCATACTTTATATCACTTTAGCATTGTGGTTGTATTGGTAGCTGTTACCATAACCAACTTCTGCAGCCTGCATGAAATACAAAACAGGAGGAGGACTCAAGTAATGAGAGAGGAGAAATCTGAACCATAGTGGAAAAGAAAGAACATCCCTTAGCCTCAGCTGGCTACAATTGTCATTGAATCCTAGGAGATAGATTTGGAAATAAATATCATAGCCCTGTATATTGTTTACTGTTTGCTGTATGGATTTATTCTTACATTTACTACATAGTAAACTAAATATGACCCAAAGTTTTCACATTCTCTCCCAATTTTTCATTTTATTGTCTTTATAAAGTCTCCAAAACATCTCAGATATTGTTATAGAGAGACGTCTGTAAAAGTGGACTCCAACTCACTATTAAAAATCAAGATGTGGGGACTTCAAGTGAGATGTTCAGGTAAAGAGCACATTTTATAGCTTGTTACACACTCTGGAGCTTTTTTCTGGCTCAGAGTGGCTGGGCACAAAATATAATTAATTAGTTTTTCCCTACCCACTGCAAGGTCATGAAGAAATTCTCCTACGTTATCTTTGAAATGTTTTACCTTTCACATTTAAGTCCACAGTACACCTGGAACTGATTTTTGTAAATGGTACATTGTAGGCATCAAGATTTATTTTTCTGTTCCATATGGATATACAAGTGACTCAGCACCATTTATTGAAAAGACAATTATTTTCTCCATCGCATTGCAGTGCCACCTTTGTTTTATAAGTATAATAGTAAGTATAATAACTTTTGATGTTTGATAGTATAAATCTTTCAACTTTTTTAGGATTGTTTTGGCTATTTTTTTCAACGTGCATGTCCTTATAAATTTTAGAATCATCTTGTCAATTTCCATTTTTAAAAATCTACTAGAATTTTTATTGGAATGGCACTGAATCCATAGGTTAGTTTAGAAAGAATTGACATCTTTACAATTTGGAGTTCGCCAACCCAAGGACATAATAAGTTTTATTTAATTTCTCAGTAATAATTTAGAGATTCTTTATAGAATCCTACATATCTTTCATTAGATTTATTTCTAAATGATTTGTCATTTGATGCTATGTTAAATGGCATCGTTCTTTATATTTTAATTTTTAATAGTTTGTTGCCATTTTCTTGGGATTGGAAAATTTAGGGTCTTTTATCAATATATAGAAGAAAACCTTAACCTCAGACATCTTTGGCACCTGACCCCAACATTTTTTTAAAGTAACCATACATACATTTATCACTCAGAACTTTACGAGCAGTGGCAGTGAAGGTTTATTACATTGCACATAAAAATCACTTGATTTTTACTACACTCACTTATTAATTTTAATAAGTTGTCTTCAGTTCTTTTGGGGTTTCTACATACAAAAATCATGCTGAATAATGGCAAAAATCATGTGAATAATGGCAGTTTACTTCCTTTTTAATCATTATGGCTTTTATTTCTTTCTGGCCTTGTTGTGCTGGCCGGGACCTCCAGTACAATGTCAAATAGAATTGGCCGGAGTAGACTTCTTCCCCTGTCTTAGGGGAAATCTTGCAATATTTTACCATTAAGTATGAAGGTGGTTGTAGATGTTTTCCAGATACTTTCACTTTGATAAAGTCCAATTTATCAATTTGTTCTTTTCCTTATCATGTTTTTGGTATTCTAAGAAATTCTTTCTAAACTGAGGTCACAGAAAATTTCCTCTATATTTTCTTCTAGAAGTTTTATACTTTTAGTTTTTACATTATCTATTTGGAGTTAATATTTATATATGTGGAGCATGGACCAAACTTTTTTTTTTCCTGCATATGGATATCACAGGCTATTTGACGACTCTTTTCCACAGAACTGCCTGTGCACCCCTCCTATTTCTTGGCTATTCTGTTCCACTGACTTTTCTATCTCTACACTGGGGATTAGCAAACAATGGCCCACATGTCAGGTCAGGCCCCCTGCCTGACTAGGTTCAGCCCATGAGCTAGGAATGATTTACACATTTCACTTATTTTTATTTTTTAGTTTTCACTTTTACAAAATTTTAACATTTACTTGTATATATTTGTGGGGTGCGGTGCGTTGTTTCAACACATACACAGACTGCACAATGATTCACGTAGGACAGATGGCATAGTTTTATACTCGTTAGTCCACCACTTCTTCTCCCCTGACCTCGCTCCCTTCCTGGCCTCTGGTAACCACTATTCTACTCTCTCTCTCTCTCTTTTTTTCCCCCATTATTCTACTGTATACTTCTAAGAGAACTCTCCCTTTTTTTTCAGATTCCACATATGAATGAGATCATGAGGTATTTGTCTTTCTGTGCCTGATTTACTTCACTTAACCTGATGGTTTCCAGTCCCATCCATGTTTTTGTGAATGACAGGATTTTTAAAATAGCTGAATAGGTTTCCATCGTGTATATATACCACAGGTTTTTTTAGCCATTCATCCATTTAGAAGAATTTAGATTGATTCCATTTCTTGGTTATTGTGAATGTGTTGTGATGAACGTGGGAGTCCAGGTGTCTTTCTGACATATTGATTTCTTTGTATTCCCAGTAGTGGTATAGCTGGGTCAAAAGGTAGGTCTATTTCGGTTAGAGCATAGTGATGCTAACACCAAGGTCTAGGGCTCAATCCCTGTACCAGCCAGCCACCAAAACCAAAAAAAGGCTGGTTAGCTCAGTTTTTTTTTTTTTTTTTTTTTTTTTTACATTTTAAAATGGTTGGAAAAACAAATCAAAAGAAAATCTTTTGATGACGTGGAAAAATCATACACATTCAACTCTTGTTGTTTTTAAATAAATGTTTATTGAAACACAGCCACACTCATTTACTTGTGTTTTGTGTATGACTATTTATATGCTGCAATAGCAGAGTAGCTGTGACAGAAACAGTGGGGCCCACAAAGCATAAATTATTTACTATTGTATCCTTTACATAAAAATTCTGCCTAACCCTGCTTTACACCAATATCATGTTGCTTTAATTATTGTAGCTTTTTGATAAGTCTTGAAATCAGATAGCATTAGTTCTCTGACTCAATTCCTCTTTTTCAAGGTTGCTTTGGCTGTTCTAGAACGTTTCAATTTCCAAACGAATTTAGAATCAGCATTTCAATTTCAATAAACTCACGGTAATTTTAATTGCAATTGAATTGGATCTATATAATCTGGGAAAAAATGGCATCTGAGTAACACTGAGTCTTTCAACTTATGAACACAGTACATTTTCCCTCTTATTAGTTTTTCTGATCTTTCATTCAGCAATGTTGATTAGTTTTTAGTGCACAGGTGATCATTGGCAGGAGCATTCTTAATTTTCCCAGTTTTATGAATTTCATGAAAACCAGCAGATTTCCCAAGCTTATTTAAATAAGTTTGTTTGTATAGTTTTAGTTTTTCCTTTGAATCAAACCATAAAAGCCAAAAAATATAAGAACTATAAACTTACCAGCATTAGATATGAACTATCAAGGCAGGAAATATAAACATTCTGTTTAAAATGTAGTTCTCCTTTCCTAATGTGGCAAATTATTCTTTTTGGATGGCAAATTATAAACCTCACTCAGTATGTTTTCTAGTATATCACTGGGAACACCCATTTCATGGTTAATGAAGACCTTCTACCAGTCAGCCAGCCACTGTTTAGAATAAAGTTGTTACATTGCATATCAATAAATTATGATTGTAACAGCAATAATTTCCTTCAAAATAAGTTGTTGTCATGATAAAGGACTTGTTTCCTGTGGGTGATCATCAGCCACATTCTGTTTCACCTCTGCTGTCAAGCAGCAATGGAAGTATGAGAGGTGCCTTGACATTTCTGGGTGCTCTGTGCAAATCCTCTAAATCTCTTCTGAAATCCATTTCTCATCTAATCACTGCCTCCAAGAAAAAAATAGCCTTGGAGAGAAGGCTTCTTCCCTGTGTGGGCCAGAGACTGGCCAGGTTGGGATTTGGCTGTCTTACAGGATGAATATGAAGACTGAACCTGTTTGGAGAGATTCCAAGGTTTGCTCTTTCACCACAAAGGTGACCCTTATTGAAGGAAGTTTTCTTTGATGTTCAGCTCAAATTTTTGCCTCACTCAGTTTCACTCCATCATTCATAATCGGATCTCCTAAAAACAATTCCTCTTCCTTATGGAGGGTTTTCAACCTTTCAAACCTTCTCAAAAATTCTATATTCTTTTTAGCTGTGACTGGATCAGGTTATATATATTTATCTTCAGATTAGTAATAAAAGAGTTGATGATATTTGTTTTACAATCATCAGGAAATACTTTTTAAAAGCACTTCCTGATGGCTCAGATTTGCAACATTCACATAGATTTTAGTCTGTGAACTCCAGGCTTTGGCTTCTTAAGGAGATAAGAGCCAATTGAAATAGAAAGCCTTGTAAATTGACCTGGATGCCTGCTGCAAAACAGACAAATAAAAAAAAGAATATAGAAAAAAAGAAAAGGAAAAGGTTAATATATTGTTAACCTGCCTTGTTTAGACACTCCATCTAATTAAAATGTAGTTATCTTCCATGAGCAGGGCTAGCAAAACCAGTCTGGAATAAAGAAGAGTGAGATGCTACATGCTCATTCTGGTGCTTAATATCTTAGGTGACATTAGATGATCAGCCTGATAACTTCTGGTCTTTTTCCATCATCATAGATATCTTATCAAAATTAGAAGACCAAGTCAAGAAAAAGGGCATTCTCTCTATACGATAATATATAAACACTACAGTTAAGCAAGGTGTTCTGCAAATTGCCTCAGCCTCACCTCCCCAGTCCACTCCATCCTTTGCACTATTGCAATCAACTAACTCTACCTCTCTCCATCCCTGCTGCCACACTTCAGTCCAAACCGCCTTTAGGTCTCACATCTCTCCCCTGCACCACTGCAATCGCCTTCTCACCAGTCTTCCTGCTGTCTCTCTTGTCAACTGCCAAACCATAATCCAATCAGATTCCAGAGTGATCTTGTAAAAGCAGAAATCATATCACTTTTTTATTAAAAATGCTAAAAAGCTGATGCATCGAACCTTTGTCAGTTGTGGCTACCTAACATCATTGAAAATCCTTCCTATATTTGAATACATTTCCACATTAGGAGCTCTACCTTTCCAAGGTGGAATTGAAAAGTAAATAAAGAAAAATTGCATTCACAGACTGTTCTGCAGGTGAGAGGCAGGTGTGTAACTTGGGTGCTACCCATCAAAACACATCTCTGGGAGACATGGTTTGAGGCTGAGCAATATGAGAAAGAGCTTCATGCAGAGACTCATCCCCTGGCAAGCACAGCAGCAGGAGTGCCTGGCTCTTTGAGATTGAATGTGGCAGGACTTCTGGCATGTAGACCCAAAAATTATTGGTGCCAAGGGCAAAAGGAGTTTTTTCTAGAGCAGTCTCCACAGTGTGGCTGAGTGTGGACCTGATGGCATAGTTTCAGAGCCTGGCTCCTTAGCTTTCCTAAAGGTTCTATAAGGAGTACCACTGTTAGACCTGGACAAATGAGACCTCTGTCCCAAGCCCTGAGTCTCAGGGACCCACATATTTTGAAGGATCTCTTTTATCATGGCCACTCAAAAAGTAAGATAAAAAATGAAATAGGAAAATAAACAGACACAAAATAACAAGTGACCTCATAACTAAGAGTATATGTTACCTTATTTGTACAGTATATGGTAATGTCTGAATACACCTAATTAATTAAACTAGTCAATTGTCTCAGATTAGACTGAATAGCTTACTTCAATAGCTATAGATCCTTATATAGCTAAAAAAAAAAAAAAACCACAGAAAAAAGGCATAAATACAAAATATTATTACATATAATGAATATTATGCAAAAAAAGACAGCATAAAATAAAACTGGTAACAGCCAAAAATGCACAACTAAATCTTTTTTAAAAAAAATAAAACAAAACAAACTTTGGTAAAAAATTCAACACTTCATGAAAATATGAAAAGTCAAACTTTCAAAAAATGATCTTAAAATAATGCTCATGAAAGAAGATCCACAATATTTGCCACAAAATCTGTAAAAATTATTAAAGACACAAAACTGATCAATATATCAAATCCTTACTGTAAAATTTAAATGGAAAAAGAATTGATTTTGATGAAAATAGTTTCAATAATATGAACATCAGAATGGAAAGACTCAAAAATGGTTTAACTGGGTCTTACAGAAAATTGATCAATAAATTAAATTTGCTGGATAGAATGTGCTCCTTAAAACTCTTTTTCAACAAAATTTAATCAGTGATGACAAAATTCTGATTTGAATGTACTTACTCAAAACGGTGGGATCTCAATGTCCTTAGGATCAAAGTGGAAGAGTCAACATGTCAGTGTCAAATGTCCCGCTTCAAATTCCACAAATTGACCTGGAGGTGAGGTAACTAGTTTAGCCCATAGTAGTAATACATTTAACCTTCAGATCCTAGAAACCCAACAGTATAACAGGAAACAGTTTGTTACACCAGGAGAAAGTCAAATCCTGGGCACTAGGGAGAACTTCAGTTTCCTTGAGTAAGAGATGTAGAGATGTAAGACTGGCTGTGGAAGCAACTGAATAATTCTGCCCACCATCCCTCTCACTTGGGACTATGTTTATTTTCCATCCACATGCAAGGCCATCTGTCTTGTTCACCATTGTCTCCCCAACACTGACACTGTACCTGGCACATTGTAGGTGCCGGAAAAATACTGTCTGAATAAATAAATCACAGACTTTCTTCTGCTCAATAGTATTTTAAAGATAAAAGCCAACACACCTTTGAAAAATGTATAAGAGTAAATTATCTGGACTCAATTCCTGGTGCTACTTCTTGCTAGGCCTATGACACAGGACTAGTCTTTTAACTTCTCTGTGTCTCAGTTTCCTTAACTATAGAAGGTAATAGACCTAACAACTTCATAGGCTTAATGGAGAAGGATTAAATAAGAAATCTATATAAAGTACTAAGCAAACAGCCTGACACTTATAGTTCACCAAATGTTATCTATTAATATTATTATCACCATCATTGATTAAAACTGACAAGAAAAGTCCAGTTACTGGACTTTATAAGCATGTCATATGTATGAGAAAGAGATAATAACATCTAAAGGAATAAGTCTTATTTGGCATAACAACTAATTATTTATTCAGTGGCAAGTGGGAACATCCTAAAAATACAAAGGGCCAGTACAAATTCTGTCCAATCTCTATATGACTGAATGGTGATCACCGATTTTTAATAGTAACAAGTGCTATTACAGTGATAATCATGAAGAACTTTAAAATTCTGAAGTGCCTGTGAAACACAAGTATAATAATACAGTTAATAAGATTTAATGTAGCCTAATTATTTAAGACGTCATCATTTTTATGTGATTGAAGACACAGTGAGCAGAAAACCCTCCTTAGGACCAGAAGTTCTTGGTTCAAGTCCTGGTCTCCCTACTTACTAATAGTAACCTTGACAAACCATGTGACTTCTTTGAATACTTTAATTTGTAAAATAGGGGAAGCAGCTCCTACCTTACAAAACTCATTGGGATAGACCTCATGTAATATTTCATAAAGGAAGAAAATGAGATCCAACAAAGTGACATGACTTACTAAATGCCGTACTGCTAGTTTTTGAGAAACGGGATCTTGCAAAAACAGTTTCTAAAGAAAAGATCTACAAATTAAGCTACTATTTTGAGTAATTCTAACTAAGAATTGAATAAATCAAAACATGCTTTCTCTTGCCTTTTTTAAAAAAATGAGTTTTAGTTCTAAAAAGGAAATGCATTATTATTCCTGCTTTGCAACTGTGTTGATCAGTGACATATAGGGTGTTCTCAGTGATATTTAATTATAATAATAATGTTTAAGAGCATGTGCCTAGAGGACAAAGGAGTAACCACAATGATGAAGATAATATTAATAAGGAGGGTAGTAATAGTACCAATGTCTAAGTTAGGAGCTTAAATATATATTATCCTGTTTGAGTCTCACAGCAACAATCTGAAGTATGTGCATTTTATAGATGAGGACGCAGAGGTTCAGAAAAATTCAGCAACTTGTCTAAGGTAATACATCTAGAAAGTGACAGGGCTGTTGGTTTAAACTGCTGCTGTTATCTGACATCAGAGCAGCTGAACTTTTTTACACTAGACTGTCCCACGGAACATCCACGCAAGCCTGAGTCTTTGAAGCCTGCCTTACCTAGCCATTCCTCCTACAGGCACATTTTCCCATTAAATGTAAGCCATGCAAAGCTAGGAGCTCAGCTGCTGCATCTCTCTCTCACTCCTCTCATTCTTTCCAGACTCTTCAGTTCTGCAAACTGATGTACTTCACTGAATACCAGTTCAATGCAGAGGGCTGTGCTGGGGCCAGTTGGCCAGAGCTGAGCATGGTTGGTTTACAGAAGAGTACATTGCTCTAGCTCCTTGCCCTCCTCTCAGTGTGCACAAGGACAGTCAAGGTGGAGGGAACTTGCTCACAAAAGCAAAATAAGATGCACATCAAATTCTGCCTCTCTAAGCCATTTCCTGCCCTATAGTTTGGTATCCTCACATATGTGAAAGGACATCAAATTCTACTTTTAAGACTTGCCAGATGTAATTGTTCAGGATTCCAACAGATTCCACTGGGCAAGGACTGCATATGTGTTATGGGTTTGTACCCTGGATGCCTTGGAGACTGTGAGGTCTCCCAAACAACAGAGGCTGACAAGGTTCCCCCTTGACAGTCTGCTCCCTGGAGGATCGCCATGCAAGCTTCTCTTCCGACAGCCCCAGGTGGACTTGGACTTTCTCAGCATCTGCTACACAGCCCAGTCTGTAGAGCAGCTCCCAGTGTCTGCATTTCCTAGCTCTTTCTCTCCCCTTTATTGTACAGGTGTTCTGTTTTGGCAGAGAAATTTAACCAGCCCTTCACAGAAGCAAATTTTGAGGTTAAAGAAAAGCAGGGGAGGGCAGAAGGAAAATCAACAAGAGTCCCTACTTCAATGGCAAAATTACTGGATTGGAGAAAGTAGAAAATGCCATCATGGGAGCCTTGCCCACTGCAATATCTTGGTGTTTCACTGGCAGGGATAAAAAGTAAAGTCCAAAAGGTAGTGCTTTATTTCCTGCTTTTTCACACAAAGACTGCTTTTCCAAGTAAAGAAAATGTTGACCAAAGAAAATAAAGGGAAAGACTGCCTCATTCTTTACGAACACAAAACGTGCAGCACTGTTCTAATTGAAGCAATATGCTTCCGAGGGTGGAGCAGTGTGGTAATAAAGCAACCTATTTTTGTGACTTGGCTTTACCTTTGGGCTTCTCACGTAACCTTGGTGGACAGTTGCATCACAGCAGAGAACACTATAGCCTTATTGTTACGCACCCCCACTCATACTCTGACTTTAACCTACACAATGACACTGTGTCTTTCGGGCCACAGTATAATTATTGTTCAGTGAACATAAAGGTTGGTAAAGAGAGGGAAACTATGGCTTGGAAAAGTAAGCTTTAATATCAACTGAAGCTAAACAGATATTTTAAGATTCATTCTAGAAAATGCAGAAACGGGAAAAAAATGGTCAGTTCTTCAATTTTATTAAATTAAACAGAGCTTAGGGTAAAGGAATTGGTGGACCCACAGATGCAGAGTAAAATGTTTGGTCAGTTGCACTGCATAGTAGAGAGGGAATATAAATTCACAGCACGTGCTATTACTGCTTGACTCCCACGTTCTCAGGACTGCATTGAGGACTGCAGAAGCTGCATAGACATTTCCTCCAAGAGATCTAAACCCACAGCAGCAGTCCTCAGTTCTATGCAATTAATATTTGCTTAACTTCCAGTGGTGTCCACTACTCTCCTCAACACAAGATGCCCTGTTCATAGCAACCCTGAGGTGGATGGTGATGAAAGTGGTCCCAGATGTGATGTTAGGTCCTCTGAAGAGTGTTCCTCTTCCAAAGAACATTCTGTTAAATATTATTAAGAAATCGCAAACTTTTTTATCTTACTTTTTTTTCATGCACCAAAGGAAGATTTAATAAGTACCTACCATGTGCCTGGCACTATTAGTAACTGGAAATACAAGCATGAATGCAACCCCTTCTCTTCTGAATCCCTCCATTACTTACAGCATCTCCTAAACTCTGTCTTATTCTAAAGTACAGTTCAGCTGAAACTACTTGCTTCCTCCTGGGTCCCCTTTATGAAGAACCTGGGAGAAATTACTGTCTGGTATGGGAACCAAGAGCAACTGTCCTGCTGAACAATTGGCTTGCTTCAGTATTATGAACACTTCGAACCACCTAACTGACCAGTTTCCCATTTCCTGTGACTGTTAAAGACAAATGTTGCACCACCGGAGGCCAGGAAAAAGGTCATTATGGTTTGACTTTTCTGAATCTTTTACTAAAACCTCATTATTTTCTTTCTTTTACATCTTTTCTTTCCTTCTTCCTCTGTATTTTAAAATGCATTTTGTTATTATATTTTTGTATCCACAAAGCTGTATTTAATTTCTAGAACATGGTGGAGTCTGCATAAATAAACAAACAAGTAACTGTTTCCCCCAAACTCTATTTCCACAGACTCTCATTGCGAAGGAATTATTTATCTTTGGAGGGTAAGAGCAAAAATAACCAAGTGACGAGGAGAATAAACAGATCAGACTCTCAGCAGCTGTCCATGAAGACATGGAGCAACAGATGTCAGGAAACCATGAGTAGCTGAATCGTCATATCATACGCAGTATAGCCAGGACCCATTTGGGGGAAGCATTTTGATGTTTCCCAGATTTTAAAATAAAAGTGATTAAGTAATTTTTGAATTTAAACCCTAACTTTTCAATGTGCACCCTGTCTACTCAACCCAGCATTTTTTGTTTCTTGACTCTTTCCAGGCTTTATGACCAGAAAAATTATCAGCACATAATATGTAACTAAGCCTTGGAAACATAAAAGGAATCACATCTTGCATCTGCAGATTAAATTAAACTTTTGGAGCTTTTTTTATCTATTATTGTAATTGATTTTCTAAATGGATTATAGAACCCCAGATAAATAACACTATAAAATTAATTTTAAAAAGGAATTCATAGCAAATCAATAGTTAGTACAGAAAATTAAGCAATGGGTTTATAATATTTATTCAACCAGATATTTATTGAGTACCAATATGTGCGAGGCCCTGATAATAAGTATAAAACAAAGTATGTTTTATATTTACTTTTATAAAACCTACTCTTTTGAAGAAGATAAACATTAAACAAATGCATATGCTAAAAACTACATAATTTTATGATATGATCTGAGTATTATAAAGGGAAAATGCTACTGTTTTAGATATCTATTAATTTGTAACAAACCATCCAAACTTAGTTATGTAAAATGACAACCATTCTGTTATGCTCATGATTTTATGGGTCAGGAATTTTAGCAGAGCACAGAATGGACAGCTGGTCTCTGCTCCACAGTGACTGAGGCCTCAGCTGGAGTGGCTTGAACAGGTGGAGAAGACTGGTACAATAAGAATGGGACCATAAGTATGTGGTCTTGTATCTTCTCTACATCACATCAGCAAGGGATTAAATGTTCACAATGGCCTTTTCACTGCCATGTTTGTCACCTACAATGGGATGATTGCTTCTATGCAGCCATTCCATGTGAATCACATGGGCTTCCTCACAGCATGGCAGTATCAGGGTAATCAAACTTTTTAAATGGCAGCTGGCCTCTCTGAGAGTGAGAATTCCAAGAGGAAACACATGGAAACTGTCAATCATTCACGACCTAAGTCCACAAATTGGCATGGTGTCATTTCCATCATATTCTATTGACCATACAGTCTCAGAAACTACTACAATTTAATGAGAAGGGACATAGACCCCACCTTTCATTAGGAAGAATGTCAAAGGCTTCTCCAGATCAAAAAAGCCAGAAATAATAAAATAGTAACTGCAAAATGCTAAGACAGAAAAATTGTTAACCTACAATTCTATACCCAATTAAACTATCACTCTAGAGTAAGGCCAAAATAAATTTGTTCCAGACAAATACTGAGTACATGAAAATATAACTATAAAAGAATGTTCATTGGAAAGAAGTAATTCAATACAGAATTGAGACATAAGTTGCAAAAACAAATTAAAAGAAAGAAAATATGAGTAACTAAAGAATTGGACTATATAAATCAACATTAATGAAAATGATTAATTAGGATAATATAAAATCAAGGTGGAACTAAAGTGTAAGTTATAATGTCCAGAGGGCATAATCAAACCTTTAAAAGGCTAAGATCCTTATATTATTTAATGTTCTTATGTATTTAAGAAGCATAACAATATTAATTTTCAAGTTTAAGTCAAAAATGCTTATTAAAATTTAAAAGTAGTCACGAAAATAAATAATGAAAATATAATGTATATCTCCTAAACTAATAGAGATGGAAGGAGGGAGAGAGGGGAGAACTTTAACAAAGTAATATAAGACAGGAACTTTTAAAAAATAAATAATAAGCATGATATATAATATAACAGAAAAACTCAAATCAATAATCACAGTAAATGTAATAGAAAAAACTCATCTTTTTATTATAAACAGTCTTAAACTGGAGTTTAAAAATCCACCTACATGTCATTTACTAAAGATAATTCTAAAAACATAAAATAAAAAAGATTAAAAATAAAGGAATAAAAAATGACATACTGGAAAAATATCATACAAAAGATATATTTTATGACTATTTTAATATCAGACAAAATAAATTTCCAGGTAAAACCATAATTAATGATAACAAAGGGTCACTACATAATAATAAAAGAAAAAATCATTAAGAAGAAATGCCATTTTGAATTTATATAGTCCAAGTATCAAGGCCTAAAAGTAAAAAAGTAAAAGTGGACAGACTTGCTAGTGAGAAACAACCTACAGAATGGGAGACAGTGTGTGCAAACTACACATCAGACAAGGGGCTAATATCCAGAATATATAAGGAACTAAAACAACTCAACAGCAAAAAATCAAGTAGTCCAATTAAAAAGTGGGTAAAGGAACTGAGCAAACATTTCTCAAAAGAAGACATACAAATGGCCAAAAAGAACATGAAAAAAGAAAGTTCAACATCACTAATCATCAGGGAAATCCAAATTAAAATCACAATAAGATATCATCTCATCCCAGTTAGACTGGCTATTATCAGGACAGAAAATAACAAATGATGGTGAGCATGTGGAGAAAAGGGAATTTTCCTGCATTGTTGATGGGAATATAAATTAGTACAGCCATTGTGGAAAACAATATGGAGGTTCCTCAGAGAACTAAAAATAGATCTGCCTTATGATCCATCTATCTCACTACTGAGTATATACCCAAGGAAATGAAATCAACATATCAACAAGACAACTGCACTTCCATGTTTATCACAAAGCTATTCACAATAGCCAAGAGATGGAATCAACCTAAATGCCCATCAAAGGACAAAAGGATAAAAAATAAGGTGGTATATGTATACAATGGAATACTATTCAATTATAAAAATAAATGATATCCTATCATTTACAGCAACATGGATGGAAATAGAAACCATCATTTAAATGAAGTCAGGCACAGAAAGTCAAATACTGCATGATCTCACTCATTCACAGAATTATTTTTAAAAAGTGGTTCTCACCGAAGTAGAGCGTAGAATAATTGTTACCAGAGGCCAAGAGGGGAAAAGGGTGGGTGGGAAGAGAAGTGGTGGACTAATGGGTACTATGCTATCTATCTACTTTAGGTGAATCATTGTGCAGTATATGCATGTATTGAAACAACACACTGTACCCCACAAATATGTACAAGTAAACATTAATTTTAAAAAAAAAGAAATTAGTAAGTATAATCATAATGTGAAATCTTAACATACCTCCCTTAATAATTGCTATCATTTTTATCTAGAGCTCAGGGTCCTCTACCAAGCTCATTCAGTTTGTTGGCAGAATTAAATCCTCATGGTTATAGGACTGAAGTCCCTGTTTTCTTCCTGTCTGTTAGGAGAGGTTACTCTCAGCTCCTAAAGGTCACTCTGAGGTCCTAGTCACCTTCCTTTTGATTGACTCATAGTCTAACTCAGCAGCCTAAGCAAGGGAGTGAAATCTCATCATGATCACAAGCCCCACGCACACTCTAGGGGAATTTGTCTGAAAGAGAAACATTGCATATCTTCACTCACAAGTGGGAGCTGAAAAAAATAAATAAATAGAAAAAGAAAGAAAGATACAATGATCAAAGTAATTCCTCAAACTTTCAAAAGGAGAGAACAGAACTGAGGCCACCGGAGGAGGGAAAGCAGTGGCGGGGGAAGGGGAGGTTAGCAAGAAATTAGTAAAGGGCCACAAAATAAATGAGCACATTATGTAATGATAAATACAGTGAGTATCCTGATTTGAGCATCACGTATTGCACACAGGTATTGATATTCAGTGTTGTATCCCACATACGTGAACAATCAATTATGTTTCAATTAAAAAAGTAAAGGCAAAACAATAAATAAAACAGAGAGAGAGGCCTGGAATCTTTGGGGCCATCTTAGAATTCTGCCTACCACATAAAGTTATTATATATGAGATTTAAGCAAACAGCAAATTTGAGTTAATGGACATTACTAGAGCATTGTGTCCAATAGCTATAAATTTACCAAAATTAACCATTCATAAAAGCTCAAAGCAAACCTCAATAAACTGTAAAGAATCTACTCACTACATGAGAAAGGAATATAGCCATGTTTAACTGAGCAATAAATCAATATAAAAAGATAACATATTTAGTAACATAAACAAACACTTTAAATAATTCATTGTTCAAAGAAAAAGCCATGATTGAGATTGAAAAATATTTAAAACTGAATTAAAATTGAAATATTAGACAATGAAAGTGATGGGATATAGCTAAAACTGTATTAAAGAAAAATTTATAGCCTTATGTGTTTATAATAGAAAAGAACAAACCAATGCATTAACTTCAAAAGAAAGAAAAAGAACAGAACTATACTAAATAAAGTAGAAAAAATAGAAAAACAATGGTAACAGAAAGTAACAAAGGAGAAGAGAAAGAAACTACTGACATCAACAAAATCAAATCAAAATTTTATAGATACTGAAAATATAAATATGAGAGTAATTTAAATAACTTTATGTCAAAAAATCTGAAAATTTAGATAAAATGGATAATTTATTTAAAAAGTATAACTGATCAAAACTGTTTCAAAAAATAAAAATCTTTTTTATAGCAGAGTAGTATTCCATTGTGTAGATATACCACCTTTTCCATATCCACTCATCTGATGATGGACATTTGGGCTGGTTCCAACTCTTGGCTATTGTAAATAGGGCTGCAATGAACACTGGAGAACAGGTATGAGGTTGATGGGAGGGAAGGGGAGGGGGAAAGGGAAGGAGGCTTTGGTATAGGCCACAAAAATCAACCACATTGTATATTGATAAAATTAAATTAAATTAAAAAATAAAATAATAAACAATAATAGTAATAATAATAAAAATCTTAATAGACGCATAACTTTTTTAAAACTTGAATCAGTAATATAAAATATCTACCTACAAAAAGATACTAAGCCCAGTTAGGCCATTATACCTATTGTTTAAAAAATAAATATTCCTAAATATATTCAAGTTGTTTCAGAAAACTGATAAAGACACATTGCTCTGCAACTGATTTTTTGAAGTTATCATTTACAAAAATCTTGATTTTAAAAAAAGCTAAAGCAATATGAATAAAGAAAATAGAGGACATTATCAAATATGAACATAAAATCTATAAATTGGTGCAAATGTTATAAATAAAATATCGGCAAATTGAAGCCAGTAAAGTAAAAAAAGTACATCATTGCAAAATTAAACATGCAAGTATGTTTAACATCAGATAATCTATTATTTAAATTCACCACATTAACAAATTGGAGGAGAAACATTGGAGCTTATCAAATGCAGAGAGATAGTCCATAGGATCAATCATTTTCACAATAAAACACTTACTAGAAATGAAAGAAAACTTTATTGATAAAATTTATCAATTTAAGAGTTACAAACATTATATCTAATGAAGGACTAAAAGAACCAGAGCCTTTGAGTCAAGAATCAGATAAGGATACTCATTCTATTCACATTGTTCAGGAAGTCCTAGATACAATAAAAAAGAAAAAAAAAAGGAAATAAAAAGCATATGGTTTGGGAAAAAAAGAGACAAAATTTACATTTTTTTGTAGGCAATATTAATGTCTACATAGGAAATCTAAGATTTCCTATAGCAAACAATTAGAAAAACTAAGAAAACTGAAAATACTCATAAAAGAGACCCCACAGACCTGCCTTGTTCCTCCTGCCAGTGCGAGGTTAAAGGGAAAAGACAGCCGTCCATGAACCAGTAAACAAGCTCTCACCAGACCACAAATCTGCCAGTGTCTTGATCTTGGACTTCGCAGTGTCCAGAGCTGGGAGAAATAAGTATCTGTTGTTTATAAGCCACCCTGTATATAGTATTTTGTTCTAGCAGCCCAAAGGGACTAAAAACGATAGTTACCATTGCTAACTTCATTTTACAGAGGAGGAAACTGAGGCACAGAGAGACTCGAAAAACATGTACAAAGTTACACACTAGAATGTGGAGACAGTATTCAAACACAGGAATTTGACTTCAGAAGGACCATTCCATACTCCCCAAATCAATATGGTAATTTACAGTGTGGTTTTGGTGCAGAGAAACACAAAAACATAGAGAGGTAAGAAATGTAACAAAACATTTTTACAAAATCACTGAATGATAAAGGTATTGCAAATCAGTGGGGAGAGAATGAGTTATTCAGCAGAAGGTAGAATAAAAAATACTATTAGATTCCTGCTTCATGCCAGTTTCATACCATATCTGCTTCATGAATATGTAGCCATTTATATTAAAAATCTTAATGTATAAATCAAAATAGTAAAACTTGTAGAAGAACATATAAGATAAAATCTTTATGGTCTCAGAGTAAAGTAGAATTTCTTAAACATGATGTAAAAAACAAATTCTAAAGAAAAAGAACTGCTAAGTTTGAATATTAAATTAAAATTAAGTCTTTCTGTACAGTAAAATATATGATAAATAAAAAGATAAAACACAGACTGGATAATGGTATTTGCAATTTCTGTAAATCAAAAAATTTTGGTAGGCAGAGTACAAAGAACTTTTGTGAATTACTTTTTAAAATATACATAATGGGCAAAGGACATGAGCAAACAACTGACAGAAGAGCAAATCTAAAAGTTCAGTACACCTAAGAAATTATGTTCTGCTGTTAATTGGAGATACACATGGCAAAACAAAAATCCAGTGGTACCAAGAATTAGTGAGAATGTGAATGAAATGATGACTGTTATATGCTAGAGGTGAGAGTAGGAACTAGCACACCTACCCAGTATTGCAACATTAGGTAAACTGGAAAGTGTATATGGTAGTTTATAATAAGCACAAGCTATTTGTATCAAAATGGACAAATATCAAATAGCCGTACTGAGCAAGAAATACAAGTTACAGAATGACAAGTAGTATGACATGCATGATTCAATCTTGTTTATAGAATCATGTATATGTATAAAATTACAAAAGCAAACATGGAGGGGTTAAAACCAAATCACAATAATTATGGCCACTGGGAGGTGGAGAATGGAATGGGATAAAGGAGAGTAATATAGGCAGTTGCAAATATACTGGAAATATTTATTTATCTAAAATAAGATATAAAGCAATTACAAAAAATGTTAAGATTCAACAAAACTAGTTGGTGAGTACACAGATACTTATTATATTATTCTGTATATTTTTCCATTTGCTTGAATTATTTCATAATATAGAAAAACAATTGTTTCAATATATAAAATTAGGTTATTTGAATGAAAACATTCATACACGAGGTAAATGCATTATGTGCATTTTATTAAATGAAAAAATGTAAACATATTACTTTGTAAGAGAATAGGGGATTTTGCCTTAATTGCAGCTTTTTCAACAATGCTCTCATAAAATAAAAGTATAATTGATCTGTCTGGAAATCAACTAGATAATTCAAAAATTTTACTAATAAGAATTGAAATAATCTACTTCAAATTATTCCAAATAAGTGAATTATTGCAATTAAAATAAAAAGTTTTTATTCTTTTTTTTTTTTTTAAGTGGACTAGAATCTTAAATTAGGTTGAGATAATTTTTTAGGGGTAAAATTGTTGGGAAGACTTTTCTTTCTTCCTTGACTTCAGTTAGATATACCTAACTCTTGGCCTTCTTCTTTCATTCAGCAAATACTTATTGAGAACTTACTGTATACTGGGGCCAAAACAGACAAATTTCCTACTTTCTTGGGGACTTTCCTTCTAGTGGGGAAAGATAGCAATTAATAGGTCTGCAAATAAATAAATATCAATTAGTGATATGTGCTATGAAAATAAATTAAGTGAAACCAGGTTATGTAGTGATGCGGGTAATTTAGATGGGTGATCAGGGGAGACCTCTCAAGCTGGGATCAGAAAAATAAGGAGCAAAATATGCCAAAGTTTGGCAAGAAAAGCCTCCAGACACTTCCCTTAGAACTGAAATATGTACTTAGACATTAATAAATCCCCTAAATTCTTCATATCTTTGAATTATACCTTCCTTTTTGAGACTGTTTTGTAAAGAAATAAAGATTTTACCACTTGACTAGAATTTCTGCCTACATGATGAGGATTTCAGAACAACACAGCTGCCTTGAGATGTTGGGCTAGGGGCCTCAAAGGCTAGGATCTGAGCAAGGGTTTGAAAGCTCGTGAGATTCAAATTCTGAGTTTTGGGGTAGCTTACAAATAGACAAACCACCATCCCTCCCCTACCCCCTAAATCACACTCTCTCTTTTCTGCTTTATTGTTGTTCTTTTTAGCACTTAATGACTCAATACAGTATTGTTTATTGTCTGTCTTCTCCACTAGAATATAAGTTCCCTAAAAGCCAAGGATTTTGGAGGTTTTTGTCTTTTGTTAACTACTAGTATAGTACCTATGCGTAGTATGCAATCGTTAAAAACTTATTGAGTGAATAACTGTTAAACATTGAACACCAAGGGTCTAAACCCTACTGCGCTAAATTATACCCCGATTGTAAGTTGCATAATTATTTTTCTAATCATATTATAAGCAATTGTAGGACAGAGATTATACTTTATGGTACTTCTATATTCTCCTATCATATCTAAACCTCAGGTTCTCAAAAAATACTAATTGTTCAAATGGTTGCTTTCCTGGGCTGTGCTGCCTAAAGGAAGGGCAATAAAAAAAATGACACATTATCCTGAGCACTCATCTGTAAGAAATGATAAAGACATGGTTGTAAGTCAGAAAAGGAAAGAAACAATTTCATTTAATACTTGAAGTCAATGCACAGAGACAGGACTCTCAAACAGAGAAACTTATTTAGGCTTTTGATAAAAAGTTATTTTACTCGTAAACCTAAATAATGCTGTTACAACTACAAATTAATGTTCACACTGACAGAGTCTGCATTGTGTCCAAAGAGGTTTTGAAAGTTATCAGAGTTGAAAAAAGAAGCTAATGTTGAAACAAAAGAAAATTTGAGCCTCAGAAAGTAAGATGAACTTCAACTACTTCTTACCACTGAAGATTTGCCTTATGTGTCAACTCACTGCTTGGTTTTGATTGATTAGTAATTAAGATCTCTCATGAATTTACATAGCACCTGTTAAATAGTCAGTGTTCAACAGGGCTGGTCCATGTACAGACTCACTCTCATATTTTAGAGGCACCTTAAGACCCACTTGTCTAAACTCCTACACTGACGTGCCACTGATTTGAAATTTTCAGAAGCACCATTTCTCTGGGTTAGGACTTTGTCTCCCATAAATCTTAATGGAATGAAAGCATACAACCTAGGGATTGTTATGTTAACCTTACAGTTCTCAGAGGATTCTTTAATATTTAGCAGAGGCAAAGTTCTAAGTGGTTGGAAGAGACAGTAGCTAAGTTTGGTAGGGAAGGCAGAAAGAAAAGGCCTAAGATGGTGTTTCTCAAAATCAAGTTTTATGAACAACCTACATCAGACTCACCAAGGGATGCTTGTTTTAAAAGCATATTCCTGAGGCCCATCCCAGGCCCACTGACTCAGAATCTGTCGGGTTGTATTTCGAGGCATGGTGAAGTTTGACAGTCGGTATTCTAGGACAAATAGAAAGCAGGCTCTTGTGTCATTCCAAGATTACCATTGTTGGGAGCATGGGCGACCAAGAAGGAGCCAAACTTCAGAAAAGTGGGCAAAAATGGGTGAAGAAATGAGACATCACACTGAAGTGGGTATGTTATTTAGACAAGCTGGGTAAAAGTAGAACACAACAAAGACACATGTCTTAGTTCTGGCCTTCAGATAAAGTGATAATGCAATCACTGAAATGATGGTATTCACCATGTTAGCAATGAAACACCTGAAATGTAGCTATGTAATTCAGGGGCAACAGGCCTTTTCCAATAAAGGGCCAATAGTGAATATTTTAGGCTTTTCAGGCCACATGGCCTCTACAACAATAACTAAACTCCACCTTTGTAGTATGCAAGTAGCCATAGACAATACATAAACAAATAGGCCTGGCTGTGTTCTAATAAAATTTTATTTATAAAACAGGCAAGATTTGGTCTGAAAACTAATAGTTTGCCAAACCTTGCTGTAGTTTGTCATAGAAAAAGAACAATGTAACCACTCTTCTGCTGAAATTTCAATCTGAGACAGCGTGTACTTGTGTGGATGTATGAGTGCATTTGTGCTTTATGCATTCTCTATGTTTATATACAAACTGGAAGAAAGTATATATATATATATATATATATATATAGCACTTACATAATGATTATCATGAATATTTTTTGTGTTTTCCCCTGGATTTTCTAGATTTTTCACTACTTTCTATATGTAATTATTTTTAATTTTCCTCTTGCAAGTCTTTTATAAACAGAAAAAAATATTATTATAAAAATAAAGATGAAAACCAATTAGTTCATATGTTCACTGAGCCTCAGCAAAAAAAAAAACTCCACTAGGAGTTTATATACCTTTTGTACTGAAAACAATCAGGTCCTCACCGTGCTTGCAGATAAAGTAAAAACTCCCTCAAGTCCTGCTCACTGGTGCAGGCAAAACAGAAGCAGAAAGGACGGGGCAATTCGGCAGTTAACTGCAGGAGCATTACCCAATGATCCTAATTTCCATGATTTTAATAATAATGAGTGAAAACCAAAGTGTTAAGTTGCACTTTCTACCCCAGCAAAACAGAGTGATAATTGTGCAGAGAATAATTTTATGGGTGAAGTGTGCCCTGTATTGTAAAAGATTAGAATAAAGTACTCTAATACACAATGTCTTAGCAGGTGCAGGCACTTACCTGAGCAATTAAAATCTTCTTAATATACAAATCACAGCCAATGAGACTGCTGGCATGACAGAATAGATCTTTCAGGACACAATGTGTTTGTCTAAAACAGGGTTTTGGGTTTCTTTTTTTTTTCCATTCTGGCTTTATTTATTTATTTTTGCTAGCAATCATTTGTAGATCTTTTATTTGAAAAAAGAAAATTGACCAAACATAGATAATTTGCTCCAAATATACCCAAGCACATTCATTCTCTAACAAATCCATTCAGACCACAAAAAGCTACTAAATACTTACTATGTATGAGGCACTGTGCTGGGTGCCGAATAGGCTATTTGGGGACCAGTTATAATCATCTTCCCACAAACGGAGGGAAGCACTTCCAGATGATGACTAGGAGTTGTCAGGCTGGTGAAACTGACCTTTTGAGTCCTCTCCAGATTGCTGGTATTCTGTACAAGTGGTAAAAATTCCTAGTGTAAGGACCGTGTCCCCAAGATGCTGGGCCAGCATAACTGAAGGTCAATCCTCTGGAGCTTACACCGAAGGTGAAATGTTCAATAGGAGCCAAGTTAACGCAGGCATCAGTTCCTCTCCTCCCTTGTCTCTTTGGCACATTCCAAGCTGGCTTCTGCCTCCATCATTCACAGCAACTGCCCTTATAAAAGTCACCAATGAATTCCACATTGTTAAGTCCAGTGGTCAATTATCAGCAGCATTTGACAAGAGGCCACTTCTTCTGCCTCAATATCCTACCTGTTATTCCTTTGATGGTCAGGATATCTCACTGTTCATGTTTTCCCGGTCAACTTGGCTGATTCTTTCTCCTCTTCCTGACCTGTATTAAGCTCCCAGGATTTAGTCCTAGTTCTTCTCTTCTCAATCTACAACTCACTCTCTCAGTGACTTTGTCTAGTCTTGTGGCTCTAAATTTGAATTATATGCTGATGATTCCCAAATTTTTATCTTCACTTATGTTCAGTCCAGATTGTCTCCCAAAGCCCTAACTCATATATAACCAAAAGTTTACCTGACTTCTACATCTGGATGTCTAAGAGCTATCTTAACTATAAAATGTCACAAACTGATCTTCCTAACCAAACCTGTATTATCCACAAATCCTCTATCTTAGTTGATTTGCAACTTCATCATGCTAATTTCTCAGGGAAAAAACTCTGGAGTCATCTTTGACCCCTCTGTTTCTCTTATGTCTCACACTCAATTAATCGGGAAATCCTGTTGTCTCTGCTTCCAAAATATACAGAAAGCAAATTTTTCCTGACCCTCCCTACTGTTGCATGAGTGTCTAAGCCCCTACTGGACAATTGCCATGGCCTCTGGCAGTAATACTGGATATCAAGGGAGGACTATGAGTATTTCTTCTGCAGTTCATTGTGACGGTGCAGGAATCAGTTCAGGCTGCCCCAAAAAGTTTTAGACAACATGTTAACCATTGTACAGCTTTAAAAAAACAGAGAAAATAAAATTGAATATTTTGGCCTCTTAAACTACTGTAAGATTTGCAGGAAGTGTTTAAAACTTGCCTATGTGACACTTCATCAATGCCACAATAAGTTGTTCTTTATATTGCAGACACGTTGTTAGGACTCACTTGTTAATTTTTTTAAGAGAAGGGGGAAAAAAATAGAAGCTTATCCATATTTGATCAACCTGTTTGTAAGTCTGGGGGTAGATTTGTTTTTGTTAAAAGTATTATTGGAAAGGGAAGGGTGACCACAAAGGTACCCTTTCTTCTGGAGCAATTTTGGCTTCCACACTTTGACACACTTTGGCTTCCACATGATGACCACTCTGGGTGACAGAAACACTCTGTTATGAAGAGCAGGGCTGTCTGGCTGTGTGAAGACATAGCCAAGGACATGAGTATTCTATCGTGGGTGATTTGCATGCTCCCCAGATCATCTCTAGGGGTGATGAGAATGGCATGACCATCATGGCCACCAAGTGTCAACACATGCTCATCAGAGTGTGTTGCACCTTTGCGTATGGTACACAGGAAATTTTAACAGAGGCCCATCCCCAGAGGCAAGGTCTGGAACTTGGTCACTTAAACAGTAAACTCAGCAATTTTGATGCCAGTTGCCTGTGAACCACATTCTGAAAAATTCTAATATGGTGCAACCACCACGGGATTGGGTTTTGGCAGTCCAGAGCTCAAGTTCGATCATGGTCACCAATTCACTGGGTAATCCTGACAAAGCCTTTTTCCACCATAGGCCTTTGTTTTTACATTTATAATAGGGAATAATAAGATTCTGGCACACATTACACATTATTTTTTTGTTGTCAAGCAGTACTGATGAGATTACAAGAAAAGGCTTCAAAAAACCCAATTTACTATATAGATCTAAACATCTCTCATTATTCCTTTTAAACACACTGCCTTGTTTTTATTTTCCCCAGTCATATTTCTGGTAGAATTTTTATTTGTAGGTAAGTTTTACATCCGTGACATTACTGAAGCTTTGTTGGAGTGGAGCGGTGCATCTTTATAGGTATAGGAACCACCTCCGAGTTTAGAAATGAGTTTTATTTTATATATTTCAGAAGAAAGCAGTAAGGAAATTGATATTTCCCCCACTTTATCAAGTCTTGATGAACCTTGCTTTCACATACAAAGTAATTAAAATCAAGAAAGAATAAATGAGACCAAAAAACCCATCACACAGTAAGTTAGAAGATTTTGGTGAGGTAAGGTACTGTGCATTAACTTCCATATGAAAAGTCTCATCAGCTATAAATAAATCCCACAGTGCAGGGATTAAAATGTAGTTACTTCTCCTTAGGTCATAAGTGGAAGGAGCTGGTGTAGAGATTTCTTCTGTGTTAGCAGATAGCCATGTAGTCAGAGGCAGGGTGTGTGCTGATGTCACACCCGATACATTTGGCCCTCCTCTGTGCTCCTCTGCAGTTGCCATGGATATTCTGAAGGACACACATCTCTCTACTTCTCTGACTGAGGGTTTTCTCTGGCCTGGGGGAGCTTGGTCAATCCTCCAGGAGATCAGCCCAGAACTCAACCAATAAGGAATGGGAGTCTAGGGATGAATACTCCAGGATCCCCATAACTAGGTGGGATAATTCTAAGATGCACCAGCTCTCAGAGGAGCCCCAGGAGGATGAAGGCCCCATTCCCCATTGTGGTAATTTGCTCATTAACACACCTTGTGTTGACCTCTTTGGCCTTGTCTGACTCTAATTGTAATTTCATGTGTGCCTCCTGGGATCTACTCCCAAATAAACTACCTGCACCCAAGTCCCTTGTCTCAAGGTCTGCTTTTGAAGAAACCAAAACCAACACAATGGGTTTGGAAATAAGATAAATTATAATCCTCTTTTAATCACTTGGTAGTTGTCTGGCCTTGAGTGAGTTATGTAATCTTTCTTAACTTCCTTTTCTTTATCTGCAAAATATAGGTGATAGTAACTACGCCTATTTCATAGAACTACTGTGAAGACTGAAGAAGATGTAAAATAAATAGTACAGACACTGACATTTGATAAGTGCCCAGTAAATGCTGGCCATTGTGATTGTGGTTGTTGAGTGCACCTCAAACTACCACAAGACACCATTCATTCCCATTAGTCTAGAAGAAAATTATAAATCCCGACGATACTAAGTGTTGGTAAAATATGGAAAAATGGGAATATTCACTCTTTGCTATTGGGAGAAGAAGGTGTTATGACTGTTTTGGCAAGCAATTTGACAATATCTAGTCAAGTTTAAAATATAAATGACAGTATTTCAAAAAGTTCATGAAAGATTGCATTATCTTTCAATTCTATTTTTCCAAAAACTTTTTGAAGTGCCCTTGTGTGTGCTATGATCCAACAATTCCTATTCTAAAAATGTATTCTAGAGAAATTCTCACTTGGTACTCAAGAACCCAGGCACAAGAATGTTTATGGCAGTACTGTTTGTTGTAAAAAAAAAAAAAAAAAAAATAGAAAAAAATCCAAATTCCTTCAGTAGGGGAAGGCATAAATGAATGGTGGTATATTTACACAATGAAGTACTATACAGCAGCTAAAAAGAGTGGATTATTTCTATATTTATCAAAAGAGTTGTCAAAACTATAATGCAGAATGAAATAAAGCAGATCATAGAACATCACAGCAATATAAAACTTTTTTAAGTGAACTTTTCAAAACATGCAATTTAATTCTACATATTATTTATAGACCTCTAACTTAGAAGTAAAAACAAAAAATACGGATGTAAGGAATAACGCACATTTCATTAAAATGCCGATCACTGGGAACAGATGATGGGGAATTGGACCAAGTAAGCTACTCTGTCACTTTGGCCAAGTTGCTGAGCCTCTCACAGCACAAGGTTCCTTATTTATTGTAGTAGTCTGCTTGGGCTACCATTAAAAAGTACCACAGACTGAGTTGCTTAAACCACAGAAATTTATTTTCTCACAATTCTGGAGGCTAGAAGTCTGAGATGACAATGTCATCAGGGTAGGTTTCCTCTGAGGCTTCTCTGCCTGACTTGTAGGTGGTCCTCTTTTCCCTGCGTCTCCACATGGTCTTCTCTCTGTATGTCTGTGTCCTAACTTCCTCTTCTGATAAAGACACCAGTCTTTATGCAGGGTCTCATTGAATTAGGGCCTACCCCAATGACCTCATTTTAATTCAATGATCTCTTTAAAGACCATGTGCAAATACAGCCACATTCTGAAGTACTGAGCATAAGGACTTCAACATGAATTTGGAGGAAGACATAATTCATCCTGTAACATTTACCAAATAGAGAGAATATTGCCTACCAAGTAATTGATAAGGACTAATGAGAAAAAGGCAGAATGAAAATAGAATTTTGCAATTACCAAAGTAACTAAAGCTGGCCAAACTACGATACTATGTAATTCAGACCAGCTCAGACTTCAAATACATAACAGCTCCCACTAAGGCCCTCTACAGTAAATGCAGATGGAAGATATAACTGCATTCCATGATGGAACCACAGAAAAATAAAGGTCAATCCTTTCTGCTAAGGTATTGCTGGGCAGGCAGGTTACCTGTACATTTAGACTATAATTATGCATCTAATTGTAGGTTGGTTGGTTTTTGTTTGTTTATGTTCAGGTGCAGACTCTTTTACAAAGGATTTGAGTCAGTTCTTAAAACACATGGCAGTAATGTGAGGCTATGTCTCACCACCCGAGTATGTAGGGTGTCATAGAGAACTGGGACTGTCACATTTTTCATCCCTGCCTGACTTATCTCTGACTGTGCCTATGTGTTTCCGATGTTTTGTCTGCTTAAGCCAAGTGCCCCACAAAGCAGATCAATTCACTGGTGAAGGCTGCTGAAATTAAAATATTTGTGTGCATCAGTGGATTTATCACATTTCCCCCTCCAAAATGGCTGACAGTTCTTACGCCACCAAAGGTGCAATGCTGCTGAAAGTCTGGTCCATTAGGCTGCAAAAAACCACATGGAACAAGCACCAAGGAGCTCTCAACTCTGGCTGCCTTGCATGTCTGTCCTTCACTTGACTGTGACCCTTCTCAGAGAAGGCATCCAGCAGCAAGTCAGGGAAATGCCTGTCCATCTCACTCTGGCTTCACTAAGTCTCCCTCTCCTCGCTGCCAGAGCCCTGCCGGTATGTATTCCTTCTTATTCATTCAAACAAAGTGCACGATCCCCTCAAGGACCAGAGTGCAGCCTGTGCCCATCAAAGCACTTAGAAACTGAAAAGAACTTCACCCTTTAGAAGCCACTCACTCACTCCAGTGCACCCTTGCCACACCTGAGCATGGCTCTGAATGTGGGTAACTGAAGTGCCCTTTTTATGTGACTTTCTTCCTGAGTCACCTCCACTGAGCTTTCCTCTCCTACTCACATCCTGTCAGAACTCCATAGAGTCCTCTACACTCTTCTTTGTAGGTTTCTTCCAAATAAATGTAAGTGTGGCAGGGCCAGGGGGATCTGTACCGTTTTAGCTGCAGGGTCCAGCTCCTACTACCCTCTCTGCTCTGTGACCCAGCCCCAGCTCTTGTGATGCATTGTCCCATCACCTTCACCATTTACAGCACGAAAGCTATTTAGCCAGTGCCTGCAACCCTTCAGCCTGCAGTGCCTTGACAGCAGAGGTTATAGGAAAAAAGAGAGAGAGAGGGAGAGGAGGAGAGAGAGAGAGAGAAAGAGAGAACAATGTGCAATCGGCACTGCATTAGAGATGGAAAAAGTACTTAAAGCCTGCAACATTCATCAAGACTGAATACATAAATGCCACATTTTGAATAAGCGAGGCAAAAGACAATGACAAAGGAAAGGCGCATTGCTTCAGGAATCTCTATCATTTTCATTTGCTGCTGTCAGGAACCTGTTTTTTGCCTCTCACTCTATCAGCCATTATAGCATTAATGAAGTAACCTCACATAGTTATTGACTGGCTTGTCAGAGGCCCTGCCTGATCCCTTAATAGAAACCATTGGTCTTCAGTTAAAAATGGGGTGAGCTGGGAGGTGCTGTGGGCATGTGCTGAATTTCAAGTGCACTCCTGAGGTTATCAAAAGCCATGAAATGCAAATTATTATATTTTTTAAACACACAGATTTCATGCAACTGAGCATATAAAATTGACTAATATTGTACTTTATGCATGCCTTATAATGTTTTCAAATATGCTCTGCATATGTTCTTCTCCCAGAAAGTTGTGGGTGGTATTTGAATAAGCAGAGGTAGGCCTAGTTTTATTTTGTTCCTTGAATTGTCTCCTGTTTGCTGTAAGCTGACACTTCTATCTAATATAGAGCCATGCTGGTGCACTGTCAGCTCAAACACCACCACCACCCTTTGTCTGAATTTCAGTTTCAGATCAAAATCATTTTTCTTTCATGATTTTCTTTCCCCCCAAATTTCTTCTCTGCATATTTTATACTCACAAGTATCCAGCTTTTCAAACCAGTACAGTATCATTTACTAGCAGCTGCAGATTGGCAAGAAGTCTAATGAATAAATTCTTGTCTGAGAAGGCAATAAATTGGAAAAATAATCCTTGATGTGGAGTTTTTAATTCCAATACCACAATACCACAGAGTAGATATGTTAAAATATCAGCACAACAAAACAAAATACAGTAAAAAATGAAAAGTCAAGGACAAAAAACTCAGAAAGTTGGCTATATATTTCTGAACCAGGAAGAGCAAAGACATTGACCGTAGGGTCAAGCTTGAGGGGGTCTTCAGAGAGACACTGATAGAAATGCAGAGCTAGCTTTCTTTTTTGGATACATACAGTGCTGGCTTCATATTGGTATTTAATTGGATTATTTTTCTGGTATAAAGCTTTGACCTTTTCTCAGCTTCTCTGGGGAGGAAACCTGTTGTCTCTGTCTGTTGATTTGTATTATGGCTCTCCAAAAGTTGGCTCCATCTCACAGTAGATTATGAGTATGTCTCACCTTTTGGATGATCCAAAAACTAAGAACAAGAAGCTCACAAATTTCTTCTCTGCATAATTGATACTCAGATACCTTGTTGCTTCTCTTTGCTATCGGCACTACGTTAGCTCAACAGCTTCCTCACGTGGGCATTCTGTAGACCCACCAAAATACATTGTTTTCTCACTTAGGAATGAAATTAAAGGCCTAAGACTTAACCAGTATGTAAATATTGATGACTCAACTTCCAAAAGTTTGACTTAGTTGAGAGAAATATTGACTAACTCCCATCTTTAGCCTATTATATTTAAGCAACCATTTTATTAGCCTGAAGAAAAAAGTAAAAATAGATTTCCTTCTGAGCCACTTGCTCTCTGGACCCAAATTAGACTGGACCCAAATTCTTCAAGAAAAACATATTTCTTGCAGTTCCTTTTTACATGTCCACAAAGCCCACAAAATGTAAGATTATGAGTGTGAACACCCTTTTTGGTCTCTGCCATTAATGGTAGCTATTCACTGTCTTTATCAGAAAGATGCACAGTAGGAGGTATGGAGTATAAGCTAGATACAAGCAAGGACTGCAACCTGGTCAATGTATAAACTCAGATCAAAGATATTAAACTATCACCAGCGTATAAGTATTTTGAAAGCTCTATGATATTTCTTGGATGTTAATAAACACATAATCATACACCTTTATACCATTTTAATTCGATATTCTCATGTTAGTCATAAAGAAAATAGAGGCCCAAATAAAATAAATGACTTAATAAAATAAGGACACATTATGTCACTGACATTTATGCATTTATTTATTCAATATACATTTATTTGAACACATTCTATATATGAGGTGCTGGAGTAAGCCTTAGAGATATACAAATTATATATGCTTAGTCCCTAATCTTATGTAGCTTATGAGATTGTGGGGAACACACACTGTTTAATAATTTGTAGTAAGTGTTCTCATAGGAGAAGTACAGAGACAGAAGCAGTCAAAGAAGTCTTCTAGGTGAAGATATTTAAGCTGAGACTTGAAAGAATGGGTTAAGCATATGGAGATAACAGAATGGGAAAGGAGAGCTTAGTATTAGGTATTAGGCTAGGACATGGAATGTGTAAAAGCTTGGAGGTGAGAGGTGAGATGGTACATTCGAGAAATCCAACTAGATCATGAACACTGGAGTGTGGGCAACGAAGTGGCAGACTGGAGAAGCCAGCAGAGTCTATGTTAAGAAGGACCTCTGGGTCCTTGAATTTCCTCCTTACAGCATTCTGAAGTCATTGAGGGTATTACAGAGGGGAGGGGGCTAGTCAAGTTTATAATTTATAAGATCAACCTGGCTAGCACTGGAAGGAGTAAGGGGCAAGGCTAGAGAGAGAGACCAATTAAAACTAAGACAAGGTGAGAAGTAAAGAAGAGGATGACAGCTGTGAGGACAGTTGAAGAGATATTCAGGAGTGAGATTGACTGACCCTGGTGATGGGAGGAAATTGGGGAAGGAGTGGAAGGAGGGACAGAAGAAATAAGAAGGAAGGATGCCTCCCACATTTCTGGTTGGGGCTACTGGATACTTGGTGGTTCGACTTACTGTAATAGGCAACAGATGGGAATCACATTTTTGAGTGAAAGATAATGATGAGTTGCATTTATACAGGTTGAATAATTAACAGTCATTCCAGTTGCCGAGTAAATAAATATGGCAGACTCTGAAAGCCAGAATGAAATCTGGGCCTGCAGCCCCCCAGTCCAGCGTTCTTTCTCTGTAACCATATAATGACTTTTTCTTGTTTAAAGTGATAAATGTTCAAAGCAGCTCTCTAAAAACTAACAATAAGGAACTTTGAGACACAAAAGAAGGCTTCTTTGGACTCTTCAGTTTTCACTAGGTTTTATAGTCTCAAAAGTCATGGTACAATTTTCACCCAGTACATTATTCGGTGTAAGAGGAAAGAGAAAAACAGCTTACCGTTTATGAATTTACCACTTTAAGCTCACAAAGCACTTTCACAGATGTAGGCTACCACATCTAATCTCCTGAAGGAAACACCTTTTGTGCTCTTTCCAGTCACTGTCATGACATAGATTGCCATGATTTACAGTGAAGTGTCCTTGTCAACCCTATGACATTGGTTGGGTGCTCAGACCCCTAGCCAGCTGTCCCCTAGGAATCTTCTCCAAATATGCTCATCTGTAATTAAGGGAAGTGAATTAGAACATCCTCAAGGTTCTGTCTGGCATTATGTTTCTATAATTCTAAGCCTGAAGTCTGAGGTTCTGGGATATTGAATTTTTAGCGTTTTTTGTAAACTAGAGGTGCACGTAATGAAGAAAAAGAAATGCAGACCATGTTAGAAAGCTCCAACAGGAAAATGAGAGCAGGAGGAAAAAGCTTTCATGGAGAAAGAGTTGCTGGGATTGTGAAATCTTGAAGCCAGGAGAAGAATGAAGAAAGGTGATAAGAGGAGTTGGGCACATTATTTGGATGTGATGTTGACTTCCATCCACTCAGCAAATGCTCCCATTTCCCCCAACTCAGCATGCAGGAGCAGGCTCCTAGGCCACTGTGTGCACTGCTTCATGACACCTCCATCAAAAGTCATGATGGGAAACATTGCATTTTCATCTTATCAGCATTAAAAAATAGTAAGTTCTTTCTCCTTTTTCTTTGTATTTCATGGTTACGAACTATAATAACTAAGATCAGAGTGTCAAAGACTATAGGAAAGGCAGAGAGAGGAAAAATGCGTTTATTATTAAAGTATTGGTAGTGGCATATAATTTTTTTAACAGACATACATGCACACATGCACACTACCTGCACACCCATCACATATGCCTTCCTATGTGTAACAGGTCTCCTACACAAATGCATGTGAACAAAGACTCACACACATCGCATATGCACACAATACACTCCTACAACCACATATGCACACTCAGTGGTGCACACTCATACAGGCACATTTTCACTTGGCTTGTATTGCACAGTGCTCCCCTCTCCCCAATGGACTGACCACCATAAAGACTCTGAGGTTTAATCTGGGAAACAGTGGTTGGAGCTCCTTAAGGCATGGTCTCCCAAGCTGCACCTTCCTTATTTATTTTTCTTAATGTGATGTTAGCACACTATTGCAAAGTGCTCTAGCCTTTGTAAAGATAATATAGCACATCTCTTTTTTTTCACAGGAATAGAGAAATTAGTGGACCAGAGAGTGTTCTCTTCCAGTCCATACTTTCTTCCTTTTAAAATGTGTTTAATAAGAGGACTCATCCTTTGTGGAAAGGAGCAAAAGAAGTCTTGGGTGAATTTACATTTTTCATACTAATTAGATGCTTATTCCCAGGGAGGAATTTAGGTTTTCAATCAAATCTCCAAAGTTTGTTGGTATCCTGGATTAAACAACTCCCCTTATCCCTGACCTGGCCCTGCTTTTATTTCGTTATGTAGATCTGACCTTTACTTCACAAAGGTGTTGGCACTGAGGAGACACCATGGAACCTTGATCTCCAGCTAGAGCGTTGAATTCAAGGCCTGCCACCGCGAGTCCCAACTCTGGGCCTTGCACACACTTTTCTGGTTGCGCTGGGGTACTAATGCTCATAAACTAAATGATGTCTCCGGTAAGCCTCATTTTTCTAGCCACCATTTCCTAGGCCAAAGAATATCTCCAAGCAAAAGAGAAAAGTAAATCAACTCCCCAGTGGCATCCCGAGACATGAACATCATCATGTCTCAAGCTTCTGTTTCATACAGTCTTAGACATATTTTCAGCATGCAAATAGACCATCTTTTCTTCTCTGCCTTTCTTTTTAATTTTTTAAATTTTTTAAGGATTCTGGAGCTGGCAAAATAATTAGCATTCACTGAGCTCAGTAGGACTTCCATTTTCACTCTTACAAGGGGGTCAAAGTTCATGATGCTGCTCTGCCAGAAACTTTTTTTATATAGAGGAGATACAGTCTGGAATATCCAAATATATCAAGACTTTGAATACCTGTTCTGGGTTATTTGAAAAGATAATAGACACACACTACTATGGGGAAATTACTTAATCTGCTTCAAGATTTATCACTATTGTGGCCCTATGCACCAGGTTAAAATAGAATACCTCAGAGAGGACCCAACGGGTCAGGAGTCCAATTCACACTGCAAGTATTTCATAGCACATTACAAAGTTTTGGACTGAGCCTTTAATCCACAAAATTATTAAATCCTAGCTTTGCACTGGATATGCATATAAAAACATTCTGCCAAATGAATCTGCTTTACATTGCCCTCAAAATATTGCTGCAACACAGAAAAGGGTAGAAATCTGAAACATTCTACGGCTCACAGGGGTACAGTTTATCAAGAGGTGAAAGAGAGTTTGTATAAAACAAAAAAAGGAGCTATTGTGTTGGATTGATTTAAGACTAAATGTACGCTGTCAAAAAAATAGATTTTTCACCTCTCAGGCAGTCATTTTTACAAATGTATGATATGGGTACTGATTAGTGAAAATGCTCTTTTCCAGGTGAATTATAATATAACCCCTTGCTTCCTTGCCATTCATCTCAGAGTCCCCCCTTTGTGCCACTCACTTGTATACTGTTTCAGTTTCTGGGGAAAAGGTGAAGAGACATATTCACTGCAAAGTAAAATCGGTCTTTCAAAACCATCAAGTGGTCTTAAGTGAAAAGAAGAAGACAATGCCCAACCAAAACAAAGAAACTTCTGCACAGTGTGGAGGTTGTCAGTACATAAGGCACCGAATTCCATTTCCATACAAGAAACACATGAGAACTGGCTCTCTCGACACTAGCGCTGACATTTCTCTGAAATTCTTATGACTTTGTCATCAACCCACATATTTTTAAAACAAATTGTTTCATGTTTGTTTGCTTTAAAAACAAGATGCCATTGTCCTAGATGAAAATGCAACTTTATAATAAAAATGTCAGCAAGAAAACACAAGGAAGAAAAAGAAAAAAAAAAAAAGCCTCAGAGGAAATAAAAAATAGAGTCTATGCAGCCTTTTCTGAGAGCCTGAGTATTAGTGATTAAAAGTGATTTCAAAAACTATGGCAAATGTATTGAAAGTCCTCTCATAAGAATATCATGTGAATAATGACAAGATGTTTAAAGGCAATTTGTTTTTATGACACTTTTTTTTTGGATTTGCAGAAATTAGTGACAACAGTAACAAAGTCAAGGGCTATTGACATCTCATAGATGAAAAGCATAAACCGGCATCATTTTGCAACCTTGTTTTTCTTGGTTACAAGCAGAGTAAAAATAAAATATATCTGGCAGTTGAGAAATGGCAGAGTACTCTCTGGAAATTGAGTTATAGATTATTTACCAAATGAATTGTTTCTCTTTATTAAGATGTGAAACAGCAGCACATAGAAAAAACAACGCAGATGTAATCAAAACCATGAGACAATCCCCCTCCAAAACTCCCACCGTTTTATCAAGTAGGCTATGCTGGGCTGCAATTTTGGTGATATTCCTTAGTCTGTTTGGACAGAATCAATGATTCGTGTCAAAAAGCTGCCCTTTTACTTTTTTAGAAAGTCAGAGTTGAAAAGAGATTAAAATTGAGATAAGACCACACAATATATTTTATCTTCCTTTAAAAAACATGCATCTGAAAATTTTAAAAATGAAAAAAACAGGTCATTTAATCTAGTTTATTTGCTTATTGATGAATGGAAAATTATGAGCAGCAAGTACATGACAACTTTAATTGGATATTTTTCAGCCCCAAACGACACATTATAGAATTCACCTCCTCAGAAGAAGCTTTCAGAGACAGACTCTCCGAGGAAACGGAAAGAGGTAGGACTCAGATGATGGGAAATTCAAGTTCTGGACCAGATATCCTTCAAGGTGTTGATGAATCTAGTACTAGTTATTTCACCCAAGTTTTCTCAGCAATTCCTGAAAGAATAGCTATGTCTATGGACCCATCCTGCTAAAAACAGTCTAATTTGTATGAGTCATAACAATTGTAACAGGCTTAATTAAACTTGTCTGTCAAGTTTTATTTTAGTTGTCATCAGAACTAATTTCTGAACAGTCAATGATCAAACTATCTACAGTGTTGGTCGTAGGTTTTCGGGTGGACACAATCACAGGTGCCACTATTTACAATCACAATGTAGATGTCACTGTCCCCAGTCATTTCTGCACCAGTGTGGCTTGCTAGTAAAACCTCATTGCATTCTGGGGAGTGACAATGGAGTCTCTTGCACTTCGTCTTTCTGCCATGATAAAAACTCTTTGTTTTGCCAGTACTACTTGGGGAGTTAAGAAGGTTAGGAGCTGGGGAATGGGGCCACCAAAATAGGGAGTGCTAAAAAGTAAAATAAGCCCAGAGGCTTAAGGAAATAAAAAATGAAAAGAAAATACTGTGAAAGAATTCTGAAGAATCAGGGAGTGAGTTATACTGGTAGAAGGAATGAATTTAAAACAAAAAGTGTTGAGAATAAAACATAATGCATGTAAGAGTAGGAGGACAATAATTTCCAAAGACAATAAAAACACATGGCTAAAGGCAATATATCAAAAGCAATGATTACCATATATGAAAGCATGAATTCACCTAATGCATATCTTCTTAGACCCCCATTCCCCACAAATAGTCCTTCCCTGCTGCCTACAGGGAAAAAAGTGGCTCCATTCAAGTAGAGGATTATTAAGCAGTCATTTGAATGCAGGGGCCTATAAAGCCATTCTCAGTCATATTTTTGCTTTTTTTAATTAAAAAAGCTTTAACTCTCCCCTCATCACTTGCAGGCTGAATTGGTTTGATCCAGAGAGGCAGTTACGCATAAGAGCAACCACTCTGTATTGAATTAGGAGATCTCTCATGCAACACATCTCACCAATTACAAGGTAGGGATGCAATTCTATGATTTATCATACATTATACTGTTAAGTAATATAACATTATAGATACAATTTGTACCTATCTCTCTGCAGATTAGAGAGGTGGCACATGAAGAGAGGATCATTAAACACAGAGCAAGGGCAAGGGCCAAGCTCTTCTCTTTAACAAGCTGCTCCAAGTACCATCTCTCTAATCTGTGGAGAAAAAAGAATAAATTGTTCCAGTAACTTATTCTAAATCATGCTCTTTGGGGTTGGGGGTTTTATTAAAACAAAAAGATGAAAGAAAACATCATTTCTACGTGGGCCATAGCTCTCCTGATTTCAGAGCCTGAACATAAGGTGAGAAAACAACAACTTTGGATTTATTGAGATTATTCCTCTTTCCAGAGGTGATGAGATTCTTCACATGTGCATGAATATGGGCATGTGTATGTAGATGCACATCATGATTAGAGGATGCAAATCTATATCCCTCACAAGCAGAATGCATGTTGGCATTCTGATTTAAATGAGGCCAAATTATTGAAATTCGACTCCTAGGTGATATTATTTATGCATTACATTAGACCACTGCTGTCCACTAAAAATATAATGCAAGCCACATAGGTAATTTTATATGGGAGTTACATTTCTAAAAGTACAAAGAAACAGGTGAAATTATTTTAACATTTTATTAAATCCAATACATCTAGAATATAATTTCAAAATGCAAGCAATATAAAAAACTATTAGTGAGATATTTTGCATTCTTTTCTTTATAATAAGTCTTTGAAAATCAGTATGTATTTCACAATTAAAATACAACTCATTAGCCACATTTCACAAGCCCAATAGCCATGTGGCTGGAGGCTACCATATTGGATTGCACAGCATTAGAACTATGTATATCTTCTGAGATTCCACAGTCTTCATTTCAGCTTTGCTGCTTTCTTTGGAACTGAATGTATTTTTCAACCACTTTGCCCAAATAAGCAGAAGTCCTCATAAGTAAAAAATGGATGGAATGATATTTCACCACACTAAGTATAACTCTTTTCAGTTCTATCAAGATTTAGGCTCCTGCTGCTGAAAAGGTGAGCTCTTTGACCTCATCTGCTCTGTCTGTGTTCCCTTTCTAAAGTTGATAAATGTGGACATAAATATCAACCTTAACAGGCAATCCAGACTCCTCTTATCAGAACATCCTGATCATAATATTCTTCCCTCTATAAGGCTTCTGTACTACCACTTCCAGCTTTATTAAGCTCAATTAGACTCCCTTTGCCCTGACTACCCGCCTTTATAACAGGAAAATTGTATAATCCGCTTGAATGGCAGTACAATGAGGTAGCAAAGATATAAGGACACCGTTAGGCTGCCTCATAAACTCTAGCTTGTCATGGGACAAGTCATTGATTTCTATTGGCACTCTCATTGTAATGTCAGACTGCAACTTGAATTCATTCTTTGCTCCTCTCTGAGGTAAACAATGGGCCAAAGAATAGAAATGGACTAGAATGAAAATACAGCAATTACTCTAAGAAATAATTGCATAACCTGACTTGTCTGATATCTGAGAAAGTATAGGTTAGTTGGGTTCCACACAAAACCTGAACTAATTGCCCCCAAATTAGTATCTGTCTTTGGACTTTGGAAAAAACAATTCAACTGTGACTGGAGTTAGAGAGCCAGTCAAGGCAGAGAGAGAGGAAAGTTATTTGGAGGAGAAGAGAGAAGGCAGGCGTTCACTATTTCCGTATTACTCTTACTAGTTTGACTCATTAAGATGTATAACTCTCATATATACATGATTCTATGTTTGTTGGAAAGACCATGGGTTTGGTATTCAGACAGATTGGTTTTAAAATTTTGTCTCGACCATTTATTTACCTTGTGAAATTCTCAAGTTTCTTACTGTCCACGAATCTTAGTTTTCTCACATGCAGTAATGGCGCACATTTGCCCAGCTGCAGTGGCCTGAAACACATGTGTGCACCCCTCATCCCCACACACAGAGCCATCCTTGGGCTAGGGAACAACACGGTTCCATGCTTGCTCAGGAATCGGTCATATGGTAACAATGACTAAGAGGTAGTTTTCTTTTTCTATTAATTTAAAATCATTCTACACAGCACTCTATTACTCAGTTTCCAGCATCACTGCCTTGCCAGCAAGATCCCCTTCTAGGGGGTACCTTAGATATTTTAAATAATCAGTCAATCAAAGTTCTTTGTGAATATATGTCCAGCATTATGGCTAAATACTTTGGGGTGGGATCAGTGCAGATGGTGGCAGTATTCTTGTGAACTGTGTCAGAAAAAGACATAACTATTTCTTTCTCTGTACTCTCAAAGTCTTTTGTTGTATTATACTAGGATATGTTGCTCACTAGACTATGACTTGAAGCTGGGGTTATTGTCACTTCCATTGCTTCTCCTAGTATTAGGAAATGGTTGCTCTACAGAGACCTTGTATCCTGATATATAAATATATGTATGCATGTTATGGTAATCATATCAGTAAGCATTTATAGAACACCTAACATATACGTGTGTGTGTGTGTGTGTATATATATATATATATATATATATAATCATAATCCTTTATTTGAACAGAACCTTAGAATATTCAAAGCATTTTTCCATGTCATTTTACTTGAACATAACAGCAGCCCTGCAAAATCAGTTCGGCATTGCCATCCCCATTTTAGGCTCCTGACAGCTTAAGGTTGTACAATTTCGCATTGCAACCCCATCCCTACCCCTTAGACTAAAGGCTTCTATTTATTCCTTTATAGGCCTCTGCTGGTTTGTTACAATTTTAAGTGGCCTGTGTGGAAAATGCCCTTTTGCTAATATTCATTTTCTTTGCTAGGATTCTCCTTAAGTTTAATATTATGTTTTGTTCTGGAGTATTTTGTTTTGTTTTGGGGGGTTTTTTGTTTGTTTGTTTGTTTTGGTGTTCAAAGATCTTTTTATATATATAAAATGATATTAATAGATGAAAGGGTCTGTATTAAGGTCTCTGAAACTAAAATGTTGATAAACTTGTAGCTACCCCTTATTAAAAAGAAGAAAAATAAAAGGAAAAAAGGGCAGAGGGGAAGGTTGTTAGTGGTCAGCAAAAGCAAAAAGCCGGGAACCACAAAGATGGATGAAAATGTGTTGCATGGTCAGAGGTATTTTACTCTCTGTGGGGAAAACAAGACTGAGACAGGAAAGAATCAGTGGATAACAAAGTAACAAAGCATTCCAGCTGTAGGGAACTGGAGTAGAGCTAGACCAATAAGCACTGTGACGTCAGAGAAGAAAGAGACATTCAGGGTTCAAAAACCCAATGGGAAAAGGAGAAAAAGAATCAAAGCCCTTCAGAAAAACTCATATTTTGCACTCACCTTATTTTTTTTTTTTTTTTGTCTTTTTCGTGACTGGCACTCAGCCAGTGAGTGCACCGGCCAGTCCTATATAGGATCCGAACCCGCGGGAGCGTCGCCGCGCTCCCAGCGCCGCACTCTCCTGAGTGCGCCACGGGCTCGGCCCTTGCACTCACCTTAGACAACATGAAAGGCTTGGCCTGTCAAGGAAGAGTCTGGGCAGTCCACCAGTCTGCGCAGCAAGAAAATGTGAACCACATCAAGCTCTGACACCACTTTGCATGTTGCTTAGCAAGTTGCTTAGCTTCTCTTCAGTTTCATTTTTTCTTCTGTAAGATGGGGGAGGGTTAAAGTAATAGATCGTAAAGGCCTCTTCCAACACTTAGACCTCTTACTATAACAATAGTAAATCTTTGTACTGCGTAAGTGTTATCTGAGTTCTACTCTCAGTCCTTCTGACAATGCTACATGGTAGAGATTAGGAGACCATTTTATTTATGATGGAACTGAGACTGGAACAGTCTGATCTGCCCAAAGCCTTGAAGTCAGCCAAGTGGCAGACCTGGGATTTGAACCCAAGTCTGCCTCTGTCTGTATTCCATCGGTTGCCTCTCCTCAGTCTAATGCGTCATGAAACCTTTATCCAAAACCCAGTTTTATAAAGAAAGAAATGGCCAACTATAAAAAATTTTCAATTCTTCATTGATTACCACAGAAAAACAGAAATATTCTGGAGCTACTAGTTAAGCCCCTTGCGATCCAGAGAACACCTCAATCATCATACCCCTGATATGCAATGAGGTCATCTTACCTAATAAGATTTTTCGTTTGAGGTAAATTTGCATTTAAAACCTAATAATCATAGCATGATATTCAGATTTGAGTCATATTTGAAATTCCTAAATGAATTCAATCATTAATATCTGCTATAATATGTCCATTTGTAACTAAACAGAGCAGAAATCCTGCCCAAGCATGTTTCCTCATTCTTTTCCAGAGGCCTTACAAGGAGGGGGGAAAAATTATAGCTAATGATGTTGGAATTGATCACTGTTTCCTTTTTTCTTCATCATTTAAGATGCCCAGTCCCTATTAGCCACCACAATGGCAGGAAAACTATGGACCATCACAAATGGCATGACAACTGTAGGGTTAATCCACTGCCAAGGCAGGAAAGATAAACAAATGCAGGTCATTCAAGTCCATGGGTCCACCTCAGTGAGATACTCAGAGGTGGGGAGGGAGAGTGAAGCATCCCGGGAGGGCTTGGGAATTTTCAAAGCCCGATCCCTTACTTCTCCCCACCTCCATCTTTAAACTGTAAAGTACATTCATGGCATCACCATTTTTGGTGCCTATTTTTTGTCAACGGCTGCCATGGTCAGCATGACCTCACCTCCTCAACCAATCCATCTCAGTGTCACTCAGGGCTGTAGACTGGAGGTGGGTGGTGGGATGGGCAGGGAGCACAGAGCAGCCCTCCTGGCTCCCGGGGACCTTCCTCTCACAAAGCCAGAGCAAAAGCAACTTGGCTACTGGCAGTGCCAAGATGCCTCAGGGAGAACCGGAAACAAAGGGGGGTAATTCTGGAGGCCAATATTTTGATCAAAGCACGTCTCGGGCTTCAGGTTTCCCTCAGCCTGTGGTCTGGGTCAGCACACAGATCTCAGCCTCCCAACTCTTTAAGAAAATAGGCTGTCAGGAAGGCCTTTTGCCCTGAGAAGACCCTAAGCTAGCTCCCAAGTTCAGAGTGGCCCTTACAACACTCTCCCAGCTCCTTTCCGATTGTCAGAGATCACATTAGTGCAGTTGTGAAGGTTTGACATAAGGATGAACAGAAGGGTTGTTACTGGCTAGTGAGAGGAGAGAAGTTTCCAGTCCAAAGTAAGAAAAAAAATCCTCTCCTAATGAATAATACTGAGAGTGGGGGAGGAGAATGATGCTCACTCTCTCTCTCTCTCTCTCTCTCTCTCTCTCCCCTCCCGACACACACACACACTTACTCTCTTTCTCTCAAGTGAAAAACCACAGAGGATAAGGCAGAAAAAATAGCAACATGTCCCCATGTGAAGTTTTTTTTCTAATGTAAGTCTGTAAAGGACTCATAGTCATGTGCAAGGACCTATGGTCCCCATTTCCCAGACCAAGGACACTCACAGAAGGTCAGCATTCAGACACACGGGCATTTCTTGGCACAGAGTGACTCTACTGTTAAGCCTTTTCTCAGCATCCTCTGCCCATGCCCCACTGCAAGCCGCATTATAACCTCAATATCGTATCACCCCCTGACAGAAGTGAGGCCACTGGTCAGCTGAGGAGTGGAGTGAAAGGAAAAGCTGTGAGAATTGAGGCTGGTGATGATCAAAGAGAGCTGAGGAGCATCCAGATCCCAAGGGAGACGGGGCCCGGTTTGTGCCAGTGTGGGCAAGTCACCAAGAGGCCAGACAAAAGGTCCTCACTTGGAAATGAAATGTGATGCTTTCCCAGAAAGTAAATTAAACAAACACAGTGACCCCTTAGGCTTGATATCATTGCATTAATAGTAATAACAATAATAAAGCTGACATAGATTCACAACCTGTAATTTGTAATATTTAGCTCTATGCTTCCTATCTGTATAAAAGTTAAAGCATATCTTTCATGAATACCAATACAAACTGGGTTTCCCTTTCTACCTCTAACTGATCCATCCCTCCACTGGTGATTAACTCTTCCACTACCACTAGTTCTCAGGTGCTTCCTTATTCAGTGTTGAATCAAAAATCTGGGCTGTCCTTCCTAGAGGGTCCTTGAATCCCACTTAACCTGACGGGTGTGATGTGCTCTGCAGGAGGGAAGCAATGAAGCAGAACATGGATGATCACAAATTGAGAACTGTTCTTCCAAATGATAGAAAAGGAGAAATTAGGCAAAGTGCCCTTACCATCATCTCCCCATCTCTGTCCAACTTTGCATAAAGAATCCCTGGGAATGGTGAAAGGTATTCCCTTTGCATTTGCAGAATAAACCCTAAAGAGGTCACTGTCACCCCCAAGGCTTGGGGCTTGGGCTGGCCATTCCAGATTAGCCACAGGCAGATGGTAGTCTGCGGTGGAGGGTAAGGAAGGTCACCGAGCTGGCCGGGGGACCCTCTCAACCAGTAGCTGTGTGTTTTGGAACCAACCTGGAAACGTTAACACAAAGGCCTGCCAATAAACTACATGGTGTTTGCATATCTTATACACACCGAAGGGGCAGATAAATGTCTGGTGGGAAAAAAAAAGAAAGAAAGAAAAATGAACTCAGCTATTAAGCGGCCATAAAATGTTTTGCTCTCTTCCCTATTTCAAAAGCTTCCATAGCATAAATAGTGGTCAAAAGTTCAGTGAACTGTCTTGTAGTGTGGGGCTCCATTCAAACGGGGCTATTTTCTGAGAGTCTCCTGACACCATATCTAATTTCCAAAATGAATATGCTTTAATTTTCCTTCTTCATGCATTGTGCTTTTTCCTCATTTAAAACAGCAACAGCCTCTGGCAGTAAAGGACATCACATTTCTGTGTGAGATGAAGCTTTTTTTTTCCCTGTATGCAGGGGAATGGCATGGGTCAGGGGAGAAAAAATATATGCAAAAAACAGCACACCCCACTGACCCCAGTATATTTTACATTACAATTTTGCCATTTCCAATATAGGTTCATTTTGCAATGGACCATATCAACCATATTTCAGGGTTTGAAATAAAGGGTGGGGGGAGTGATAGGCAAGGCATTGTCTGCATACAGTATGTCCTAGCACAATGCACCAATTGTCTGATCAGGGTGGAGTGTCACCTACAGAGAACATACGCACACACATACACAGCTCCAGCCCTCTGTGCAGAGCACATTTGCAAAATAGATACCATGTGTGGATCCTGCCAATTAAAGGAAGCATTAGGGGACTTCTTTGTGCATGTAGCCAAGAACAGCTAACTATTTTTAATGACATGAATGTCATATTCAATGTCTCTAAGCTCACTTGAAAGCACCAATGTCCCACTGCCTTATTGAGAAAAGACTGCAAATAGAAACTGGGCATCTTAGTGATCTGATTACATTTATCTATCTATCCACCAAGAGAAATCCTTTAGAAATACCGATTTATATATCTAGAAGTCTAAATATCTAAGTATAAGTATATCTAGGTCTTTCTCTCTATATATATATGTCTCAAAAGGACCTAAATATAGATATATGTGTCTCAAAAGACATATATATAAGGGATCTTCAAAAAGTGCATAGATGGATATTATCTTTTAATTCGATTTTTCCACAAACACTTTGAAGTACCCTTATATATAAATACAGATATACCTGTATAGAGTTAAATATGTCTCAAAAGGATCTAAATCAGAAACTTATTTGTCATCTTCTTACTAAATCAGATACTTCCTAGAACTGCACACTTAAATAAGATGGAGATTTTATGTGATGATAATCTTCTCAGATTGTGACATGTGTACTAATTATATACCATAGATATTGTAAAGATGGCACATGATATTTCTTGCTGGGTCACTCCCTATCATGAATAATTACTGCTTCATTAAAGAATTTTCTATTAATCAAGGCTTTGTCAATCAATCATTCAGTAAGTATTTTTTGAGCAAGACGTTTGGGGTTTGTGAAGTAGGTTTGTGAAGCATGGTCATCGCCTTCAAAACAGTTCAATGGATGAAACCAAATGAATAGGTTTGAAATCACTTGAAAATAAGCTTTGGGATTTGAAACACCAGGTAAATACTTGCTCCTTGATTTAAACTGGCTTGTATTGGCAATAAAATGTATAAAGCTAATTAATTAGTGCTGTCTGGAGTAGTCAAAGAAGACAATGAAAAAGGTGTCTTGATCTGTGCCTTGAAAGATGGGGAAAGGAAATGATAAGGGAAGAAGTGTCCTCTGGGCAGAGAGAAGTGCACGTTCAAAGACACAGAGACCAAGAGCAAACATGGGATTCTCTCCACAAGTGTCATGAGTGTACAGGTATTTCAAACAAGCACATAATACTCCTAATATTGGCCCTCTTCTTCTTAAAAAAAAAAAAAAAAAAAACAGTGGTCAGCAATAGACTTAGTGTTCTAGGAACTTGGTCCCCAAGGCACTCATAAAACAAAAGGAAGTGAATGGGGACTCACTTCATTGGGCCCTGTCCATATGCCCAGTGTAGTGATCATCTCACAGAGTGCTCATTGGTCCCCTGTGAGCTGGGAGTTATTGCTCCATTTCACGGATGAGGAAACTTTAGCTAAAAGAGGTGACTGTACCGAAGGTCCCTAATAGTGCTGGTGCTGAGCCCAGCAATCTAACTTCCGAGTCCACGCACCTTCAACTAAACCACACTTCCCTTCTAAGAGGCAGTGACGGAAAGAGATGGACAAACAAGAAAACGTATTACATGAAAACCCAGAAACTTTTCACACAGAGAAAAGAAATGGTCATATTGGAAAGAAAATGCTAAAATTGGCAAAATTTGCTTTAGGGAAACCCTATTACAATCCAAACCTATTAAACAGATATATTTGGCAGTGATTACCCATAAGATGGCAGTTCTCACTGTGAGGTTACGTTACCCAACCAGATCTCCTGGCACACTCACAATAGGACTCCATATATAATGAATTTCAGGTATGCCACAAAAATAAAGTGAGTTGCCTAATATCAAAGTCTTTCAAAGTGATTAGTGACAATATTGCCTTACATCAATTTTGCTCAGCATTGTCCAAAAGAATTATAATGTGACCCACATATCTAATTTTAAATTTTCTAGTGGCCAAATTTTAAAGAAGTAAAAAGAAAAATGTGAAGCTATTTTAATAATATCTTTATTTAATCCAATATATCCAGAATGTTATCATTTTTATATGTTATTAACATAAAAATTATTGAGATATTTTACTCTTTTGTATTAGGCTTCAACATCTGGTGTCTACTTTATATTTACAGTTTTGCTCAGCTAAGATTAGTTACATTGTAAGTTCTCAGTAGCCACATGTGGCCAGCAGCTACTGTGATGGCTGGTGCAGATCTAAATCTTTACATTTCTATGTTAAGGTTGCACTTGGCTCTTTTAGAATACACAACTGGGAAATTAGTCCATATTGTGTTGCTGTGACAGAATATCACAGACTAGGTAATTTATAAAGAAAAGAAGTTTATTTAGTTCATGGTTTTAGAGGCTGGGAAGTCAAAGAACATGGTGCTGATGTCTGGTGAGGGCCCTCTTGCTGCATCATAGCACGGAAGAGGGCAGCACATGGCAAGAGGGCAATAGCCAGAGAACCAGAGAGAGCTTGCTTTTTTAACAAAGCCACCCCCACAGTAACAAAACCACTCCCATGAAAGAAACATTAATCCATTCATGAGGGTAGAGCCCTCATTATTCATTAACCCATTAATCAATTTATGAGTTTCCAACATATGAATTTTGGGGGGACACATTCAAACTACAGCAGAAACCTATGCTTGCATCTCAGTTCCAGAAACAATCTGATACTGCCTGGTTTGCATGTATTTAATTTCTTTCTCCCTAGGAGCTGACCTAATTGTCATTAATGCTTACTGACCTACATGGAGGTAAGCACCAACAGATATATTTTTGTGCGTACAACTTAACAGCAGAAATACAGCCAGGCCTTTCTTTCTTTTCTGGCATGATTGACTGGCATGAAGTGTGGTTGGATCTTGACACCTGAAATCTGGAGTATGAAGGCATTTATTTCTTCCTTTATTATTTTTAATGTGGAAACGTTCAAAAAAGTTTTGGAAACAATTATAGTAAGCAGAGTGGGGAAGAGAAATGTGACTTAATTGTACCAGAAACTGAGACGTTAAAAACTTTATGCAATACAAGAAAATAAAATATGGCTATACAGACTATCTCTGTTAAGTAAAACTAATATTTGAGATATTCAATGGGAAGAGAAATTTTCAGCATATAGATCAGGCAAAGAAGAGAGGTTTTATCCAAGTAAAACTCTACTCCTTGCTAAGGAGAACTGTTTCAATTCTGAAGCTGCAAGTACAATTTTGTCTAAAAGAGATCTCTTTAAGTTGTCAGCACTCAGAAATACTGCCACAACTCTTTGTGACTACACCTCCTCTCCTTTGTTCCTGATCTCTGGTCTTGAAAGGAGTTGCCTGGGCAAATCTTAGCTGTCCATCTATGTCCAATGATGCAGGGAGCGAAGGATCCACTTCCCCCAAATGAACTGGACACCATGTGAGTCCCAAGACACAGCTTCATCCCTTAGGAGCTTTCCAAAATCTTTCAGTTTGGGGGGAATCCTTCTGGATTCTAGCAGTCCAGCTAGCCTAGAAACATGCAGGTCTATAGTTATTCAACCTGATAGTCCCAAAGTTCTTCAAAATAAATAAAACAAGTTTAATATTCTTGGGCAAGGATTGTTCTGGATGACATGCTGTCACCACATTCACCATACATTGTCCAACAAGCCACAGAGGAGGAGCAAGAGTCCAAGGAACAAGGTCACCTGGCAAAATCAGCAGTGCTCCAGCATGTGTGAGGACCTTTTTCCCCATTTCACTTGCCTGTTTTGTAAACTGAGAAACAATAATGTTTTTCTAAACTCTCCCAACTAACTAAAATAGTCTAAAGACTCCGGGAACTTTATACTGGCAACAGTTCAACAATAAACAAAAGGAACGATACACGAAGGTTTTAATTAAATCATTTAAATTAGGATTGTAAAGAAACTATATTAAAGAGCAGATACTGGAATTTATCAAAGGTAGAGTGCAGATACAGACATTGCAAAACAAAATCAGGCAAAAGACCTAAAAATATTACATAGCTGGATCTTTTCCTTCAATACTTTAAGTCTGCATTTCTTTTTCCCATGATGCCCTGTTGATTTGCAATTTAAATCGTGGTATCCGAACCACATTTATCGCACCTATTGCTTATCCACATATAAATCTATTTTAGAGCTGAGCACTAAGTTAGAAAGATTTGTTATAAATGTCTTATTTTAATATTTTATGCATGTACTATAATTTGATTCAAAGTGCTGTTTGTCTAAAATACATAATGATGTGTGCTGTGATAGGGCTTCTGTTCTTCAGGAAATATATTTAAGGCAAAACAATTAACTCATCTGTGCATAACACTTGCAGAGTCTGCTCATGTTTTGAATCATTTTAATATACATTCATCTCTTATTCCTTCCTCTATGGAATCTTGTTATAAACTAGGGTATGGGCATCTCACCCTCCCTGGGTCTGGATGGGAATCCTCTTCTGATTTTCTCTTCCATCCCTCTTTCCATATGTAAAGGAAACCCTCTGAAATCAGCGAGTTTCTGCATGTAGATGCATGACAGGCCCAAGAATCTGACTATAAGGAAGGAAACAAACATTTATTGAGCCTCTACTAATGCAAGGCACTGTCCTACAGCCTTCAAATATTCTGTCTTAATTCTCACAAAAAACTTTGAGGTAGCTATTATAATCCCAGTATTACAGATGCAGGCACTGAGGGTCCGGGAAGACATAAATTATACAAGGCAGTACGTGGCTGAGGGTGGAACTTCTTGGACTCCAAAACCTTGTTCTTTTCACACATCATGCTGCTCCCAGAGCATTCTATTGAAATATAATACAATTCAAAATAGGACCATTCAACACAAAAGCTAAGCTTTGTGATACACCACCTAGCTATGTTTTCCACCTCATTGAAACATCCTCCAGTGTCTGCTGAGTGACTTAAGAAATTGTATTTGTGATGTGATTCTTACCATCTCCTGAAGATTATGAGTAAACATGGGTCCATTCAAAGTAGGACTAATGGTATGAAATTAAATAATTAAGTGAGAAATAAAGAAGTGATTTTGAAAAGTAAACCCAGTCGATTTAAATCATGTGCATGCATTTATACACTGATGCAAGGATTGACCTTGGGAAATATGAACAGGAGGACAAATCCACCCTCACCATCCCAGCCTCAAAAACCATAATATGAGCAAAACCAGGTAAGTCAAGGAACACCTTCCTTGACAGATTAAAAGCCTCCACTATAATCTCTAACAGTGCCAAGTACCTTGGCGCTTGTCACAGTTACAATTTTACATTTGTGGGACTATTTAATTAATGTCTGTTTCTCCTGTAGATTATATCTTCCTTTTTTTCTTTTTTCTGTGACATTCCTAGTTCCTATCATATAGTAGACACTGAACAATCATTTCTTGAGTGAATGAACAAATGAGTGATTGAATGGATTGTGTACTCCTGCTGTTCATATCACAGGAATCTGCCTCATGGATCAATTTAGGTACATAAAACCCAAGCCAGCTAGTAAAGCCACATCCTTCATCCATGCCAGTTTCCTCTCCTGTTCCATGCCCTGTAACCTGCTCCCTGCCATAGCTTGGAACCATCCCCAGGTCCCACCACCAAAGTCTGAGGCCTGAAGCAATTACTCTGATTTACCCCAAGTAGAAAAGTATTAGTATGTGTGCATGTGTTTTTGTGTGTCTGTGCACAAGCAAGGATGGACGCTCTGGAAAGGGTAATATCACAGTTGGCTTTACTGATTACATATTAAGTCCTGCCTCTGAAACAGAGTAGTCTTACTTAAGAGCAAGGTGATTTTTCATCTTGGTATCCCCAGCTCTAAGCATAGGGTTTGCACATAGCAAGGACTCCACAAAGAGAACATATAAACTAGATCCCTGTTGGGAATACTCGGAAAAGAAGCCTGAAGTCACTCCATAGGGAATGCAATGCAGGCTTTTCATAAACTTCAAGCCAAAACAGAAATAGCCTCAGCACCGCCATGGGGAGTTCTTACCTGAAGATCTCTCAGTTTCTCTCTCATATCTCCTGGCACACAGACCAAGAGCCTATGAACCTGGAAGGAGAGATTCAAGTGTCAACCATTTGCCAGCATCTGCATTTAGCCCATACTCCTTCCTTTTTTCCTCACCATGCCTTGTTGGCAAGGGCTCATAGGATACCAGATTCATTGGTCTGAAAAGCCTTATGTTCACCAGTAAGGAAATGTATTTACTCAGCCAAGATTAATGTGAATACTGACGTTTTTATCTTAATTGTTAGTTAATTTTCTTCAAACATGCATGTGTTAATACCTTTGGCAAGAGCCAGTGGTTCCTGCTAATTCAACTGAATTCAATGAGCAATATACTGAGTTCCTACTACGTGCATGACATGGTGCTAAGTATTATGGAAGACAAAAAGACCCAGACTAATTTTGGTCTTCAATTTGCAAACTATGCATCTGACAAGGGACTAATATGCAGAGCAAACAATGAACTCGAACAACTCAACAGTAAAAAAACAAATAACCCAATTTAAAAATGGGCAAAGGAGCTAAGTAGACATTTCTCAAAAGAGATACAAATGGCCAACAGGTACATGAAAAAATTCTCAACATCACTAATCATCCTGGAAATGCAAATCAAAACCACACTGAGATACCATCTCCTCCCCGTTAGACTGGCTATTATCAAAAAGACAAAAAATAACAAATGCTGGCTAGGATGCAGAGAAAGGGGAATCCTGATACATTGATGGTTGGATTGTAAATTAGTACCATCATTTTGGAAAACAGTATGGAGATTTCTTAAATGATTACAGATAGAATGACCGTATGACCCAGCAATCTCACTACTGGGTGTATACCCAAAGGAATGAAAAGTATCATGTTGAAGGGATACCTGTACTCCCATGTTTATTGCAGCTCTATTCACAATAGCCAATATATGGAACCAACATAAATGTTCATCAACAGATAAACATTTATATAAAGGAAATGTGGTATATATACACAATGGAATACTACTTGGCCATAAAAATGAATGAAATTCTGCCATTCACAGCACCATGGATGAGCTTGGAGAAAATTATGTTATGTGAAATAAGCCAGTCACGAAAAGAGAAATACTGCATGTTCTCACTCATATGTGGGAGCTAAAAAAGAGAAACAAAACAAAAACCAAAAAAATAAATAATATGTTGGACTGTTAAATGGAGAGGTTAGAACTGTGGCTACTAGAGGCAGGAAAGAAGAGGAAGGGTAGATAGTGAGAAGATTGTTAATGGACACAAAATTGTAGCTAGATAGGAAAAAAAAAGCCCTATTGTTGTACAGTCAACTCAAGAATCTATAATTAACAATGATTCACTGCATGTTACCAAATGACTAGAAGAGAAGAGATCAAATGTGCACATCACAAAGAAATGATTGGGTTTTGCAATGATGAATACGCTGATTGCCCTGAATGGATCGTCACACGTTGTATATTATTGAGATGTGACTCTGTATCCCATAAATATGTACCATCAATATGTTTCAAATAAAAATTGAAAAACAAAAAGGAGTTCAGAGTCTAATGGGAAAGACAGATGTGTATTCAAATAACTACAATACAGCTACTTGTCCTTTTTAGTTCCCACAATTTATAAAGTAGAATTCGTATCTACCAAGAAAATTGCTTAATACTGGGCTCACTGGTAACTCTACAATATCTGTATAGAAGAGATTTAGGGATAAGAATTTGTTGGAAAAAGGCAGAAAACCTTGAATTTGCAATTACTATATATGTAAAACTGAGAAATAAAAATGTCAGTTCACTTTGAAGAATAAGAAGGTATGTTGGAGATCTGGTGTGAGAAGGGGGTGGTCTTAGCACCAAATGTACAAACTTTCAAGAAACCGTAATTTTATTCATTCCTTATTTCCTTCCTAGTAATCATCACAATCTATAATCGCCTTGTTTATTTATGTTTACTTGATGATGAGTCTTCCTTACTAGAATGCAATCTCATGTGCAGAGACCTTGTCTGTCTTGTTTACTGCTGCTTCTCTAGTGGTTTCTGCCACAAAATAGGCTCCAGATTGGTATTGGTTAAATAAATTTTATGGCAAATAGAAAATATTGATCTCATTAAAAAATGCATACTGGTTTCATACTTAGCCCAAGCTTAACCTTAAAGAGAAGTATATATAGGTCTTCTCACTGGGATAAAATCAGACCAATGGGGAGGTAGACACTTTGCCTGCAATAATTATTTCATAACATGGCATTTGTGATGGACAATGGATGTGGTGGTGGTTGCATTCTTTATCGTCATATTCAAGTGCCTTTGAAAGAAAAGCACACAGTATAGAAGAACTAAAAACATCATTACCAAAGGATGTCAGGGTCAACACCCCTAGAGAAACAATCTAATCAGTCAACTCTCACTTTCTGGAGAAGTAGCCCATGGTACTCCTGGCTTCGTTTCTCAGTCCAAAGTCTTACTTGTCAGTGAACCTGGTTCTGTCTTCCCCGCCCCCCCCAAAGAAAAATCCCTGATGAAGAGAAAAGCTCCTGCTAAGACCACTTGTCTGGCATTCTGGGAAGGACTCAAGAGAACTGTTCACCTATTTAGTGACAGAATTTTCCATGGTCAATAAATCCTGTTGCTTGGTAATTGTAATCTTGTGTGTGGTGTATTCCTTCTCTTATTAGAGCTCTAGATTACTCTTTGCTTCTACAATTATGGGTTTATTCTGGGTATTCAATAATCTTGAAGGCATGAAACAACATCCTCTCTACTTCCTCACATGAATACTCAAGGAGATGTCTACCTCTAGAAATTAACTACGCACTTTTAAAAGGAAGAGATAATGAGGAAAAAATCACTTATTTCTCTAACTTGGATATACATTTTCTCAAAATAGTTTGAAAGCTTGAAGGGGAACGGCAAATCATTTCTAAAAAGAAAAAAGCAATTGAGTAATGATAGTCTATCTCTCTTTTAAACTAATTATTTTCATATGGGTTGCTCATTAAAGGTCTGTGTTTAGGTTAGAACTTGATGCTAGAAGAAGCAGACAGCAGATTAGAGAACACTTTCTTCCAGAGAGAACCACTTTTCCCCCAGATGCTGGCAGAAGGCTGAGTCCAAGGCAGTCATTAGTCCACTAATGCCACTCATCACAAGGTGAGAGTGTGGGTGGCTTTGTTCATTAATTCAGAGACTTTAATCTCTCATATTGCCTAGTAGTAGGGAGGCTCATTAAATTGTTGTTCTATATCCACCATTCAAATTCATTCCAAACAGAGAAAGAGAAGAAAACCTCAATAATCTATTTATGGTTTTTGGAGTCATCTCTGAAGATAAAGGCAGATTGGTAAGAGTAGTCTATACCTATGCAGAGTATATGCCAATCTGGTATATACCTATCTCTCTACCTATACCTGTGCCTGTTTGGGGCCATACTCCTCCATCTGAGATCCTGTCCTGGTCCCTCATCATTAAGGTTAAGGCAGATAGATGAGGGGAAGGGATCAAGGTCATATGGGAATTTTTTGCTCAGCGAATTGTCAGTTACTTAGAAAAATCATTTGGTGCTAAGGAACACCCTTCACCAAACCTGCAGCAGATCTCCTAAGTTTATTCCTGTCTATTTCCTTCATAGAAGTCCTCGCAGTCTATAATTACCCTGTTACCATGCTTACTTATATTTATTTGTTGATCTCATGGGTCAAACTCATTAGAAAGTAATTACCATGTGTGCAGAGACCTTGTCACAAGTCCACTAAAACCTAAAGAGATAATTGCCCATTCCCTTATTTCTACCACCACTTTATTCCCAAGACTTTGAATATGATCAATAAAAACTTTCCCCACTGACCACTCTTTTCAGTTTTGTCTTTAATTCTATTATATTCAATGTTTAGACAATGTTACTTACTACTCTCACATGGCACTTCAGACCCTCGGTGTCCTCCTTGGTTGCAAGTAACAGAAACTCATACTAGTGGGAAGTCAAGAGGAAGATACGCCCATTGTAGGGGCATAAAGAAGTCTCATTGGATCTGAAAATACTGCAGAGCCAGTCGTGAGAGCTCATGAAACACAAAAAAAACAGGCATCCTCAGAGATTCCTTCTCTCTTGCAGTGCTGCTGCTTTTTTTTCTTTGCTCCACTGTCACGTCATAGCTTTAATTTGTACATAACTGCCAAGGCCAACAGCTAATCCCCTTCTCCTCATAGACTTTAAATTTGTGCAACTACCGATAACCAACAATTGTGTCTCAGTACTCAATCACGGAATTGTGCAGGAAGAAATCACATTGGCTCAACCTGTCTTTTCTTAGGAATGTACCCAGACGTATCAGTGGCATGAATATCTGGAGCCACACCCCTTCATTAGAGGCCCATGAGCATCAGCCAAGGCAAGTAGGGAAAAGAATGGGTCAAGGTCCCATGGGAAGCAGGGGCTGCACAAGGGTGGAGCCCTAGGGAGAGGGGAAGTGGGTAGACAGTGAACAAAACATGGTGCGCCACTGCCAAGTTCCTATCAGTCACGGTGCTATTTTTAAGCATCTTAGGACATATTCCATGTAGCTCAGATAATGAGGTTCACTCCTGTCTCCCATGACGTATAAAATATAATGATTAAGAAAATGAACACACTTTTCAATAGATATAGCCTATCTGATGATTTATTCCTCTTTCCGTCCTTTTCTCATGAGTACTTGATAATAGTGAATATGTTGTTTATTAGTGATAAGAAGAAGAAAACGGCTAACTAAGAATGCTGATTTTATGTCAGGCACTGTTCTAAGCACTTTACTATTAAGTAATTTAATTCTCACACAATCTAGTAAGTAATTTAATTCTCACATAATCCCTAGGAGGTAGGTACAATTATTAATCCAATTTTTAGATGAGAAAACTTGATTACGGAGAGATTAGCTATCACAGAGCTAGTAAACGTTAGGGCCAAAATTTGAAGATGGCTCACTTTAAATAACTAAAAAACAAACAAAAAAAAGCAACTAAGAACTTATAGTGCCATTTGATTCTAAATTCTTTTTTGATATAAGAACTTCACTAATGCCATGTTTTGATGACAACTAATGATAACTATCAGCTTTGTGCCTCGCCAAAGAGTGAGTTACATGCAGCTTTATTTTATGCTTTGAGTTTTCCAGTTGTTATCTGGAATTCAAAAAGGGGGTCCTACTACTAAAATACAGAGACTTCAAAAGAACTCTTTTCTCCCAGCACTTCGATAGTCATGGCTTAGGAGGAAGAGATTCCACCTTCAACCACTGGCTCTCAACATTAAGGGGGGAACAAGGACCAGCCTCTCCCTGGAGATTTCCTTAGCCCACCCTCCTCACTTCCATTTTCAGAGAGTTTTTATTTCACCCTCTTGATAAACAAAAACAGATTTCTGGGGGAAAAAATAGCATAACAACTTTATTTTTTTTCCAGAAAGCCACTTTCACAGCAGATGGAACTCAGCATGCTATCACCCAAATCTTAAGCAAACCTGAAATATGATGAATCCCTTACCCTGAGAGGCCCATGCCTCATCTCATTTTGTGTCTCTGTAACTGGCACTTGGAACCAGTGTACACTTCCTTAATCTGGTCCCATTATCAGCCTAATCACACCTCCCAATATTCATAAATGCCTAGCGAGACTTTCAGCTATTTTGTATGAAGAAGAAATATCCAGCTAAATTGAGAAGATTACCACATCACCACATACATCAGTGACAGGCTCTGTGCTATTACAGTTGATTTTTGTTGACAGTTGACTGTAGGCAGTTGTGTTTCAAATGCCTTTTTTCACTGGGAAATTAAGCAAAATCCCATGCAAAATGCAGCCCTCCAGTTCAAAAACTGTAAATCCCAAATTAGCATTTCATACTTTAAAAGGTAGCACAGCACAATTTTCCATTGAAAGGTCTGTAGAGTTGACACAAATGGGTGCTTCAGACATGACACTAATGCTACTGGTGCCTTTTTAAAAAGCCACCTTTTCCAGATATTATTTTTCCTATCTCAATAATCTGCATATAGTATAGTTCTTGCCTATGGAAGAAAAAAGGGAGGAGAGGGGAAAAAATATTACTTACTGCTTTAATTAAACTGTATCTACCCAAATTTTTTTAAACAATAATTTCTATTAAAGAGATGTGTTAATTAAATCTCCACAAAGAGAAGAATGGAAACCTAGGCATGAAGAGGTTAAAAGTCACTTCTTCCACTAAACACTATGATGGAGAAGGTAGTTCTGTAAGCTAGAAAAGGGTCAGTGTCTAGGACAGGCCTGATATTGGAGCTTCCCAACTTTACTTTGAAAAAGGTTAAAGCCTTGTTTAACAAAATTTTGATATATGGGGAAAAGTCATGAGAATTACATCGAATAGGGAATTTTGATTCTTAAGACTGGAAATCTATTTTCCTTCAGACCCAGGAGACTCTTCAAAGTGAAAAAGTTCTAAACAGTGTCATTCCTTCATCCAGGAACAATTGCTATTTAACTGAAAACCAAAAAAAAAAAAAAAAAAGACAATAGTTGTCATTTGGCTATCCAGGACACAAGTATATTTAGAGAGGGAAATGTAATGTTTATTTTTGAACTGTGGCACAACCATAAAATACTAGTCAGGAAACTGGATTTCATTCCAATTCTTTTGCAAACATCTCACCAGCAGTACTTGACTCTTAACCATATAAAGACAAATGTTGAATGGTCAGAACTATTGTGTAAAGCCAAATGGCGATGAATGGTCTAAGCTCTGTCCCTTGACCACTTTCGAAATTTGAAGAAGAATATCTGAACTCCTAAAAATAAGAGTTTAAGTCCCATAAGTTTGTGGTCAAGGGAAAGCCACCCACTAAATTCTGAATGGTGAACACATAAAAAATAATTGTTAGAATCCCATTTTTCTTAGTGATGGCAAAATGCACATGACCAAGTTTACATGAGGAATGGAAAACTTACTTTATCAGAGATACTACAAACCAAAAACATTTTCCTAGGATTTTTCTGGATCAAATGGTCCATATTTAAATCTCATTCCAATTTTATAGCTCTTGATTAACCACGTTCTAAAGGTGACTAACTAGCCTATCACTTCAGATAAACCTTGCTTCCACAAAAATTTTGTGCTTATCAGAACTGAAGAAATTTATTTAAATGAATGTCTGAACTCTGCCTTCTTCATCTCAATTATACAGTTTGTCTTTCTACAAAAGAATACAACCTCAGGAAGGTGGATTCAAGAAAAGACAGTTATGTTAACTAACCTATGGGGACAGAAAGCAGATATGTGGCTGCCTGGGGCTGGAACAGTGGGGAAATTGACTGCAAAGAGGCATAAGGGAATTTGGAGATGGTTATACATGCCCTACACCTTGATTGTGATGGTAGTTACATGGATTTTACACGGGTACAGGTTATTGTACATACAGTATACTTTGGTCAAATTGATAGAAAAAGAAAAAGGCAATCAAGACAGAGGTGTCCTTCTCCCATAAGACAGAATTTCATACAAATGCATAGTGGGACACTTGAGAAGAAGTCCAGCTTCCTATGAGTGCCATATTGAGGAAAATCTAAACACTATGTAGTTTGTATTCTTACTTGAAAAGTAAGCAAAGCCCAAATTACACTCTCGCCCAGGTGAAGACAAGAAGGGTCCTGCTAAAGCAGGAGTAAGTAGCATCATGACTGCATGAGAAACTGACTCTGGACTTGTTACTCCGAGGTCAATTTCCAAAACAAAAATAACAACAATGCAATTTCTGCATAGTTTTAAAAAGAAAAAGAAAATCCCCAATTCTCTAGGGAATTATTAAGAGATTTACCTTTTATCTTAGTTTAGGAACAAGATTTCCCACAGTTCCTGAGTGCATCACCTTAACACCTTACTTATTTCTCAAAGAAACAAATAACTGTGCACAGTTCTGAAAGTTATCATCTGCAGGACAGTGGTTGTTTTCTTGAACAAAAGCTCAGCTTCCCAAAGACAATAAAGGTGGCTCAGTTGGGGGGATATTTCTTCTCTACTGCCATTCTACAATGGCTTGCCAAACAGAAGTGGAGCCATAGAGGGATAAAGAAGGGCACTACTTTAAGAGACTGGTATTGCAAGAAAATTCTAAATTACACAAACAAATGAGTAATAATCATTTCCCTCAAAAGAATTCTGTATTCTACAAAATTGGTATGATTTACATATAAATTCCCTGCATTTAAAATGTCCATTTAATTTTTAAATTTTTAGAGAAAATTTTTCATGATTTTTTTTTCTTTTGTCTTCTCAATATACATTGTAGTTGATTTCATGACCCTTTACCCATTCCTCTTTTGCCCCTCCCTCTCTCCCCTCCCCCTACATCATCTCTGTTCACTTGTCTTAACAAGTTCAAGGAACTGTTGTGATTGCTGTGTCTTCTTCCCTCCATCCTTTATTTGTTTGTGTGTTTATTTATTTATTTTTAGCTCCCACTAATAGTAATGGAAATCTTCAAGAATATTTCGAATATATGATATGCATTTGATTACAAACAAGTATAAAAGTATTCCTCAAGAATGCATAATATACCTTTATTTTTAAAAATGCATAACACATCTTTATTTAAAAAAAAAGAGACATCACATAATTGATCTAATTTTTGCCTCTGCGACATTTCTAATGAGTCAGGCATGGGAAATGTTGAATATTTTTGATTGGGAAATTGAGCTGCAGAGAGCTTAAGTGATTTTCCTAGAGTTATACACCAAATTAGTAGAAATGGTCCAAAAACTGATTTCCTGCTTCCAAATATAGTGCTCTTTCACTAGACAAATGCTGCTTCTTTCTGTAGTTATATTTGAAAAATACCATATTGCACATTGTCCTCTATTCTTTTTCAAACAGCTTTCATACATTACCTATTCATTTATTTATTCCTCAGTATATTTATTAAGAACCTACTAAATGCCAGTTTTCGAAACAAATAGCACATGACCCCTGTCTTCAAAGATCTTAGACTACAGTTGGGATAAAAGACATATAAATACCTTATGACAACATAGCAGAGTTCAATGATATAGGTAGGCATAGGTATTAGGACAACACAAGAGACCTACTTAAGCCAGACTGAGGTCAGCAGGAGGAATTAGAAAAGAGTTCTTGGAAAAAGTGAGGTCTGAACTAAGTTGTGAAGACCTTGTTAAAGTTAGCCAAGAGAAGTAAAAAGTATGGAAAAAGGGGTGTGTGTGTGTGTGTGTGTGTGTGTGTGTGTGTGTGTGTGGTGGGGGGCGGGGGGGTTGGAGACAATAGGATAAATGAGGCTCAGACTTGTCAAATTCTAATATTTTTTAAAGAAACTTAGGAAACAGAGTATTTACACATAAATGATATAAAAGAAAAGACTCAGGGATATGAAGCAACACACACAAGCTCTCGTAGTCAGTTGATTCTGGCTCCTTCTGAGCTCTTTCCACTATTCCCCATTATCAATTAAAATGAAAGTAGTATTAAATATTTCCTATTTCATTGAAAGACAGTTGTTATTGGTCATGTTTTGTCTTTAAAAGAATAAAATGTTTCCTTTATTGAAAGATGGCTGACTATTGGTTATCTTTTATCTTTATAAAATGAAATGGCATGTAGGAATAATGATTTTTAGAAAGATTCCTTTCTAGTTGGGAGCATCACCATCCATAGCATTTGCATATCATTCATTTTCCAAATAGTTTTCTCCGTATTATTTCAAAATAACATAGGGATTAGAAAGCAAAGTTTCTGTCTTCATTATGCAAATTGGGAAAGATAAATAAAAGGTTAAGAGAAGAAAAGTGACACGACAAAATCACATCGTTAGTAGGTAGCAGAGTGTAGACTTGAACCTAAGCTTTCTGAATCTCCAGCCCAAGATCTTTTCATTACAGCCACAGGTACCTCTGAGAAACATGCAAAAAACAATTTTTAATATTTTTTGTTTTAACATGTCACTGTTTGTGGTTTATTATTAATTTAATATGTACATATAATTCCTCACCTTAAAAATCAGAATTATTATTACTGGGAGTAGGTGGGAGGGCTACATGGTGGCAAAGTGACTCAGATACTTGAACTATCAAACAGAAGCCACCGGTGTTCATGTTAATGCAAAGCCGCACACCTGTAATGTCCATAAATTTGGCAGAAGAAACAATTTTTCCATCTTATTTTTTTATCACCCAGTGAAATTCAAGTTCCATTAGACACTCATGCTATTCCCAATTCAACATTGCTAAATTTTATCTAGCCTCCCTTTCAGTTAGCTGGGTTTCTGTTTGCTTACTTCATCCATGGTTATAGAGCACTGTTTTCCTCTATCTTTATGCTCTGTAAGCATCAAGTATCATGGGGCATGAGTATAATTGTCATTCAGTGTGAAAAAGCCAGCTGGAGGTATCACAATCATGTCAATACACCAGTCAGAAAGAAAACCTCCAAGCTGATTGTTTTCTATTTAGATATAATATTACATGGATTGAAAATTACTGCTTCTACAAACATCTGAGTGACATTACCATGTTTTTTCATACTTTTGTACAATCAACTAACAAAATAATACATATACATATACATAAAAATATATATGTATGTGTGTATGTTTGTTCATGTATAATTATACCAAAGAAAATAAAATTCATTATATCTACAGAATATATGCAGAATCAGAAATTATTTAATTACTGCAAAAGATGGAGTCTTAGGACTCTGAGAGACAGTGAGAAGTTAACAGGATCATACCAGCTCAATTTCTTCAAGAACTGCAGTGAAATTCATCCAATGAAGACTGCTGTTTTCTCTCAGCAAGAAAATTCTCCAGCCATAGGGAGCTTCTTCTCGGGTATTCTTCGATAGCACGTGTGGTGTCCAGCATTCTTCCTGGGTACCAATATCTTATTCAATAATCACTTACATGACTTTCTGTTGCTCAAAAACAGTGAACAATAAAAAAGGTTCGATGTTAACATATAATATTGTGTGTATTCAGAGCTCATAACCATGTGTAAATGGAGCTAAAAATGTAACAAAATGGAGAAAATTTTATTTTATAGATCTCTTCTAAGGGGAGAGAACTATATATAACAAGAAAAAATAAATTGCTAATCACTAGGATGATGGTAGAAGGAGAAATGAACCCCTCGAGACGCATTTTACAGCACCAATAGAGAGTTGACAAGTTGCCTTCTAAGACTGTTCAATCCAGTCAACAATAGGGCCTAGTTTTGCTGAGAGAGGATGCAAATTTGTGGCCAGAACTGAATTGTTCAGGATGAGAGTAAATGATTGAAAATGGTCACAACAGTGTTTTTCTCCTGCTTTCCCCTACATAGCACACTTTCTTTACTCTGGTTAAAGGCTGAACAGATACTTAGTATCCTGCCTAGCATGCCTACCTGTCTTAGTCTAGCTACCTAGCTGAGTAGCTGGAAACTGGATGTCTTTGAATGACAAACCTGAACCTTCTCAGCTAAGCACCTGATATGAATCAAGTTTCAAAAAAAATTTAAGTCATAAACTCTTGATTCCAGTGAAGACTTACCATTAAAAAAAAGAATAGTAAGGTGACAAACTCTAAATATTTTTAGGTGAAGATGGGGAAGAGGGATAGTAAAGAGTCTCAAACATTCTGAGGCATTTGCAGGGAATTCCACGGAACTCCTAGTTCTTGGGCGAGAATGGTTATAAACCACCAAACTACATGATCTCAAAAGCTCCTTCCAGTTCTGAAATTGCAGGATTCTTTTAAACATTTCCAAAAGGATTAAGTGGTTAAAATTTTAGGGTAGGCATGACAACAGAAAAATGGCAGAGTAGGTGGTTCTAAGCTCTGATTTCCCCACAGAAACATTAAAAAACAAACAGAAACTGTCAGAACCAACTTTATCGAAACTGAAAAACAGTCAAAAGTCAAAAGTGTATATCAACCAAGTAAATGTTAAATCAAGAAAAGGCAACTTCAAGACTACAGGAAAACTTTGTGGAACTTTTCTCTGGAGAGAGCAGAGCAGATTTTGTTCACAAATGGTGTTGTATGTCTGTTCTAATGAGACCGCAGGCTATCTGAAGGACTGACCTCTCTGTTTTGCCTAATTAGAAACTTAGTATGGAAAAAGCAGTGGGTATTGCTGAAAGACATTGCAAGTCAAACTAACAACCCTCAGATGCCTGGGGCAAAAGACTGCAGTTAAACTATACAATAGACTGCCTACAGTCTGGGAACAAAAGCTGAGGAAGGTTTCTTTGGTAATAACTGAAATGAAAAATTTACTACAGAGGTTCAACAGCAGATTTAAGCCAGCAGAAGACAGAATCAGTGAACTTGAATATAGGACAATTAAAATTATGCAGTCTGAAGAGCAGAAAGAAAAGTGAGCAGAGCTCTAAGAGACCTGTGGGATATCATCAAGCAGACTGGCATATGCATTATGGAAGACCTAGAAGGAGATAAGAGAAAGAGGTAGAAAGGATATTTGAAGAAATACTGGCTGAAAATATTTTAAATTTTATGAAAGACATGATTCTATGAATCCAAGATGCTGCACAAACCCCATGTAGGATAAACTCAAAAAGACCCACACCAAGATACATTATAATCAAGCTGTAGAAAGAAGCAGCTTATTACATACAAGAGATCCTCAATAAGATTAACAGTTGCTTTCTCATCAGAGACCATGGAGGCCAGAAGACAGTGAGGGGACATTCAAAGTGTCAAAAGAAAAAAAAAAATTAACCAAGAATTTTACGTGTGGCAAAACTGTCCTTTAAAAATGAGGAAAAGTTAATTCATTTCCAGATTAAACAAAAGCTCAGGGAGTTCAATACCATTAGATCTGTCCTACAAGAAATGCTAAAGGAAGTTTTTAAAATTGAAATAAAAAGACATTAGACAGTAACCCAAAGCTGTACAAAGATCTCTGGTAAAGATAAATACATGAGCAAATAGAAAATCCGGTACTTTTGGTTTGTACTTACACTTGTCATTTCCTACAGGATTTAAAAGTCAGAAGCATAAAACGTCATTATAAATCTGTATTATTGGGCCCACAATGTATAAAGATGTAATTTGTGACAACTTAAGGGGGTAGACAAAAAAGCTATATGGGAGCAGAATTTTTGTATGCTATTGAAGTTAGCATAAATTTTAACTAGATTGTTATAAATTTGGAATGTGAAATGTAATCCCCATAACAACCATAAATACAATATCTAACTGTATACACACACACACATCTTTTGTCATTTAGAAAAGAATCAAAATGGTTCATAAAAAAACAAAATCAACCAAACACAAAAGAAACTGTAATTGAGGAAATGAGAAACAAAATTACATAAGATATACAAAATGCAAACAGCAAAATGATTTAAGTCCTTCTTTATCAGTAATTAAATATAAATAGATTAAATTCTCTAAGCAAAAGGCATAGATTGGCAAAATGAGTTTTAAAGAAAAAAACATAATCCAACTGTATGCTATCTACAGGAGAGTCCGTTTAGATCCAAAGACACAAAACATTCAAAGTGAAAGGATGGAAAAAAGATATTTCATGCAAATAGTAAACAAAAGAGAGCTGGAGTGACTATGTTAATATCAGACAAAGCAGACTTCAAGCAAAAAACTGTTATAAGAGACAAAGAAAAACATTATATATTGATAAAAGAACGATTTCATGAAGAAGATAAAACAATGACAAACATATGCACTGCACAACACAATCTCAAAACCAATGAAGTAAACATTGACAGAACTAAAGGGGGAAATATACAGTTATATAATAATAGTTGGAGATGTTAATAAGCCACTTTTAATAATGAATTTAACATCTATAGAAATGATCAATAAGGAAATAGAGAACATGAACAACACTATGAGGGTACTTCAAAAAGTTCACAGAAACATAGAATAAAAGATAATATATTCTTTCCATGAACTTTTTGAAGTACCCTTGTATAAGCCAACTAGAGCTAGCAGATATATATAGAATATTCCACCCAACCAAAACGGGACATATATTTTTCTCAGGACACATAAACCATTCTTCAGGATATGCCATATATATTAAGTCATCAAACAAGCTTGAATAAAATTAAAGATATTAAAATTATGCAAAATGTTTTGTCTGACCAAAATGCAATGAAGTTACAGTTTTGTAGGAAAACTGGTAAATTCACCAATATGTGGAAATTAAAGAACTCACTCTTAAATAATGAGTGGGTCAAAGAAGAAATCACAAAAGAAATAAGAAAATAATTAGAGAAAACTGAAGACTAAAACACAACCTACCAAAACTTATGTGATACAGTAAAGTCAGTACACAGAGGAAAATTTATAGCTGTAAACATATTAAAAAAGAGAAAAATATTTCAAATCAGTGTCCTAACTTTACACCTAAGGAACTAGAAAAAGAACAAAGTAAACTAATATTTATCAGAAGGGAGAAAATAATAAAAATTACAGTGCTATAAAATAAAATGGAGAATAGAAAAATGATAGAATCAGTAAAACTGAAAGTTGGCTCTTTGAAAATGTCAACAATATTGACAAACCTTTAGCTAGACTGACAAAGGAAAAAAAAGACACAAATAATTAAAATCAGAAATTAAAGAAGGAAATATTACAAATGACTTTACAGAAGTAAAAAGGATTATAAGAGAATAATATGAACGATTGTACACCAACAAATTATATAACTAATATGAAATGGAAAAATTCCTAGAAACACACAAATTATCTAAAGTAACTGAAAATGAAATACAAAATCTCAAAAGACCTATAATGACTAAAGAAATTGAAACAGGAAACAAAAAGCTCCTAGCAAAGAAAAGTCCATAACCAGGTGTCTTCACTGATCAGTTCTACCACACATTTGAAGAAGAATGTATGCCAATTCTTCTTAAGCTCTTCAAAAAATAGAAGCAGAGGGAACACTTCCAAACTCTTTCTATGAGGACAGCATAATCCCTATACTAAAGCCAGATAAAGTCATCACAAGCAAGGAAAATTACAGATTGACATTCCTTATAAATATAAATTCTAAAATGCTCAGTGAAATACTAGCAAAGTAAATCCAACAGTTTATTAAAAGAATTATGTACTCTTACCAAGAGGGATTTATCTCAGGAATGCAAGGTATTTAGACATCAGAAATTCATTAATGTAATATACCACATTAATAGAATGAAGGGAAAAAAAACAAAATCATCTTAATTGACCAATAAAAGTACTTGATAAAATCCAACACTCTTTCATGATTTTTATCATGAAATAGACAAATATTGTATGATTTCACTTATGTTAAATATCTAGAATAGGCCCTCAGAAAACTGGAAGTAGAATGGAACTTCCTCACCCACCACAATAAAAGGCATTTATGAAAAACCACAGCTAGCATTACACTCAATGGAGAATAATTAAAACTGTCCCCCTAAGATTAGCAATAAGACAAGGATGCCCACTTTCATCATTGCTACTTAACACTGCAGTAAAAGTTCTAGCCAGAGCAATTAGATAAGAAAAAGGAAATAAAACCATCCAAATTGGAAAGAAAGAAGTAAAACTATCTCTATTCACAAGAGACATAATCCTATATATAGAAAATCTCAAAGAATCTACAAGAAAGCTACAGGAGCTAATAAATAAGTTCAGCAAAGTTGCAGAGTACAAGATCGACAAACAAAAATTAGTTGTGTTTCCATACACCTGCAATAAATAATCCCTAGAGCAATTTCATTTGCAATAGCATCTGAAGAATAAAATACTTAGTGATACATTTAACCAATGAGATGAAAGACTCTTACACTGAAAGTGACAAAATATCGCTGAAAGAAATTAAAGATGTAAAGAAATGAAAAGACATCTGTTTTCATGGGTAGGAAGACTTAATACTGTGAAGACACCAGTACTACTCAGAGTAATCTACAAATGTAATGCAACCTCTATCAAAATTCCAACAGCTTTTTTTTTCTTTAACAGAAATGAAAATGTTGATTCTCAAATTCATATGGAATTGCAAGGGGCTCCAAATAGCTGAAACAATCTTGAAAAAAGAAGAACAAACTCAGAGGAATCACATTTCATGATTTCAAAACTTATTACAATCTACAGTAACCAAAACAGTTTGGTACTGGGATAAGGGGAGACATATAAACCAATGGAATAGAATTGAAAGTCCAGAAATAAATCCACAAGTCTACTGTCAGCTGACTTTTTACAAAGGTGCCAAGTCCATTCAATAGGGAAAGAACAGTCTCTTTAACAACAGCATCAGAACAATTGGATTTCCATTGCAAAAGAATGAAGTTAGACCCCTACCTCACGCCAGAAAAATTAACTCAAAATGAAACAAAACCCTAAATATAAGAGCTAAAACCATAAAATTCTCAGTATACAACATAGGGAAAAATCTTTACAACCTTGGATTTGACATCGGATTCTTAGATATGACATTGAAAGCATGAGAAACAAAAGGAGAAATAAATAAATCAGACTTCATCTAAATCAAAGCTTCTGTGCATCAAAAAACAAAGTGAAAAGCTAATTTACAAAATGAGAGAAAATCTTTGCAAATCTTATATCTGATAAAGATATAACATACAAAATATATAAATAACTCCTATAATTGAACAGCAAAAAGATGAACAACACAATTTAAAAATTGGCAAAGAACTTAAATAGATATTTCTCTAAAGATGATATACAAATGGCCAATCACATAGAAAAGATGCTCACGTCATCAGTCACTGGGGGAAATGCAAATGAAAACCACATAAGATACCACTTCACACCTACTATGATGGCTATAATTTTTTTTAAAAAATGGAAAATAACCAGCGTAGGTGAAATTGTGGAAAAATTGGAGCCCTCATGCATTGCACATGAGAACAACATAAAATCATGCAGCCACTGTGGAAAACAAACTTGGTTTTTCCTCAAAAACTAAACATACAATTACCATAAAACCCAGAAATTTTATTTCTAGGTATATACCCAAAAGAGTTCAAAATGGGGACCGCAACAGATACTGACATGCCAATGTTTGTTGTAGTATTATTTACAATAGCCAAAAGGTAGAAACAAGCCAAGTGTCCATCAAAGGATGAATAAACAAAAGGTGGTATATCCATACAATGGAATATTATTCAGTCATAAAAAGGAATGAATTGCTGATAAATGCTACAACATAAACGAACCTTAAAACATGCTAAGTGAAATAAGCCTGACACAGTAAGAAAATATTGTTAGATTACACTTATGGTCAAATTCACAGAAACAGAAAGAGGATTAGATGTTACCAGGGTTTAGGAGGAATAGAGGGAAAAGGGGAGTTGTTGCTTAATGGTTACAAAGTTTCTGTTGAATTGATTTTAAAAAGCTGATAACAGCTGTAAAGGTTGAACAATATTGTGAATGTAATTAATGTTAATGAATTGTACACTTACAAATGGTTTAAATGGCTAATTTTATGTTATATATAATTTACCATAATAAAAAAATTTAGGATGGGATCCAAGGAGGCTATTTAATATTTCTCAGTACTTCCTCTTTATTTCTGTTTTGTACCACTGGTAGGTTAATGGTGCCTCTTTGGCGTATCCAAAAATCTAGCAAGTTTCTCCTTTAGCTAGCACGAGGACGGCAATAAAAAAAAAAGTTGAAGTATATATAGTGGCCTACTCTTTTCCATTCAGAAATACAATTATTTATCCATAAAGCAACATAGAAGTGAATAGAATTGACTTAGAAATGTAAACACTACACATAAACATATAGTACAAAGGGCACACAATGTTTTTACTGCAATAAAGCCTCTGTTATTACAATTTTACATTGGTTTTCTTGCTCTTCACCACTGGCTGTCTCTAATCTTTCATGATTTTTTCCTCCTCTTTGTTTATTCTCTGCTGTAAAGGAAAAATGTTAAATATGACATTAGCACTACTTTGTCGCTTAGAAGCAATGGTTTTCAATGAAGTCCATTAGGACTTTCTTCCTGGCCTTATTTGAAGCTTGCTACCTCTGCAAGTGTCTCCTGCTTCCTTCTGCTCTCTGTGCAGTCTCTTCTGCTGAGGTTCTCCATGTGTTAAACCTTGGAACTTTGCCTACCCCTAGCTACTCCTGATTAACCTTGTTCTTTCTGAGAAAATAGGTTATCACAGAACAACCCAACTTAGAAATATGATCATTTTGCTATAAAATCTAACAAAAGCTAAATAAAGCTATATCACTCAACACAACAAAACTATCTTTAGAAATACATAAAAGACTTTTTTCAGTCTACATCTGCATAGTGAGGTAAGAGGAGTAGAGAAGAGGATCCTCTGTGTGTCTTTAGTTCAGGATCCAGGAATTCAAAAGCAGAAAAATGATTTAAAATTTCGAGTAAGCAAGATAAGGAGTAAACAAGAGATATACTAAGGAACTACTAAAACAACAAGCAGGTGCCCTCCTCAGAAATAATGGGAGTAAGGAAAGCCCAAATTTCATTAAGGCAAGTGCTGAGAAGTTCGCACGTGGAATAAGTGGATGACGAGGAACATCTTCTCAAGAGAGCAACAAGGGTCCCAAGGGATAGGCAGAGGGGCAGAACAAGAGAATAAACCAGGGGCTGTGTAGGATCGTAGGAACTGAATGGATATCGATGTTCTGCACCTGATAGAAAAAGCAGTGGCTATCTTATTTACCAGCATGACTCTACAAAACAAAGAATTTCATTAAAGATGTGGGATTTCGCCAAAAAAGAAAAAAAAAAAAAAAAAGACTATCTGGCTCCTGATTGGCAAATGATACTTGCCACCTCTTCCTCTAGGCTCAGGAGAGGAATGTGTGGTGCTGAAAGGGACAGATTTTGTTTTCACTCCTGTTGGCTGCCGGCATGGGACCCAGCAAAAGCAACAACAGCAGCAGAGTCACGCAAGTGCAAACTTGCTGCTTTTTAAGCAACAAGCTGGCAGGGAAGAGAGCCTCTCTTTATCATGTATTTATTTATTTATAATCTGTATAGCATCCATATCCAAATGGATTTGAGGCAGTTTGCAATAAAAACACATGTACACATGTCACAGGATACTTAAAATAAAGGTCAGAGAGAGCCGAGAAAAAGAAGGCTCGATCTTGTACAATGTCCCTCTGCTCTAAAACTAGCTAGGAAGAGGAGACAGTTTGAGGACAAATGGGGTAGCAGTCATTTTTCCTAGGGAGTGCTTTCCCTCTGCTGTTTTTGTTCACGCATCCACAAGGGAAAAACCTTTCATATGGATATGTGCCCGAAGCAAAGGTCCCAAGCCTTCAGAAAGAGCAGGGTGGGGTCTAGTGCTGAGGGGGCAGATGCTGCCGAGTGTATGCATGTTGCCCCTGCTGCCCCTTTCCCAGGAGAGAACACTGTTGGGGGTGTGAACAGACACCCCAAAGTCAGCAGAGGGGGCCAATCTGCCTCTGTCTCCAGGAGATGCATCACATGAGATTCCTAAATGCCAAAGTCAGTGTATGAAAAAAGCAAGAGGTCTAGACCCCAGGGCCTCAGAATCAGCTCCATCACACTGCTTCCTTTACATACTGCCTCTTCTTCACGCACAGAAAAAACTCACTAAGGCTGGTTTCCAGGTCTGCACAAAAGATCATTGAGTGCCATCCAAGAAGTCCCCACTCTCCAAGAATCCTAATGGAGCAGGCTCCACTGTGACCACACACAGGGCAGGCACAATGACCAAATGGGAAGCTAGAGGTCTGCCATCCAGTCCCAGTGGTGTCTGTAACCTTGCTCTGTGCTCCAATACAATGCAGCACTCTTTTGACAAAGGATGGGATGCTTCTTGAAGAAACTACAGAGAGAGTCCTTCTCTTCTCACAATACGGAGCCCTGCCAGGGTCCACCCACCACAACTGAAGCTGACCACAGCTAGAGTACTTGCTCCCAAGCCATGCAGAGTCAGGAGCGAAGGGTACATACTAACAGTTTGACACCTTCTGTGGCATACACACATAACTGTCTGTGGTTTGCTATGGCTGCAGTTAGGACATTTTTATAATGGGTGATGCAGATGGTTTGAGGGTCTCACTGAAAGGAAGCTGAATCTTCGACTAGGAAGATCCAGAGCAGATATGTTTACTAGCAGTAAAAAGAAAGAAGCAAAAATGAACTAACTAGGAAAACGTATAGAATACTGACACCAGAGGCGATGAAAGCATAAAGACATAAATTAGAAGCTGTGGCCGTGGGCTAGTTCTTACTAATTTAGTTCTGTTCCTGTTTGGTTGAGGGAAACAATTCTCTTTTTTGAGCTTGGCACAACTGAGGCCACCTGAGGAGTTAGAAAGGTTCTAGGATAATGACATCTCTGGGAAATGCAAAGATCTAGCTGCCCCTGGCACAGAGAAGAGTCAAGTTTGGTCTCACTCACACTTTTCGTGGGCTCTCTTATGACTGAAGAAATGCCTCCCATGGGAATTGACAGGGAGCATTAGTTTGCACCATCCTCACCGGTAATGTGGATCACAGTCTGGTCACTTCATGCCACTCTGACTGTCAACTACCGAGGTCAAAGCTTTGGTAGGATGGGCCAGCATAATGTCTCCATCAAGAGGGCTTGTTTTCAAATTTCATGCATCTGAGATTTATAGTATTCCTCCGGCAGGCTGTGCAGTACACTCGTTCCTAGTTCTTAGAACATGAGAACCAAGGGAAGTTACAGCCTCAGGTGGCAGTGGGAATTACCCTCTGAGCTATTTCTTTTCACTAGGGATGTGCTTCCTGTCCCCCATTATTGTGGGTAAACAGATATTGGGTCTTATTATATTGGCTACACTAATGGTTTCTCCTAATATTCCTGCCCACTCCTACCACAGTTGAGCTCAAATACCTCCCCCTTGACATATGTCTCTATAACTTCAGACTTCTTCCCCACCCAGCCTGGGAGAGAGGGTCACCTCCCCTCCATTCTCTGTCATGATCTATAGTAATAGGTTCAGAGGGCAAAAACTTGGTTCCAGCCTCCCTGATGCTTTGACTCACCCTCATAAAAAGTTATTGGTGTCAGTGCTGGTCTAGCAATTGCCTCTCCCCCTGTGCCCCCTGGCTTCTATAATTTCACTTCCCTTTGCTGCACCATACAATAAACTCTAATGAGCTCACACATTCCTTCAACAAGCACCCTCCACCACCAAGTCAAACAAGGAGAGAAAAATACCTTCCTGCAGAAAATCCACACAGCCATGAAGTTCTAAATAACTTAACCAACATACAGAAGCACATCATGCTTCACAGAAATGGGAATCCACTAAGCACAGGGAAGAGAAAGAACATGAACTATGTTCAGGAACAGCATCAGTCCCAGCCCACCGAAAAAAGAAAAAAAAGGTGGGGGGCAGAACCTGAGCTGAAAATAACTTCTCAATATTTTGTCCTAGGATTTGTGTTATATATTTCAATATGTAACAGGGATCATAATATATATATGACATGTTCACATTTATACTTGTAGTTAATTTCACCAGGAAATGAACCAACATTCCTTAGCCCCCTACTATGTGCTAGGCCCAGTTGATTGTTTTACATTTCCTAAGAGTGAAAATATAAGCATAGAATGACTTCCCTCCTACCCTCTCCCTGACTCACACGTTTTCTGAATAGTTCTAACAAAAATGTAGGTGCCATAAAGACACACAGACACAAATGCACATTCATTTTTTCTTATCTCCTGTCTCTTTTCCTAGTTCACACCCAGCTGATTTCAGTTTAGAATACTACTACAAGTGGGTAGGTGATAATGCCTGTTTGTGGAACTGTCACATAACCTCTGCAGTAATTGTATTGCATTGAGATCCATGTTTCTTGCATGAAGCAGGAAGATACACTGAGCAGGAAGCTGCCTGGTCTGGAGCTCCCTATGGGGCTCATGCTTTTCCTCCTGGGGCCTTTGCAGACCACAAGGACCTCTTGAGCACTCACTACCCCTATCCTCCAGGGGCCACTGTAAAAAAAGAGAAGGCCCACAAAAAAAGGGAGAAGTTCCATGAGTACTAGAACTGGAGAAAGCAGGGCTGAGCAGGGCTGATTTGCAGGAGAAATACTAATACATGGAATTAATCTGAAATTCCAGGGAATCTGAAAGAGAGCTAGGAAAGTTAAATTTGAAGAAGAGAAAGAATAATTACAGAAAAGCCTTTTACAAAATATTGCTTTATAAACATTCACTTGTTATTTTCTTCCTTGCATGTCTCCCTGTGGTAATAGCTGAAAAATCCCTCAAAGATTCTTTGTGAGTTTTCCATACTTTCAGAGGGATGGCTGGGGACAGAGCAAATCCGGGCAAGAGCATCCCATATACCCTGAACAAGGAAGAAGAGCATCCTGGGAAGGAGAGCTAGTGACGGCGATGAAGAAGGGGAGGAGAGGTGAGCCAGGCACTCATCTCCTGGACCACTTAGTGTGGGAGGAGACTGGTTCAGAATGCAAAGAAACTTGCCCATGGCCACACAGAACTAATTGGGAGTGCCAAAACGGGAACACTGTTTCCTGATTCCAGCTGCAGTGCTGGCTACATTAAACTCCATCCTTCTTAATTGGCCTCCTGGACTGCAATATATGCTCTAATTATTCTTTTCTTCACCTGGCAACTAGGTTCATCAAAGAAAATCATTTTCCTCAAGATATCACCCATTTGAAATTTCAGTGGCTCTAGGACCAGTTGCTTATGGCTGAGATTTGCAGGCATTGCCCCCACCACTGCACTTCTGATGGGTGATGTCCATGCATGTGGCACTGGATCTCTTGTGTTTACACAATCAGCCTTTTAGCTCTAAGATCACCCCCTTACTTCCATTCAATGATTGCATTGGAATGCAAGAAAATGACAGTGACACTGCTTACCCAAACCATCAGTTACCTGCTTAGGCAGAAAGTCAAATCCTTTACAAATATCCTCTCTCTACCTGCTGATGCCTCTGCCTCAAGTTCTTCTAGAAATCTCCAGAGTATCTTACAGCACCTGAGCTGTTGCTGTTTTGGGCTACTCTATTGAGCACAGTATTTCTCCTCTGGCTGCCCTATGCTAGTGAAGAGGCGTGTGGCAAAGCATTCTCTGTACCCCCTGTGGCATTCTATTAGAGGAGTCCAAAGGCAATGTTCTCTGAGCCCCAATGGGTGACATTTATTTATAGCTTTCTGTCTTCTCAGGGCCCAGGTATGAATTACGAAGTTGGATCAGGAGCAGATTCCAGAAGTAGGCACTGTAAGAACTTAGGTTCCTGGGTGATGCTGAAATCTTTATCACTGACTCATCCTCTGTTTTTCCAGCTGACTCTCCCTTAGATTGATTCTCTTCACCTCATGAAGACAGATGTCACGCATATGGCACTGGACATTACTCATTCTCTCCCACCGATTGGCAAAGCTGCCACTGTCCAGTAGTGGACAGTAAAAGGCTTTGTGGTACACTGAGATCTCCACCACACATGATTATAAAGGTTGCAATTTTAATTTACATAAAACAAATATAAGTCAAACAAAACCTCTAGTAGTTATTCTTCCTAGAATCAAATTACTCTGACACATCTTACAGCTGGTTATGATGGGTCAACATGCTGCAATATTGCACATAAAAGTGGTTGGTCCATAGGAGAAAAACAAAACTGTCACCTAGCAGTGCTGGCTCTCCAAAGTGAACATGTGCAGCCTCCTTTTTCACCACTTGTGTTCAATGGTCGCATTTCAGTCCTGTGGTGGGAGCACTGCTCCAGCAAGGTTAGTGCTTTTGTCATCTCTGTGCCACTGATAGTTTTATTCCTAAAGCCTAGAAACATCCCAACTCCACACTCATGTAGTGACTGTCCAAATGTTTACTACCATTCAAGGTCCAAATGCTGCTGCCACTAGGAAGACTGCCCTGATGACATCAGCCCATACTAAGCATCTCATCAGCAGGGAATCCGAGAGCCTACAGTGCACCCTGGGCACATAGAGGCTGCACTGAATTGCATGCAACATGTGCCATTTGGTTGGTTAAAATGCTAGGAATGAGGAAATTAGATTGTTATGCTGGGCCTTATATGTCACTTGGAGTGCAAAGCTAAATTTCATAATTTTGTATCTTCTTTATTAAATTTCACTTCCACAATGAGCAGTACAAAATAAAATTTTGAACAATTTTTTTTGTGAAAAAATATATTGAGAGCATTTGAACATTTTATGTATGCATGTGTCTACAAGGGTACCTCAACAAGTTCATGGAAAAATAGAATTAAAAGACAATAACCATCTTTTCATAAACTTTTTGAAGACTCTTTATATTTGTAAGTGTTTTCACAAGATCAATACATTTTTTCAACAGAATAAATGTAGTTTATACAGAAAACATTATTTTCACTTTAAAAGTAAGAGTTGTTATGATAATCCTAGAGTATATAATGCTACATCCATCTGTTTATCTAGAGAAATCTAGTAGATTCATGGATGGAAATACCACCCACCCATGCTCTGCAGTGAGGAGCAGAAATTGAATGTTCTGTAAGGTAACCAGTTTGCCTGAAAGCAAAGCAGAATCTATGTAATTCCCATTTTCATAGAAATTTATAATGCTATATGAATCCTAGTGGTGTAATACCCACCACCTCTTCCTTATACTTCACACTGGAGTTGCTTTTGTGTCTTCCTTTTGGGAGAGGTAAATTTGAGAGTAGTAGCCACTATTTACAGTAAAAGGCTGTTACGGCGTTTTTCAAGGGACCAAAATAAGAAAACTTCATAAGCAGGGTAAGTGGTAAAAGCAAGAAACAATATGCCTTGGGGAGCTTCTCAGGGGCTTTCAGAATTGTATAATGTCCTAAGAGGGTAAAAAGCCAGATAAGGGATGGAAGAAAAGAGATTTTCTTGTATCTTTTTGACCAAAAGAATAAATATAGTCAAATGGACTATGATTTGCTTCCGGGGAATAAATAGTCATCCATACATATTTATTAAGATCTGATATCATTCTGGATCCCGGTCATGCTGTTCCAAATCCCATACTTCCTGGACTAAGTTCCAGATCGACATGAAAACCACTGCCCAGAAGCCCTGCCTGTCCCCAGGATCCCCCTGCCTTGGAGTTAGCTGCATTCTTATTCATGCATGTTCTTATTCATGCATGTTCTTAGGGATGGGCTCAGTCAGAGTCATCTAGCCCATCGTGTTGCATTCTTCAACTACCCATCAATATTTATTGAGGGCTTACCATGCACAAAGCAGAGTGGAGATCCAAAGATGTTTGTAACATGTTGAGAGTTTATGAGAAAGCTGGGGGTGATCCTATGCTATTAAAAAGAAGTTACAAAGTAGACAAAAAGTGCTATATTGGCTTAAAGGAAAGAGAGAGGGGGGAGAGAGCAGGAAAGAAAAGGGGAAGAGTAAAAAGGAAGGGTAGGGAGGGGAGACGAGGGGAAAGAAAAAGACCTGACTGTTAATCATGAGAGATCACTTAACCTGAGGTCCACCTCAACAGGGAGATCAGAGGATCCCTGAAGGATGCAGAGAGGTTAGACTTGCAAGGAGGGCCCTGAAGTGGCCCGTGGCCTTACCTCACAGCCTGGCAGTCTGACAGCTCAGCTTAAGTAGCATTTTCCAGACTGTGGTCTGTAGTACCTTTTGTGGGAATTATAAAGGTGTTATCAAAAAAAGGGAAAGGGGAGGAGGAGTATAAATCAAGTGAGACTGGAAAAACCTGGATTAACTGGATTTTTTAAGGCAGATGGTCAGGGCCTTTTAATATGTTAATATTCATGGTGAACCTGTCAGACAGGGGTGTAGGAAATGATATTTCCCAAATTTATGTAATCAGAGTTTCCTGATGTTTTGTTTTTGGCAGTGGAGCACTACACAGGCTAGTGATCAATAAGCCATGCTGTGGAGAATGCCATTATGTATTTACTGATACCCCAGGACTGACAAGGTAGAAACGTTGTCATCCCTCCTGGGCCTTCTCCTATAATGCAAAGGAATCAACTCCTGAATCAACTCTGAGCCCAAGACTTCTCCGACACAAACTCTTCTTTGCCTCTTGATGTGAACTTTACTTTCTAAATAAAACAACAAAAGCATTGCTTCTGCTGACGATAAGGGCTTCAATAGGAGCAGAAGGGATGAGATCCTGACATACCTAACATTTTGGGGCCTTCACAGAGCAGTGCTCACTAGTGAACCTCCTGGAGGCAGGAAGGAGTTGTGCCCTTAGGCATTAACGCAGCTGGGGAAATAGCTGTTCCCAGACCATCAGGGTAATAAGAAAATCCGTTGCAGATTAGTTCTTTTAATTCAAGGTACCATCAGACTGAAATGCTACACAATTCCTGTGCTGCCTCCAAATTAAGTGACTAGAGGCAATTTTCATTCTATTTAAAATTTTGTCTTTTCTACCAATAGCACGGACGTCCCTCCCTGCTTCTTTACCGTGGATGTTGCCAGTATTTGACTTTGATTTTCAAGTCAGCTTTTTAAGGCATCGTGTTCACGCAAGTGGACTCAAGGCCCTCAGAACTAGGTCAGGCATTTGCTAGAGGTCATTACAAGGCTACAAAATAGAGCATGCTTAATTCTGTTATTTCTGAAGATTTTCTTCTTCTCTCTCATGTGCATAGAAGACAATCAGTACTTAATTAAATTTTGGAACTGTTCCTGCAAATTTCAGACTGTCAAAGATGCATGTGACCTCCTTTCACCCGAGCCACCCAAGAGGTTTAAACAAAAGCATATAAAAGGAACGAAGTGGGCTTGTCGACCAAAGACTTGAGAAACTATATCAATTGCTGCATTTCTGTTTTAAATACCAATGACTAAAACGTCCCAGCAAGAAAATCCTTACTATACAGAATTAAGAAATGGAAGTGACATAGTCATGAGTTCTATCTTTTCATTTTAGGTAGAGGCTGAATGACTTAAGTGAGATACATGATAATGCAGTGATATCCCAATAAATATTCAGGTTAGAACCCAATTTGCAGGAGCATTAACTAACATTAGATAGCAAGTAGACTCTGTGATGTCCAATTCCTGCCCTCCAAGACTGAGGCTCCCAATTCTGCAGCAGCTGGGTGTGTGCTGAGTGACTGTTGGGAATCTCTCTGAGAGTGCTTGGTGGAAGACAACCAAGATCATTAAGATCAGGTCCCTTCCCTGGAGCAGCTTACTTCCAAAGCAGGCTATAAAGAACCCATCCTTTGCTCCAAATGGGAGACCATTCTGCAGGGCTGTCGCAGCTGCAGAGCATTCCAATGGACCAGAGGAGGCCTTTATTCTGATTGCACTGTAGTCCTGATGTCCCTTTGGCCCAACCCTATTCGCCATACCCCTCCTAGGTCTCATTCCAGGAGCATTCCCCAATCAACTTCTTCCATGGTAATCTCCATCTCAGAGACTGCTTCTGAGAACCTCATCTGCAACTGAATTCAAAGCCCCAGGAAATCTTTGTAGTCTCTAGTCCAGAGTTGCAGGCATCCTGTAACACAAAGTTGGATGGGCTTTAAAAAAATTTTTTTTGTTAGCTTCATGATTATGGAAATTTTGAAGAAAGTAGAATATACTGTGGGCAATTAAAAGATGTCAAGAAGCAATTCTCTAGCCAGAGAAGTCAGTTTAATGGAATTCTTTCTCTCCCTCCCTCTTTAATGGCATGACAACACAAAAAATAAAGGAATAGAAGCTAATGTGTCATTACAGAAAAGTTTTTTTTTCAGTGAGTAAAAAGGTGTTTATCAAAGTTAGCTGCATCAACAGTCAATTCTGGACTACAGCTGCCTTGTAAATGAAGGGGAGGAGAAAATTTTTAATCTGCCCAGGATTTCTTATCAATTGATTTCATCTGATTTACTGTGGGTTTTATTCAACAGGGATTATGACCTGTTTCCGTACCTGCAGAAACCCAATATTTTTATTGTGTGGCCTTTTCCTCGACTCTGCCCCACTCCATCTTGGTGTTAAAACATGTTCTCCACTGACACTGGCCAATATTGCTTTATTTTATCTTGACATTGTTACCCTGTCTCCATAGACTCACACTCACTGTGTCATTAGATCATGAAAAGATGTGAATTTGTCACATTTAAGTAACAGAGGAATGAGCACCACATACAAAACATTACGAGAAGCTTCTGTGTGTGTTCAGGAAATATAGGCATTTGGAAGAGGTGGAAAGCAGAAGTTGCATGCTGAGAATTCCAGGGACTGTGGTATTGGTTTGCACAGAATCATTATTTAAACCAAACAGTGGCTAGTTTCATCATTTTAAAACAGAAATGAACTTGGTATAAGAACCAGGCAACTAAACGGAGCATTCTGTTCTGGTGGAAAGAGTCACTGAAGAAACTTTTAACATACATCACAAGGAAGCTGCCGGACACAGAATCAGATCATGGCAGTTGCGTGTTTGGATGGGATGGTTTTCCCATACTCTGAAACACTCACTGATGCATTGGCTTCTTGCACAGAGGAAATACACACTGCCACCTGATGTCACAGGATCAACGAGGTAACTTACAAGCAAAGCCCCTCTTTCTCAGATGTCTTCTTAAAATTATTTTATGCACTCAATATTTGAATAAATTCTGGAGGTTTTAAAAAAGCACATATACTGTATAGTTACATATAACTACAAAGTTATGGTTATTGAGCAAAATTAAGTATATAGAGTAATAGCCCTGCTTCCACACTCCAATCCCGTCTCCTTCACCAGAGGTCACCACAATTGGCACTTTGGTATGTATCCTTTAAGTCTTTCCTCCATGTATCTATATACACAGCTTAATTTTTGCTTTAACATAAATAAGAAACATACTATATGAATTGTTCTGCATTTTTTTTAAACACAACACTTTGGTGATCTTTCTACATCTTCTGGTATCTCCCACTAGTAGTTGGTTGTGTGGTTTTACATTTTTACAACTAACAATACTGAAGTGAACATTCTTGCCCATGTTTCTTTTTACACACCAGCAAGATTTTTATTTTTTTTTCCTAAGGCATAAATTTAAAAGCAGAATTGCTGGGATAAAAGGTACACACCTTATTATATTTTAATAGGTATCCGCAAACGATCGTGCCAAAAGTTCATGTCAATTTAATAGGTGCTAATTTTATCAAATATTCTCCCCAGAATACTTAGATTATTATATTATTTTGCCCTTTTAATCTGTAATCTGTTAATACAGTAAATTTTATATATTTCCAAACACCATAAATCCTTGAATTCTCAGAATAATACTAATAGGTGATGATATATCATCTTTTGAAGTACTTCTGAGTTTAATACATTTTATTTTTCTTTATCATTTTATTTAGGATTTTTACGTCTATGGTAGGAAAGGACATTGGCCTGTAGTTTCATTCTGTGTGCCATGCTTGTAAGCTTGGTAAAATCATCCGGGTAACTTTCTATCATTTTTAATGCTCTGAGAGAGTTTATAAAACATAGAGAATTATTTGTTTCTTAAATATTTTGTAGAGTACATTTTAAAACTCTCTAAGTCTAATGTTTCTTACAGAACCAGAACCTTGAAACATTTTTCAGTTGTTTTTATCATTATTGGTCTATTATAATTGCCTCATCTTTATTTGGTAAGAAAATCATCTATTTCACCTGAATTTCCAAATTTATACAAATAATATTACACACATATCGTTTCGCAATTTCTTTTTTTTTAATTTTTAAAATTTTATTGTGGTAAGAACACAACATGAGATCTATCCTCTTAACAAATACTTGTGTACAATAATAGATTATCGTTGACTGTAGGAATAATGTTGTACAGCAGATATCTAGACTTATCTACTTGTTTCAGCTTTTAATATCTAAGTGAAGAGACTTTTTAGCCTTTTCTTTTTTGGTTAATTTCTAATTTTATTTTTCTATGGTCAGAAAATTTAGACTACTGACTTTTATGATTTAGAATTTATTGCAATTTATCTGAAGATTAATACATTGTTCAATTTTAAAAATATTTCACTGGAATATGAAAAAATATACATTTTATATTTATTGAGTATCATCATTTATATCCAGTACATTTATACCCATAGGAGTATAATTATACATCTGTACAAAGATATATAAACAAGCTTTTTAATTATGTTATTTAAATCCACTTTGCTTTACTTAATTTTCGTTCACTTAATTTTTTTGCTTTTTTAGAGAGGTATGTTGAAGTCTTCATCTCTGATTAGAGATATTGTCACTTTCTCCTTGCATTTCTAAAAATCTTTGCTTAATGTATATTTCAAAAGAACATTTTTAGGCACACAAAAATTCATGATTATTAGATCTCCTTGGCGAATAATATCTTTAAAGTATATACAATAGTCTTCTTTGTAGTATTCTTCTAATACATTTGTTTTAAATTTGATTTTGTCTTAATATTAAAATGTTTTCTTTTATAATTGACATTTACCTGATATATTTTTGTATCCTTTTATGCTTAGTTCTTCTGTGTTGTTTGATTTTAGGTACTTTTATTTTAAATAACATATAGCTGGGTTATTGTCATCATCATCATCATCACTGTCATCATTATTAGCCTACTAGGTAGCATGTATTTTTAAAGGTAAATTTATCCATTTATATGTAAGGCAATTACTGATATTTTGAGATAGCTTCCTTCCATTATATTTATATTTGAATGAACCATGTATTCTTTCTGTTTCATTTTTTGTTTGTTTTTGTGGGTTTTTAAAAATTTTTTTGTTTATACTAATGGTTTCAAAGCTATAAATTCTAACTTCTAATGGTTACCATCAAACATTTAAGCCACATTTTTAGACTTGCACTTTGCTACCCTTATTTACAGATAATAATCACCACTAATATCTTCCTACTCCCCAAGACAAAAATCTTAGCAGAATTCTATTTTCCTCATATTATTTTCAGAGACCACCCCTCCCTGACTCTCCAATTCCTCACCTCATGGCCCAATGTGTTGTGGTCTTATCATTTGTAAGCACACACTTATACGAAAATGTATGTTGTGCTAGTTTCTTTGCTAAATATAATTTCTTATATCCCTCATTGTCCTCTTTCCTCTACACATTGTTTACCTTTGTTGATTGCACACCTGAGTTAGTCTTCCAAAATAGGGCTTTAGGTTATCTGAAAAGTCTATATTTTGCTGTCCCACTTGAATGTCGCTTTGACTTGATACCTTTAAAACCTTGAAGATATTGTCCTGTTGTTCTGTACTATCAATGTGGCAGATGAGAAGTCTGATGATAATCTGCTTCTCATCCCTTTGTGTATAGGTTTCTCCTTGTCTCCTCCTTGCTTTCTCAGAAAGTTTTAGAATTTTTGTATCTATACTACTGCAATTTTAAAAGTATACTGCACCAGGCTCTGTCTAGACGTGGGTCTTCATTCATTCTGCTTGGTACTTGATGAATCTCTCCAAACAAAAAGATTCTTCCTTTTCTGTTATTCGTTTTGTATGTTGTTTGTAGTTATTTACTTAATCCCCAGACACATCTGGGGATTCTTGATTTTCCATATACGATTATGAATGAGGGGCCACATTGATTCATATAAGTAGGTTCCTTTGTGTTGTATAGATTTGTAACCTCCAAAGTTCTCTCTCTTATGTGGAAGAGCTGTCTGTGGGTTCTGAGTACACGAGCACAGCTGTGGAAGAAGCTCAACTCTCATTATGATATAAGAACATAACAAAGTAACGAAATTCGGACAAGTCTATCAGCATAATGCTTTTCAAAAGGAGGTTTGTGGCACACCCACAGGGAAATAAGCCTTACTGGTGGTAAGAATGCATATTCCAGAGCTCTATTCCAGACTTTCCCCATGAGAATCTCTAGGCCTGGGGCCTTAGAATCTGCATTATTTACCAGTACAGCGTCTTTCCCTGATGCACAATAAAGTCTGAGAAGCACAGTATTAACATCTCAATAACAGATGATCATGAGTGCTCATATGATCCTCAATAAATGCAAACCGAGACCCTGAATTCAGGAGCAACACTCAGTAGTTGTCAGATGATCTAGACTGTGAGTATATGCATGTGTGTATGTGTGTGTGTGTGTGTGTGTGTGTACAAATTCTTTCAGCTTATCATCAAAACAAAATCATAAAGTATTAAAAATCATTGTACCTAATGTGCATGGATATTACATTTAATAATATTAAGTATTATATAATAAAGTATTTTTAAACTTCATTCTATAAATGAGAATACTGAGCCTCAGAGAATTATACTTGCTAGGGTTACAAAGCCAGTAAGTGATGGATGTGGGCCTCACATCTAGGAATTTGGACTATGACCCTCTGGTAGGCTGAAAAATGGTCCCCAAAGATATCCAGATCCTAATTCCTGGAACCTTTGAATGTTACCTTATATGGTAAAATGGACTTTGTAGATATGATTAAGGATTTTGAGATGGAGAGATATCCTGGATTATCCAGATGGGTCCTAAATGTAATCCCAAGTGTCCTTACCAGAGGAAGGCAGAGAGAATTGATGACAGAGAAGAAGTCAGCAATGTGACAAATGAAGCAAGAAGATGAAGGAAGAGACAACAAGCCAAGGAATGGAAGAAACGCAGCTACAGATGCTAGAAAAGGCAAAGAAACAGAGAGAGCATGGCCCTGCCTATACCTTGATTTTGAGCCAGTGAAACTGATTTGGATTTCTTAACCTTCAGAAATGTAAGACAAATGTGCATTGTTTTAAGCCACCAGGTTTGTGGTAATTTGTTACAATAGCCATCAGAAATTAATATAGGCACTAATTTGGACTGTTCACAAATATTCTAGTTCTCTTCCCAAGACCATGGTGAAGTTGTACTCCTCTGCCTAGCTTTGAAGTTATTCATGAACAAATGACTTGCTCTGGCCAATAAAAATGTGAGCAGAAGTGATACATGTTAGTTCTGAGAGGCAGTTTAAGAGTCAGTGCCCAATTTATCACCTTCCCTTTTCCCTGCTGTGGTGATCACAGAAGCATGTGTCAAGAGGGAGCTTCCATCAGCCTTGGTCCCTGAGTGACTGTGATGAAATGAAACCCCTGGCAACCTACGATGAACATATTTCAGGAAGGAGAAGGCAACCTTTTGTGTGTCAAGCCACTGAGATTTTGGAACTGTTTGTTACTAAAGCATAGCCTATCCTACCCTGACAAATGCCGATTACAAAATCTGTGTTCATTCCACAGAACCAAGATGTCACTTCCATGTGCATCTGACCACTCTCCCCCGTCTCCCAACACATATTTGATATTTTAAAGTCACTTTTACCTGAATCTCCTACAATTCTGAACAGATTGTGGTTCTATGGAGTTGTTGACTAAGAAAAATTTTAAAACTTGAAACTGAATCCCAGCTTCCTTCTTATACCTCCATGCCTCACCATTCTCCCTTCCCTAGAGGATGGTCCTTGTCACCATCATAGAAATACTTCTCTTTCCCTATACAGTGGGCATGAGTGATAGCATTGTTTCTGTACTAACATCAAACTACGGAGAGGTAGAAAGCATCAGACTTCAGTATTAGAGTCAAATTCACTACCTAACTTGACCTTCACTCACACAGCTCCCGAAACTCAAAGTTATCATTATCACCTGCTCACTCCCCTTACCCAAATTAGATTTGCTTTTCTCTCAGAACATCTCAAAGAGGAGGCTATTCTGGCATTCCCATCTCTCCCCTAACCCTTGCCTCCAGCCCTGAGTATAGCAGATTAGCATTTCCAGTGATTTGATTTTCTTTACAGAGACTAAGGGGGTAATATTCTGAAGTTGAGACTGCTAGAGCTAAACTGTATAGGTAGCGCAACCCACACCTCCAGTGAAAGGTACCACCTCCAAAACATACCTGCTTTTACACAGGGCTATTGTACTCTTCCATGAGACTCTAGTGTGCTGTGTGATGTGAAGATTTGTCTCTCGGGCATCCATGATCTTGTATGGCCTTAGGAAGCCATGACAAATGTCAAAAACAAGAAGCAACATGTTAGCAAAACCCCGCTTCAAATTAAAGCCTTGCCTTTATTGGCGAAGTGATCTGCTAAAAGCTGTTATTTGAAATATCTGTAGATAGTTTGGATCTGTGAATAATTGCTATCTGCACATCTCAAATTCCTTACAGTTTTCTGTTAGACATATCTGCACAAGGCTATAAATAGTGAGGCAGTGTCGCTCACTGTATAATACAGTTTCTCTGCTTTTACAGCTCATCATGAACTTCTATGTAATTTATTTTTTATTGAAGAATTCCAATTAATGGCTTCCTGGTGATTTTAAAGCCTCAAATTATCAGTCTCTGAAAACAAAGCAGAGAACATAATTATCATAAACCGAGAATTTTTCATTTTGAAGCTTATCTGTTTGTGCTAAGTATCTTGTCTGTAAGTAATTAGTGCCTTTATTTTTTTTTCAGTAAAAATAATGACCATTCTATGCTACACATCCAAATTTTGTTAACTGCTAGATGTGCTCTATGTATTATATTTGAAAATGGACCACCTTGGACTAGTTTTAAAGTATTTCATCAAATGATAATAGCAACAACAAAATACATCTGTTTGTCAGAATAAATTATGTGCCATGTATTTAAAAAACCTATTATATCCTTTTGCTTTCTTTCTAAGAATAAAAGCCTCGGAAAAATATGTACTTGCCATTTATTACCAGGGCTGCATAACAAGAAAAGACCCGTTTTATCTTCCATTTATAATTCCTAACTGCTAATCAAATTGATCAGCCAATAGCCTGGTTGTACAGGGTCTTTCATAGGACCATTTCAAAATGTTTTACTAGAGATAAAACAAAATTCAATGAATTAAACCAATTTGAATGACAATGTAAGCCAAACATTCCTTTAGGTGTGCAGAAAACTCAAGTTTCCCTCATTTTAAAAAGGGGGGGGGGGTTGTACTGATGAAACAGGAATCGATGCATCCTAGGAGAGTCTTGGTTGCTCTCAGGCTAAACACAGTCCAAGAGCAGCTCTGACCCTAAGTTGTTAATGTTAGCATAAGTTTCCTTCCTCTTTAAAAAGTAACACTTTTTTCAAATTATAAAACTGACATATGTTCCTTTAAAAACTTTAAAAATACAAAAATATATAACATAAACTCTCCATTTACCCACTTTACAAACATAAAGTATCCATTCTCCCATTTTTAATATTTTGCCATGTCTTTTTAGTGGAAAAAGAAATACACACATATATATGAGTGTGTGTGTATATATACATATATAGTGAATGTGTGAGTGTGTATGCACCGAGATTTTTTTTTAAAGGATGAAATGTATATAGTTGGACCTTGCTTATTTTACCTATTCTGAATTTTCCTCATAACATAAAATATTCCTTCAAAACATGATTTTAAATAGCAGCACATTTCATAATAGAGTTGTACATGTCATAAATTAACTATATCCTTATATTGAACATCTTTGTCATTTCTAAATTTTTTCTATTATAAAAATGTTACAATAAACATCTCTGTATATAATTTTTTGAATACATCTCTGCTTATTTCTTTAGGGTAAAATTTTAAAAGACTACTATCAATTCATAGGTGTAAAACTGTAAAATTCTTTGTTCATGTTACAAAACTGCTACATGGAAAGACTATAACAGTTCACATCCCCATATCACTGGGTAAGCAAGCTTTTTTGCCCAGACCCGTGACCATGGTGATTGCTTAAGTTTATGCTAACTTGATAATAAAATATGGGATTCCATTATTTTTGTTTGCATATTTTTGATAAGTTGTTAGGCTAAATACATACAGTATACATGTATATTAAAAATATACACACATTTATTTATATTTGTTTTTCTTATATCTTGAAAGGGGATTTTCATCTATCCATAGGAGCTTATTATATAGCATGTCTTTTATCTTGTATAATTACTGGGAAAATTTTACCTCAATATGTCATTTTTTTTTTCAATTTCTTCATATTGTTGACATAAGTATTTGAATTTTTACATAGCCTGTTCTCATAAACTGTTTTTGAATTCTATGATTGTTTTCATACATACAAATTTCTTTCCCATCAAAGATATAATAAATATCTATTTAAATGTTCTGTAATGGTTTTATGTTTTTTAATTTATCTCTTTAAACTATTAATTTTTTTTTAGGAAAACAGAAAAGGTAATAGTATAAATTTATATTTCCAAGTTGTAAAGCAATTTTCCTAAAGCCATTTTCCTAAAGCCATTTATTGATCAAATATTTCCTTCTCTGGAGATTTATGATATTATATGTATCACATTCTAAATTTCCACAGATGTGAGTCTGGCTTGTGGCTATCTACTTAGCACCATGTATCCATCTGCTACACCACTTTGCTTGTTTTAGTTTAGTAGTAGTTTTCACTGTCCAATAGAGAATTTCCATCTCTTTATTCTTCCTTTTCAAAATACATTGTATATTTTAGACTATAGTTGTTGTTTCTTTTTCCCCAAATGAGCTTTACAGTCATTTTCATATGTTAAATAAGACAATCCCCTTTCTGAAACTGCACTGAACTTATAAAAATAATATGAGAATATTGTCATCATTACAATAATTAGCCCTCCCATACACGAACAAGTTATATCTTTACATTAATTATTTAATGCCTCTCAGTAACATTTTATGGTTTTTTTCATGTAGTTTCCCTCTTTATCTTATTTGCCTTTGAATTCCCAGTGTCTGGCAAGTTCCTCGCCCATGAAACTCACACAGTAGTTTTTTGTTCACTGAACTAATTTGTAGGTCCGAGTACTTATTCTACCATTTACTAGCTCTGTGATCTCAAATATATTAAGACATCTCATATTCTCAGTTTCTGCAACTGTAAAATAGTGCAATAATTATTTCAACCTAACTAATTTACGAGAATTAATTGAGTTTAATTTATAAACTTACCACAACTTATGTATATTAAGGCCCAATAAATGTTAATGAATGTCATTGTCATGTGAGAGGTGTGTCAAAGGACAAGTCAACTGAACATGCAATCAGAGATGGCATCAAAGGGAAAATAAAAAACTGGTCATGACTTCAAAATCTTAAATCTGTTTCAAATAGAAAATTTTTAAATAGTAACAATTAATTGTGACTGGTAAATATTTGTCTTCAAATTCTGTAAAAACCAAAGCCTGGAGTAGAAGCGAGCCCTACACACCCGGAAGATGGTCATAACGTTGGGAGAGTTTGTTGTGATCAGAGCCTATTATGGTCCCCAAGCCCAGGGGGCTTTTTCTTATAAGCATTAACAGTAATGAACACAAACCAAATGGAAGAAACACAGAGAGGTATTTCTGGAAGAAGAGAATACATTAAACTCATCCTCAGCTCAAATATAGACCATGTTTATTCCATAAATAAAGTGAGAAATTAAAGAAATTATCCAAATAATTCATATTCTCTTCCAAAAACAACCCACTGCTTGGCCGGCAATGTTTGAATATACTTAGATATTTGAGCCCTGGTGCCCACACTGGATAATAGTTTCCATTCTCCACTTCAGTGTTCACGTAGACCCAGCCATAGTGTCTTAAAAAACCTAAGGACTAACTTTAGCTACTGGTCCTGCTTTCAATAAAGCCTTATTTTAATAGAAACATTGTGTCTCTCTTCCAAGTCCCCACCTTTTTTAGGCAGCTCGCCAGCTGAAGGCAGAAAGAAATTCTAGCACATTGTCCCCAAATTCCAGGCAGATCACAAAAATAAACTGCCCCAGAATGTATTCCTTTAAAAAAAAAAAAGAAAGAAAGAAAGAAAAATTGCTTATTCAAGGCTTGCTTTTCTTGTTTGCCTTCCTTCTTCTCTTTCCAAACACTTTTTCTTTTAACATCATGCTGTAAAGTTGCCATCTGTCTAAAACACATACATACACAAAAGGGAAATCCACTTACAATGAATACTGGAAAGAAGAAAAGTAAGTTGGTTACAAGTGGGTTTTCTAAAGTATATGACTTTTTCCAAACCCATGGCCAAATTCTGAATTACCTCCTAATCAATTTTTCCCCAGTTTGGCCATAGAGACAAAAGAAAAAAATAAATAAGTTTTAAAAAAAATTTACCTTTGCACATTATTCCCAAGGGAACACTTGATTTTTACAATCCTGTGATATAGAGATGGTCAGGAATTAAATTTTATAAATAAGAAAACTAAAACCCAGAAAGACGAATCACTACTAAAGACCACATGTTAGTTGAGAATTTCAAAGTGTGCATCTGACTCAGAATCACCTGGGACACATATTAAAATGCATCTCTTTAGACCGTAAATTGGATCATGTCATTCCCCTGCTAAAAACCACTCAATTGCTACCCATTGTGATTAGAGGGGATCGGCTCTCAGGCATCACAGTCCACCTTCTCTCAGTCCTCACGGGATGCCTTCCTGCCTCATCCACTCTCTTTGTCCACCCCACCCTTCTCTGTGGCCCTCATTCACACAAAGAGTCTTCTCAGGGTCTTCCTCTCTACTCGAGTCTCAGAAAAGCCATCTCAGTCCATCCTGGTAATTACAGTTGCACACAGTCATGTAACCATATCTTATTTTTATACTATTTATCAGTCTCTGAATTTAACTTATCAGTTTATGATGTATTTATTGGCTGCTACCCCTGTCCTGTCAAACACAAACACACACACGCACACCCACACACACACACACACACACACACACACACTTTTGACTTGAAAGCTTTATGAAGGCAGTAATTTATCTGATTTATACAACAGAGGTACTCCTAGCACTGACAACAGTGTGAAGCACAGAGTAACACTCAATACCTATTACTCAAGAAAAGGCAGCTGACTACGCACCACCTGAGACCTATCAAGCTACTATCTAGGAAGAAGGGTCTGGTGGTCTGCATTTTAAATTATTTCCTAGATGACTTCAATACATTAATATATATTAATACACTAATTTGTATTAATATTTCAAAACTCCAGATAATGAATGCTTCAGCCAGGACTGGAACACATACCCCTAACGCCTGGTGCCATGTGGAGCACGGCACCAAGATGCAGTTTTAAAATGGCTGGCCTATTTCAAACATCTGCTCTAGCTGGAAAGTTATTTGGAGGATCATACTGGGACTTTCACTGTAAATGCAGATCAAGTGCTTTTCCAAAATTTAATATTTCTGTCTCTTGCGTGGGACTAGGCTTTCATGGGAAGCCTCAGAAACATTTGTGCAGATGAAGAGAGAAAACATTCTACAAGGAGTTGGGTGCCATTCACAATATATGATCAGTGGTGGGATCTTGGGCAACTTACTTAACTTTTCTGGGTCTCATTTTCTGCATCTGCAAAGCGAGGGTGTTGAGTTAGATTATCTCTGCAGTCCCTTTGCACTAAAAATTTTTGGGTGCCAAATTATTTCAATTATTCAAAAGAGCCCTTGCAGTTGCATTCAGTATTTTGAAAGGGGCTCTGAACGGCCTGGCATTCATGCCATTTGGCCCAGCCCAGACACAATCACCAACGCCTGTCTAATGCTTAGGGTCTTGCTTTGTGTCAGGAAGACAAGCAAATATCCCATTCACACTGAAAAACAAAATGTATTTGTGCTAAGTCCATCTGATTCCACTTAGATGCTGGTGAGGGATGTTTTGGTTGGGCATCTGGTAGGATACTCAATTGTTCTGTTTGTTAGAAAATTCTAACATCTATCAACAACCCAAATTTAATGTTCTCCTGTCCTTCATCTTACACACACACACACACACACACACACACACACACACACATTTTAGAATGACCTACTAAAAGGAATCCCCCTATTATTCCTCTGAGGGACTCTATGGTCAGAAGTTCAAACTTTGTGTTTTAATTTGAAAATAAGTGTGGGATGAAATCATACTGATGTTTCTTAAAAAGAAAAAAGAGGAGGATTGTCTGTATTCACCAGAACTGGCACTAAGCAGTCACTGATACTCACTGCCAGGCAATTCTTTAAAATAGGAGCCAGTTGCTAGTGGCAGGTGGGAGGGGAAACTGATGAACGAGTAAAGGTATGACTGGGTGATCACATTCACACAGTAGGCAGGATAGATCATTGTCGGTTATATGCCAAGAGGAAGGGGTTGAAAAAAATAGAGGACTGAAATTTAACTATGATAGAGTTTTTCTTAACTAAACTTTTAGAGGCTTACTTCTCAGTGTTGTTTAAGATTCCTCTTTGGTCTTCAGTACTTACAGCATATTCCATCCATAGTACATAAGATCCCTTCAATTTAGAAGGAAAGCATATCACCTGATGAATTACAAATCCACACCCCTTTCAGTGTCACTCAATATTTAAATGAGATTAGGTGATCTGTATGTATGAATGCAAACATAAGATACACGAGTTGTGAGCATGAGACTACCTGACTTTGTAAGCCTCGTGCACACATCAGTCTCCTTACTTTACATCTCACTTCTTATACAAAGATAACTGATGGCACCACATTTCTATGTTTAAAAAATATGAATTATCAAGCACTTTATATGGGTGCTTCTGTTTATCTGTCAATTCCCGAGAATCCTTGCTGGGAAGAAGAGAGTAGGACTTACCATAAATTTGATGAGGTCAAACCACCAGATGAGTACTAGCCAGCCTTATTTGTTCAATAAATAAGCAAAGGGGTTGGGAAACAGACCTTGAATCTCAACTGTCCCCAATCTACAAATGCATTCTCCTTTATCAAACATTACCCAGTTGTCCACAGCCACAACACAGATACAAGGTTCCATTAAGACCTTGTATACTTTCCAGTTTCAACAAGTCACATTGTAGATGTATCAAGAGACTGTAAATGCTATTAAAAAGGATAATAGCTTTGTACAACAACGCAAAATGTAATCTAAGGAAAAATGACTACCAAATATTAGAAAGGAGATTATTATATTCAATGGCTAGCAGAATTTTTGTAACCTGCATCAGCTAATTCATTGCTCATTACCAGAAAGTAGGAAATTTTCCTCTATCAGTCCTGTAGGGTAAACTACTAATACATAGAAAGTAACAGTTAAAAACTGCACAAAAATCTCAGTTTCTTTTCAGAGTATTCTAGCCAAGGCCTTTAAATGAATCACCCCCTCCAAGCTCCTTTCTGCAGAAGCTACATTTTATCCAGGATGTGTCAATGGACCTCACTAATCCAGTGGGTCCTCATGAAAACCACATCTTCAGATTGAAAGGGATCATCTAAGGAGCCAGAGAGCTCTAATTTCTGATAGTTGTTCTTTGTGATTTAGTAATGCTTTGGGGGCGGGGGGTATGAGAGAGGGGAGATGGGTAAGAAACAGATCCAGAATTTTCTAGGAAGCTAGTCTAAACAAGGCTCTAAGAAAAGGCACTGAAAATGTCATCCCAGCCAACAGAGAAAGGTTCAGGGAGCAGCAGAGGCATGGCATATACTTTTTCATCTATTGAATCTGACCCTGGGCCCACTGCCATGATCTTTTTTAAGGTTAGTGGTGGGAAGGCTGACGCCTGAATGTTTGCAGAGGTCTCCTAACATCCTCTGCTGAGGAACCTTAAACCTCAGGTACTATTTCAGAGGAAATGGACAGTACAAAACACAGACAGAAGATTAGCCGCAGCAGACCCTGGACTTAAATAAGTTCCACTAGCCTTTCTGAAATCACTTAAAGGCTGGGGTTGTTGGGGGAAGTGGAGGAGGTGAGTAATGTGTGTGTGTGTGTGTGTGTGTGTGTGTGTGTGTGTGTGTGTGTATGTGTGTGTGTGTGTGTGTGTGTTTCCCACCTTGTACCCTGGCCCAAATATTTTAATAAGTGCAGCACAAAGAGGAGAGAAAAGGGGAAAATTAAAAAAAAATAGCTAAGCAATTTAAAAATTGTTTGCAAAAATGTATATAAAATAATAAGAAAGACTTTAACGAAATCGCAGCTATAGCAGGTCTGTGAGGGTAACTTAGTAAAATACTCTGCGGATGGCTGCAAACCTCTAATGGAAAGTTGTATAAGTGGCTGAGGCCAAAGTAGGCATTAATTACAATGAAAAATCAGTTTAGAGTAGGCCACAACTAAATTGGAAGCTGGTCCTCTAGGTAAAACAAAGAAAGTGAACAGCAGCCTCAGATTTGATTACATGGCAATACAAGAAAAATGTGCTGTATGTTGTCTATTATTAAAGCTGCTTTGGGGCCCTGTGTTGGGTGCCTCAGGGATTCTAATAAAAAATTAGTAATAGGTCTGCTGCCCTGGCTCACTGTGGCTTTTTGGAGTATTTGTGGGTCCAGGGCTGGTCCTGCAGTGCAAATTAAGTCATTTCAGACAAGCAGCCTTGGAAAGTGTTATGCAATAGCAAAGTTCAAATACTACACTTTGGCTCTAAAAGGACATAGCCCCCCACTGGAGGCTGATTCAGAGTTTCAAAAAATAATAAAATTTCATCAGAAGGAGGAGGAGAGGGAAATGAAAAGTAAGGGGGGGAAAAAAAGAAGCAATTGGTTGTTTTGTGTGTCTTTGATTACTCCTGCCAAATACTGGTCCTGGTGTATAAACTATATGAGTACATAAAATATTGCCAACAAGTGAGCAAATGGCAGAGAAGGCAACTGTTAACCAGGGAATTTTTTTTCTGCTTTACAAATGTTAACTCTATAATTCTTTTTATATTGATGTAGTGATATTAATAATATTGTCTTTATTACTAATATCACCACTGGGTCCATGGCACAACCATATATATCTGAGTCATGAAACATTAACGAAAGTTCACACTGATTAAGAAATCAAGCCCATAAATCTACATTCTTTCAAAGATGAAAATGTCTAGGGCAAATTATTTTCTAGAAAAGTGTTATGTGAAGAGGATATTTTCCACATTTTTCTAGGTATGCCATAGACCTGCTGGCTGGCATTTGCTATCAGAGACAGTCCCTGGTCTAATCCGAGGGAAAATAAACGTGATACAGTTCGAATCCTGACAAATGCTGTGCAGAGTCAATAAGCTGCGGGTGCTTGGATAGGAGGTGCATTTTCAACTGGACCCTTGCCCGTATATTGATAGGCTCAACAGAGAGACAGAAGTAAGTATTAGTATATGATGTACATAAAAAAATGTGTGCCTGTGTAAGCATGGGGATGGGAGTGGGAGGGAAGCTATAAGTCAGAGAAAAATAAAACTTTTATCCAAGTAATTCAAAAATTCTTCATTATAACCATTTTTAAAGTCTAATAAATAATCTCTTATTCAAGTCCATGAGGAATTTTCCTTGTCCAACATCAAATAAGACCCAGTTTTAGGGTTTACTTAATCTCTTGGTGGAGGATGTGACTGCGTAATTCAGCTGATTTCAAGAGGTCCTTGGAAATCCTTACTGGCACCCAAACTTGATGACCAATACCTGAAGTTATGAGAATTAGACAGCTACTCCTTTAGTATAAAGCACTGACTACTATTAAAATGCAAATTTCCCTGCGAAATCTTCTTCTTAACCTTGGAATGAATAAAGAAACAGAACCATAGGGAAAGAATGGGCAGATCAGCTAGATAGTGAATTCTTCTAAGCAAACTGAATACAAACTTTATCAAAGTCATAACATCTCTAAGAGGAGTCATCTCTCAGAGCCTCAAACCTTCTCTAGGTAATCATGGAATAGTTATCTGCTGAGAACAGAAGCAGGAGAATGGAGAAGGTTCTCTTCAAGTGGGAAATCACCATGATTTCAGACCACAGGGGTCACAGAGACTTCCAAAGCAATCATGCCCCTCCCAGTTCCACAAGAAATACTTGTTGAGCATTTACAAGGTGTCAGACATGGCTCAGTCTGCTGTGAAATCAGAAGTGAGAAAGACCGTTCCTTGTGTCATCATATCATAAACGTCTTATAAAACTTTTCTTCCCAAGCTGTTGAAAAGATGGAGCCAAAAAGCAAAAGGAGGACAAGAGAGTATAAAAATATCGGCGAAACAGAGGAAAGATGGTGAAATTGACAGTGTAACTCAAGCACACAGAAACCTGATAATACTGATGTTAGTTCAAAGTTATCAACCGGAAGAGGATAACAGGTGGCTTCAGTTCTTCCAGCACCTTGGTTGGGGTGATCATATCATATATTTTTCTGATTATATTTTTTAAAAACCCTGGTGGCAATGACTGATATTTTGTTTACAGCAACAACACCACTTTCAAAACTGTACTATCATCTGATACTGATAATGCATTACATCATCTTAAATGCTTTCAAAGTAGGCTACTCAGTTTTTCAGAAGTTACATAATGATCTTGATAAAAATATTTCAAATGTGTCTTTTGTTCAATAAATAGCAGGGTACTAAGACATATTTTTTAATATGTATATGTGTATATATACCCCCCACACACACATACACACACACACATATATATATATTCTCCAGGAATCTCAGAATAAAAACCTTCGAATGGAAAAATCACATATTGAGATTTGAAGCAATGATAGACTACTTCTGTTTATACATATATTTTTATAGACCATTTTTAAAACTCATCCTTTCAAAGTGGAGATTTTTCCATAATTTTTTTATCGACAGATGACCTTACAAAAGTAAAACTTTCCAAATAGAATACTTTTTTCTGTGCTTATTACTTCTTTCTAGACCTAAGCCATCTGTACAAAACCTTCGTGCAAAAGCTTGACTAAGTCCACAGGTGTTTAGTATTTAAATAATAAGTATACATATTCCCATATTATCCAATTATTTTTTATATGGAAGCCAAAAATACTTATTGAATTTTAATTGAATTCATTGAATCAATCCTTGGCTTCAGATGAATATGGAGAGAAATATATTTTCTACCCAAGTGAAGAATTATAAAAACTTCTAATAAAACTCCCTCCTGCAAAGTGTTCTAATTGCCAAGTTGTAAAATTTAAGCATTTAATATGTCATGTGGGGAAGGATAGGTATACAGAATTCACAAGCTCCTGAATCCTTCAGCAGCCCCATAAGGCAGGGACTGTGTTGGTCTTAGGTCTTATTCACAATTGAAACCTCATTACTCATGACAGCACCAGCACACAGCAGGCAATAAATATTTGCTGACAGGCTGATGGCACTGTCAGAGATATCCTGACAATGCTCACTAAACATGAGAAGATGTCCATTCCTAGCATTTAGGAACCTCAGGTATATATAAAGTATATGTCAAGTTTTTTATTTCAAGTTTCCTGTGTGTGTGTGTGTGTGTGTGTGTGTGTGTGTGTGTGTGTGTGTGTGTGTGTGTGTGTGTGTGTGTGTGTGTGTGTGTGTGTGTGTGTGTGTGTATACATCAACTTAGCCTTTAGGAATAAAGCCCAGTCTCTCCTTGCAAGACATTCATCATTTAGCAAATGAGACAGACAAACAGAAACCCAATAATAATACAATGTGTTAAGTGACAGAATATCACAGATGGTATGAGTAGAAACGAAGTTTTATGGAAGCACAGTAAAGGCAGAGTTCACCTCATGCTTTCTAAGGATATGGTATTGGAGATGGGCTGACCTGAGGTCCAGCTCCAACTGAAGTTTCCAATCAGGAGTCAGTGGGATGTTTTACAAGCAGTTTCAGTAAAGGGAGTAAGGATATGCCGTGGTGCAAAGGACTGAAGAGTGCAAAAGAAAAGGGTTGTTGAGAAGGAAGGAACTGAGAGTGATTGGGTTTCTCATGAGGAAGATGTGTGGTCACCCAGATTGAAGAACCCATAAAGAGAGAAAATACTTGAAGGAGCAATGGTCTAGATGGAGAAGTTAGTCTTGAAAGGAGTTTGTAGTTCTTCTTCAAAACCAACAGGGAAGGAGATAAGAAAGGACAAAGATAAAACTTTGAAATTAAATGGAAAAGGAAGTCAAGAGCATTGCTACCTAATAAAAATAATAAAGTCACAATGGAGAATCTACTGCATTCTAAGCTTTTTGAACACATTATGTGATTGAATTATTTCATCAGCCCTATGAAGTACATAATGTTTTCAAAAGAAGGAAACAAAAGTTTAAAAGAACTAGGTCGATTAGCCAAGGTCACACAGATGGTAAGTGGTGGGTCCAAAATTTCAACTTAGCAAGATCCAGATTCATGATTCTTTCACCATACAAGACCATCATCCATGAAATTACTTTTCTTTATAAAAGTAGGAGGGCAGGAAGTCCACTAAAAGAAAGGAGACAGAGAGAATTGGTAGTTTTAAGCAAGTGATAAGATACCCAAAAGAAATGGAAAGGAGTTAACTCATCATTAAAAAGGTATTTTCAGGGCTGGCCCCGTGGCTCACTTGGGAGAGTGCGGCACTGGGAGCACTGAGGCCGCAGGTTCAGATCCTATATAGGGATGGCCGGTGTGCTCACTGGCTGAGCGCGGTGGGGGCAACACCAAGCCAAGGGTTACGATCCTCTTACTGGTCCCCTCCCCCCAAAAAAAGTTATTTTCAGCAGCTTCGAAAATTCAGCTGAATTTCAAAATCAAGAAATTTTAATCAATTGATGAAGGGACAAGATTTTCTCCAGCAGAGGCAAAAGGAAAGAAAAGTATTTGGGTAGATCCAGACTTGGAAGGGGACAAAGTTGATAGTACACTGAAGGTATAAGAAAGTATGTGGTTGAAATGATTGACTCTTATGCTCAGGTCAAAGGAAGTTATTATAAAAGGGAAGATAAGAAGGGTACAAAGATGAAAAGGTGGAGGTGAGCTGACATGAAGGATGGAAGGGAGGAACTGTAGAGGGTCCCAGAAAGGAGAAGTTCAGTTACAGGTTAAAGAGGTTCAATAGTAACATCATAATCTAAGCCATTTAGCTGAGCTGCTAAAGGACTGGAAAGTGAGAGACAGTGGAAAACAAAGAACATTAAGGAAACATATCACCAACATGTTGGAATATTATCAAAATGAAGTTTGAATATACTTATGATAATAGAGGAAGACTGGTTAGACAGGAAGACCTCTATGGGACAAAACTCTACAGGAATTGGGAGAGATTACTGGAAGGTTGGTACGTACACACTGGAAAGATGTATGTATGTATGGATGGATGTATGGGTGGATGGATGGATGGATGGATGGATGGATGGATGATGGAAGAAGAACAGACATGTACTTGAGAGAAGGAGATTGCTAAAGATAATGTCCATTGTCTTAAAATATCAGAATGAATAGATCAATTATACCATAATTTGTTTCATCTAAAGATATATCACCTTCCTCTTAGAGGATAACAGATTGGAATTAGTCCACATAAAAATAATAATAACAAAAAAAAGTAATAGTGTTATCTTTACATGATGGTATTATGTAATTTTTGTGTGATTTTAATTTTCTCCTTTGTATTTTCCTGTATTTTCAAAATGTTCTAAATGTATTACTTTTGAAATATGAAAAGGTAATGTTTTAACAAAAAAAGAGTATTATACCACATTGTAGACATAAAAGACATTACAAATTATAAGCATGATGTGGGCCATGCTGGAAGGCCTAGAAATTTTATCATATTTTAAAGATATACATATATTTCTGGAAATACACAATATATATACATATGTTTCCTGATTATGTGTGTGTGTTTATGTTTTAAACATGGTGTATTCGTCTGTTTCTGTTGCTTGTAACAAAATACTTGAAATTGGGTGATTGGTAAGAAAACAAAATTTATTGCTTACAGTTTCTGAGGCTGAGAAGTCCAAAGTCCAAGGAATATAACTGGGGAAGGTTTTCTTTGGTGGTGACTTCAGTGACAGCAGAGTATCACATTGTGAAATGGGGAGAGATCTAGAGATCATTCAGTCTCTTTTTAAAGCCTTCAGAATCATGCCCATCACCACCATTATAATCCATTCTTTATGGCATAGTCCTACAATTTAATCACCTCTTTGAGGCCCCACCTTTCAATTACCCTAATAGGATTTCCCACCCTCAACTGTTACAGTGGGGACTTAAGCTTCAATGAGGTTGGGGGGTGGGGGGGTGGCATCCAGTCTCCAGCACATGGGTACAGAGGAATCAAACACATACATGTTATCTCTAAAAAGAGAGTAGATATTAAATAATTTTATTTCCTGCTATAACAACAATAACAGCAAATTCATGCTGAAAACCTAAGCTAAATTTGAGGATTTATCCCTCAAATGATGTGGGTGGTCATCTTTTGTGAAAGAATAAATACATCCATATTGCTTGATGATGTGAACAAGTAGCCAGACCTGTACTGGCCTTCTGACGTAACTATTCTATTTGCCTTTCTTTTGATCCAAGCACTAAGCACTGGGACTCTATTTTCCTCTGTCCTTTGTAGGGAGTCCTGGATTATGGTGCCCATTCCACTGACTTTCTGCACACAGGTCTCTGGAAAAGCATTCTCAGGGACATGAAGGCATAAAAGGACTCAAACACAGGATGAAGCTTCTCCTTATGGAAACAATTATGTGGCAGATTCCACTTGGTTTCAAGAACCCGGCTATAGAGGGGGAAAGGAAATCCCTCTTTGTTTGCAGGAGGTCCCTGAAAATGTAGCCTGGGAATATTGTTCGACGCAGCTCAATATGGTCAGACCCACAATGAAAGAAAGCCCTGATTAGTTCTAGTTTCAGATCTTTCAAGAAGAGATAGTATTGTTTCTTCAACAAAGATTCTTTTGCATTGCTAGTATCAATAAACACTTTGATCAAGGCATGTTTTCTAAGTCAATAATTGACATCATGCATATGATGTTAAACCAAAGTAAATTATTTTGAACAGTAATACATTCAGGGGCTGAAAACATGGACAGGAAACTAAACACAAACCCACATTGTGGATGAGTTAGGATTAGCATTAAGCATATGTCACAATGTGCCACATCAAAACCATTCTCTAATATGTTATCTTTCCAAAAATAAACATTCTAGGATTTCCCAAGACTGTTCTCAGAAGGTTTTCTAGGACTGTTTCTTCCAAAAGTACACAAAAGGGGGAAAAAACTGAATGGACAACTTCACAGGAGAACACTCTTTAGATGAATTTTCTAGTCCTGTTCCTCTACCCTGTCATACACCTCGTTTGTTCAAAGATATCTCTGGAAAAAATCACTCATTTGAAACCCTAACTATTTTTTCCTGTATCATCATCATTCAGTTGAACTCAAGCCTCTGTATTTAGTGCTGCCCCAACTACTACTGATAAACAGAAAGGATTTAAATATCAGGAGTCTGTGAGATTTTCACCTTCTTAAACGCATATATTAAAGCCCTCCTTAGTCAATATTTTCACAAATAGACAGTTGTAATTAATCCAGGTTTTACTTCAGCTAACAAATGATTCTCCTTCACAATAGCAGCGTTCGCTGAGTCATGAATTTGCTAATGTTCTCCAGGTTGCTGACGGAGCCCACATTTACACAGTAAAGGCAGAAATCACGAGAGATGCTAAGGTTCTCCTCCTACTCATTAAAGTAGAAACAAGAATTTCAGCATTTCTAAGGGTCTTCTCTGTGCCACACAGAGGGTTGCATCTTGGGGGGACTCCAGGTCTTGTGCTGGTATCACCACACCCTGGGCGACTTCCTTCCCCTGTGCCCTGTGCAGACATGACCTAGGCCTTCTAGGACTGTTTCTCCCAAAGTCAAACAAAAGGGGAAAAACTGAAAGAACAACTTCCCAGGAAAACCACCATTAGATGCGTTTTCTGGTCTTGCTCCTCTACCCTTCCATTCACCCCACTTGTTCAGAGATACCTCCAGAAGAGATAAACACGTAATTCCCAGCCTGCTCTTCTTCAACAGTGCTGAAGGCTGAGGACCTGCAGATACTTGAAAGAAATGGCTCCTCCGATTTGGGAACCAGAGACCTTCACAACACACTGCCAGGATCACTGGTCTCATGGGGATTTAACTCAAGCTCAGAGAGAGAGTAGATGCTCAGAATGACAACTGGATCTAATTCTATTTCCTCTTTCCTGGCCTTCCTCTGTGCTAGAAGCATCCTGTAAGGAGTAACAAACTGAGTTATTTCAATGAAAAATAGTTATCTTTATTCGAATGCTCTCTCTCAAATTCTTCTCTAATCTTTGATTAAGATATTGATATATAGAGCTATATGCAGACAGCTAGAGAGGTATAGAAATAGAGACAGATTACTGACTTGATTGAGCCCAGGACTGGGATTTAAGAGTTGGCAACTGAACTGCTGCTGGTATGTATGCTCTGTAATACTGAGAGATCTGCCCATCTAAAAAGCCAGCAGGTAAAATAGACAACCATCGCTAAGGCTATTAGTTGAGGTGGGCAAGGAACACATATTTGAAGCTGATTCATTCTTTTCTATCTTTCTAGCTCTAATGCTCATGTTTTGAGTGTTGGGGAAAAGCAGAAGATGCTAAAGCAGCACTTTGGTGATTGTGATTCCACAGTTATTAATCTAGGCAACATTGGCAGAAGGGGAGGGGCATGGGCAAAAATTTTTTAAAAATTTTAAAATCTCCAAAATACTTTTGGTTATGCATTAAAAAAAAGCAAAATAAAATCAAAACAAACAAACAAAAAACCCTCTTATTTTATTGTTTTCTCCTGCTCCTCCCCCCACACCCCCAGAGGGGTGGTGAAAAAGGAGGCTGCATAAATGTAACCAAGGTAACTGGAAGAAGGCAAAGTCTAAGAGCTCTCACTGTATAGTAATCTACTGAGCTGGCAAGTTTTGTTCTTCCTTATGAACACCTTCCAGTGTATTTTGCTTTGTATTTTAATCATTGCTACTGATCTCTATTTTTCTAAACTTCAAAGTTCACTTTTTCAATATTTATGCCACAAATATTTATTGAGCAATCACTACATTCCAGACACTATTCTAGGTACATCAGTGCAAAAGAAAAAGAAGACAAAGAACCCTACCCTCTTCAAGTTTATGAGACAAAAATAAACAGAAAAATGAAGAAATGAATAAATAACACATGAATTACTTAGTAGGCTCAATAGTTTTTATTGAAAAAATGAAAAACATACTTGGAGCAAAGGGGGGATTCAGGATACCAGGGGTGGGAGGCAGGCCACAGTGTTATATAAGGAGGTGAGAGTAGATGTCATTGAGGAAGTTAGTTCTGAATAATGACTTGGTGGTGAAGGAGTCAAGTGCAATAATGTGGAAGTGCTCTTGCTATGTTTTTAGGGAAAAATTAAGGGGGCACTGTGGCTGGAGAAGAATGACCAAAGGAAGAAGAAGTAGGAGATAAACTCAGAGGGCCTCGTGGGAACTTTGCAACAAACTCTTAACATGACTGACTTACTATTTGGAAGGACCAACCTGGCTGCTGAGTTAGGAGTAAATCAGAGAGGGATGGGAGACCTGTTCAGATGTTACTGGAGTAATGCGGATGAGAGATGATGGCTCAAACCAAGGTATCAGTGGAGGCAGCTGTATTTGGTCACATTTTGAGTGCATTTTGAAGGTAGGGCCAACAACAGCATTTTCTGACAGATTGGAGGTAGTAAGAGAAAGAGAGGAGACCAGAAGGATGTTAAGGTTTCTGACCTAAGCACTAGAAAGTTGCAGCTGCCATTCACTGAGATTGGAAAAACAGCAACAGAGAAAGTTTTTTAGGGAGAAATATGGAATTCTATTCTGGATATATTGAGTTTGAGATGTCTGTTCTATATGCAGGTGCAGAGAGGGCTTGTGGGTAGTTGAATATAAGAGTTTAAAGTTCCAGAGAAAGACGTCCAGGCTAGGGAGATAAAACAAGGAATAGTGTGGATTCAACTCCTTTCTTTTTTTTCTTTACCATTTCTAACAGTTTGGAAAATCTATGATCTATAATTAGTATGTCCACATCCCAATTCCTTTATGTTAAGAATATTTGAAAAGAAAGAGAGAAGGAAAGCAAAAAAAGAAGGGAGGAAGAGAAAGAGATTGATTGATTATTGGGAGATTTACAATCTGAGAGTGTGTTACAAGCCTGTGTGCTTCAGACAGAGGGCACACTCCTGAACAGTTTTAAATCAAATACTAAACTCCCTTAATCTTGTTTTCCCATAGATACACATCTTTTAATGTTTCTAAGTCATTCCTGGTAGATCTTCCATTAGAAATGGCTCATAACATTTTAACTTGAAGTTTATCTACCTCCAGCCTTTCAAATAATTAAATATTTAAATGTTCAGGGAGGCTGGCTTCTGTGGAGCAAGAACTTATGCAATGCAAATTTTTACTCTTAATTTCTCTGCTGGGTAAAATAAGAGTTGCAGGGATTCGGTTTGCCTCCGGAGCGTGTAAAACAGAATACATTCGCTCATCTTCTTGGTTCTGGGATGCCCACTCAGTGTCAGAAGACACCTCTCACAGAACGATCACGAGATGGAAAAAGAAGAGGAAGTAAAGGAAAAAGAAAATCCAATTGTAATCATCTCAGGTGCATTTTCCAAGCTGATTACAGGCCCTTTTCTTCAATATCAACTGCCCTGTGTGGAACCAAAACATGCCTGGAGCCTTCAGAGATGATTTGCAGCTCCAGCCATCCCCCAGTTGGGCAGGCCCGAGCTCACAGCTGAGCACCAGGCTCACTTGCTCCCGTTTCCACCTGCCTGGCAAGAAGCAAGCAAAGCTGCCAGTGCTCTCGTTCAGCAGAGCCCCTGGCCCTGCCCCCGACCCCCTACCTGTCGGAAATTACTGTGTTTACATCTGCTGGAAGAAGGGTTAATCCAGCGGCTATATTTGCATCCACCTTTACCTTCTTTTCCCTACATTTCCCAACACATTATCACCCCATAATTTTTCTTCCATAAATTATTCTCTAGTAGGCAAATGTTTCCCTAAGACTCTCTTCATTTACAATGAAAAATCCCCCTCACCCAAAACTGAGTTTTGAGGACATAAATACGAGCACGTGAGCAAGTGTGGACAAAGAAGAAGAAGAGGGGCTGGGACTGGGGGAGGGCGGCAGAACCGGGATTCAACGGAGCCTCGTCTCTGCTGTCTTCATCTGCATTAGATTGGTCATGACCTTCCAGGTGTCTTTAAGGTTGAAGTGTTTGCTGGACCATTTCGAGCAGAGCCCGCTGGTCCACGTGGCCCTCCTGACATCAAGAGGCAGCTTTTAAAAGAACAGAGGCACCTTGTCGGGGCTCAGGGGTCACTAATAGCCTGCCTTGGGCCCTGCAATAGGTCATGTTCGGCTTCCTCGTCCAACACAAAGGGAAAGGCGAGGGAGGCTGGGGAGGGTAGGGGGATAATTATCATTCTGGTGTTTTTTTCCTCAGGCCTGGAGTTATGCTCCATGTCACTGTGTTAATGTGCCTGCAACCAGGGAGACACGTAATGCTCCTCTCAGCCCTGTTTATTAGCAAGATCCATTTGCAAAAGGCCCTTCTTTTGTGCCACAATATGAATGTGCTTTGATGGCAAATAATTACGGCAGTCCTTTTGACATGAAGATCCACGGGCTGCCCTAGTTAAGCCAGTAATTAGCCTGTCCTCCTTTTTTTTATTATTATTATTATTGAGAAACTACAAATTATCCTCATATGTGCACCGGCCATTGCTGTTTCTCCTTTCTTTTCTCCCACTCTCCCCTGCTCAGTCTCTCCTGCTCGCCCGCTTGCTCTTTTCTCTCTCCCTCTCCCTCCGCACTTTGGATAAGCGGAATGCAGCTGCACAAAAGCAAGATAAAGCTCGACCATCAAGATGATGAACAATCTGGATGAAGAGGCTTCAAGATGAACACAAAAGCTGGAGAAGTGCAGTTGATGTAGGCCTGGACAGCTGAAGAATGCTGCAGTCCAACGATGAATAGCCTCATTTGTGAATATACAGATTTTCCACCATGAATAAAAACCGGGTGGAGGTCACAATAAATAAACTTTTTCCCCCCTTCTTCTTAAATAAGAATTCAGGTTCCCAGTACCAAACAGCTGTAAATTGAAGGTTGTGCTTAGTTTTCTCAACTCTCAAAGGGGATAATTAAGCTAAGATCACATTGTTTGATATATTAGTGTAATGATGAGCTACTATATTCTGCTTATTTCGAGTTATTTTAGGTTTTCTTTCCCATTCTCTCTTTTTTCCTTAAATTACATTTCAAATACATTTTAAATGTAGGAACAGCAGTTTTGAAACAGTTTGCCCTGTGTTTGGATCTCTTTGAAATGTATTCATATAACATTTAATTAAAGCAGCAACGTCCCCCTTTAGAAAATGTGTGGAGGTAGAAATATCTATATTATTTGACTAGTTCTGACATAATCTTGCCAAAAGGCTGACTCTTTTTCCTTATTGGTGCAAGATAATTAGACCATCATTAACCTCCTGAAGCATCACTGTCAGTATTTCTTGGTGTTATAAAATCAGGATTTGGGAAGATTTTCATAATTTTGCTTAAGATCACTGAGGAGGCAAAGATCAGTTCTGAAACATGCTCAGCTTAGAAGATTTCTGAAAACCAGAATCTGCAAGGCTAACACTTTATAAAGCAACTCAGCCCAAGCGAAAATCTACAGAGTGTCTGTTTGCTCTTTATAACACCTGTTCTCATTTGGAAGTCTTGACAATAAAAAGACTCAAATACCGTTTTGTTTTTTATTAAGGCAGATTACATTGTCATCTTCTTCTGATAATTTTTGAGCTGAAAATGTACTGAAAATCTGAATATCTACATCAAATAAAAAAGAGAAACACTGTATTTCTAGATACCATTTTTCCCTGATTTTTTTGGTAACTATAAAATATTTTTCATTCCAAAAACAACCTTTTTTTCTTGAATAGTGGATTTTTTATTTGACTGGTTATCGGTTGGTTGTTATTTTGGTTGTTTTGCTCAGGAATTTTTCTATTCTCCCCAATTAGTCCCACTCTAGAGTGGGCTCTACCACATTCACATTCATATTCATGCTCTTGAATTAAAGGTCTCCAGATTTGAACCAGGTAAGGAAAACTAAAAGCAGAAATGCTGAAAAGTAGGGCCGAGCCCATGGCGCACTTGGTAGAGTGCTGCGCTGGGAGCGCGGCAACGCTCCCGCCGCGGGTTCGGATCCTATATAGGACTGACCAGTGTGCTCACTGGCTGAGTGCCGGTCACGAAAAAACGACAAAAAAAAAAAAAAAAGAAAAAAAGAAATGCTGAAAAGTATAAAAATGTATGAAAAACTCACTCTTGACTCCATTGTGATCTAGGCTCCGCTAAAGAAGAAGTAACTTCTTACAGATCTCGACCCTGGAGACCTTTAATTCAAGAACAGCCCACCCATCACATGATGGGGAACCACTCTTCCCCATGATTCCTCCAGTCTATTCAGAGGAACCCAACAGAAAAGCAAGCGATTAAACGTCCTGTCTGTGTGTGCAACATGAGAAAGCAAGGGCCACAGAAAAACAAGCCCGGAGAAGTCCAAGACAGAGGACAATGAAGTCCCAAGCAGAGTCAGCCCACTCTCAGATTGTACCCGAGAGAGACTCCCCAGACACATGAAGCTCATTTTTGCTTTGCTACATCAATAAACCAGCCAAAAACAGAGAGAAATCAGATGGTGGGCTGCCAACAAAGGTAATTATCACCACCTATGTCTCTTGCCATTTTGGGGCTGGTTTTTAAAGGACCACCCCATCTGTTTGGAAATGTTACACAGATTTAGACCAAGGAAGCTGGATTTAGGTCACGTGGATCAAATGTGAAATAGCTTAATAAAATTTAATAAAATCTAGGAGCAGGCCAGATCTAATATGAGGTGCAGGCCTGTTTAAAGACTCTGACAGCTACTTAGCATTTCTCTCACCTGCCTTCCTCCTTACAACTTACCAATTCCACTCACATTTTACTGAATGCCTGCTATATCCTCAGCACTTCTCCAGACTGTGGAATCTAGCAGAGAAGCAAAACAGGTCAAATTTGTGCTCTCATAGAACTTACATTTCAGTCGGGGGATGGGGGTTGGGGGGGAGATACACAGTAAACAAATAAATAAATAAAATATAGCATACCAGGTAGGAATGAATGCTACAAGGAAATATAAGAAGGGAGGATGTGGAGGAAGGAAGTAGATGTATTTTACATAGGCTGGTCAGAGAAGGCCACTGAGTAAGGTGACATTTGACCAAAAACCTGAACCAAGTGAAGGAAGAAGCCATGCAAAAGCTATGCAACTTTTTGGGAAAAGAATTTTCCAGATAAAAAGACCCCTAGTTCAATGGCCCAGAGGCAAGGTCATGTTTGGCACATGCCCCATCAGCAAGAAAGGGATTGAGGCGAAGGAGGAATGAGCAGGCAGTTGAGGGGAAGAGACAAGTGAGAGAACAGACAGAGACCTAGATGGTATAGGGAGTCTCACCACTGAGCTAAAAGATACCCTCCTTGGTAATTTGCATGCTATTGGACTATTAAGTAATTTGCCTTGTTTATCTTTCTTTCCTCTAGCAAAGTTTACACATACGAGGTACTGAAAGGAATATTTCAAGGCAGTGGGGCCTGACTGACTCACTCTAATTTCATGTTGTGCAAAGGTAGGAGTTGACTAGCAAAAATATGGTACAATTAAAAATGTCTATTGCAAAAATAAACAACACTCCTCTCCTCCCTACCAAATATGCAAAATATTTGAGTAGACACCCCCAAAGAAGATATGGATGGAAAAGAAACATGAAAAATTGTTCAACATGATTAGTCATTAGGAAAATGCAGATTTAAACATTGAGATACCACAACATACCTATCAGAGTTGCTCAAATTTAAAGAAAATTGACTATACAGAATGCTGACAAAGATACAGAGCAACTGGAACTCTCATACATTTCTGGTGGGAATGCAAATGGTAAATCACTTTGGAATATAATTTGACGGTGTCTTATAAAGTTAAAATACACTCACCATATGACCCAGCAATCCCACACCTAAGGAAGTCCCATACTCGTGTCTTCATACATGAACACACACAAACTTGTGCACAAATATTTAGAGCACTTTTATTGATGATCCCTAAAAGCCAGAAACCAGCCAAATGCCCATTAAGTGGTGAATAGATAAATGAATAACAATATATTCATATAATGCCATAATCCTCAGAAATAAAAAGGAATGACTATTGCTTTGCAAAGCAGTACAGATGAAACTCAAAAGCATTTTTGCTAGGTAAAAGAAGCCAGACTCAAAAGGACACATTCTATGTGTTTCCATTTTTACAATATTCTCAAAAAGGCAAAATTATAGCATCAGTAATCGGTGCAGTGGCTTCCAGGGGCTAGAGGTGAGGATAGAGAAACTGATTACAAAGGGGAATAAGAAAACTTTGGGGGATGATGGAAATATTCTCTATCTTAATTGTGGTGAAGAGTACACACTGCATAACTTTGTCAAAATTCATAAAACTGTGTATCTAAAAAGGGTGAATTTTACTGTATGTAAATTACATCTCAAAAAATGTCTGCTGCAATATTGACACATTCTCAGGTAAGAGAGGAGATCTAAAGATGATAGATTTTTAAAAATTAATATTAACACTCTCCCTCTTCCCTATGGAAGTAGACTATCTCCACCCTTAATCTACTCTCACTGTTGTATGGGAAAGTGTTTTCATGGGGCTGCAGACAGAGAAGAGGCCGGAGACTCAGGCCCTGTTGAGTAGAACCCTACATTTCACAACTATCTCTGCTCCACATACGTCTCCCATTTTGCAAATGTAGACACACGGGCAAAACAGAGTTCTCCACTCCCTCTGCAACAGCCTCTCATGATAAAGTTTTTAAGTTTGGGACAGTCTAGTGAGCCTCCAAAACATACACAGACTCTTTGTTCTGGTTTCCCTCTACAGTCACATCAAAGAGCCCAAATCGATCCGGATAGTTATTAGACACCTATTATTTGCAATGTACTTTAACAGTTAGACAAATACGGTGTCTACTCTTAAAAGCTCAGGAATCAATTAGGTAGGAAAATACATGAAAAGATAAACTAAAAATGTAGGACAGTATACAGAAAGCATCACTTAATTGGTACAAGCAATTGCTGTCATTCAAAACAGAAGTGTTCCAGCTAAGAAAATAATTCATCTTATCATTTATTGAAAACCTATTATCTGACAAGCCCTTTACATGCCTGATCCCATTTAATCTTTTAACAACTCTGAGATGTGAGTTTGTTACCCATTTGCAAATGAGGAAAGGAAACCTCAGGTGAGATGAGTAACTTGTTCACTCAGCTGCTGAGCCAAGATGTGAACTCAGATCTGTTTGATTGCAAAGCCTCTCGGTTTTTCACTATCTGGCTGAGTTGGTTGAGGAATAGTCATCAAGTGATAGAATTTCAGCTAGACTTTACAGGCACAGAAGTTCATCTAGACAACAGGGAGAACAGGTATGATGGAAAATCTAAGAATTGTTAAGGGGGGAACAAAAGCAATAGTATACAAGGTCTACTTTGCAAATATTGTTAAGTTGCATCCAGAATGTGTCAGCTCCCAAATACTTTATCATAAGTTTAGTGAGCAAACAGCTCTGTCCTTTTTATTTATATCTAGCCTCTAAATTAGGTCAAAACATTTCAAAAATAGACTCCTCTCCTGCTGAAATGAATTTTCCATGTTAGGAATTTTCTTCGTGGAGGTAGTGGTGGGGAATTCATTCAAGTTGGCTTAGGTGAGTTATTTCCTACTATGAACCTCTCAGCTAGCTCTAAGACAGAGAAACTTAATAAGACCCGCTACAAACCACAAACAAAAATACCTGCACTCTTTTATCCCTGAGTTATAACTTTTGGATTAGAAATTTAAAATCAGAATTATCTAATGCAACCTAAGGCCTTTTCTCAAAGGGTCACACTTCTTGCTTTGCACAAAGAGAAGGAATTCTTTTGCACACCCATATCCCACCCCTATCTCAATCTTCTGATGCTCAGATAGCATTGAGGTAGGCTGTGAAAAATTTTGAAGCAGACATATATTGTAGCCTAGTAAAAAATAATTGGAAAAATGTATACTTTTGAACAATCATAAAAAAATTTCAACTTATTTAGCCAATTACTTAATGTTTACTAAGACTCTAGAGCAGGGATCAACATTTATTTTTAATAAATGGCCAGACATTAAATACTTTCAACTTTTCAGACCATAGCTCTGAGTTGTAACACATAAGCAGCCATCGACAATACTTAAATAAATGGGTGTGGCTGCGTTCTATTAAAACTTTATTTACAAAAGCAGGTGTTCCACGCTTTAGAATGAGTAACTATTCTTGGGGCTGACTTTCTGCATAGGTTAACAAGCAGGGCCTCAGAAATTTTAAGAGTTGTAATCCATCAAACAAACTTGCCCACTGCTTTACCCACCATGTCCTCCATTCCCAGTTTGGTCTTTTTACTTGACCAGCACTTAAACTGCTCATGGATTTCTATTAGCGGTGTGGCAAAGGCAGTGGATTTATTAACTCTTTTTCTTCACTCCATATCCTCATTTATAACAAGGTGTGTGCTGGATAATACAGAGCAAGATCAATAACCAGAATGAAATGGGGAGATGCACAAGGTGAGTGTCTCGATTCTCTTTATTCCCCTCGCTTCATTTATGATTGTTTCTTTCCTCTCCCTTTCCCTCTCTCTTTTTTCTCTCTCCACTCCCTGATTTTCATTTGCTCTGATCCAAAACAACATATGGTTTGCTGGCATCATATTAAGTGCGTGGTTCAGTTGATTGTGGCCAGGTTAAGGCAGAATTACTTTCCAAGCATTTTAAACAGGCAGGAAAGCAAGACTTCAATCTTCAAAGAAGGCTCGCTGCTTCTCTGTTCAAACCCATGACTCACCAAAAGACACCGTCAATCAGCAACTGGTTTTAAAATTCTCTTTTAAATGTTTTACTAGTTCACTTTACTTGGCATTTTTATCACTATTTATATCTGTAAAGTAGTGATATAATTAGTAAAGCTATTAATGTTTCTTATGCTTAGTATTACAAATGCTACAAATCTCTATAAATCTAGCTTACAGCAAAATAAATAATGATAGTAACACTGTCAAGCACTGATACAATTGCTGGATGGCTTTGTGTAAACCAAACAATATTAGCCCTGTTAAACAGCTTAATCTGGGCCACTTAACCACCGTCCCTTTGAACTGCTCATGGGGCCTCAAAGGAACTACTGAGTAAGAACTCCATGTTTCCCCTTATTTTTCACAGCACAGGAAGCACAAAAGATCCAAGGCTCCTGACTGGTCCTCACAATATTGCTTCAATAGAAAGAGGTTCCTTTCATTAGAGCAGAATAAACATGATGAAATTCTACATCACTCTAGTGCTAAAACTAAGGTGGTTGAAGTCTCCGAACACTCAGTTATGTACATGTGAACCCTCACTGGGCTGTTGAAATTTTTCAGTCTACAAGAGGGAGGATTCGTCCTGACCAATATAGCACCCTACTTTTAAGCAGGGTTTTCCTAAACAAGAGCTCACAAATCTAAGGTCAGAACCTCTTTCTCAGGGTGATAAAAACTCTATCTCTTTCGCTATCTGGTTGATACCCCACTACCTACCTACACACACAAGCAGGGACCACAATCTTATCTATAAGCTCTTCCTAGCATTCCTGTTTTCAGTAACCAGAAAGGACTAAAATGAACAGCTCTGTGCACTCGTCCTGAGTAATGGGCTTTCAAAAACCAAAGTATTAGACAAATATATCAGCTATGAGATATAGTACCAAGGGCTAGTTCCACAGTATCAGCATTTTTAACTTTCATTCGAAAGTGACTGGATGATAAGAGGGTATAATTCATATTTTAAATTCAGGGTGAGAAGATCTTTTTAATAAAACTGTTTTACTGCATAGCTATACATCATTTCTTACCAAAATGCAAAACAAAGCCCAGACATTTTTTTCTCTCCAACACTTCCAAAATGATAGCTTTTCACTGTATTTTTTCATTCGTGGAATGAATTTTTCAAGCCAAACTTTTGTTGCTGCTGTTGTTGATGGCTCCAAAAGGTTTCAGGGAATCCTTCCTCATGCAGAAAGCAGCTTGCAGACCCAGACAGAGATGGAAAGGAAGTTGTTTGGTTGAATAATGAGCGCTGAGCCGGAGGCTCCCATGGTGGTTTGTGTGAGGCCAGATGAATAGGATAGCACTTCGTGTGTTCAAAAGGCAGTCTCTTTTTCTATTATCCTTGGCCTGTTGCGCCAGCCCGCTAATGAGTGGACACGCATTACCATTCATTAGCATTTTTATGGCACTTTATATTTGCAGTGCACATTACAAATTGTATTTGTTAACCTCACAACATTCCTTGTGAGATCATCACCATTGATTCACTCTTATAGAGCAGCCCATGTTCAATGGGCTACAAATACATGAGCAAAATTAAGAACAGGAAAATTGCACGGAGCTTTGGATACGATTCTAACAAGGACATCAAAGGATGTTTAGGTGGAGGATATGTCTGTGCTCCTTGATGGCAACTCCAACTCACCGTAGTTTCATTTATTTGTCTTTTATATCTACCACCTGTGAGTTAATTCAAATGCTCCTTGAACCTCGTCATTGTTGGACTTATTACTTGATAACAAGACTCATATGTGTTTTATTTACTTGAGAAATCATTTTTCTCATTTTCTTATAACTGGTCCTCTTACATTTCTACATGCAGTCAGTCTTTCTCTTGTGGATGGTGAAAAACATACGTTTACTTTCCATAATCATATGTATTTTATAGATCATATCCTCTCTGGTTTGGTCTTTCTGGAACCAAGTCTTTCTAAAACATGATATATGTCCTCGTATTATGCCTCCCAGATAGCTCTAGTCACCTTTCCTAAGTTTTCTTCTTTGTTCATACTGTATTGACAATGTGGATGTGAGATTTGGACACTTGCCATTCTCATTATTCTTCCCAGTTCCCAACGATCAGGAGGCAAGACACAGCAGGTAAAAAGAAAAAAAAAAAAAAATGGTGGTAGATTCTGGAGCAAAATAAACAGCAGAGCCACAGAGAGAGCAGAGAGCTCCGGGTAAATCTTCAGTTGGGCCATGTCACTGACAGAGCCCAAATTCTAAAAACTGTCAGAGGCTAACTTTGAGGCAAAAGTTTGCTTGTCTCTAATGTCTTTGTCAAAGAAGTTGCAGAGATGGGGAATACAGCATAGGGAGAGGGCCAGACAGAGACCAGCCTGGGTATGTCCTTGCAAATGTGTGACACCTTCACAAGAGTTAATGGGCCTTTCAGCAGAGGTACACACAGGCACAGCATTCGGAGCTGACAGTTTCATCTAAATGGCTTGCACAGATTCAGGAAGATTCCCTAAATCACAACATGGTTTGTCAAATGCCTACTAGATGCATGATTTTTCATTTTGAATTAATTTCAGACTTCAAAATGTTATAAAACTAGCACAAAGAATTCATATGTACCCTTCACCCAGATGCCTAAACTGTGAACATCTTACAGAACCATGATATAATTACCAAAATTAGAAAAAGTCACATTAAAGCAATATTGTAATTGAATCTAAAGGCCGTATTTAAGTTTTGCCGATTGTCCTATTAAATGCCCTTTTTTTCTGGTTCAGTTTCCAATCCTGGATCACACATTGCATTTAGACAGTTCCTCGGTATTTTTTTTTTTTTAATCTTTCATGACCTTGATGTTTCTGAAGAGTACAGGTCAAATTTACAAACCAAAATGTCTTCCAATTTGGGTTTGTCTGATGCTCCCTTATGATTACATTCAGATTGTGCATTTTTGGCAAGAATATCACAAATGTGTTGTGTTTTTCCCAGTGCATCATATCAGGACACACATAATTTAGATTTGCCCCATCAATAGTGATGTTAGCTTTGAAAACTTGATAAAGGTGGTATTTGTCAGGTTTCTCCACTGTAAAAATTACTATTTTTTATTTGTAATTTATATGTATCTTGGAGAGATATTTTGAGACTATGTAAATATCCTGTTTTTCATCATACTTTCACATCCTATGCAGATTTTTACATACCAGCACTTTGCTAAGCACTTTTCATGTATAATTTCATTTAATCCTCATATTCACACTATGAGGTAGATATTATTATTTTCCTCATTTTATTATTGGGGAATCTAGTGTTCAGAGTGATTAAGCAACTTGACCTGGACATACAGCTACTAAGTGATAGAACCAGAGTTTGAACCTAAGTCTGACTCTACTATTACAAATGAGAGGAGAGGTATACCAGTATCTAAAAACTCCATTACATGTAGTCCTTGGGCTACCTTATTCTACTACCATTAATGTATCACTACTGAGAAGTGTAGAAGTGCACATACCAGTGGCACAACTGTTGACATTTCAGGTCAAGACAGAAAGTGAGGAGGATATTGTAAAGTGTACACAGGGGATTATGCTTAATTGAGCTAAAATTGGCACAATATTATTTCTTTTTTCTTTATTTCTTCCTTTCTTTTCTCTATTTTTTCTTTTGTTTTCATTTGAGCATTACCCTTTAGTTGGCATAGTGCAAAGCAAGTTAATAGAAATGACCCCACCCTTAGAAGTTAACACTTAAATCAATCAAGGTCAATGGGCTATGACATAAAGCACAGCTAAACTAGGAGACAAATCCTAAGAAGGAGTTAGGGCTCTCTGGTCTAAAAGCCACAAGGTAGATATGTCCTGAGGCCCAGTGGATAAATGAAGTCTTAAGAGAGATCTTAATCATTTTGTGTTTAATCAATGTAAAGTCATGGAAGAACTCTCTTCTAATTAAATAATACCAGTTTACACTATTTTATTAAGTTCATAAGTTCTGTGAGAGCAGAGATCATGCCTATCTTGTCTATCGGTGTGTCTTCCAAACCTAGCACAGTGCCTGACTCACAGATCTAGATAAATATTTGTTGAATTGAATGTTCTAGTCAAATATTTTCAAGTCAAATATTTTTAAGCAGAATATATGGTGATAATGAGGGTTCTGGGGAAGCTGGGGAAGGTCTGAGCAGGAAGTCAATCAATTTGATACATATATTTCTAAAACATGGGTTCACAGGGCCCAGTACCCATAAACGTTTCATATTGCCTTGGTTCTGTACATTCCCATGCAGCTAGTCTTCAAGAAAAAAGAGCTGGCCAGGGTAACAAATTCTGATGTTACTATATTGTTTTGTTTTGGGTAAAGATACTGTTTATGAGCCACCAGCACTAGAATAGAAACTATACCCTACTTCCCTGAAACAATTTTATCACCCCCCTCAACCCCATCTTAGTCAGACTCTTCCAGTTACAAGTTATAGAACCTGACCCAAACCAACAGAAAAACACGGCAATGACTGCTAAAATTATGAACTAGAAACTTCTGCTATCATGTCAGCTCATTTCAGGCCTCCTTGCTGACTGTCTATCTGAACTTTAGTCTAGTTTGTTCTTCTTCAGCTAGTGGGGACCTGAACTCAAAGCAGCATGGCCGGCAAGAAGAGCTTATTTCCATCTGAGATCCCAGCCAAGAAGAGACTCATGCTGGTACCTCTGACCAAGATTACACATGGCCCCCAAAAGTCCTTCTTTCAAAAGTTAGCAAAAACTTTCTAAACGAGAAAGCCAGGAGAAATTTTAAATGAGATTTTAGTCCCTGCCACTGATAGAAGAGGAACAACCATGTGACGAGTGAAAAAAGAGACAAAAAACTCTCAGTCTTGTAATACCAGCCTCACTTCTACCTTTCGCTGCCGCATTTGGCTTCCACAGGCCCGTTGACCTTGTGCTAGGAAGCTGGTCCCGTGGAGCTCAAGTTATCAGACATCACCTGCCTGGGTGCATGCTTCTGACTTTTGTCTCTGTTTCTATTACACAAATGCCACCAATTCTGTCTTTGCAAGATTGAATTGAAGATTGAGCTGTCTGAGAATCCAAAGAGTGTACCCTTGCCTTCCCCTCTGCTCCAGCTGGAGACCCAGGGCTGGTCTCCAGCTCATCTCTAACTGCATATGGTTCCTACAAGCAGATCTGGAGGAGATTTATGTTGATCCACGTTCTCATGCCCGCTGGCCTTCTGAATCAAAGGTGGAGTTATAAACCAAAGAAATTTACTGCAAGACTCTACTATGCGCTTGTGAAGCTGAAGCATTTCGCTCCTTTTTAATAAGGTTAAAAATAGTTACAAGTGGAGCATTGGAATCAGGGCTTGAAAGAGCTCTGTGGTGCATCTGTGACTTGGGCCTGGCCGACATTTTACAGCCCTGCCTATTAAAAAACCCAGGCCATAGTTGCTCCGGCTCCTCATCCTCACCAGGCACAGTAACCACACCGCCTGAGCACTGCTTGACATTTTCAGCCCTGGCATCTGCATCCCAGAACAAGTGACGGGGGGGCAGCCAGTCTCTGCTTACAATTAGGAGAGGCCATTTGAACGACCTGTTGACTTGTTTCACATTAAGGACAGCCAGCTGATATAGAAAAGCTTTGGCAAAAAAATACAGCAAAAACTTACCTAGGGTCCAATTTTGGGACAGCGGAAAAGAAACCTACTAAAGAAGCAAGTCCATGTGGCTGCTACCATCCCCATTTTTGAGTGAGCGTAAGGAGGAGGAGAGGAAATTAAACCCATAAAGCCTAAGATGTTGAAGGAGAAACTGAGTTAGGGATCAGACCCCCTTCCTGCATCCCCTGCCCTGGTCAGAGTCTCCCTTGATCCACCTACTGAGCAACCCTGGGCACTTGTGAGTGGAAAGCAGCAGCGACAGCTCCAGGCCTCCTGCCGCAGCCTAAACGGTGATGTGATTATAAAACCCCAGATCAAAGGATGGAAAGCATCCTGGCCAAACGCCAGGGAGAGTCATGGCTCCTGATAGAACTAAATCAGGTCCAATCTGGATCTGAGAATAATAAAGCAATTAACCACAAAGTGACAGAAGCCGAATTTCACAGTAAAAGCAGTGCTAACCAGCCATTTAGCATCATGAGAACAAGACCCCTTTCTTCAGCCACCTGCGGTCACCACCCCACCCCCTACTCGATAACTCCCTCCCCCCTTGCAACTTGTTGAAAGGGAAAGATTAAGCCCAGGCCTGCACTAACAGGCAGACAGGGGTGCAGGCAGTGGACAGACCCCTCATTCAGAGGCCTCCGGAGGACACTTTGACTTGGCTCAGAAAAAAAAAGAGCTTACTAACTACTCAGAACTTTTCAAAACAAGGCTCCAACTACTTAGTTAATTGGCAGAGATGAAAGGCAAAAACACGAAGAGAAACGGTGGTGTTATCAAAAATGAAGGAGAAAAAAAATCTAAACAGCAATCTCAGCTTCCATCACTAAAGAGTCTCAGAAGACATTAAAAACTGAGTTTTTGAAAATTACATTTACGCTCACAGGTCTATGTTGATATAGCCTTAAAGGTCTGGCTATCCTAGGCTGCTTTATTACCAAATGCACACACACAGGCACACACACATAGACACACACACAGCATTGCAGAAATTCATATTGAAGGAGTGGGCTCTGGCTTTCCCACCCGCTGTGGCCAAGTAGAAGAACATATGGTCTGTCAGGCCACCCATTGATAAGAGACACCTCTTACCAGCCACAATGGGCAGATTGGAGATGAAATTTTAGGACTGTATAACTTGTTTTTGAGTCATTTGGTCAATTAGCTTACACGCAGAAGTTTATTTTTATCTTTCCTTCCCCAGGACAATACTAGAAGCACAAACAAGAAAACATAAAAGAAAGAAAAAAAACTATTTCTTGGAGATAGTTCTAGACAGATATGAGTATAACACCTTGCATATATATGTGTATATATAGTAATGGGATAATTTAATATTAAATAATGGGATGTTATAGTATTACTGATACCTTTAACACTCTGCCAAGTTTCTGTGAAGAAGAATTCACTGGTATCTGAAAGGGGAAAAAAAAAAGAAGAAAAAAAAAGGAATCCTTTCCACTGTCCTCTTTAGAGAGAAATGCCTATACAAATCTATTTGAAAAGGTTAGAGAAACAAGATAAATTGGGTAAGCCAAGTGCTAACTCTTGAGGATAAGAGCATACTGCAAAGGGAGGTGAGCTTTAACTCAGTCAGTTCCCTTTCTGAGGTTCAGTCCCAACACTGCCATCCAGTCTTTGGTCACCCCACCTGTAATCCAATTCCCTCAACAGGATGGATGAGCCAAATGTCTCCTTCAAATTGGGATGATAACTCTTTTGGGGGTAGATGTTTATTTTATCAAAGAAAATAATTTTTAAGGAGTATGGACAGGCTATTATCCAAAACAGGTCCATTGGTCAGGATAAATAAAAGAAAGCCCCAAATGAAGAAATTACCTTTCTTTCTAATGAATACAATTGGCCACGAATAGAGTCAGGTGCACTTCAAATTTTCCCTTTTGTGAAAATAAAAACAACATGTACATGCATGTATATGCATGGTTAACGTGTTATTCTTTTTTTTTTTTTTTTGTCTTTTTCATGACCGGCACTCAGCCAGTGAGTGCACCGGCCGTTCGTATATAGGATCCGAACCCGCGGCAGGAGCGTCGCTGTGCTCCCAGCACCACACTCTCCCAAGTGCGCCACAGGCTCGGCCCTAATGTGTTATTCTAATGGCTGTATTTTAGAGCACTGAGAGGGGTTTATAGTGGAAACTCTGACAGACCCATGGCTAGAGCAGACTTAGTGGGTGTCACCACAATAACCATGTAAGCTCTTTTTTCTTAGAAGTGATGGGCCCAACCAATGAGAATGGAGCATGCAGTAACACCTGCTGGCATCTTAATGACCTTTGAGCATCAGCAGACGGCCGTTTATGATCACAGATTAGCAGTACATGGTCGTTTGTTCATGAGTGATAACAGGGGCTCGTGGTCCCCTCCACTTCTTTTCATGATTGTTGCTTTACCTTCCCAGAGTAAAAAAGAGGGTTGGTCTCCTGGTGAACCTGCTGTCTCTGTGCCATCCTTCATTTCTCTCTTGGCTGCAACAAAGCACATTCCCCATAACCTAAAGAGGAGCAACCACTTCAATATCTCAGGGTCTCGGTGTCTCTCTGTCTATGTCTATCTATCTATCTCTCTTTTTCTTCTCTAATTCCCTCTCCCTCTCCCTTTGTCTTCTGAAAACACTCTCTCCTGGATCCGAGTTTCAAAGCCTTACAGTTTTTGAATAATATGAGCCCAGCAGCAAAAGAAAGACCATGGTAAACCAAGCTTATTTACAGGAGGATGCCTGATACAATCCATACAAATGACAAAAACACAGACATGGCTTCATCCAAAGTTAATTAAATGAATCAGCCTGAGCTGGTGCAGCCAGCTCAACCCTTCCTTTCTGCCATTCATGACATCCAATCCACTTGATCTGGAAGAACATGTTCCCTGCAAGCTCCTCACCTTTGGGACCATTCCCTCCTAAAACCCACCTCTCACCTTCTCGCTCTTCACCCCCAAGAAGAAAATCAGCTGTGTGGAGCTACTGCCCAGATTCTGTAAATGATTTTCCTACCCTTGTTTGGTTACATATCCCCTCAGCCTTGTTTATTCCATCACTGGAGCAATTCAGAAGGGCACCAGGATGAAGAGTAATTACCAAATTGGTTTCTCTGTGCTCATCTCTGTGGGTGGGAAAGAAAACTCCTCCAATTAACCTCAGATGCTGACTGCCTCCAGCTACCTGGCTCCAGTCTTCAATGAAGCCGCTGAAGGCCATCTTCAAGTTGGAGCAGAGGTGGAACTCATGGCCCTCGCACAACATGTGAACCACCAGGATGCTCCCTGATCCGGAGGCTGAAGCCCTCTTTTTCCAGATCCAGGCTTAAAGGGGGAAGAGAAATAGTGAAGGAGGGACAGTGGAGACCGAGCTTACACATGCTCCCTGAAATGCATGCATAGAGACAGCCCCTTTTTGAAAAAAAGATTGTTGCCTTTCAAAATATAAGTTGAATGTTCATCGCTGGAAAACAACTTGTTTTCCAAAGCAGACACATTTTTTGGTCTTTTCTAAAATATTGTAAGATATGTGTGTGCTACAATTGCCTTACAAAATATAGCCCAGGAAACTGCAGGCATCTTATTTTTTTTAAAAAATTAGAGATCCCCCCAAAAGAACAGATTTGTCACAGGAACAAACAGAAATATGGACAGTTTAAGAATTTTTTTTTTTTTTTTTTTTTTGATCGGTTGGGGGACTTTGTGTTTTGACAGGATTGATCTTTTTTTTTTTTTTAAATCATGTTTTCAGTTCTGAAAAGCTGTGTGTTTCTCAAGTGAAGATTACATCTGTGGGGATATTCATTGCTATTTGGGGCTGACCACTTAGAGTCGTGGAAGAGGGTTAAATGACTACAGAGAGATCAAATCACAAAGTCAAATTGAAAAGTAGTCACTTCTCATGTCTTATTCGAGAAAAGTATGAATCTAGCATAGTCCCCACAGCCTGTCGTTCATCCTCTGCCTTCTGATGTGAGCACCCTTGGACCGTCTTCCTGAGCTCCCTGAGGTAATGGCCCTCTCAGCACTTGGTCAAGTTTCAACCACTGGTTTTCACTCAAAGCTTTGTCTTGGCCTCAGCTCCTCATGCTGTGGCTCAGAGGTGTAAAACCAATTGAGAAAATGAATCCCAAGGTGTTGAATTTCAAGATCTGTTGGGCAGCCCCCACCCGCATTTCAAATGTGAGACAGCAAAAGAGGAGGAAGGGAGCTGACACTTAGCCCACAGGGAACGCCAGGACAAAGAACAAACATTAGTGGAGACGCGGAAACTGGGCTCCCTCTAAACCAAGGTGGTAGCTAAATATCAGTGGCTTTATTCTTTCTATTGACCACATCTAAAATAAGGAGGAAAATGATAATAGTTGAAGTGAGACTAGTAGAGTACCCTAATTCCTGGACATCTTATTGGGAGGAAAGATGGGGCTGTATCTCTCCCTGCCTATCAATTCTTTAGCAACCCATCAGTAACAGAGCACTTTTCACCTAGATTCTGCTGTCAGAAAGCCCTAATTTTAAACCACTAATACATAAATATCCCTTCCTGGCCTGAGTCAACTCCAGACCTCATTTTCATATCACTTATAGTTAAAAAGATAAAATGAAAAATCCATTACTAATTAGACTGTTAAATTAAACTGCCTTAACTTTATTTTATGGGAGGCATAAAGTACATAAAGAGAAGACACAGAGTGGTACCAATGACCTTTAGTGGCAACTTGTGGCCCACCCCGGTGCTTTTTAAACCACTTGCCTGAAAACTCCTGGATTTCTTAGCACCTTATATTCCCTCTCAACCACTTTTAAACCTGAAGGATTTATTTTTAACAGTCCCTCATCCACATAATGACTTTAAAATTCTTTAGGTTCATACCTTAAAATATAGCTGGGAATTAAGAAATAATGTCAATTAACAGCCGAAGCTCAGAGGCACTAATGGAGTTAGCTAACCACTTTCTTCTGGAAAGCTGTTATAGGTATACAGAAGAATCTAATGGGCTAAGATTTCTGTGTTTCAGTGGGAGGTCAGCAGACTATGCTGCCCACTGCCTATTTCTGTACAGCCATGAGCTAAGAATGGTTTTTATATTTTTAAATCGGTTTAAAAAATCAAAAAGGGAATTAAATTTATTAACACATGAAAATTATATTAAATGCAAATTTTAGTAGCCATAAATGAAATGTTATTGGAACACTGGCAATGCATTCATTATGTTTTGTCTATGGCTGCTTTCATACTCCAATGGCAGGACTGAGTAGCCACAACAGAGACTGGATGGCCTCCACGCCTAAAATATATACTATCTGGCCTTATACAAAACAAATTGCCAAGCATGGCTTCATAAGTGGCTTTTCTATGTGCACAGACAAAAGGAAATCTGGTGCAACTTGTTCCAGTGAGAAACTGAATGTAAAGGAAAAGTATAGAAAATTAAGTTCTGTTAAAAGTGAACAACTCTGTTAGTATAACAGGGTCGCAGAGATCTTAGCAGTCCCCTGAAGCCAGGACATGGGAGTAAATCAGTTTCCACATCTGACGTTATCTTATTTTGTATTATTACATAAGTTGTTAACTTTGATGCCTTTTACATTTGCACAGTAGAGCCAAGTGACTGTTCAGTTTCTCAGCTCATTTGCTATTATCAGATGTTGAGCTGTGTGCACTGCATCAGTGAAGCCTCACTCACAGCACCTCTGAGAAAGGTTGGCTACCCATTGGTTGCAATTTTATCTTCCATGATATTTCTCAAGATTTTCTTAAGGTCTGGGATATGCTCTAGAAGAAGCCACATCCTTGAGGAGCATTTCCCTGTCAAGTCAATGACAGACAATGTGTGCCTCTATGACCACCTTCAGTCCAAGTTTGCTGGACAGCCCTCTTGAGACCCATGTTCAGTCCTGACTTCTGCCTCCACAACTGACTACATGTATTACATGTTTATTTTAAAATTTTCCCTTGTTTTCTTGTCTACCTCTTTTTCTCCCTTTCTTTTTCTCTCCCTCTAAGTACAAATTTTGAAATCTGATAGAACCAGGTTTTGTTTGTCACCAGCAGCTTTAACTTCTCTGTGCCTATTTCCTCACCTCTAAATTGAAGCTAAGAGTAGCAGTCTTGGTTATATTTGAACTTCATGGCAGAATGTCAGGCATTCAATATGTTCCCAATAAGTAGTAACTGAATGAATGGATGATATAGAGACACAAGTAGATGTAGGTACAGATATAGTCACTTCTGCATAGAAAGTGCTCAATAAACACCTGAGCAAACTTTCAGATTACTCATCCATCCCTACAATGAGCACGTGTCAAGCATAACTCCATGATCAGCTCTGTGTTAATAATATGGAACCTTAAAAGGAGATGAAATGCATGAGGATTCTTATTTCATCAGGGACTACACACGTCTGCATGACCAAGATCTAGGTCACCCTGTGACAAATGAGGAAGTGCTTGTAGTGTCTGAAACACAGTTGGTATTTAATATATTCTGCCTGAATTGATCCAGAATCTAACCCAGAAAAAACAAATTGCAAACGATATTTTTAAAAACTGCTGGGGGAGATAAAAAATGGAGTATAGAGTGAGTCAGGGAGAATGTCTTTGAGGGGGAGATGTGGCCTTCTGAAGGAGTCTGTAGGTGAATTGGTAAAAATAAAGTAGAGGAGCATTACAGTGAGGAGGGCAGGTATGAGGGGTCTGAGCCTCCCCGGGGAGTGTCAGACTAAGGTAGTGGTGCAGTTGAAGAAGACAGACCTGTGTCAGATTTTGATTCCTCCACTTACTAGCTGCACGAACTTGAGAAAATTACTTAGCCTCTCTAATCATCATTAATAAGAGACAAATAAAACCTACCTTACAACATGATTGGCACTTACAAATGTCAAGAATTCATAGCAAATGTTAGAGCATCATTTAATGTTAGAGAGCTGCGGGTGTATGTTGGAGAGTTGTAAGCTCTCTCCACCAGGAGAGCCTTAGAGACAGAAGCTCTTAGTTTTAAGCTTGAAAATGCAGTGCCCTTCGTGAGGAAGGCCTGCCATGTAAATGTCAGTGATCCTCAGGTTATGTCCTTGACCTTCCTCTCCTCCCATGATTGACCACCTCTCTTTGGGTGACATCAGCTGGTCCAATCTATACGATGCTGCATGAAAGTTTAGCTATCCAGACAAACACCTGGAATCATTAATGCCTCTTATTCATCGCTCACCAACCTCTTGTCTTCCCCGATAGTCAATCAACTCTTCTGCCAATTCTTCCTCCTTGGTGGCTTTTGTATTCCTCACTTTTCTGTATCTGCACTCTCACTAATTTAGCTCAGGTCCTGATCACCACTTCCATCACATACATAAAGCCCACCCCCACCCCCCATCCCCCGTCCTACTGCAGTTCATTTTCCATGCGGTGGGAAGAGCTGTCTTCTTCAAGAACGTGCCTGGCCATGCCCCTCTCCTGCTTGGAATCCTTCAGTGGTGTTACACCACCTGCAGGAGGAAGTTCAGACTTTAGTGGGGTGAACAAGAAACTCATGGTCTTGTCCCTTTCCAGATTAAAAAGGCTTTCCACACCGTGTATGTATATGCACAGCACGTGTGCACACGCACACACACTCCAGCTCACTGACCTCTTTGCAATTCCCCAAATATGCTTATGCCTTCTTCCTTCCTTTCCTTCCCTCTTGCTATTTCTCTGAATAAAACACTCTTCATTATCCTTCTTAAGTTGGCTAACATGTTCACATCCTTCAGAACTCAGCACAGATGTCACCTGCTCTGGGGCGGACTGTCCCCAACACTCCAACTTTCCACACTGAAATGGGTGCCCCACCAGGAATTCCCATCCACTTAATACCCATTGTACTCAGTCAGGTGTATGTTTGTCCAGCTTCTCCCTCATCTCCACTCTCTATTTATGCTCTAAGGGTAGAGGCCATGTCTCCATCTTTGTTTCTCTGGAAAAAGCGTATGAAGGGAGTATGGAGAGAGCTCCAGACCTGATGGGTGCATAGATGGATGGGTAGTTGGTTGTATGGCCAAATGGTGACAATCCAGAAACAGGTGTATTCATGCAAAAGCCCTCAGCTGAGGTGTTGTCTGATACCCTGAGGGTCCATATTTGAGGAGGATTACAGTAAAAATGAAAGAAGACTGAGGGTAGAGCTTTGAGGGATGACATGGAGCAGTGTGAGAAAGAGCCATTAACAAATGGTTTGAAAAGAAGTTAGGGAGGATCTGAAATGGTTCTAACCTGTGACTGGCCACAGTGTAAGCTGGTACAGACCTCTGCAACACAGAGGGCATTTTAAGAAAGGTGCAGGCTCGTTGACCTGCTCAGCTATTGAAGGAATCATGCAACAGTGAAAATCGAATCAATCTAAATATCTACCCACAGGAATGGTTAAGCAAATTAGGATGTATCCACATCATAGAGTATTATTCAGCTCATTTGAATATCATAATTACAAAGAATGTGGCAACGTGTTAAAAAATTGCTTATAATCCTATGTTCACAGGAGAGCTAGGGAAATCGAGGCAATGGCGTGTTATGAAAATCGAGGGCAGAGAGATTGCCAAGAAGAAAAAGGCATCAGCCCTATAATAAGACGGGGAGGTGGGGAAGGGTGGAGGCAGGAGATCAGGCTGCTGAGGACTTTGAGTGTCCCCTACTGTACATGGACTCCACTGTGCTTCACAAGAGGTACTTGAGTGTCCACATCTGCCCTGCTTTCTGGAGCATAAACCTCCTGTAGGAAGTCACCTGTCATATTTGTGCCCAGTGCAGTGCCTGGTACGAATGACCGGTCCTCTTTTCTCTGTGTCATAACGTCTTTCATAATGTCAAGTAGGTCACTGATGTCTATGCTAGTTCTCTCCCACTCCCTATCACTGAGGCAGGGTTATCATTACCCTTATTTCACAAAATCACAGAAGAGGTAAGTGCTTTATTCCCTTAGTCACAGAGCAGAGCACTGTCCCTGCCAGAGTGAGCACCCCCAGCCCCCACCCTGGGCTCTGCCTCACCCCTGATCCACAGTCTTGGCCTGTGTCTGTCAACTGAACTACTCTTTTTATCTACTTAGTAAGGGTGGTTAATTGATGTTTATACAATTACTGCTGTCTCTGTATTTTCCCTGTATGTGTTAAGTATGCTATTACCAGTCCTCTGTGCCCCTAGAGGGCAGAAGCTGTGGCTTTTTAAAAACTTTTTCAGTAGTGCCAAGCTGAGTGTCACACCCTTAATCGATTGTTTGAGGATGATGATGCGTCTGGTAATGACAGTGGAGATGGCTCCAGTTAGTTGTTGCTCTTTTCCACATTTGCTGCTGGATGTACTAGCCCTCTGAAAGCCAGTTCTAAGAGATATTGGGAAGGCTGGTGGCTGTAAATCATGGAATGGAGAAGGTACCCCACTGTCCCCCCCCACCCCCCACCCCCACTAGACAAAGGGGACAGGAGGCACACACTGCTGGCTCACAGGATGCTCAGTAAGAGAAACCAGATGTTTAGCTGAATTAAAGGGTGCTCAAAAAATATAGGGCATGGAATAAAGGGTGAAAAATCAGGACTCCAGGAGGGAAATTTCTTTAATGGATAGTATGGGAAGACAGAGCAGTAGAGCACCAGGATCTCAGAGAGCCAGCAGCTGCTGCCTTCCCATTGTGCTGACAGAGAAGCCGAGGCACAGGTAGATAAGTGAGCACCTCACAGGCCACCATGGCAGAGCCTGACTGGCATGTAACCACCACTGCTTCTCATGTGCAACTCTTGCCCCCATCCTGAGCTGCAGAGCACGCGGAGAGCACAGGGACACTTGCCCCGTGCCCCAGGGAGCAAGTAGACTGTCCTTTTCCAGGGATCAAGGAAGAAGATCCAGTCTCCCTGCTGAGGCCACTCGGGGAGGTTTCCATGGTACTTACAAAGTCACTTTAATCCCAGGCACTCCTCTCAGCCAAACATCATCATCCAACATCATAGCCAAGTTCTTAGTCTGAGGAATGAATCAAAACCTTCTGAGACTGAAAACGACTTTAAAATGTAGAAGTTGCCAGGGAGGAAGAATAGTGTTTCTAAAGAGTTTGAAGGATAAAATGGGTTCTCCCATGAAATTTGCCACAGGGCACAGCCACCTCTACATTTGCGCTAAGTTTCAGATTTGTTTCTCCAGGATTGTATTCAGATTCACTTTCTCTCTTGCCGTTGGGTCACCGGTGACTCTTCCCATGGTTTCTCAGTGTGGATCTCTCATAAACCACCCGTTGTAATGTGGTGGACTTCATTCTTTTCAAGCAGTCCTGAAACCCAACATGCAGATGCTGATTGGCATTTGAAGCCGTGCTATTTCAAACAAGGTAATACTTTGCTACTTCCAAGGCATTGTAAATTTCCCTTTCGGACAAAATGTAAACTTCTCAAATTCACCAGGGTAAAGAGGTGCCAAAGGACTGTTATACCTCTGCATGTTACCAACATAAGGCCCGCATACTAAACCCAGTCTTCAGATAAATGTAAGGGCCACTCTGGGTCTGACTTTTGTGGGTTTTAATGCTCCTCATTGGTAGTTTGTGACTATTTGAAAATCCAATCAAACTTATGTAGTTTTTTCCAGTCACAGTGTACAAAATCTAAAAACATCAAACCATACAGATGCTTAGCACCAGATAGATGCAACTTGTTTTTCTATATTGTGTGTTTTTCTACTCATACATTAAGTAGATGAGAGAGAGAGAAAGAGGGAGAAAGAGAAGATTACTGGAGTGTATGGACCATCTATTATTTTCTCTCCTGGAATCCAAGAGTTTCCCCTGGCTCTTTGACTTCCCATTCTCTTGCTGGTGTGGCAGGTTCTTAGGTCTCCAAATGATGCCTTTTTGGTATGGATGGCAGATGTCAACTGCTTCGTGTGAAGTAATGACAGCCCTGGGCCTGCCTGTACCACATCGCTGAGCAACACTTGGCAACCTCTTGCCCATGGTGCTACTTCCTTTTGAAGCTTTGCAGCAGCATGGTCGTGTCTCTTTCTCCCAGGTCTTGTGGCTTTGTTTGCTGTGTCTGGGTCGTTGGCATGGCTGAAAGCCATCCCAGAGAGGATGTTCATTGAACTGTCAGAGGGTGAATGATTGACACTGGGCACAAGTGCTTTTGTGTAAAGGCTTTGGCAGGTCATTGTTGGCTTATTTCTCAGTAAATGCCATCCAGTTCTACCCGATGCACTGCTGAAAAATGTGCCAACCTGTTCTGGAGCCCTAGTAGCTGCTCAGTGCCTCTCATGGGAGGCTGCTGGCTTGTCCAGTCTGTCCCTTTGTCAGGATCCAGAGCACTGACTAAAAGCAGTGACTTTTGTACTTAAAATAAGGAAAGCATGGCATTTATTTCTGTACAAAAAGATCTCACTGTAGGTTGTTCGTTCTTCATCATCTCACATATTGATATGGATTTTACTCACACAGTCTGTGTCCTTTTGGAACCAGGAAGGCACCCCAGCAAGCATCAAATAACCCCCAAAAGTATTTTAATGGATATGGTATGTTAATACAAACACATGAAATTAAAGTATTATAAGCCAGGCCTGTAGCTCTTGGCAGAAGAACTCAGTGATGGGTTGAGCTGTATGATGTGATTTTTGATACATTTAAATGACAGCATGGAAAGGAGTGTTCTTCCCCTTTGGTTGAAGGCCTGAGTGGTGTGCACCTACACACGCCTTCCAGCTGACCTCAGCTAGATTGCTGGGCTTCTCTGAGCCTCAGCTGCCTTTCTCATATACTAATGCCCGCATGTCATAGGATTCCTATGGGAATCAAATGAGATAACACTGGAGATAACATTTTATAAAACACTTGAAATTTAATGGATGTTTATCATCATCTTATTTCCAAGCAGGTATGCCTGATTCTAATATAAAAAATATTTTTTCTTAGGTATCACTGTTGTAATATAACCTGATATTCCTCTGAGGCCTAAAAATAAAAGTTGATAGGTGATTCAAAAGTTTAAAAACTGAAGTTTTGTTCTTCAAAGTGTGTGTTGACCTTGTGTTTATTTTGAACAGAGCAATGTAAAAACAATTAAATGACATCACATCACCATTTCCTGTTACATATTATGTTATTATAATAGAATATATGTTATTATAATAGAATATGTTATTATAATAGAATATATGTTAATATAATATTATATTATATTATGTTATTTTATTTTTCACAGCTTTATTACAGTATAATTGACAAAGAAAATAGAATTGTATCTATTTATGGTGTTCAATGTGATGCTTTGATTTACATATGTATTGTGAATGTTACCTCTTATTTTAAGTAGCACTAATTTCCCAAGGTCTATATTTTTCTCCCTTCCCTGTTAACTTAAGGCAGTGGAGGTCCACAGTAGGGCTTTCTAGTCAGTGAACTGTCAGAACATTTCTTGCTAATATAAATGCCACTGGATTATCTCCTCATACACATAAGCCAGTTAGTGAATTCAAGGAAGGGAAGGTGGTGAAGTCAGAGATTTTCTTCTTTTCTCTTTTCTTTTTTCCCTTTACTTTCTGTCCTTTCATTTTCTTTTCTTTATTTTTCTCTTCTATTTCCTTTTTATGTTCATAGTACCAAATATTTCTTTTTAATAAATCATATGATTTTTTAAACCGTTATTTACCATCACTTAGAAATAAGCTTTAGATCACGGAAGTTCTACCAGTCGAGTCTTGGAAGTGGCAAATGCTTAGCACTTTTGGAAATATACCTTACCACTAAGTCTAGGTGTTCCCTTTTCCTATGTAATTAAATGAACCTAATTTTTGATAGTCACTATATGGTGATAATTGTCTACCTTCAAAAACGTTAACAGCAAGGAAACAATTTTATTAAGAAAACTACTCCAACAGTAGAAAACATGCTCTACATTTTACTTATGAAATAGGACAATTGCCAAGTGTGTATTGAGCTCTTGTTACGTGTCAGACACTGTGCTAGCACCAAGGCCAAGAGTGAGGGGAGGCAACTAGGCACCTGGGGTGCATGAGTAAAGAGGCACCTCTCGCACCACCCTGGGAAAGAGGTCTCCTTCAGTTCTGCCCCCTGTGCATCTTGTTCACCTCACTTCAGTCCTAGCCTCATTGGCACTAAGATATAAAGATGAAAAGACATGGTGTGACTCTCGGGGACTCAGGCAGAAGGGAGGACAGGCATTAAATGAATATAATTTATGCAAAGTACAAGAGAAGAAATAGGCATAGGCACAAAGCACTCTGCGTGGTGAGATGATAGTATGGACCAATTTCAATGTGCAGGAGGAAGAGTGTCATGAAAACCAATGATGAGATGTTGTGATATTTTTTTAAGGAGCTGAAGGAAAACGGAGAGAGTTAGGAGAATGAAGGCAGCATCATGCTGCCAATAATCCAGAGCTGAGTGGATGAGGCAGGGCGTGAGTTGGGGAGGAGAGGTGGCGTTTAAGACTAGACCTTGGTTCTGGCACCAAGAGGAAGATGGTAACTCTTCCAATCAGTCCTCACCACATTGGCAGAGACCTGCCGCCCAGTTGTGGCTGCTGATTCTGGCTGCTGCTGCTGATGGGGCAATTTTCAATAAAGGTAAAGTCTGTGCCACGGTATCTTCCATTCTCAGGAACTGTATCCCACACCTCTGAAAACTATCCCTCTGCTTTTTGTAATGAGAAACTACAGACACAAAAGAACAATGCTAGATTTTCTTTATTAAAAATATGAGAGGCAAAAAAGGAACATTGTGTTTATCACTGTGGATATTTCCAAAGAGGTAACTAAAATTTTATGGTGGCCTTGTTAGTATCTCTATAAATCACTTGACAGCATCTCTGTTTTAAAATCTCTTCTGCATATAAGCAGTAAAATGAAGCACACATTGGAAATTCTGATGATTTCAAACTTCAGACTTTCTTTAAAAGTAATAACTTTAATTCAGTTCTTTCTGGCATAAACTTTTTCATCCCATTATGTCAAAAATTGTCTTATCCATCCATTTGTCTGTCAGAACGTCTCCCTGTGGGGCGATATACTCCTGGCTTCTCTACTCTAAACCTCCCCATTACATCCTGCTATCAAGAGTCACAATTTTCCACGAAAGTCTCTGGTGACTTTTGACAATGTTTTACAGAGAACTAGACCAGGAATCGCAGAGTTAAAGGAAATCTTCCATTCTGGCAATGAATATGTAATAGGCATTACACTGTGCAGTATTCCAAAAAATGTAAGGTTCATTAAGTCTTTCTAAAGCAGGGACTTCCGTGTAGCTTTGAAGGAACCTGTCTTCACAATGGCATTAGCAAATGGCACTTTGGGGTAGAGAATATTAATATTGTACATTAAGGAACAAATTTGTTTAAATGCTGTATAGCTATATGTATGTAGATACTGATGATGCAGAAATAAATAAAAAGTGAATAGTTGTCCAACTTTGTATGTAAATTGCCTCTTGCTTATATACATAAGAATGCTTTTTGCTCCTAAATTCCTTCAAATTAACAAGCAGGACTGTAACTAATATATAAACTAAAGTCATTCTCTTTAATGAGAATGCTAAATATTTTAAAGAAATGCATGGCTGTGAAATATTGTCAAGGGCATTTTTATACTTAAGTTTAAGAACGCTTATGACTTAACTGTTGAATTATTTAACATATTCAGCCTGGAAGCACTATTTATGTATGTTTTTTAATGTTCTTACTTATGTTGGCTTTTCTTTGCTAGGATTTAAGACCTTTGATTTCTGTTTATAAAATTTACATTTTTAATCTCCTATTTCTATGTATTTCCCATTCAACAATGGCAACAATATCCAGAAGGAAGGAGAAAAAAAGGAAAACCCACATGGAGACTGAAATAAGGACTGTACACAAGAGAAACTGAAGTCATACTGCTAAGGGAATGAAGTCAACTTTGGAAGCCAAAAATAAAAGTTAGGTTCAATGAACCACATGTATAACTAAAATAATAGATATAGAAATATGCACCTGGTTTCCAAGCTTTTCCCAAGGAAGCGTGCAGTAGAAAGGGAGCTGAGTTGGCCTGTGCAATAATGTAATCCCACACAATCAGCATTTGCTACTTTGAGTTGTCAACTTCTATTTTTCACCAATGTATTGTTTTGCAATTATTGCCTAGCAGCAGATTTATCAGAGCAACATAAAAACACATTTTCTCTCATTTATCTTCAATTAACCTTGATTTATATTTCTTAAATATAGAGGGATCTCTCAAAGATTCAGGAAGGGTTCTGAGCGGAACCACCATCAACGCTGTTCAGGAAATGGAAACTGACAATCAAAGGTGGTATAAGGGCAAGTTTTATTTGAGCTACTCCCATTACATTGTACTCATGTGGTTAATAATATAAAAATTGTCCGAGTGACTTGGGATGAAAAGGCACCTAGAATCTGCTTGAAGCATTTGTGATTCCACAAGAACTACATTCAGGGGAAGGAATAGGCAATTTTTAAGACTGATATGTTTTTGTCTACTGGTATTTCAGTTTATAAACTATATATATGTATGTGTATTGTGTGTGTGTATATATACATGTATACACACACACACACACACATGCCAATATACTAATGTTACTGAGCCAAAACTTTTGTTCTGCACTAAGACTAAAAGGCACGATAATGAGGTCTCTGAGGAATGGGGCCTCAGTCATGCAGCCAAGGGACGGACCGAAGGTTTCCATGGCTTGTTTAAACCATTAGAGGTCTTCTGGACATTGATTTTCACTTTCATGTAGTACAGTGTTCCTTAACACGTGCTCCATGGGGGTTATTAAGTTTACTTTTTAAAAAAAGTACCCTGTTAAATGAGCTTTGGAAATGCTGATTTAAACAAAATTCAGTGAGATTTTGCAGAGCCTTAAATATATGACTGTGCTTTGCAAATACTCAAGAAAGAAAGGTAATAGCTACCATTTTCCAAACATTTTCACCAGGAATCTCTTTTTTATTTTTATTTTTTTTTCCAGAGCACCGCCAGGCTGGTGTTCCACAGAGCACACTTTGGGAAACAGTGATTTTGTCAATAAACAATTACTGGACCCAACCTATGGGACAGGTTCTGTGCTGGGAGTTCTTTATCTCAGATAAATAAGGTTCATTATTGACCACATTGTGAGAAGAGACCTTGCCACATTTATGTTTACGTTCCTAATTGTTACAGCGTCTAGTACACATATGTGTTCAACAAACAGGTAATGAATGAATAACAAATAAATAAAATAATCTGATTTATACATAAGTGCATTTGTGCAGATGATTATATCATTTTAATTTCATATTCTAAGGAGATATTAATATACTGTTCCCCTAAATATCATTGTCACCCAATCTCTCTAAAATCCTGTTCAAGGGGAGACCAAAAGGAAGAGAAGTAATGGAATTGCAAGAAAGATTAAAGAGATCAAAATTCATTTGCTTGTGTAAAATGACTATGCCACTGACTTACCATTATTAGCTGTGGGGAGAATTTGTACTATTAATCACTTTTTTTCTTTTGTATTCTCCACTTATCTTTCCCCAAAAAACATGCACATAAAATACACACACACATAAAACATCAACTCCATCACAGAAAGGCATAAAAGGGATCTGGCTTAAGGTAGGAGTTTTATAATTTCCTGAATTCCAGAAATTTAGTCTGTGCAAAACTAACTGTTCTTATATGGATGGCACATATTGAATGCTTCATGTATATATGTATCAGATATTGTCACCGTACTCTAAAATAGACAACATTCTCAATCATTTTTGAAGTCTCAAGACGTACTTTTTTCTTACATAGCTACATGGCATGTGCTTATGGAACATATCAATTTAAATTAATTTTTCGGGGGAATACACTAAGAATTCCGAGACAGTTCAAGGTATCTGGGCGTGGCATTGGCCAAAATTATAAATGAGTGTACTAGTAAATAAATGAGTGACTAAGGTCACTAACTAACTTACATGAGCATAAGGATAGTTAAGTCCATAGGAACATTTCCTTGTTTATATTGCCTTTTTCCCACAAAGGTAGCAGGAGACCCTCAAGGTAGAGATGCTTGACTTGCCCTATTGGTTTGACCTTGCCCGCAAAATTTCATTACTTAAAAATAATAGTAATAATAATCAAGGACTATTGACTCTTCCAGAAGGTATGCAGGAAGAAAACAGCACTCTGACTTTCTGAGAGTAAAAGGGCAATTTGGACATGGAAATACAGTGGGTGACACAGGCAGATGGGCCACAGCTACTTCCACTTCTCTACAGCAGAGCATTTCCCACCATCATCCCAGAATGTAATGAGCTGACTAAATAGTTTACCTAGAACAGGCTTGCAGTCAACAGTAAGTCAAGAATCAAAGTTCCAGAGCTGTTGCCAGGGCTAGAATGATCACACAGACATTTTTCTCAAGTCAGGCCTAAGGTCGAGTCCGGGAGGTTAGCTAAGACATGAAAAGCCCCCTAAGCCTATGGGGTCCGGAGTCTGGGCCCTCAAAAGAAGCACAACTGTTCTTAAAAGGAAGAACTGCCAGAGCAAGTTCTGATATTACAACAGGAGCATTTCCTTCCCATCCGCTGAGCTGTAAGCAACTTGAAAGCAGAGATGGCCTCAGTCTGTTCAGTCTCACCACCAAGTGACTCAGTGTCTGGCCATGGTGTTAACTCAATAAATGTTAGACAGCAGAATTAAATTTCTTTTTGTTTAATTTCTCAGCCTGATGCTGGTTAAGGCAGAGATGGAGAAGCTGTAATTACCTTGTGCCCTTTGGGCTTCTCCAGCTAAAGAAAAATCTCAGTATTCAAAAACTAAATCGAGAGAAAGCCACGGTGAGACTCCTGAAAACAGGCCCGCAGCTCCTGCAATAACCTTCCTCCCTTGACTCCTCCCATCACCAGGGATCTGTCACTATCACAATTTATTCTTTTTTCTATAACCCAGAATTCCCCATTAAACAGTAAGTTAATTCAACCTACCTACAGGCCAATGGCATTCATAATGGTGCCACTGAGATACCCTCTGATTTTTAAGGAGCTTTTGGAATTCAGAAATAATCAAAATAACCTTGGTTTATTTTTATTGTTAACTGCTTTCTTGGCAATACTGGAGTCAACTGGTAATGGGATGGATTAGTTCCAGGATGACCAACAGTAGGAACTGGATAAGCCAGTGGCTGTGAGCAACTATTCAAGGACATTTCCAGAAACAGGAAAGGAGGAAAATGGAGCCAGGTAGACACCAGACATGATTGAGTACCTGTAAAAGAGCAGCACCAGTACAAAGTTACTTGCTGTTGCAGAGCCTGGCAGCCACCAAAAGGCATAAACTAGCCAGTGGGGGGTTGGTGTCAGGGGTGCAGCAGGGCACACAGGTGGACAGCCCAGCCAGTACATGAAATACAATGATTCTAGCAGCAAACTATAGAGCACAATCAGATGAGGAGGTCATTATTAACAGGTAACTTTTGCAGCAAGAAGTGAAATGCAGACACCAGTCTCCAGTAGAGCTAGAAAAGTCAATTTAGGTAACTGGATTGGGGAGGTTAAAGGAGGTAAAAAATGGTACTTAATTACTAGTGCAAAAACATAAGACAAGAGCTTGGTTTAAAACACGAGGCTAGGGACAAAAAGCCAATGAGCAATGACCCAGGAGCTGGGTAGGTAGGAATTACAAAGGGACATAAGAAAACTTTAGAGGTAATTGATATGTTTATTATCTTGATTATGGTGATGGTTTAATGGATATACAAATATATCAAACTTATCAAATTACATGCTTTAAACATGTGCTGTTATTGTATGCCAATTAAACCTCAATAAAATTCTTAAAGAAATGGAGAAAACAAAAAGTAAGGCTAAACTCAAGCCTAGGCCCCATGTTCACAGTCTAAGCATGACAGATAACAAAGCTGAAGATACTAAACTGTTGACTGGAGGACTTGGCAGTTCTTTTTCCCTCTGTGGTGACATGGAAAGGAGAGACACAGAGATCTGACTTACCTTTTCGAATGTGCATTCCCTTTGCCTATCAGAGTGGAGGAGATTTGATTAGAAGAAATGGCACCAGAGTCTAAGGCCCAGAGGGAAGTGCACACAGCCCAGCAGCCTCCAAGGTGAGCTAAGACCAGACCCTTGTGGCACCAGGGCCCAGTGTAAGGCCCAGAGGGAAGTGCTCATACCCCAGTAGCTGTCAAGGTGAGCCAAGACCTCTGTGGCACCGGTGCTCAGTCTAAGGCCCTTGGAGGGGGAAGGGAAGTGCATACAGCCCAGTAGGCACTGAGGTGAGCTGAGACCTGCACAGCACCAGGGGCTCAATCTACAGCCATGGAAAGCTAGAACTGTAGCCAAGGGTGGTATAATATAGATACTGCCACACCTTGTGTCACCACAAGGACAGTTCACCACCACAGTACCAGCTAGGGCCATTCTACAGGCAACCTGCCACTCACTCGACTACATTGATATAAGAAGCGTCACAAGCAGAGCCTGTAAATTGAGGAGGAAATCTTGATCCTCATAGCCAACCCCAAAGTGACAGAAGAAGCAAGTACTCTACCAGATGACCAAACATCAATGAAAAAATACTAGAACTACAAACAAACAAGAAGATATGACACCACCAAAGGAATACAGTAATGCTCACATTCCAGACTCCATAGAACAGGGAATACTTGAAATATCTGAAGAAGAATTCTGAGCAATGATCTTAAGAAAGCTTGAAGGAATAAAAGAAGACTCAATTAGAGAACACAAAGAAACAAGAAAAAGTGTCCAGAATATGAAGGAGGAAATTTACAAAGAGAATAATACCTTAAAAAAGAATGTAGTAGAACTGCTAGAAATGAAAGATTCATTCATTGAAATAAAAAACACAACAGAGAGCTTAAGCAGCAGGCTAGAGCAAGCAGAGGAAAGAATTTCAGATCTCGAAGATGGTCTTTTCAAAACAACCCAGGCAGACCAAAAAAAAAAGGAAAAAAGAATTTAAAATACTGAGGAAAATCTAAGAGAGACAGCAAACAACCTCAAGCATTCTAACATCCGAATTGTGGGTATTCCTGAAGGGGAGGAGAAAGGAAAAGGTATTGAAAACCTATTCAAGGAAATCATAACAGAAAACTTCCCAGGGGTAGGGAAAGATGCAGACCTTCAGATCCAGGAAGCTCAAAGGTCTCCAGACAGATTTGATCCAAAAATATCCCCTCCAAGACACATTATAGTCAAATCTGCAAAGCTCGAAGACAGAGAGAATTCTAAAAGCAGCAAGAGAAAAGCATCAAGTCACTTATAAGGGAACCCCCATCAGACTAACAGCAGACTTCTCAACTGAAACCCTACCCGCCAGATGAAAGTGGAATAATGTATTCAAAACACTAAAAGAAAAAACTTGCCAGCCAAGAATTCTTTACCCAGCAAGGCTCTCCTTCAGAAATGAGGGAGAAATAGTGTACTTCCCAGACAAACAAAAATTGTGGAACTTCACCACCACACAACCAGCCCTGCAAGAAATTCTCAAGGGAGCCCTACATCTGGAATCTGAATAATGAATGTCACTAACATGGAAACACAAGAAAGAGCAAAATCTGCTGTTAAAATAAAAATGCCAGTGAAAAAGACCAAGAAGCTAAGTCATACCACCTCAAATATCCAACTAACAATGAAGAAGAGAAATAAAAGGGGAAATAAGGATCAAATGATATTTAAAACATCTAAACAAAAAGCAACTAAATGAAAGGAATTAAACAATACCTGTCAATAACTGCCCTAAATGTGAATGGATTAAACTCCCCATTCACAATACACAGACTTACTGATTGGATTAAAAAGATAGACCCAAGTACATGCTGTCTTCAAGAGACCCACCTCACCTGTAGAGAGACAGACAGACTAAAAGTGAAGGGATGAAAAAAATATACCATGGAAATGGAAACCAAAAATGAGCAGGAGTACCTATTCTTATATTGGACAAAATAGGCTTTAAACCAAAAAACATAAAAAGAGACAAAGAAGGCCACTACATAATGATAAAAGGATCAACCCAGCTAGAAGACATAACAATTGTAAATATATATGCACCCAATTCTGGAGCACCCAGATATGTAAAGCAAACAATCTTAGACCTAAAGAAAGAAATAGGCCCTAATACATTAATAGTGGGTGATCTGAACACCCCTCTCTCAGTATGGGACAGACCTTCCAAGCAACAAATCAACAAAGAGGCACAGGATTTAATCCACACCTTAGACCAACTGGACCTGGCAGATATGTACAGAACATTTCACCCAACAACTAAAGAATATACTTTCTTCTCATCAGCCCATGGAACATTCTCCAGGATAGACTACATATTAGGTCACAAATTTAGTCTCAGCGAATTTTTAAAAATTGAAGTCATTACAAGTATCTTTTCAGACCACAATGGACTAAAACTGGAAATTAAAAATAAGCAAAATGCTGGAAACTATACAAATTCATGGAAACTAAACAATATACTCCTGAATGACCTGTGGCTCCAAGAAGAAATAAAACAGGAAACCAAAAAATTTCTTGAAACTAATGAAAATAAAGAAACATCATACCAAAACACATGGAATACTGCAAAAGCAGTACTAACAGGCAGATTTATTGCAATAAACGCTCACACTAAAAGAATAGAAAAACTTCAAATAAATGACCTAAAACTTCATCTCAAATAACTTGAAAAACAGTAACAATCCAACCCTAAAGTTAGTAAACAGAAAGAAATAATTAAGATCAGAGCAGAACTAAATGAAATAGAGACCCAAAAAATGATAGAAAAGATCAACAAAACTAAAAGTTGTTTTTTCAAGAAGATAAATAAAATAGACAAACCATTAGCTAGGTTAACCAAAAAAAGAAGAGAGAAGACCCAAATAACAAAAATCAGAAATGAAAAAGGAGACATTACAACTGATACCACAGAAATATGAAGAATCATTAGAGACTGTTATAAACAACAGTATGACAACAAATATGAAAACCTGGAAGATATGGATAAGTTTCTGGACACATACAAACTACCAAGACTAAACCAAGAAGAGGTAGAAAACCTGAGCAGACCAATAACAAGCAATGAGATTAAACTCGTAATCAGCAATCTACCAACAAAGAAAAGCCCAGGTCTGGATGGCTTTATAGCTGAATTCTACCAAACCTTTAAAGAGGAATTAATACTAATTCTCCTCAAACTATTCCAGAAAATTGAAACAGAAGCCATTCTCCCAAACTCATTCTATGACGGCAACATAACTCTGATACCAAAACCAGATAAAGACACAACAAAAAAAGAAAATTACAAGCCAATATCATTGATGAACATAGATGCAAAAATCCGCAGCAAAATATTGGCCATCAGAATACAGTAACACATCAAAAAAAGTATACACCATGATCAAGTGGGATACATCCCAGGGATACAAGAATGGTTCAACATATGAAACTTAATTAATATGATACATCACATCAACAAATTCAAGGGCAAAAACCATATGATTATCTCAATAGACACTGAAAAAGCATTTGACAAAATTCAACATCCCTTTATGATAAAGACTCTCAACAAATTAGGTATAGAAGGAAAATATCTGAACACAATAAAAGCTATTTATAGCAAGCCCACTGCCAGCATCAATCTGAAAAGGGAAAAACTGACAGCTTTTCCCTTAAAAACAGGAACCAGACAAGGATGCCCACTCTCACCACTTCTATTTAATATAGTAGTGGAGGTACTAGCCAGAACAATCAGGCAAGAGAAAGAAATAAAGGGAATCCTGATTGGAAAAGAAGAAGTCAAACTTTCCCTATTTGCAGATGACATGATACTATATATAGAAAAACCTAAAGAATCTATCAAAAAACTCCTCAACCTTGTTAATAATTTGAGTAATATTTCATAATACAAAATAAATGCCCCCAAATCAGTTGCATTTATATTCTCCAATAATGAGCTAACAGAAAGAGACATCAAGAAAGTAAGCCCATTTACAACAGTCACACACAAAAAAAAAAATACCTAGGAATCAATTCAACCAAGGAGGTGAGAATGAGAACTACAAACCACTACTGAAAGAAATTAAAGAAGACACAAAATGTTTGAAATACATTCCATGCTCTTGGATTGGAAGAATTAACTTGTGAAAATGTCTATACTACTCAAAGTGATCTATAGATTCAATGCAATCGCCATCAAAATACCAATGACATTCTTCACAGAAATGGAAAAACAATCTCAGCATTCATATGGAACAACAAAAGACCCCAAATATCCAAAACAATCCTGAGCAAAAAACATAAAGCTGGAGGCCTAACACTACCTGAGTTTAAATTATACTACAAAGCTATAGTAACCAAAACAGCATGGTAGTGGCATAAAAGTAGACACTTGGACCAGTGGAGCAGAATAGAGAACCCAGAAATCACCCCTCAGGCTTAAAGCCATCTGATATGTGACAAAGGAAACAAAAACATACATTGTGGAAAAGACTGCCTCTTCAATAAATGGTACTGGGAAACTTGGATATCCATATGTAGAAGAATGAAACTAGACATGTACCTCTCACTGTATACTAAAATCAACTCAAAATAAAGTAAAGACTTAAGTATAAGACCTGAAACTGTAAAATTACTAAGGGAAATATAAGTGAAACACTTTAGGAACTAGGTCTGGGCACAGAATTTATGAACATGGCACAAAAAGCACAAGCAACAAAAGAAAAAAATAAACAAATGGGACTATAGCAAATGAAAAATCTTCTGCACAGCAAGGAAACAATCAAGAGAGTAAAATGACAACCTACAGAGTGGGAGAAAATTTTTCCTAATTACGCATCCAACAGGGGATTAATATCCATAATATACAAGGAACTCAAACAATTATACAGTAAGAAAACAAATAACACAATTAAAAAATGGGCAAAGGAACTGAACAGACATTTTTCAAAGGAAGACATACAAATGGCCAATAGGTACGTGAAAAAATGCTCAACATCGCTAGTTACCAGGGAAATGCAAATTAAAACCACACTGAGATATCATCTCGCCCCAGTTAGACTGGCTATAATCAAAAGAATGAGAATAACCAATGCTGGCAAAGATCTGGAGAGAAGGGAACACTCCTGCACTGTTGGTGGGACTGTAAATTAGTACAACCACTATGGAAAACAGTATGGAGGTTTCTCAAACAACTACAGATATATCCCCCATATGATCCAGCAATCCCACTTCTGGGTATATACCCAAAGGAATGGCAATCATCATGTCAAAGGGATACCTGCACTCCCATGTTCATCGCAGCTCTGCTCACGATAGCCAAGATATGGAACTAACCTAAATATCCATCGATGGATGATTGGATAAGGAAATTGTGGTATACATACACCATGGAAGACTACTCTGCCATAAAAAAGAATGAAATTCTCCCATTTGCAGCAACATGGATGAGCTTGCAGAAACTTAGGTTGAGTGAAATAAGAAAAGCACAGAGGGATAAATACTGTATGTACTCTCTCATAAGTGGGAGCTAAGAGATAAAGAAGAATGGAAAGAAGGACCACAGTGGTGCGTTGGACTTGCAGAGGGAGAGAACATTCCCAGGGATACAAAGTGGAGTGGGGAAAGAGGGATGAGGGGAGAGGTTGGGGATAATTGAGTGGATAATTGGGTCAGGGACACAGGGTATAGTCACAATTTGTGGTAATGGACATGCTGCCAGTACGGATCTGGCTATCACATCTTAGGCATGAGTGGTTACAATTTGCTTTCTACCCCATGAATATTCATAACCAATAAAAACAAAACATTTAATAAATAAATAAATAAGTAAATGAAAAGAAACGGCACTGCAGCGCAAACATACAGAAGAGTGCGTCCACCTGGGGAGGGCCCAGCGAGCTGCTTCTCATGAGGTCTTATGGGGCAACATGCATTTCCTTAGTACACTTACCCTGATGGACACGAAGTAACATGGAACTGGGTCCGTGTTTTATAAGGGTCTGCTGTGCATTGCTGAGTTTCTGGAACCTGATTTGTTAGCACAGCAGGAACAGCCCATCTCACTAATACACTCATGAAAGACAAACTCAGGAAACTCTTGTAAGTCCTGAGTGTTCATTTACTTATAATGAGAAATATTACTCTCATTCAGACCAAAATCCTTCAGTCTGGCTGCCCAGGTGGCTTTCTCCCCACGGTTGGAGCTTCCTACTAAGTGATCCTTACTAGAAGTTAATATAAGTCAGAACAAAGAGAATATGTTGGACCATTGGCATGTTAGATGGTGTAGCTGGACCTACTCGTCTTGACCACAGCACGGCATTACCAGGTTGGGGCTCCCTCTCTCCTGGGTGGTACTTGGACGAGCCACAGTTTACTGACATGATGCTCCTCTTTTTCTGCTTTTATATCTGATTAGTCCCTCCTCTAGTAAACACAGAATTTGTGTAGATTTCTCACCATAGTGACTTGGCTTGCAGGCAGGTATTTCTGAACATGAAAGTCAGTCCATCACTATTTTGCTCAGAAAATACATGCTCTGTCATCCTTGCATCTGTGCTCTGACCCAGCAGATGTTGACTTTACAGCTTCACCCTCAGGAAGGATTATTTTTTTCTTCATTTATATGTTCCTGGATAGACATCTGTAACTCCCAAGTATTGACTATAGTATGTATCTAATACAATTGTGTTTTGTAAGTTAGCTGTTCCAAATAACATTGAATCTGAAGCATTGAAAATAAGTAACAGTGTATAGTACTTGTCATAACTCTCCAGCAACCAAAATATTTGTTTACCTGAATCATTAGGTTATATGACCCTACTGGCAAAGTTTTTGTCCTACTGTTGGAAAATGGGACCTTTAAAACAGATTCAGATTAATATCTCTGGCAAGCACATGGAGCAGCGTTTCTTTCTTTACTACAACTGCAAATCAGAATGGAGAGACTCCTATATCCTTTGTGAAAATTCACAGGACACGAATGAGGAGCTTGAGCTCATTGGGGTCAGTACTGGAAAACATTGCTTCAGAAGCCTGTGGAAATTAGGAAAGCTTCTCTCTGGCCTAGATCATTCTTTGATTCTTTTGATCACAGTGGGGTAGAAACTACAGGACTCGAGAAGCAGAGTCCAGTGAAGGAGTTTCGGCTTTCCCTAATTCCTTTGGCCGAGCACTATCAAGTTGCCACTCATTCTGGGTGAGAAAGTCTTCAATGGACAGAGTAGTTTTGAACCTAAAACTGCAGTGGGAGGCTTACCTGGATGTACAGTAGTAACAGAAGGGTTTGATCACAGCCTACAGTGAACCCCTCGAAGGAACAACCTGGACAGTTTTCAACAAAGATCTGTGACGGGTGAGATTATCTGATTTCTTTTAATACCTTTACTGAGGCAGAGACTGGCTCTGGGGTAGCATCCGCTCACAACTACTGTTCTCATTTCTTGGAACATGGTTTCTTCCCAGTTGATTTATCAAGATATTTACATCAAAAGAGCAATCAATTGGGATTTTATACAAAGAGACTTAAGCAGAGTATTTGTACCTATCACCTGTTCTTCTCCCTCAATGCCTGTATTTTTGGAAGGGGAACACAGGCCTTTAAAACACCATAGCTAAAAAGGATGGACAATCACCAATCCGTCAATCTTCTTTACTTCTCTTAAGAAGTGTGAGGGGTCTGAGGTCGCATTTAAAGGACAGACCTGCAGTCTGGCATAAAAAAAATATTGTCATACAGACTTTGAGTCTGCCATTGTCCACAAAAGGAAGGGCCAGGCCACATGCTAAAAGCTGGCACTTCAACATATGTGAGACAATTAATTGCTTGGACAGTTTGTTCTCTTTGGCTCTGGTGATCGAGTTGGGAATTAGGCAACCACAGTTCTGTTTGTCAGGGAATGGGGGTCATAATAATTCACAGAATAACAAAAATTGGGCAAATTTAACATACAACCACTACATAAGATTATATAATAATGTAACTAATCAGGTGAAACAGATACCCAGGGTTCTAAAGAAAAAGAGCCTGAAAACCACTGGTTAGTAAAATGCCCCTCATTTTGCATGTAAGAAGCAAGAGACCTTCTCCAGAGTCCCTCACAGGGTAAGTGGCAAGAACAAGACTAGAAACTGGTCTTCTGAACTAGAGTTCCTCAGAACACTGTCCCTTCCTCAGAAGCAAAGCCACCCTTCCAGAAGAGACCACGTGGAATCGAGGAGAACCAGAGCCTATTCTTCCTGATCACATGAACAACCCGTTAGTAACAGCTGCGTGTACAGTGTCAGCTTTTAATAGCAGCAATAGTAGTAGTGGCAGTACTAGCAATAGCAGCAGCAGCAGCAGCAGCAGCAGGGGTGACTCATATCATAGATGATGTTAAAGGTCACACATGACATCATTTGGCAGTCAGAGCAATGGTGCAGGATGTATAGAGAAGAATATATTATCCTCATTTTACAGGTGAGGAAACAGGTTTGGAAAGGTCAAGTGACACACCTGCTCAAGGTTATTTATACTAAGAAGCAGAACAGGGTCATCAAGTTCCACAACCTGTGCCCTTTTCCCTACTCCATCCATTTGTCCTATTTCAAATACCAAATGTTTTCCAGTTTCTCTTATTTCCAAAAAATAAAGTAGGAGTGAAAATCCAGCTCATCTAAGAAAGTAATCATTCTGCTTGGCATTCGATCAACAGTTCAAACTTGAACAGATTCAGGGCCTCTGCAAAGAGGACCAATAGCAGGCTGATCAATGGAAAGAGTCTGTTACAGCACGGAACTCCAAAATTTATCTAAACAGATGTTAAACATTTCAGTTTAGCTTAAAATTTACAAAAGCAGATTATTTGCCAATCTTCTGATCTAATCCTAAACTATGTCTTTCAATCAACTGTTTGGAGTTCGAGTTGTCTTTCTTGCATAAACCCACACCCATAGTTTCCATCCACGACAGTTTCTCTTCTCAGTTTCTTAAAGTGGGACGAGAACTAACACACTTCCAAATCAATCTGAATGTAAAATATTTTTAATTTCAATGACCTTCACCTAATCCTTGCAGGTGCCTACGCATGCCTAATTCAGCAGAGCACTTTTGTAGCCTCTCACTTTCATCCTGTAGTCCCAAAATGTGCATTTCAATAACAGAGGGACAACTGCCTTCTTTTTGTAGTCATATTTCATCAATTACTAAACATTTAACTCAATCACTCCAGTATAAACCCATTGGAAAACCAACAACAGACTACATGCTAGCAAACAACTGCTATGGTGGAGGCATGGAGGTCGTGGTGTGCCACACAGCAGCCTTCCTAGCCACACGTATCCAACAAGCTGTGGGTGTGTGTGCCCACATTCACATGCTCTGGAGGTAATAAAGAACACTGCTTAATCACGCACATTGTTAGGCAAAGGTCTATCCAAAGAGTTTGTCCTGAATTCAGAATTAATTGGCCTTGGTTACATTACTTTGCACATGTACTGGGAAGTTGTTTCATTGGGACACCTTCTATTTCCCTAGATGGTCCAAGCTGTCAAAAAACAAAGACATTTCTTTATTAAAAAATAAAAAAATAAAATTCATTTATTGCATCTATAATCAATACAGGACCCTTCACCTAACAGATCCTCGAAGAAATGTCACTGTCCAGAACATCAGGATAAGGAGAACAGACACAGCTTCAGAAATGTAGTGTGTGTGCCCTTCCTAAGTACTGAGTCCGGGAAGTTACATGGTTCTCAACTTCTGGGATGCCTTACAGGGTGTGTGAGGGGTAGGTGTAAAGGCACTTAGAAAACAAATGCAAATGGGTATGTTTTAAATTGGGTACTCTCATTACCAGCAATGCTCTTAACCTATCTGCACCACACATGCCTCTCCCAGAGTCACTGCCAGCCCTGGGTTATCACTGTTCACCCACTTAGATTTTCTAGGACCTTAGGGACAGCAAGCTCCACACAGATACTGTGGCTGAGATTCACAAGCCTCGTCTATCTTGGGACGCCCTGCATATGACCCCCAAAATTGGACGCTGTGGTGGATTCCCAGCATCAGAAACTGTAGAGAAGGGAGAAAGCATATTCAGATAGCTGCAGTCCATACAAATCCTCTATTACCCTCAAAATGGCTCACTTGAACAATGGCAATATTTTTGTATGCCAGCCTCAAAGTCCCTGCTCGAAGAATGCTTGTAGCAAAACTGTGTTTCCTCTTTGAGAGTTTTCTGAAGAATGCATTTAGGTAAGAGCTAGCCTTTTCTTCCAGAAACAGCAAGGGCTATCCGTCAATCTACCAGCAAGCCACTCATCAAGTTCATTCGACAAAGGGTTAGGGCAGCAAGCCCCACAATAATGTGGAAACAGAAATATTACAAAGTAAAGGCTTATAAAATAATAAAAATTCTACTTACTCCAGATACCTCCCTGTGCCTTTGGCAAAATACCTTAAGCATTCCACATACGGCGGGCATTGTCTTTATAAGATGGCACCTCATAAAATGGTATTAAATATCACCAACGGGGCTTCATATTTCATCCGGCAGGGTTTAGGCCAGGCATGTTCTATATCACACATTATTAGAATGACATCTGCTTTGCAAGTTGTGTACCCAGGAGCCTCCCCGGATCACTCATTTCAGCACTCATTCTCGAGGCTTCTGTGCCTTCATAGTGCCTAATATGTTTAACTCATTTTGAACAGAAGTCTAAAGCCTGCCACGGCCCTCTGGCCAAAACTGTAGCTGTCAGACAACGAAGCCAGCTATCAAACATTCTTCATTTATCATTAGTGGTGATGCAGTTGTACAGAAAAATGTGCCCACTGTACTGAGAGCTGTCAAATTGTTCCCCCCTATAAAACTCCTCTTCTCAAGTAGGGACATTTCTCTGCGGAGGCCTTGCCATTACAATTCGCTCCTTTTCCCACAACGCTGAATTTATAATGCAAAGAAAATGGGGAACATATATTCATCCGAATGGCCACTCTGCTATGAGATGAATAAGGAGACCACCAATGGCTGCATCGGTGCAGGGCTGCACATGCCATTGGGGGGAAATTAATAGAATCAGCCCAGAAAGAGCAAAAAGACAAAAAGGTATAGGGAAAAATCACCCACAGGTTTTCTGCTGAGGTTGAATTTGGAATAAAACAGGTATGCATCTGAAAGTTGGAAATCGCTGTGGAATTGCCATTTTGCCACCAAAGTAGGACACAGGGGCTACAAACTTGCCCTTTGAGGCAAATTCTCTAACTTCCAGCCTCTCAGTTGACTGCCGACAGTGGTTCCTGTGGTTGCCTTTTCTGACCTGTGAACTGTGCCTCCCAAATCAACTTCCAGCCCTGGAGGCCACCCACATTTTTCACTGATGTTTACAATATGTTCATTTATGATTTGTTCTTTATGTTTAAAAAAAAAAGTCAGATGTTGCTCCTGGCAGTGATGAACATCACTATGATTGGGCTTATGATTACTACTAGGATTTGAAGTTCTGTCCTTACCATTTTATCTTTCTTCCACCCACATGGCTGCCTCTTCCCACTCCAACTCTTTAGCCATCCTTCTTATAATGCTGCTGGGAAAAGAAAATGGACTCCATTAAATAAATCTATTTGAGGTGCCTCCAGGTTTGTGCCTGTGTCTTCAAAGGGAAAGTGTGAGAGTGTTTATGGTAATGATAACACAGCTTTATTGACTTCAAAGGGGAGGCCCGGTGAATGGATTTATTCCCACAGTATCTCTATCAGAGCAGAGTTATTATCCCATATTATAGATGGGAAAACAGAGTGCTGTGCCTGAAGATATGGATAGGAATCATTCCCAGAAAGAGAATGAAAGCATTGCCATGGGCTTCTGGATCTTTCCCAAGTTCAGACCATTTCCCCTCCAGCAGCAGCAATAAATCTCATCCTCAGAAAAAAGCACAGATCAGGATACCTAAAAAAACAACCAATACAGTCAAAAAGAAATAATCCATTTGACACACCCTGTAAGGACACCAAACTCTTGAATGCTTTTGGAATGATTTGAGAAATGGAGAGTAAAGATGCTCTCTCTGCTTGCCCTTTTTTCTCCAGAGCCCAACACTGCTTTTATCCAAGGTATAATCTGCCCCCGGGAATGAATGGGCCAGAGCCTGAATACTAGGAGAAGAAGGAAGCCAGTAGTGTCTGGCTGAACAAACTCTCTCCAGTCTTATTTCCCTGATATTCCACCCCTTGATGCATCCCCCTTCCTGTGTGGGGAAAGAGGCAAGACCCCCAACAGCCCAGGCAAGCTCCGTGAGTAACTATGTACAGCTGCCCCGGATATCCTTTAAGACTCACCCTTGCCAGCCCTGCACAACCTTCTCTTCCAAGTGTGCCCCATATTTTCTAATCTCTAGGCCCAGGGTCTCCAGTCTGATTCTTCTCATTTCCACAGCAGTATCTCTCCAGTTCCTGAACTGTTTCACTGTTTCTCTCCCAGTTGTTTCCAGGAGCTCATACATCCTCAGCTGAATAACTTCTTCTCTGCCCCAGTGTTTTTCCTCTAAAACCACATTTTACTACAAACACTGGGCCTGGAAACACCTGATGACAAACTGTCCTCTTGGTTATACTCTCAAAATATAGTCTGCAGATTCTGTGATCTCTTTAATTTTCTCTTCCTTCCATCTAAATCGCTCTTCCCCTTTTTCCACCCACTTGCTCACAGGGATGCAGGGTTCCGTATTCCAAGCATGTTCTTCATCTGCTCCTCACAGGGAATTTATGGTTTCTAATAGAGCTGTCCTACTGAAGATTTGATCAACCTTCCTATTTTTCTTATACTTTTGGCAATGCTCATTTTAACTCAAGACTGCAACTTAGCATTGCCGCTGAATTGCGGTTAAATGAGTCCAGTCAATTCAATTCAATTCAAAAAGTGCTACAGTGCCATGTAATCCGTTAAACATGTAAAGACATGATCCCTCTCTTTATGGGACTTACAATTTAGTTAAGAGAGATGCAAAGAATGCCTATAAACTTGATATCTCACACTGCAGAACAATAAAATAATGAGTCTAAGAAGACAATAGGAACAATAAAAGGTCGGAAGAGTGTACTATGTAGACAAGAATGGCAATGAAGCACTTGATGGAGAACATGAGTCTTGTTCTAAACCTGGAAGGCACTGGAGGATTTGACAATTAGAAAAGATGGTGGAGGACATTTCAATAAGAGTGACAGCCAGATCAGAGGCTATGAATTAGGTCATTACCTTTCAGTCATTTGAAGAAAAAGAACAGAAGAATCCTGGAGTCGATCAAGTTTTTTGCTCTTTACCTTAGTCATGGCTTGGAAGAACTTTCTATGTCTTCTTCCTGTGGTCACCTTCTTCCTCACTGGTTCAACCACATAAATTGGAAAAACAAGTAGCAAGTGAATTTCCACCGAGATGGTGACTCTAGGGGGGAGGGGGGAACCACACTATTAACAGAGTAACCAGCTGGCCACACTAATTGTGACTCCAGTTACCTCTACAGATAGTAAGGGAGCAATGGAGGGAGAAAGGGGGTACTCGTGGACTCTCTGGATAGCAGAAACAAGCTGGCATCCTCGCCATATAAGTTAGTCGCTCCCTTTCTGACTTGTGGAGTTTTCTAAGTAAAACAAGGTCCCTACAATATTGCCATAGCAAGTTTAGAGAAGATGCTCAAAATCAACTGGATAATCCTGTGTGAATGTTGAACTTCAACAGGACTGTGAACCATTTCATTTTGACTGTTGTTACCTCCCTAAGTTGTTCCTCCCGCTGTGTGGTTTCTGCTGCCCAGAGCTTTGCTCTCAGATGCCTGTGCTGGGAAGAAGAAAGAAACAGATACATGTTGAGGTGCTTACTTGAAAGAGTGCTTGTGTGTTACTAGAGGATTACTCCTAAATTGAAAATTAAGAATGCATCGGCAATAAACCTCTGATGGTGGTATTTCAGACACTGCAACAAGTTGTCAATGGTTGTTTCCTGTTTGTTGGGGGAGGGGCCTTTCAGCTGCCCTTAACTGGTCCTATGTAAGTAGCACTTACTCTGCCTAATTATAAGTTAAGCCTTTATTTTAGAACTGATCTTTACATAGAGAAGTACAAACCTAAAAAATTGTAAGTTTCATGAGGACAAGGATTTTGTCTGCTCTTTACATCCCAAAATCCTAAAGCTATCAGACAGTCTGCATTTAGCAGCTCACCAACCAGCCTCCCTAAGCACTTCAGGCTGGGCTCTTTGGAGAGGGCTTTATACTAGCCTTAAGAAATATAAATTACATTCTTCCCTGGCCTCAGAAATTCCTCCATCTGTCGCACAAGCTTTCGCCATGCCTTTCTGGCAGTCATTTTCAATTTCCATGACAGAAAAAAAAAAGGAAGGAAGAAAAAAGTAGTTGTGGTCTATGCCACAACTTGAAGGTTCATTTAATGTGATTTTGATGTGTGAACTATACAATAACCCCAAGTTGGAGGTGTATTTTTTATAGTGAAGGTGAGAGACCAATTAGTAGATCTAAATCCTTAAGCAGATGGTTATCATATGATAACAGAGGTGCCTGTCCTATCATTTGCCATTAGAAAGTCATCTTTTCCCTAATATCTTTCTCTACAAAGGAAGGATATTATGCAGACAGATTGCACGGACTAGACACCTCTGCAAAGTTGAGTTTATAGCAGGACATGTGGAGACTGGGCATCTTATTCTCAATTTACTGGTGAGATTCAGCCCCTAAAAACTGGCTGCAGTATAAAACACAAGAGAATTTCAGGTGCAGACAAAGAAACAATGCTGATAAATTCTTAAGTTCTGGGCTCCATCCCAAACTGGAAATGGTAGACATGCTACAGTTGGCCCTCAATTACCTGCAAGGGATCCTTCCCTTCTGTGGCTGGGAAACTCACAATATGAGGAAAATAACATGACCTTGGAGTCAGAGGGATCTGGTTTGGATTCCAGCTCTGTGTTTTTACAAGCTAGGCGACCTGAATCCATTTGCTTGAACTTCGCATACTCAGTTTCCTGTCCTGGAAAACTGAACTAGTGATCACAACTTTAGAGAAAGGTGAAGATTAAGTGAAATTGCAAGTAAAAAATCATAATGCCAGAGAATTTCGCCTTCCCCCAAAAAAGCAGGTGGGGAGGACCAGCACCACACTGGACACTGACTGAGGAAAAGGGAGAGGTCAACGTATAAGGTGTTCTAGGTACTATTCTCTTTGTAGTCAATGAAGTTGCTCAGAGCACAAACTCAGGAGTCAGATAAAAGTGGGTTTGATTCTTGTACCCACCACTTGTCGGGTATGTGAACTTGGACAACGTACATAACTATTCTCAGCCTCAGTGCCCTCATGGGTAAAATGGTGCCGTATCTACCTTGTTCACAGGATTGATATGATGGTTAAAGAAAACAATTCACATAGTGAGTTCAACAATGGGTCTGGCTCATAATTAAGTATTTTTCTCCTCCCCTTCCCCTTCTACTCTTTCTTCTTCTTTTTCCTCTTTCTCTTCATCTGCTCTTGATGCACTCCAAGCAGCTATCATTTTCAATAACCCATAATAGGCTGTGCCAGGGCTTCTGCCCTGGAGACCCTGAGGTTTTGTCTGTGCTCTGAGTGCAGGACTCCATTCTCTAGATAAAGAGATAAAGGCAATGGGAAATTTTAGAACCTGGCCAGGTTGCTGTTTGCCAGGTCTGTAGTCCTGAATTCAAGTCCTTTCCCTCTTTCTGGCCCCAGTTTCTTCATCTATACTATTTACCAAATATTTACTGGATAAATGAACAAATGCACATTGAGACTGGACCACTCAAACAGGACTCACTGCTCTGGTCCCAGTGACTCTGTATAGTCTACCCTGGTCTCTCGAATTTACGAATGTTGATTGTCTCACAATGTGTGCAAAAAAAAGGCAATATTTGTTCTCTCCATCAACTCCTGCAAAACTGTTTTATTTAGTATTAGAAGTTTACTGCCTACCTAGCCCAGTACCTGGCCATTTATGAGTGTTTCATAAATGGCTCTTGGAAACTTAAGCAGTTAAATAACTGAAGCATTTATTTTGTAAGAAAATCTCAGCTAACTAGATAGCAAATCAGTTGAGGCCAAGGATTTTGGACATTTTTTATATTAAGTACAGATTTAGCACTGGGTGCAAAATGGAGTAGGTACTCAAGAACACACACTGATCCTTATATTACTAAATTTGTCTCTACACCTATGATGAAATCCTTCTGGATAACTCTAGTACTAAGGGATAGTCTTCAACAGAAGCCCAGAACTGGAACTGCTCCTAGGGCCAGTGAGACAAGAACCACCAGTTTGAATGATTCTTGTGGAGATTGTGAAAAGAAAAAAAGTGGCTCTTCTAATGGTTATTTTAAAAATGGCCTAAGGCCCATTTGCATAGAAGCAAGAAGTCCAGAAGCCCCTTTCCTCACCAGCATTAGGAACTCTCTTCCATCCTTAACACACATATATGGTCCACCCTTTGGTAATGGACCTCCTTCAAGGACGTCCCTAACATCCAGCATTCTTTTCCCTGTAAAGTGTTAGAGATCTATGGCTGAGGGAGGGAGAAGGGTGGTGCACTCTTTGCTTTGAGCCCTGTACCTGCTCAAGAGACAGTTCATATCTCTAGGGATGGCTCTGGTTAAAGTGGCCATCATCACAGTTAAAGTGGTTTAATCAGATGATGGCCACATCATCTGATCAAAGAGGACAGTCATCACTGTCGTCGTCATCTTCTTTTTCTTCATCTTCTTCCTACTCCTCCTTTTCCTTCTCCTCTTCCTCCTAGTCCTTCTTCTTCTCTTCCTTTATCTCCTCCAGAGCTATTCTTCAACAACTGACTGACACCAAAGCATAGGCCACAAACAGGTTTCCTGCTCCTGAGTGTGAGCAATCAGCTCATTCAAAATAGCCTTGAGAAATATTCTAGCCCTTGTTTTAGCAGGGACAGGTCTTGACAGCAGAGAAAATATCACCCCTGCTATTCTTAACCTGCAATCACAGCCTTCTTCTCTTCTTTTTGATGGAGGCCATGAAGACTCGGTGTCTCTCTAGTGGAGAGTGAGATACTGTGACATGGAAACTCCTGCCACCTGATTAAATATTGAGGAAGAGAGTCCATTGATTGTCTTACCCTCAGTGAGCTAGGGTTTGAAATAAAACCCCCAGATGGCCACACTCCCTAGTCTGCTGGAGGCCATGCTCTTTAGGGCAGGACAATTACAATTAATTGAGTGATCCCATGGAAGACATAAACTCAACAAAAAGCACTGCAAGTTATCATTCCTGCACTGTTTCCTATGAGCAATTTTCTCTTCCCAGTCAGGATTACTGTAAGAATTAACAGGAGCTATCTTCTTCTGATACATACACACACAAATACCTTTTCTGAATACCTACTAAATGCCAGGTATTGTGCTGAAGACTTTCAACACATTTTCTCATTTTATTAGGGATTGTTTTATCTTCATAGGAGGCTGAAGAAGAGGGTTTGGCCTTAAGGCTGCTCCTCAGTTTCATTTTTCTGCCATGATTAGACCTTTCTCATCATCTCCACCCAAGGCTGATAAATTTTCAAAGAATTTACTTGCCACATTTCTTCCTATTATTGAACTCAAAGTGGTGTCAAGAAAATCACATGAAATAGCACTTGTCATTGTTGGCCCTGTTTCATCCAGGCATTGAGCTAGACACAACACATGATGATTTAGAGAGGTGCCAGCAGCTGTATCTGCTAGAATATTAAGATGACCATACAGCAACGAAGCTGAAGCTTGAGATGAAAACCCCTCATCTGCGTTCATGCCTTTCCTACACTGTCCACCCACCCATCCATTCGTTCATTTGACAAAAACCCCTCATCTACATTCATGCCTTTCCTACACTGTCCACCCACCCATCCATTCGTTCATTTGACAAACAACAACCAAATGCCTACCATGTGCCATCCCTGCCTTCAACAAGCTTTTTGTCTTGAGCAGAAGAAAACATAACCAAAACTAATACAATTCAAGGCACAATGAGGAAAAGTTTCATAAGGGAGTGCAGATCAGGGAGCTGTTGAGTCTTACTGGGCAGACTGGAAAAAGCCTTCACAAACAATGAGTGGAATCTTACAACTTCAAAACAGCACTTACTGATGTGCTCCAATTACAAAAGCATCACATGCTCAATAGACCATAGGCAGTATTTGAAAATATAGAAAAGCATAAAATAAAAACATCCCCCATAATTTGACCATCATTCCTTTTTCTGCTGACACGTATTAAACAAAAAGTGCAGGTTTCTCCCTCCCTATTTCCAATCCCAGCTTCCAAAGGATCAATAGCGCAACGCATATAACTTCAGACTTACACTTTTGCTCTTATATAAATGTGTCACTCCACCCCATCTTCCATCACATGCACAGAGTTAAGACAACTAGTTCTGGGATCTAACTGGCCGACTTCTAGTCTCACCACCAACTAGCTGTGTGACCTGGGGCTGGTCACTTAACCTCTCTGTGTCTTATTTTCTTAATATGTAGGGCTAATGAAAGTACATATGCTGAGTCTGTTTTAAGAATTAAATGAGAAAATGAATGTAATTGGTTTCTAGATTATCGTAAATACTCAATAAAAATAGTACTAGCAGTACTAGTACATATAAAATATACACACATATACTGTTTTAAAAAGTTAAATCAGGGAGAGGGGACAGAGAGAGATTGGTAAAGGAAAACAAAATTACTGCTAGATAGGAAAAGTAAGTTCTACTGGTGTACAGTCAAGCTAGGCATCTATAATTAACAATTATTTACCTCATGTTATCAAATGGCTATTTACATCACAAAGAAATGATTAACTTTTGCAATAATAAATATGCTAATTACCCTGATTTGATCATCACACACTGTATATATGTACTGAAATATAACTGTACCCCATAACTATGTATAATTACATTTTAATTTTAAAAAGTTAAGTCAAGCTGTATATATTATATTGTGTATGTTTTCCAATTAGTAACACTTATGCATATTTTCACAAATTAGTCCATATTGGTCATTTTGATTATTTTTTCAATGATGGCATTTTAGGATTATTTCAAAATTTATTTAACCAATTCAGAATATTACTATAAAAACTTTGTTCTTACATTTTCATGCATTTCTCCTAATATTTATGTAGGACAGATTCATATAAGTGTAATTTCTAGGTCACAAGGTATGTACATTTAAAATTTTCATTAGAGAGTAACAAATTAGCTTTCAAAATGTTTGCACAATTTACACTCCCACAAATTCTATATAAGAGTACCCATTTCACCTGCCATCACCAAGAGTGACATTATTTAGAATTTTTATTGCGTTTTTTTAAATATTAGTGGGAATAAATACTGAGATTAAATGATTAGCCTATGTGAAGAATTTCACAAACAATATCTGGCACATCAAAATTTAAATAAAATGGAAAAAAATTAATTAAAAAAATATTCTTACTGACAGAACATCTTTTCATGATTAGTGGTCATAGCTTAGTATTCCTTGAATTTCTTATTCTTATCTTTTGCCTTTATTTCCATTGTTTTTTATTTCATTTTCTTACTGAACTATGGAGTTTTTTCATGTTTGACATGTTAATCCTCCGAGAAACAAGTAAAATGTTCTCCCTGTCCTCTCTTATAACTTAGTTTAATATTAAGTAGAATTTAGATGAGTGAAAGTTGGTAAGGAAGGAATTTCAAGAAGAGAGGACAGCAGCTGCAAAGATACATGGCTTTTAAATGGAAGTTAGACTCAGAACATGGAATAGATTTCTGTGACTAAAACATACACGAATAGGAAACGAGAAAAGTACTCACATATGATCAGCTTCTGATTCACCATTCTAGGAAAATGGTGAGTTTTATTCTGAAGGCCATAGGAAACCATCAAGGACTAAAGAACAAGAGCGACAGGACCACCCTGAGACTTCTCACTAGGGATCAGTGTTTTTAAACTGTCCAGGGTCAAGGCAGCACCACCATGATTCCCAGCTCCAGGTAGAGACACCAGCCACTATTGAATTCTACAGGAATTGCAGTCCTTGGAGTTGTACAATGCAAGGGTTGATCAGGGATCCTCTAGAGAGTCTGAAGAAAACCAAGAAACTTCTCCTCAGTGGAATTCACCCTCAAAAGAAACTTTGCACTTAATGTTAGAGTTTTTAGAGTTACAAGAAAATCCACCCACTGACCCCTTAAAGGCTCAGTTACCCATGATTCTGAACCCCTGCTCTGGGGCTTTTATGTGACATTGGAACTTATGACCCATGGAACTTGAAACTACAGGACAGTTTGGATTAAACCAAACTATGGCAAATTTAAAACTTTTACCACCTTTACACCATGGAAATACACTCAGGAAGACCAGGTCTCTAAAGCAACGAGTTCCCATAGAAATGTAATGCAAGTCACAAGTGTGAGCCACATAAATATGCTGGTTTTCTGGTAGCCACATTAAAAAAGTAAAAAGTAATAGGCAAAATTAATTTTAATAATATATTTATCTAATCTATATATCCAAATTGTAACCATTTTCAATATGTGATCGGTATAAAAATGTTATTAATTAGATTTTATAATTTTTTATACTAGTCTTTGAAATTTGTTGTGTATTTTATATTAACATTGCATCTCCATTCAGACTAGTAACATTTCAGAGTCTCAATAGTCACATTTGGCTACTGGCTACCATATTGGACAGCACAGCTCTTAACATCTCGTTTTCTCTAAACCCATCCCACCCCCCAAGCATATCCATTTAAACCTAATTAGGCACTGCTAAACATGCTGATTCTCCTGTTGCATCAAACTCTTACCTTAGACATTCTCACTGTAATATGAATGCACAACAGTAAGTTTTCTCTCCACAGATCATTATACTTTAAGCTTGGCATCCCATTGCAGAAGGAGAAATGTTAATCCAGTGAAGGGAAAAAAAATCCAAATACCAGGGTAAAGAGAAATATCTCCTTCAAAGCAGATGTATTTCACAAATCACAGCATTTGGGAGAACATGGGGCATAGAGTTACATCTTCATGTGGCTGCTGTCTGTCCCACTGCCAGGGAATTCCAAACTGGGCATTGCCTACGTGGGCAGTTTCTCCACTTTAGTTTACACACTTGAGACAACAACAGAGATAATTCCAGACAATCTAGGGAGTCCTAAATTAGCAGAATACCTGGCTAGCTCTGTTTATCCACATCATCTTACAGCTGGGGAAAAAAGAAAAAAAAAAAAAAACATACTAAGCCTCAGAAATGTTGTCTATGGATAAATATTATACTCCCAGAATAAAGTTTATTTGGGAGATAGTGAGCAACATTACCTCCACCCATGTGCCTAAAAGTTTAACAGAAAGTTTCCTGACAAAAAAAATAAATAAATATGACTATCAGTTTTATTGAGTTGAGGGATAGATGTTAACATGAAATATAAAGAAAATGGAAAAATGTAGCACCTCAAAGTATTTCTTATTTCTAACTCTGCAGAAATAATAATGTTTTTTGTTACATCTAACGACGTTATTAAGGGATGCAGAGAATCATCCTATGGCCACATGTCACTGAAAGGCACTGGATTTGCAGGAGCTCAGAGACTAACAGACTCAGGGAACCTGGCTCAAGTTCAAAACCCTAGGAACTCTCCATTCTTTCCTTCCAAATGAAAGGCAGACCTGCTTGGGAGTGTCACGATTGCAGCTATAAGCAGCAGCCTTCTAATTAAAAATAAACTGAGTCCATTATTTCTATTTACAGCTTTTCCACAAGTTAGCAGCAATGTGAAGATAGAGAGAGATGCTGGAAACATATGTTTAAAAATCCCAAATGCTTTTGAGAGCATCATTAGAATAAACATCCTGTGAATGTGTTTCTTTACCTTCAATGCCCATCTCCAAAGGGCTTCACAAGCTGTTCAGGGCAGCACTTGCAGAGCATAAACATATTTATCTTCAGAAGGAACGTCCAGAAAAGACATGCTACAATTAAATTAGTAACTAGAAAGAGCTGTACATTTTACTCCAGACATTCCTTCTTGCAGTATGCTTTCATTTTCCCCATGGATTTTGTAAAATGATCAGGGAGGAAGAGGAAGTGGACAGGCAAGATGGAGATAGGATAAAGAAAAAGAAAATGTCACAAGACTTTCTTGACGGATGCCTTGTTCGAATTTCAACATGAAAAATGTTTAATAAATACTTGCTGAATGAATCTTCCACAGACCAATAGCCATTTTCCAGACCTTTCCAATACATGTGGTATTATGCGATGTGTATGGCAGAGATTCTCAACCTCACTATTGACATTTTGAGCCAAATAATTTTCTGTCGTGGGGGCTGATCTGTGTACTGTACAATGTTAGCAGCCTCCCTGGCCACTACCCATTACCAGCAGCAACCTGGCCCACCCCACCCCCCAGCTGCGACAACCAAAACTCTTCAGAATTTGCCTAATGTCCCCTAGGGGTAAACTTGCCCTTGATTGAGAGCCCTCATTGTATGACAGGCTTTCATCCACTCATTTATTCCACAAATCTGACTCTTGCATTTCCGGCACTGATCAATGTACTTGTCCCTACCCTCAAGTAGTTCCCAGTTTAGTGTCAGAGAGAACATTTAAAGTGATAAGACAGGACAGATTACAATCTGACTCCTAAAGAATAGGTGGGCACTCGTTTGTGAGGACATGTAGAAAATATACCTTTAATTTTAATTGCAAAAAAAGGTTATACATGTAGAAAAGTTCTGAGAGAAAAGCCCATTAAACGTACTGAAGATTTCTGCTCTCCTAGTGGATTACATATTAAAGATGAATCCAAAGGCACTCAGAGAAGTGGTGAGCCTGGCCCCTATACATCTTTGCTGACTTCATAAAATACAAGGGTGCTGCTTTCTGACCTGTGTGGCTCTACAAGAAGATTGTGTAACATGCAGGATGCCTTCAATCCAAATAAACTCCCAGATTATTAAAAGGATGTTTTTTCCCTCTCGAGGTCAAGGTGAGTCACTGGAGCCTTTTCCCTGTTATTAACCAAGCACCAGAAGTACAAGGCTTAGATATTAAAAGGCATTAGCCAAGCCATTGTGGCCATCTAGTTTAGAGCAAATGCAAAATTTGAGAAGGAAGCTGCATTACTTACAAAGCAAATGAATGAAATATTAGAAGCGATGTGTACAAACCCATTCAGATTTCTCTGGTCAAGTAACAAGGAGGTGCTTCCTGAGCACCTGAGGCCAGCCCTTCCCCAGTGTAATTCTAAATAGAAAAAAATATATAACTACTGACTTACCTTGACCCAGAACTGTCAACAAATCTCTACATTCTTTCAATAATCTGGATGTTTATTTCCACCAAGAAGCGTGATGTGCGTAGGTAGCAAAATGAAACAGGCCCCTACTGAGCTCTCAGCCCACCCCAACCCTTAGAAAGCAAGGAAGCCCACCTTGACCGCTCATAAAAAGATTGCCAGCCTTGGTGGAAACCAATCAGAATATTTACAGCAAATCCAAGTTCAGGAAGTATGTAAGGCTAATGAACCCATGAAAGCACCCCAAAGCTACAGACTATCTCTGTAGCTTTTGAATGACAATTTTAACACAGATTAAGTTGGCAAGAAGGTTTAAGGAAGGGTGGAGATGATTATTTTAGGCCAAAATGAGCCCCAGTCTTTATGACAGCCTTGTCCTTTTACTTCAAAGCTGTTGCTTCTGCTGCATGCAGGAGCTTCTCAAATCAGAGTCCAAAGAACACATTTCTCATGATTTTTCTCCTGTTTTCTACTAAGGCAAGCCCTAAATCACCAGAAGAGAGGGACAGTGGTGTTAAAACAAATGACGCACACAAGTTAGAAATCACTGCTGCCTTCAGATTAAATAGATTCTGAGAAGTGCTGATGAGTACTCTCCAACTAGAGCTACGTACACCAAGATAGACTGGTAATTAGAACAAGCTCTGTTGCTTTATCGATAGCATCTACCTAACAGGCCTACACCTGGGAGGAATGTCTTCTCATGAGTAGTCCCATCAGCTGCCTGATGACACACTACTGTTTTTGAGTTTCATTCTACAGGGTGCCTAGACATCGAGAATGACCCTAGGCAGATTCTAAAGTCTGCCACCTAGGGCTGGCCACTTGGCTTACTTGAGAGAGTGTGGTGCTGGTAATCCCAAGGTCGGGGATTCAGATCTCTATACTGGTGAGATGCAAAAAAAAAAAAAGGTAGTTATTTTGTTAAAGTCTGCTGCCTTACTATTTATTTTCTTCCATGATCTCTCTGCCTTCCTTTATGTGAACTGCCTAAATGTGTTATTGCTTCTTCACATCTTTTTAATTTTCAGAGATCAGCTGTAAGAAGAAGTCAAAATGATGACTAATGGTAAAGTTTCATCATTGGCAGAGGGTAGGGAAGATCTGACTACATAACCACATTATACTTGAAGCTACCACAGCTGGCTGCCTGTGGCCCATCTACCTATGTGTGCAAGATGGCTGTCTACCAAAAATCCCTGCCCGTTTCCACAGTGCACGGTTCTCAATAGGAAGTTGGAGCCCAGCCCCACCTCTACTACTCCACCCCCTGCCTTCATTGAATGGGGTCTGAAGGGGCTCTTATCAATGGGGTGTGAGCAGTTTAGTTTTGTGTCTTTGAAACCCCTTCCTCTTCTGTTTGTTGGCCAGTTATACAGGACACCAAAGACTTAAAGGTTGGCAAACCCATAATATGAAAGAAGTATAATTTCATATGGAGGAAAGCTTTCTGACAACCACAATGCCCACATAAGATTGTTCTATGAGGGACAAATAAACTTTTAGTATGTGCAACCACTAAAATTTCAGGAGTTTTTTTTTTTACAGATGCCTAACCAGGTACCAGGTCAAAAGACTATGAAAGAAAAGGAGAAAAGAAACCTATATTTATGAGTATCTACCAATATTTACTGAGTATCTTGCTCTATAATGCTTAGTTACTCTGTCCCTGTCCTTTAATGCAAGTTCTCTAGCATCATCTCAAATTCAACTCCATTTGTCAAACTTCCATTGAATGCCTACATTTTATCAGGTTTTATGCTGGGCTTTTTGAGGACAAATGGACTAGACCTAGAAATCAACCCCTCAAGGAACTCCTATTTCCTTTGATCCTCTGACCTGTTTGATTCAACCATCAACTATTGAGCACCAATTATGTTCCAGGCACTGGACTAAACCAGCAATACAAATGTAATTCTTTTCCTTAAGAAGTCCATTCAGCTTCCATGTCCAGCTTTATTCTACCACTCCTTCTATAAGAGAGGATTTGGCTTGTTCTGACTCACACATAAGGTAGAAGAACACATGCAAAATCTTCTGCTGGTTGGAGAAATTTAGTGGCATGGATATTTATAGACATACAATTTGTGTCTCTGAGGCTTAATGTTTGCTACTCTCATATTCTCATGTCCTTTTATAGCTAATAATTAATTTCAATTCTGATTTTTTTAACGTAAAATAAAGCTTCCATATGGTACTAACCCAGCTTCTAGTCGGAAGTCCCAGTATTAGCTCATATTTGTTTCTCTAGGCTCCTTCTACTGTTCTGCTACCCTACAGAGAAAGGGTCCTTCTAAACCTATGTCCCATCCAGATGACCCTGCTCTTTGGTAGGCCAGTTTCCAGCTGTGTATGAGATACTTTAGCCCCTAGGCTCTGCTTAATGGTTGTATTAGTCCATTTCTGTTGCTTACAACAGAATACCTGAAACTGGGTGATTTATAAAGAAATAAACTTTATTCCTTACAGTTTTGGAGGCTGGGAGGTCCAAAGTCCAGAGAATACATCTGGTGAGGGCCTTTTCCTGGTGGTGACTCTATAGCAAAGTAGAATATCACATGGCAAAATGGCTGAGCAAGAGAGAACTAAATTTCTCATTCACTCTTCTTTTAAAGCCATCAGAATCACACCCATTACTCTGTGAATAAAATCAATCCATTCACATATCCACAGTCCTCACAATTTAATCACGTCTTACAGGTCCCACCTTTTAATTACCATAATTGGATTTCCTAATCTTTTAACACTGTCACAGTGGGGATTAAGTAGTTAATACATGGAACTTTGGGGGACACATTCAACCTATATCAATGGTCAGACCTTAGAGAGATTCACTGACATGTCTACATGACCTGGAAGAGTTTCAGGTAAATAATAGGTCCTGGTGTTTATGTGAAATTAAAGAATAGATAAATGAGAAGCAGGCACCTTATGTTATTAGTTTGACTACTCAGGGATTTGGTTTCTCCTTTAGCACATGAATTGGCCAATCACTACTCCTAGGGAGAATGTTTTGCTAGGGGTACTGAGACTGAATGGACTGGTGAAGCCCAAGAATGACAAATAGGTCTACTATGGCATGCCAACTTTGATCAGTCAATAGAAGTTCCCTGGAACACAGTGTGTGAAGGATTCTGAGTTTAGTGGAAGATGGCTGCTTAGTCAATTGTTAATGGATACCATAGGTATGGCAGAGAGGTGTGATGATATGCATGCCAGGTAGTACCATCCCTGCAGCAGGTCCTTAGCTGATAACATGGTCCACAAGTCGGAATTGTTGGACCTGGATGTTCTCAGCTATAAGATAGGCAAACGAGCTAATAGATGTAAGAGATTATTAACAAGATAAAACAAAAGCTATAAAAGTTCAGTGTTGATGTTATGCAAGCATTTTCTTGCCTAGAGGAAAGATGATGGATCAAATGACCATGGTTGTTCCTTGATTTCACAAGCCTATAGAAAACGTGGCTAACTATTACCCACCCATAATCAGTAAGACCCCACAGCTCACAGTACCCATTTGCTATGGGTCAAATGTGTCCCCCAAAAGTTCATGTGTTGGAAACTTGATCACCATTATAACAGCATTTAGAGGGTGGAAAATACAATTATGGCATTTAAAGGTGGGGCCTTTGAGAGGTGATTGGATCATGAGGACTGTGCTCTCATAAATGGATTAATTCATTTATGAAGTAATGAGTTATCATGGGTGTGGGTCTGATGGCTTTATAAGGAGAGCATGTGAGAAGGTTCGTTCTTGCTCAGTCCGTTCTCACCATGTGACACCCTCCATCATAGAGAGTCACCACCAAGAAGTCCCTCATCAGGTATGTTCCCTGGACCTTGGACTTCCCAGCCTCCAAACTGTAAGAAATAAATTTTGTTTCCTTATAAATCACCCAATTTCAGGTAATCTGTTATAAGCAACAACAAACTAACTAATATACAATCCCAGTGTGAGGTGCTCTTAATAAATTGGGGTTTGGGAAGCTGTAGTGCATTTTGACATATGAACTGTGACTTTTTGGTTACTTTGATCCCAAGGCTCCCAGGCTAACCCACAACAGCTGATTCATGACAATATTACAGTTAACCTAAAATCTGGGTTCAGGAAAAGGGAGGAGAAACATGTAATATATAAAAAAAAAAAAAAGAGGAAAGAGGATGAGAAAGTGTGTTTCTCTCCATTTCTGGTTAAAAGTTCTAGCCTCGGGCAACATTTTGAAAGGTCTACGTTATTTTAGCCCCACTTCCACTTCCTCTCCTAGACATTTCTCCTGCCGTCTGTTGCTCTTCTTCCCAAAACTCAACTTCCAGGGTGTTCTAAACCCAACATTGTCCAGATCTACCTAGGCTTAATCCTCACCCTCTCCCTAACCTCAGTGCTTCATGATGCAAAATACCCCATGACCTAAATCAGAAGTTTGGCTAGATTTAGAAATGTAGCAATTTCATACTAATGTAAGTGATTAATATCCTCTATCCTTCTCAGAGGATTTTGCCATTTTCATGCCGCATGGTAAAATCAAACCAAATCTCCAATGGTAGACCTTCCAGCAGCATCACAGAGCAAAATGAACATTTCAGCAGGAGGTGAGGAGGGCATCTGGAGGCAAGAGGACCACCTCAAAGTCGAAAACTATGCCATCGTGTCTGTCCTTGCTGTTTCTCCTCTCCCCGAGGCAGCTCCCTGAAGCCGTTACTTTTTTCTTCATAATTTCTTCCCTGCTTCTATTTCTGACTTCACACACTCTCTACAAACTTCCAAGATTTTTAATAGCCTCTGTCACAGCAGAAGCTGAAGGCAATTCTGCCATATTTCCAGGTGAGATGAGCCACCTCCTCCTTTAAGCACAGGGGCTATTTATAAACAGATGTTTCTAAATCAGGAAATGCATGTATTCATAGACCCCCTCTCCCCCTCAGATAAATAAAAGACAAAGCAAACCAAGACTCTAAAGATCGAGGGTATAAGCACAGTCAACAGAAGGAATATGCCAGAAAACTGCTGAAACAGGAAGGGTGAGGGCTCTCATCATTAAAATATGTTAAAGTCCAAAATTAGTGTCTAAAGTTAGTCTCTCTCTCTCTCTCTTCTTGTTTTGCCTTTTTCAGCATCACCTTTAGGATAAGAAAATAGTCCAGCCTGTTATGTTGAAAACACATTAATTTTTTTTTTTTTTTGACAATTTATTTGCCAGTGTCTGAGTTGGATTTCTAACAAACAATGAAAGGTTAAAGATGCTCTCCCTTAAGCCAGACTAAAATGGACCCTGCCAAGAGGGAACAGTTTTATCAGACAAGTAGGTGACCTGTCCTTAATCTCACCTTTCAGATGGAAGAGGCCATACAGTAAGGTCATGACCTTCTGACCTTTAAGAACTTTTCGTTTTCCCTTCTCTTTCCAGGTACAATAAGAGAAGTACTTTCCTCACAGTCCCTTCCACCCTTCCATTCTCCTCTTGCCTCCTTTTCTCTTCTTTGAGAAGTCAGATGGAGTCTTCACACACCTTCCATTTCCCATCACGCTGTGCAAAACAGCACCTGGGGCAGCCAGCAGAGCTTGAGAGTGGTCCAAAAAAAAAAAGAGGAGGGAACCTGGCGATTGGCTGGAGAGGAGGTAATGATTTGTAATTGCAATACTTTCATTACTGTCTTTTAGCTCTTTGCAGAGTAATGTCAAGAGCTTCGTCTTTGTAGTGTTATTGGCATTTTTCATCATATTCATGAAGTGTGGGTCAATTTTCTTCAAAAGGCGCACTTCGCCAACTTGCCACAGAGACAGACAGTAATAAATTCTACTAGTGCACTGTGAAGGCTTCGTAGCTGCAAGCAACAATAAAAAGCAATGAGCTGGGTGTCACTAAGTAACTCCAGTTTACACTGCATTTTCTTCTTTTATTGAAAACTCAGAATATGAATTTATTAATGAATACACAGGCATACTTTGAAGGGGGGGTGGCAGTGCAGGAGGTGGGGGGAGACACCGTGTCAATTTATTTGGTATTCACACCGTGTGTGCCTATACTGTATTGTTCCATCATTTCATGGCCAGGCTTACCTTGTTAGGCTGTGGCCCTCCAGAAAAAACCCGAGCTCATATAGCAACACCTTGACGTGGATCTACAGCTGCTCTCGCTGTGCCTGTCTCACCTTTAGCCCCGGCTGTCTACTGCCGCCTTTCATTTTCTGCATTCATACATCAATAAGCTTTGCATGCTGACACCTAATTTTGCAGGCTACTTTGGTTATGGAGGCTGTGTTTTGCATATCACTACCCACCCCCTTCTGACACCTACTGCCTTTAAAGGGAAATGAAGAGAAGAGAGGAAGAGGCAGAGAGAAGAGAGAGGAAGAGAGAGCAAGAAAGAGAAAGCTTCTTTTCTTCTCTGCCTAATCAGAGATTTCTTTATATTTGTCAAAAGCAGATATGCCAAATCAACTTTAATTGATTCCTCGGCGGCACTCACAGATGATTTTTGAAGGACTGGGATTGTATTCCCAGACACACTGTTGTGTTTCCAACAAAAAGGAGGTTTCTCCCACAAATCAAATTTTGATGCCAATTAGTTAGCATTTTTCCATTCCAATTAAATTGGAGACTTGGAGACCTTTCTGATTTGGTAAGACTTTATATATACTTTATATTAAAAATGCCCTTCAGGGGCTAATAAGCAAGAAGGGAATGTCCATGGGTGGCGATAGGCACTCGGGGGTGGGGGACAGATATGCATTGTGAATATTTTTGCTCCTTTCTCTTGTTTATTTCACAAAGGTTTGTCAAGCCCATGGCAATCTGCTATATGACATCACAAAGGTTTTTACCTTGCATTTAGGTGGCTAATGTCTTTAGAGCTTTGACAACCCGTAAAATGTTATAATCTAATAGTTTTTTCCTGCCATACCCCACCCTCCACACCCCCAAGACCTCACTGTGCAAAAAGAGAACTGGGGACAGGGGCGGAGGGGAAATAAGATTGATGTTAAAAAGAAAAGGCTGTGGTTGGATCTGAGAGATTATACAACAAAATAAATAAACAAAAGCATAAAATAAAACAAGAAAAAATACCTACCAAATGCAATAGAGATGCCTACGCATGCATATATATACCTGTGAGCACATGGCTGAGAGGCTATGCCTGCTAATGACATGTCATCAAGATTTTCTAAATCTACTAAATTAAGTATTTATCATGTGTGCCAGAACACTTTAAAGGGAAGAAATTGTCAGTTCAAATCCAGTTGTAGTTTTAATTTGATAGTAACTAAAATCAGTTTGAAATATCATGCACAATCACAATGTTGCTTTTCCTCTTTCTTCTGCCTCACATTTCCAACTCTCTTTTACTATTCTCTCTGTACGAAATCAGCCTGGAAAAAAAAAGTGCTATTTGCTTCTTAAGGTTTCTATCTGGAGGCAATCCTGGAGCAAAGGTAAAGAACTTACCCAGAGAGTTTGGACTCCGATGTCCAACTTGTATGTGTGTTGGCCTCTTCCCTTCCTGTGCACACAGGCATGAGCTCAGGGTCAAAACCCTGTGTACCTCTGTTCACACACGTAACCTCAGCGTCCACACCATGTAACCTGAAGACAATAAGGCGCAATACTCAATGCCTAGATTAAAGTGTAAATAGCATGTATGTAACACTTAACACTTCCAAAGCACATTCTTCTGTTTTTACTCTTTTATCTTTATAACACCGCATGACACAGCAAAGTGGGTACTCTTGGAGTCCGGGGCTCAGCTGGAACCACCCCCCCAGTAGAGACGGGAGCCTTTTGTGTCATGAACTTGGGGTCCATCCTCACAGGGTTGATGTGAATGAGAGTCAAATGAGGTGATATCAGCTATTATTTTAAACTACGATTTGAACACCATCTGGCTGACCCTGAAGCCAGTCTTCATTTCACTTTCCAGAGTCCTGCCCAGACAACCCAGCATTTCCTATAACCAGCACTCAGCATATGCTGGAACTTTGTAAAGTGCTCTGCACAAATTATTTCATTGACTACTCACAGCATCTCCAATAGCATCCCCATTTTACAGATCATGAAAGTGATATTCAAAGTCATTGAGCATACTTCTCAAGGTCACACAAGTAGCCATTAGGGCAGGACCAGGATTCAGGCCCAGGTAGTCAGCTCGCAGTGGCCAGCTTTTAGCCCTCTCCCCTTGGTCTCCTAAGAGAGACAGCAGGTTCTTTGGGGGGATTAGTATCCTGGTGAGCATAACCACTATTAATTTAGTTTTTCTAAAAATTTGTCTTTTTATATACCCTTCTGGTCCCCAGTTAAGTGTGACGTCTACACAGAAATCTACCCCCACCATTGCTGGGGAGCCAAACAGTTTAAGGCCACAGGCTTCTCCCTTGGGTATAATGATATTCCTCAGTTACCCCAGGTGGAAATAACTAAATGGAGAAAGTAAAATTAAATAACATAATAAAATAAAATAACAACCAACCCCCAAACCAAGAAAAAAAAAGCAACATGCATTTGAAGACTTTTAAAAGTCCTAGGCACAATGAACCAGATATTGGTTCAGACAGTATGAGAATAACAATGGGGAATATTAGACACTATTCAATTAGGGGAAATCTTCTGTGTGAGAGGGCTGGACAGGCTTGCCACCAGCCATAAAAAAAGGAATTATGAGGACGACTGAACACTGCTCACATTCACACTGTGCCACACTGCATTGTCAATTAGCATGCGTGTTTCCATAATTGTTATACAAGGGGGAAATTTACAGTGTTAAATGGCCCTCAAATTCACACTTCCATGTGAGTTTTTGTTTGGTGGTGTGTCTAGTATTAGCATGGATGACTGCCTCTGACATCTCTTTGCCTCTGAATACAGAAACCACTAATGTAACAATGGGACAGGCACACCAGAGGAGATTGCTATTATTTGTTCTTTAGGCTAGGATAGATGCATAGATAAATAGAGAGATGACAGATAGGTAGGTAGGTAGGTAGGTAGGTAGATATATAGACTTTATTTTTTCTTTTTGCCAGGGGAGGTTTTTACTCTTCTCCTATTTACCAGATGTCTATCATTCCTTCCTATTGACCTCTTTTTACAGATCGGATGCAAATGCACATTTTCCAGTTTCATATTTTACGCTATCTGTGTCCACTTATCTCCAGAAAGAACAAGGGAAACCATGACTGGCGAATTATATGAAAGATTTAGTATAACCTTAAAAACAAAAATAAAATCAACAAATCCAAGAGTTGTTGTGAATTTCAAAGAGGATTAGTCCTTCATCTGTTATATATGGTTTGGTCTGAAGACAGGACTGAATCAGATGGTATCTCAAAGTCATATTTAGTCATCGATTAAGCAAAGCTGTAACCTCCACCTCCTCAAACACACGTATATACTCATATACCATGTACAGACATAATTAATGTGCATATCCACTGAAGAAAGAAATACCCAAGTAGCAACATGGAGATCAGAATAAATCTCTAAATTGTCAGATAAACAAATGATCCTCTAGACCATAGACTTTAAGATCTGGAAAGACCCTTGATGACTGGAAAGTATGACTCCTTTATTTTACAAATTAGTAAAAAAAAAAAAAAAATGCCCAAGGTCACACAACAAGTTAATCTGATAATTATGTGTCACATTTAGTTATTTCCAAATATAGTATTTACCATCAAAGAAGCAATATTTACTATATCTAACGTTATTTGAAAGAATAGATCACAATTATTTAAGAGGTATTTATTTATTTATTATCTAGATCCCCACCTTGCTCCATAAATAACTTAAGATACTCAGAATGAACTGCAACGTGTTAAGTGTGGTGTGGAAGATGATAAAACTTTGAGCGATGGCACATCCTTTAGATTAAATCCTTATGTATTAGTTTAAAAGTCAGTTACATTATTTTATCATCCCATCTTAATTTCAAAAAATATAAATAAAAAATAAATCCAGATATGTAAGGTCCCTGGAGTAAACATCATGTTTCTGGTCTTGGATACTAGAGAAGAGGAAGCGTGTTTCTTCTTGCCTCAGTCCTTCATATTTCAAGAAAGACCGTAAAGGCGCCCCCCAAGAATTCCAGATCTCAGACACATCAATCCACAGTATAGTCCCATAGCAAAGAGGCTTGAGAGTGAGAATGCCTTCAAGGAGCAAAATAGGGTTAGGTGATAGAATGGTGGGCAAGGAGTAAATATGCAGTATCATTTCACTTTCATCAGAGGGAAGAAAAACACAAGTCTGACATTTATCAGCTTTGCCAAAGATGTGAAACAAAGGGAACTCTCCTACCTGCTGGTGAGAATACATTGAGTATATGATGCTGCATGTAAGGGAAGAGGTTGAAGGTTGAGATGTAAATTTAGAAGTTTCAGCATAAATACAGTATTTAAAGCCATGAGATGGGTTAAGATCATCTAAGGAATGAGGGTAGACAGAAACAAGAAATTCCAAGGACAAAACCTTGGGGCCCCTCAACATGTAGAGGTTGGAAATTTGAGAAGGATCTGCTAAAGGAGATAAAAAAGGAAGAAGCCAAAGACAGAGGGGTATCAAGAGTCAAGTAGATAAAGTGCTTCATGACACATTCAGGACAGCGTTATCGACTGTGCTGCTGGTAATTAAAGTAAGACAAGGACTGAAACTGACCTGGCTTGTTGGTTGATGTGGCATACATGATCACCCTTCTCAGCAGTTATCACTGATTAATGAAGGTCATGGGAACGAGATATTAATTATAGTAATAATAACTATCACTTATCATCTGCACTGTAACAACCTGTATGTGCCATGTGTTATATGTACACTAATCTAGTTTGGTCCATACAACAACTTTAGAGGGAGGTAGGATTACCCAAAATCACAGATGAGAAAACTTAGGTGTAGGAGGTTAAGTGACTTATCTGAAGTCATCCTAAGATGCTAAGAAGCCTGAAACAGATTCTAGGTCCAAAATAAAAGGCAAGGTTGCCAAAAGACCAAAAGGCTGAACGTTTAACACTTGGGGTATCATGAAGGGGGTTGGTAGCAGCAGGCGAGGCTCCTTTTCCTCAGGGCACAAACAGCTGCCCTTGGGCCCATTCATCCTGGTAAGATGGCCAACCATCCCTGCTTAGCCAAGGACCAAGCAGTTTCCTGGGATGTGAGACTTACAGCAATAAAACTGGGACCATCTCGGTCAAACTACGACACGTACATCACCCATCATCCAGTGAAACCTCCTTCAGAATGCCTTTCAGGGAGAAAGCAGCATAGTTACCTGTGAGGTTTTGCATTCTGTGTGAGCTTCCCTGGGGTGGTCCTGGAGCCTCTGTAGAATTCTGAACTCGCTCTCCAGTCTCTCCTGTCTACTCCCGCTAAGTGGGACCCTGGAGCTGGGAACCAGGAGAAAGGTCACTCTCCCGGGCCTCTTTCATTGATGGACCTGTACACCAGGCTCCCCTCAGCTTTCTGTTGCAGCCCTCTGGGACACTCAAAGGTGGGCCCCCAGTGGTACCAAACCCCCAGGTCCCCTGGAAACGAACAGAGGGCTGTCTTTGTCAAATTCCCTCTGATCTACCCAGCTAATGAGGTCAAAATAGCGACGTCCATAAGGGATACATTTTCTCAATGGGAGCATATGCCTCAGAAAACACATTGAAAATATTTATCTTTTCTCAGAGTACAGGCAGAGCAATATAGAACACTAGCTTGTAAAATGCTCTTTGAAAAGAGGAAGAAAAAAATCGTAAAGCATAGGAAATGAAAAGGGAATCCTCCCAAAGCATGCTGCCAGTTGCTGTCCGGGAGATTTGCTCTTGCCATTTGGAAAGCTTTGTAACGGGCTCAGCTGATAACATGTTGAAGCAAACACACATGCCTCTGAGATTGTGGGCCTCTCTTGGGCTTGAGAGAGCACTGAGATCCTGGAGACACCTGAACTACTAACCTCTGACAATCGGCAAAAATCTGAGCCTTGCCGAACTAAGAGTGCCCTGAATATATGTGGTTCAGAAAGGAGGCAGTTTGAATTCATCCACGACTCCAATTCCCTCTAGACCAGAAAGATAACAAGACTTTGCCCCATTCCTGGGACTTGTGGCAATGTCTGGAGACATCGCGGGTTGTCTCCACTGGCAGGAGATGGAGAAGAGCATTTCACTGGCAGAGGCCAAATCTGCTGCTAAACACCCTGCAATGCACAGGACAGCTCCACACCAAGAATTACAGGCCCTAAAGAGTAATAGTTCCAAGGCTGAGAAGCTCTTATCTAGATACTGCCTTTTATATCATCAACTCAAATTCAACACGAATAGAATAAATTGCATCAATCTTTTCCCAGACTTGTCTCACTTTCTGATATCTTCATTTACCTCAGTGGTACCACCATTTTCTTAGTCACTAGATTAAAAAATCACAGGTATTTTTTTTATTTATTTCTCTCCTTCACACCCCATTCCCCCCTTCACACACACACGCACGCTGTCCCCAACTAATTAGTCACTAAGTCATGTGAACCTGCACAAGGGAATACTTTTCACTTATTCTCACTTCAACCTCTACCAAATTAGTCAGAGCTTTTTATTTTATGCCTGAATCATTGCAACAGCCTTCTGTTTCTCCTTCTGGTATGTCTTTATTCTAAACTGTATTGGTCAGGGTAAACCAGCTGCTAAAACAAGCAATCCCAAACTCTCAGTAACTTAACACAGTAGATGTCTATTTCTCACTCACATGAAGTCCAACAGGTCGGGAGAGGGAGGGAGCTCTGACCCAAGCAGTCACTCAGTCACCCAGGCTCCTTGCCACATGGCCCCACCATCCCACAGGATTTTGAAGTTCTCTGTCAGAACTTCTGCTTCTAGCTGGCAGACAAGAAAGAGAATGTGTAGGATGGTGTTTCCCAGGCTAGGTCTGGGCATGGCACAGGTCTCATCCACGGCATTTAATTGACCAGGACTTGGTCACGTGGCCTCACCTTGCTGCAAAAGAGACTGGGAAATGTAGTCTAACTGTATGCTGGGGGAGAGAGGGAGCAAACTGGCTTTGGGGAATTCATGACAGCCTCTGCCATTTATCATTTCTGCACATTCCTGTCTGGTTAAGCTTTCTCAAATACCACTTAAAACATTTTTACCAGGTTTGCATTCTGTTCAGTAACTTTTTGGATGAATCCTAATTATCTACCTTAAGAAGACCCAAACTTCATCTCCAGTAAAAAAATTTCCCATCTGTTCTTCCTACCATACCTGCCCCTGCAGCCCTAACCCACCCACTGCAGAAGCCTCCATCCCTGTACACGGCCCCCAGCCCTCCGTGCCTTTGTTTCTGGCTCTTCCCTACTCTGGAGTCCTCTCCTCCACCTCTATGAATATCAGAACTCACAAACCCACACCCTCAACTCCTCATCCCCCAGTGACCTCTCATTCTCTGAACCTCAATAACAAACAGCAATCATGGACTAAGTGCTTAAAACATCTCAGGAACTGTGCTCAGCATGTATGTGCCAATCACTTTTCATCTGCATGATCTCGTTTAGTCTCTACAGTGACCTACAGAGTAAGTATTATTCTCCTACTTTCCCTCTTAAGAGAGGGAAAGGGAGGCTCTCAGAGGTGAAGCGAGCTGTGCACACCGCACAGCCGGCGAGTTGGAGGAACCCCGCCCCACACCCAGCCGCCCCTCAGACGCAGCTGCGGGGTCTTCTCCTGAACCGCCACTTGGTGACAGTTTTATGCGTTCTGAAAGAGGAGAAAAAACTCTAATATAAAATGGAGACCATGTCAGAAAGATGCCCTCTGAGGCTGCGGTCGTATGAAGGGAAGAAATGCTGGCCCTCCCTCTGGCAGAACAAGCCAGGTCCCGGCTCTGCAAGGCTTTCCACGCCAGGCGTGGGCAGGTCCAGGCAGGGACGCTGGCAGTCACCACGAGTGTGTTCTTGATAGATTGTGTGAGCGGTAGGGACCTGGCAGGCCAAGCCACTGGGGATGCAGCCACGAGTGGGAAGGTCAGAGAAAGAGGAGCTGTATGCTCTTGAAAGGCACATTCACTTGTCAGAATGGGCTGGTGCTGAGTGTGGGAACGCGTGCCCAGCCTGGCGCCATGGAGACAGAGGCAGGAGCTGGCTTCCCGGCGAGAACCCACCCAGGACCTGTGCAAAAAGCCCTTTTCAGGCCAACAGACCTTCCAACCATGTGAAAGGGAACATTTTTCCCTACTGGAGTGAACTTGAGCAAGTGACCTAGCTCCCTGTGCTCCAGTTCCTTCAGCTGTTACCTAGAAATAGTTACCTAGTACTTACTTCATGAAGTGGTTGGGAGGTTTACATGAATTAATACCAGTGCAAACAAGGTGGTTAGGGCTAAAGCTATCATTACTGTTTCCATATCTTGCAAAATGGTGAAGATGTTCCACACCCAACTTGAACATGATTTAGTTTTAGCTTTGCCATCACAGATCAAGGATGAGGAGAACTAGATCAGCCCCGTCTTTGCTGCGAAGCTTCACACCCCTTGGTAACTGGGCAATTATTTCACACAGTCCTGTCTTACCTGCAGGCCAAAGGGCGAGGCTGTCTGTGCAGGGCAGCAAGGAGCACGGAGCCCACAGCCCTCAAAAGCAACTTCTACACCCACCTGTCATGGTCCTGAAAGTCAACCACTGGGGAAAGATTCCTTTGGCTTCAGAAACTAGTTCTTAGACTTTAGGATATCACAGATTTCCTGGAGAATTTGATCAAAGCTCTGGAGCCACCCACACCCACACCACTCACACAAATGCACACCGGAATTCACAGATGAATATACACAAATCCCTTTAAAATTTGGCAAACAATTTCAGAGAATTCAGAGACTTTTGCAAGTCTAGAAAGTCTAGCCCAGTTTACCAAGCCTTGGCTTAAGGTCAGTGTATTCAATGCATAGAGCTATATAACTAAATTTGAAAGTTTCTTTAAATAGCAGGTACTTTGAGAACGTTTTTTATGGGAAGGGAAGAAGTGGATATTGAAGGTTGAAGATTATCTTATAAGGATGAAAGCAACGGGTGGAGAATTATTCTCAGGTTCACCAAGCCCCATCCCTTGCCCAGTATGGACAGGGGCTCTCACTGCCCATTGATGAATCTTAAACCTTTCTCCTCTGTTCTCACAAAATACTGCTGAAACTTTGAATAAAAGCTTGTTGATTCATGCCACTCCTCTGCCAGCATTCCCAAGAGTCATCTGGGAATCACAGGTGACTCTGCTGATGTGTCCAACTGTGCAGAGATGGCTCCTTCTCCCTTCCCACCCAATGAAGGGAAACTCTACTAGGAAACTACCATATCACCACCCAGCCCCGCTCCAGCCTCAATTCAAGGGCACAGAACCCTTCAAAGACATCACCGCACCTATCCACATGCTGAAAGACTATTAAATTCTCCATTCCTAGTATGGCCAGGGGATTGAAGAAAAATCTTTAAGTAGATTCTGGAGTAAAATCCACTGAAATGCTGTCCACTGTATTTCCTCCTCACTTGCAGAACCCAGAACAGAAATCAGTTAGGTTCTCACAGCAACTTGCCCTAAGTTAACTGCAAAATGTGTTTGGAAGTAGAATGAGCATCTTGGACTCTACAGCTTCCCTGAGTCCTTCCTTCTGAAAAGCGACACAATGTAGGTAGCCTGCAGAAGGAGAAAACCTTGCACTGGAGCCTGATGATCAATCTCCTCTACAGCTCTGAGCCCACAGAAGGAAGGCTGTCCATCCCAGGACCCCAGCCCTGTGCACAGAGGGTGAAGTGAAGAAAGCTGCTGCTTCTTGGCCATGACTCAAGACTGCCCACAGGCGAGGAAGGGAGAGATGGGAAGCAACAGGGCAGGAATGTAAAAGAGTTTCTGCCTTTTCGTACAAAATGTTGCTCCTGCTAGTGTCAACATTCAGGTTTCTTTGCAGCAAGAAATAGTAGACAAATGGAATCAGGTGAGGAGTCTGGGTACCGGAGGACTTTCTGAGCATAATTGTGATTTTAAAGAGTTGGATGTAATACCCAATATAGGAGTCAAGTCAGATGGATTCCTGAGAGTTTTCGTGTGCATGTGCTCAGGTTTGAGAACATGTATCCGGTATTGCACAAGTCTTTTTATATCTGTGTGCATATTTGCATTTGCCCTCATGGATTTTACAAGGGACTGATGTTGGTGTCTGTTTATGTAGGTGCAGGTTCAACTCATATAGTGAGAGAAGAAAATAATTTTGTACAAAGCAATAGTGCTGTTCTTCAGCACTGGAACAGTCCTACTTCTCTTTCCTGTTCCTTTAAATTCACCTGGAAAAGAAAACACTGAAATCTCCATTCAACGTTGGGGGGAAATTCTGCTTTTATAGAAAATCAGAGCTTTATCTCAGCATTATCACATAAATCAGGGGTCAGAAAACTAGGGCCCGCTACAGTCTCCCTACAACTGCAGAACTGAGGAGTTGTGACAGAGACCATATGGCCCACTCTATCTGACCCCTTAACTGAAAAGTTTGCCCACCCCTGCTATTGGCCTTGCCCTTTCAGGATACTCCACCCCCATGCTCCACTAGTCATTTCACAAAAAATGACATTGAGACAGTGGAGGAGAGTCTAGTGTGTTCAACTTTGACTTAGCATTCAAGATCAACAGCAGAAGTTCCCTAAGACTTGGGATGTCCTTTCTTCTGTGGACTGTGTTTTGGGTGGAGGGGCTGTGAATTCCTCCCTCAACCAGTGGAAATGCTGGAGGCAGAACATTGACTTCAGAGCAGGCACAGACCCTAGCTAACCATGTAACTCTGGACTAGTTATTTAACATCTCTGGGCCTGTTGATATGATTTATAATTGCTAGACCTTGCGGTCACTGCTATTTAAATCTAGGAGAAGGTAAGTTTAGTTCTGTTTCTAAGAGTGTGCTTCCTCTGGATCAGTGTAAACAGTCCTCTCTTCCCCACCTGTCTTGAGGACACAATGAAGCATCACTTAGGATCCTATTGATGATTTCTTTAGATTCACATGGTAACCCTGAAAACAATGTCAGGTTCTATGAAGAAGTAGAAGAAATTAAATACATAGGCCATTATGATATGTTTCACCATTTCTGTTGTGATGCTGATAGACCTCTCCAATGACCAAATTCTTTGAGCTAAGCAAACCAGAGTGACAAGTACAGGAATACTTGGCCCTAAGTGCTTAGAAGTTCTTCCTGGCTTATGAACAAGGGGAATCAGGAGGTTAAATATTTGGGGTGTTGAGCAGGTATGTTAATATAGAGCACACCCTCTACTCATGGGAGGCAAAGCTTTTTCTTCTAAGTGGACCAAAATCCAAAAGCCAGGTCTTGTTAGTCACTTAGCTGAGAACCTGAGGTATGTCATAGAATCTCACGTGTTTGGCATCCTCAAAGCTTAAATATGCCATGTGACCAGCTCTCCTCTGGGCCATTAAGTGATACAGCCTGTTACCTATATAAGCCTTGAGCTTCTCACTCTAGAGATTCTAAAAACCAAATCAAAGCTCAGCAATATCTTCCCCATCCAGCTCTATTTTAGAGTTGCAATCAACATGCAAGTCAAACTACCTTAACTTAATGTTAGGAAACAGTGGACCCCGCGTCATGCCATGCTTCCTACAGGACAGAGAGCAAGGATTTGAGCTATGCTGCTGTAGGTGTGAGCTCATTCTCTGGCCACACCCTACTTTTACAGTGTCCGTTCCTCCTACTTCTTTACAGAGCTGCAGCCTGGGGTATTCCTTCTGACTGTGATTTGCTGTAACTATCCCTTGCAAAGCTTGCCTATCATTTATACACAAAATGAAACTCTAGCATGGCATTTAGACCATCAAGCCCCCTTCCAGAAGAGGATTTGCTTTCCCTGCCTCTCTGCTCAGCTTTGATGGGAGGCCACCTGGAAGCAGAGGCTCCAGACCCCATCCTGAGGCTGCATTGAAAAGCAGAGAATGAGTACATGGCGGTCCTTCTCCAGGGGCACTGTGAGCACTGCTAGTGAAGGACGCAGCTCTTCCCTGGAACCTGCTGATGACTGAGGAGGAGCGGGCACCCTCCATAGCTGATGTCTCAAAACAACTGACAGGCAGAGATAAATCAGTTTATGTACTTCTTTGCCTTTCCACGCCCCTTTGAGAAGGAGGGAGCCCTTGTTGCCTTTGAGAAGATGAACCAAAGAGAGAGGGAGAGGGAGATGAATGTGTCCCGGGCACACTGATCCTGCAGTGTAAAATTAAGAAAGCAGAGGCCGGGGAGGGGAATGGGATGAGGCAAGCACTTTGTCAGAGAAAAGGTTTTCTGCAGCACGACACTGTGTCTACAATAATATACCTTAAAAAGATGCACACACTCTAATCCAGTTGCATTAGCCCTCGCACAGGCAGATGCTTCAGAAGGCACTGCAGTGCTGAGGCTCACTTTACAGAGTCCTGTGGTAGCTGCATCTATCTGGGTACTCTGGCACTAGGAAGCGGGTATTCATCACAGAATGAGGGGACCTGTGAGCTACCTATGGAGGGAGTGTGTGAGGATCTCTGGACAGAGCAGGGTTAGTTGTCTGGGTCTGGCAAAGAGCAAAGACCACTTCTGCCTCTCTATGTGAGTCTGAGAAGTCACTGGATGTCCCTGTGCTTCCATTTCTCTCTCTGTGGACAGAAATCCTCTCCCCACCCCAAATTCCTCTTTCTATGTACAGAAATTCTCTCCCTACTCCAAATTCCTTTTCTGGGCATAGTTATGAGGATATTCTTCAGACTGCCCTGTGAAGACAGTGAAACTCTTCTTATGCATTTGGAGGACAATTGGTGCTGGGTTCTAATCCAATGCATGTACATGTCCCTGTGTGTGTGAGGGGATGGGGTGGGAATAGGGTGTAGAGGAATGAAGGGGGGAGGCACTAAAATATAAGACGATGAGGCTGGGGAAAAACAGCTGGAGATGAAGCAACTAAAACACAAATGGGATTAAATTCATGAAACCAGAGTGAAAGAACTCACACAGAAACACACCAAGATTTCTCCCGGAGAAGACACCACTGATTCCAGTGTAATAATTTTTAAGAATGTGGAGACAGAATGCTGCCATGAAAGGGGATGGCTGTTAAAACATAACATTCATGCATTTATAGCCTTCTGGTCTTCTGCTAAATGCTCTCCTGACTATATTTCATGCCCTGTTATTTTTGAGATGCCCAGTCTTCTATAAACCTGTTTTAGCCTTCCACACTAAAGTCATCTCACTTGGAATTGTACGATATGGACTCTCTTCCTCTCTGTCCTAATGACTTACACGGAATGGACGTGGAAGGAGCTGCCAGAACTGGGCTGATGCAAGCCAGGCTCACAGCCCGCTGATGACCACCACCTGATGTCCATAGCATGTGTCCTTCACGTGCTGCCTGCTGGCCCCACCTCAGCGCCAAGGCATGTTTCTGTTTAATGGAGAGAGCTAAGTTATTCTGGAGATGAAAGGAATTCAGGAGATAAAAAATACATTCCTCTAGCTTTTAAAGAATGATCCCATCCCAGAGTGGGAGACGTCAAAAGAAAGGGCATAGGGCCTTTCAATGGAAGTGGTATGATGGACGGGTTGGCTGTAGTAGGCTTCAAGCCAGAGGTGCAAGAAAAGTTTCTGGGATCACAGTTCAGGCCCACAAGCTGGAACAGAGAAGATAAAACCAGAGGAAAGAATTCCTCAAGGCCTGCACACCCCAAGGCATCTCTTCCATTAAACCCTAGATCACTGATTAACCCCAGAGTGCTCAGTCAGCAAGCTTTTAAGGTGACTTTAAACAGAAACACACATAAAACAAGGTTCTGTATTGATTGGTTGCTGAAAATGTTATGACCAGAGGCTTGCAGGAACTCAACACTATGTGAGGGGTCTTCACAGAAAGATTCATATTGTCTTCTAATTCTATTTTTCCACAGACTTTTTTGAAGTACCTCATATTTCCCCTATGGGCAATGGTTCAGTATTCACTAATTCAGTATTTGCTGTGACCTTATAGAACATAATTACTGCAAATGACGAGCATCAGCTGCATGTGGTGCTAACAATAGAAACAGGAAATAGCATGGGGGGACTTCTATATTAGAGTAGAGAAAGAAGAGAAGACAGGGTTGGATACATAGATGGAGTCCTGACCCTGAAGGCCTGGAAAGCCAGCAGAAAACATGAAACTAAATAACCCGCTCATTCAGGAAGGTCTGAACCCTGCATGCAGGAAGGCAACAGCTTCTCCCAGAGCCCTGTGCAGGTTTCTGCTACCTAAGCACAGTACTATGATCATTAATTAATAAGCACGTTGGAAACCTAGGCAGACAGACCCACTGTTAAGGGGCTGCAGAGACCTAGAGAGGGGGTCTCATGAGGCTGCCTCTTTGCAGTCCAGTTTATGGCTCTTCAGGGAAGGCTAAGCTACAGCCTTGTTATTTTCCTTCTGGGACTAAAAAGAGAACTGTAGTTTCCTGCCCTATTAAGCCAGTGCCTTTCATGATCATTAAAATACCTTTAAATACTTCATTTCTCCCCCTTAAAGTTTTCCAGGCATAAGGGAAGCTCTCCTTCCACATAACCTTGCTCCAAAATAACAAACACATGATGCCATTTGAATTTGGCTTTTCTCTTCTTTCCTTTTGGGTGTTCAGAAATAGCCACTTACAAACACGTGAAGGCATTTGCCTCAGTGGTAAATATGTCTTATGTGTCGATTTCAGCAGGCTACTCTCTGCAGACATGCACATGTGTGCTCATTTCCTGCCCTCCAAAATTATTTTTTTGGTTGTGGACATATGGTGAGCAATAGTTGGAATAGTTATTCAGGGTGCAGACTCTCCTCCGGGATCTGAGGGACAAATCTTTTTCCTTCTGTCAAGTCAGAGTCACCAAGAAGGTATCGAGCACTGAAGTGGGTAAGGATTTTAATCATGTGTGCATGTTTAGTGCTGTACTCATAATAAAACCATTACCATCCTCTGTGGCATGTTAATGGTCAACTGGATAATAACTAATGAAGCAGCTCACAGTTCTTAAGAGCTAAACTGTGTTCCGACTACTGTTCTATGTAACTTGCAGGTATTAAGTAATTTAATTCTTGTAATAACCTTTGGAAATTATTATTATTATTATTGCCATTTTATAGATAATGAAACTAGGGCAGAGAATTTCTCTAAGCAGGTATCTTGCATAAATCTAAAATTCAAAGGATGGATGGGATTGTGATTTGAATAATTTATTGACATATTTATTTGAGTTTGAGATTCATTCTCTGTGTTCTCTTCTCCCTCTTGTTGGAAATCCTACCTTTCCTGAAAAGAGAGGTGCCAAGTCTTTGGTGCTCCCTTTCCTTCGAAAGGTTTGCAAAACAGGGTGGAAGCTGAGTAGTCCAAGGTGCCCCCTTCCTGTCTTCCGTGAAAGTCTAAATTTACTAAAAACATTATGCCAAAGTCCTAGGGGCACAGGGAGAAGTGAGTAGCTGGGAGGGAGCTAGAGAGAGGAGAGTTAGCTCCAAACCTGGGAAAAGAAGGAGACCGGGGGGCCCTGGGAGGGCAGAGACCCACATCCCACTCCTTAGTAGTGCAAGACTTCAGAGGGGAATAGTGCTGTCCTTCCTGTTGTGTCCCCAGGAGCGTCTGACCCCAGGCAATGGGGCCCTCAGCCTAGGTCATTATCTCACTCTTTGCAAAGCCTAAGAGTAAGAGTTACCCACCTTTAAGGAGGACGTGGGCTTGGAGAGAAAGGAGATCTGAAGCAAACACGATGAACTGAAAGCCAGAGGCCCTTCCTCCATTCTCCAGCTACAGAGAGGCTTGGAATTTCCAGGAAGGAGGACAAAGTTGTAACAATCACTGAGATCGAATTTACCATCACTCTGGGAAGACAAGGGCATGCAGTCAAATTCTATCTGATGTAAAGGAGATTATAAAACGGGCAATTTTTGTAGACCTGAGCTTGCTTGCGGTGTGAGCTTCTTCTACTCATTATACAATGTTTAGAGAAAAGCTCACAGAGGAGGAGGAGGAACAAGGGTGCTTGAAGGAAGAGTAGGCTAGAGAGGCAGAAGGAAGGTAAGAGAACATCTGGTCACATGCAAGAGCAGGGCTCCATGAGGCCAGAAAGCACAGGGTCTGAGCAGAGTCTGAGAGCAGCCCAGGCTGGGTGGGAGGTGCCAGGCCTGGGGGGATAAGGCGTGAGGGACTGTGTCTCCAGGCACAGCTGGCCTTGAACGCTGGACAGAAGGGATGGGCTCACCCTTCCACACTAAGGACTGCTGTGCCAGCCTGTTCGGTCAACATATTGGCCAGAGTCACTCTGAGCCAAGAACTTGGGGTACTTTGTCTCACCATCAAGCAGTCATGTGCCTTCCTGCCTCTTGGCTGTGCTCACGCTGTCCCCTCCCTTTCAATACCCCTTTCCTTTGTACCTACCTGGACCTCTCCTGAGCACCATTCAAGGCCACCACCTCCTATGCAAAGGTTGCCCTGACCGCCTTGGCGGAGCCATGGTCACACAGCCCTCTGCTGGAGGGAGATTTGTGTGTTTTCACATTTAGTGCATTCTTCTGTGAGCTTCTTAACAGCAGGGACCACATGTTTTTCACATTTGTATACTCACGGTGCCTGGTACATCTGGAGGATGCTAATACTTGTTGGGTGAAAAGCTGGGAAAGGAGGGGGTTGGCCTGCACACAGCGGGAGATGTCAGGCTGTTTTATGAACATCTCATGAGCCTCCATTCTCACCCCTGCCCACTCTGTCCAGGTGCACCAAGCCCAGCATCACGGACGCTCCTCTAGGCTAATGCTAGAGGTGCTGCCCAAAGGCAAGAACCTCACCTGGCCTGGGTAACAATGCACTGTCCACTGTTTCTAGTGTCGGAACAAAGAGCATGAGCCAGAGGATGGAGACAGAGAGGGATAGGTTTCTACACGGATAGGAGGAAAAAACACTCAACTGTAAGACAGAAATGAGAGCAGCTGATCACCACACAAGAGGACTTGGAGCCCACAGGGTAGCTTCAGAGCTCAGTTTCAGAATAGAAAGGGGCAATACAGCCAAAACAGGGGGAGGAGGAAAAGAGATGTTTCCTTGAGTTCACTCTTTCCGTTCACAGCCTTGTAACAGGAGATGAGAGCAAGAAGACAATTCCTAGATACGAAAATCTCCTTCTCCCCAGGGCAGAGGATTTGCGAAGCAGGAAGGCATGGCCCCAGGTAATTCGAGGAGAACCAGGACTTCAGAAAACTCCAGACAAGAAATCAGCCCTTTTCCCTGCAACAGACTCATGCACAACAAGCAGTCCACTTTGATAACGAAGCTGCACAGGAGTGAGATTCTGGGGAACTGGGTTTTCATTCTGACTTAGACATTAATTAGCTGTGTGACCTCGGGCAAGTCACTCAACCTCTCTGGGCCTCCATTTCCTCATTTATAAAATGAGTGGGTTGAATTAGAGGGAGATGATTACTATGGTCCTTTTTAGCTCTGACATTCTGGGACATTATTTATTCCCATCACAGCTGTAATGTGACAGCTTTCTGAGGCTTTCCTTCCTCCATTCAGTGCAACATCTAGATGGAAAGAAAAGGCACATGAATCCAGAAGTATTTTGGGAAATGGTGTAAGGGAAGCATCCACGACATTTATCAAGAAAATCTGAATATCAATGATCAAGCCCCAGGCCGAGGGGAGCTGGGAATATTTCAGGGCGCATTAACCACTGTTGTGGTAAGTAATTATGCACATTGACTTTGAGTCTGTTTGAATGGTCACATCTCAGAATGCAATTCCTACACTGTTTCCAGGGAGGGAGGGATCCCTGCAAGTGCTAAGGAGTCTTCCTAGAGTCTGAACTATGGACTGGTAATAGCTGGCATTTCAAAAATGTAGCCTTTTGTTTCTTGAAAAACTGCTTAAAAGCATTCAACTCCCCCATCTCTGATCCTTCTCTGAAAAAGAAAACAATAAATATGATTTCAATCCATTGTGTTAAGTATCAGGATGCACACACAGAGTCTCTGGGATGCAGCATTGAGTGAAAACCCATCTGCGATGCCAGCAACTTAAAATAGACAGAAAGAGGAGCATTAACACTTTCAGGTGGCTGACAAGTGAGAGCCACGGGTCACTTAGGCTAAACACATAGAGTGAATAAAGATCTTATGCGTAGGTGCTGTGTTTATTTATTTCCATTTTTATTTATTCGAAAATAAAATCCAGTAAAATGTATCAGAATAATTTGATGGATTTGATTGTGCTTTCTCCTAAAATAATGTATCTCTACAGAGATGCCCATCACTGGAACTTCTGGCCTAACTAATCTGAATTCCCACTGTTTGCCATTTGCTCCTTATTCGTGTCCCAATTAGAATCTCTGCTGGCAAATGCAATGAGAGATGTTAGAGCAATTTCTGTAAAAGAGTAAAGGAAGGAAATCACACAGAATTTTTAACAATCTATTAGTTGGCTTGAAGGCAACGAGTGATACAGGTGGGGGGCCCTCTAGGAGAGCAGGTGCTTGAAGGATTATTTTTCTTATTATCAAAACTTGGCCTTATTGGATTAGAAAGTATATCCAAGCAGTTGATCAGTCAATATTATTTACCACAACCTAATAGGGAAAAGAGTTAATAGTTTGAGGGAGGGTGGGAGTAGAGTTTAGACGTGGTATAAGGCCTTGTCACTCAAAGCGAGGCCTTGTACCAAAGCATCTCAGCATCACCTAGGAATGTGTTAGAAATGCAGATCCTCAGGTCTACGGATTTCTCTACAGTACCTCTAAACATCCCATCCCTTTTCTTCATCCAACCCTTCAAGTATCTGGAAATGGCTCTCATGACTGCTCTTAGGCTGGACAGCCCTCTGCAAGGATATGGCTGCCAGCTCCAGTCCACAACCACAGAAGAGTAATCCTTTGGCAGGCTAGTTGTGTGACCTTGAGACCATTACTAAACCTCGGTGTCTGTGTCAGTTTTCTCATCTCTGAAATGGGATGAGGAACAGGACCTACCTCATATGGGTTTTGTGAAGATCAAATAAAATAATCCATAGGATGGCCTTAGTCAGCACATGACACACAGTAAATGTTCAGTGAATGTCAGTTGTTATTATTCCCAGCTCAAATATTCTTTGTTCACGGAAGGCATTAGAGAAAAGGTAGAATATAATTGTCCCTTTAAGAGGATGGACAGAATTCAAATCAACCAAAAGGGGATTCTGGATGGGAGCAAATCTGAAAGCACAAAGTATTGGAGTTGGAAATTTTGAAATAGAAAACAATAAATGGTTCCGTCCAATTTGAATGAAAGGTTTGTAGACCAGTGAGAGAAAAAGCTGGAAAAGTAAATAAAGGACAGATAACATTTTCCAAAAACGAAACTCTGAGGGAAAGGATGGGGAGCTGGGCAATCTAAAGCCGACAGAGTCACCTTTCAAACAATCTGGATTCTAGGGAGTGGTTAGAGGGAGGCACAGGGGTCCGATGTCACAGACACCACCTACTGTGCACTTTGTATTAGATGTGATACAGGCATTGCCATTATTGCATTGGTTTTGCCCTAAAACAGCAGTTTTGTTTGGTTCAACCTGACACAAGCCCCTTCCTTTGCAGGGAGCTAGGGGAGTAGGGAGAAATCTGCCTTCTGCACCCCTCTGCCACCCAGCGTTGCTCAGGGGTTAGGTAAGCCTGTGGAAAAGGGATCTGAAAACAGTAGCATGACATGTTTAGTAAACAAATGGCCTTACTACTTTCTGGGTGTCCCAGGACCCTGGTACTGTGGTCAGAAGCAGCTTTATCCCACAGATTCACTTTCCAGAAGCATCCACAGTTAACTGCTGATGTAGGCAACCCAGAACCTTCTTGTCCTCTGATTCCAGGACTTTTGCCTGGGCTTTAAATGTTAGTTTTGCATAGAGCATTTGTGGTCATCTGTGTAAAAACTAAATTCAAAGCAAAACAAAATCCCAGATTCCTCTGACAGCCTGAAAGGACAGTTTAGAAAAAGGCAAGAGGGAAGCAATTTATCAAAAAGGAAAAAAAAGAATGCTAACAAGATATTCCAAAATCACAGCAGCTGCGCGCACTTACAATATGTGAGGGCCTCGTTTGGGCCCATTTTGGTAACAACCTGAAACCGCTGCTTTCTCTTTCCCAGGCATATGTTTAAAGCTCCCTGCAAAATGATTTCATGTTGGATCGGGCTTCGTTACTCACAGTTCATATTTGGTCTAAATTACAGTAAATGTTATTCCAAGGTTTACAAGTTAATTATTATAGTATAGTATTTACTCCATTATATAGTAATTACTGCAGTATCTAATGCCTGAAGGGTTTTCCCCCGTATATGAAGGACAGAGAATGTTTTAGAGTGTTTTCAAGCAGAACAGGGCTCACTGGGGTGTGTGTGTGAGTGGGGATGGGTTGGGGGCTGGAGGATGTTACAAGAGTTTTGAACACAAGTGCCCACATTCTCTCAGATGCGGGGTTAGGGGCCACTAGCTGCCAAGCTTGCCTTAGCCCTCCCAGGGAGTGGTGAGTTCTATTAGGGGCAACGGGGACAGTGCTATCTTCCATGGATGTGGAAGATGCCCATCTCACCTCCTGCATAGTGTAACTGCACAGCACAGAGCAAAAAACCCTTTTGACCTACAGACGAGCAGACAAGGGTTGCATGTGCTCATCTGTGAGAAGCGGCTGCTGGAGGGACCTCATTTGCAATTTGGCTCCCCATCTTTTGGCTTGTTGTGGGAGTTTAAATGATCTCCTTATAAACAGCCTCCCCCCAACACCTCTTGCCTGCCACATACGGGTCAGCTATGAGACACCACATAGCCCCTAGCACTGGGCTACATTTACACCTCTTTGCTCCATTCCAGCCTAGATTCTTTGTTCTGACTGCCAACCCCAAAATGGATTCAATAACCATCCTGCTTCCCAAATGTTGGTCCCAGTGGCAGCCTGCAGGCCTGGGAGCCATAGGGGCCTAACAGACAGTTGAGCTGAATGACAGGCTTGGGATCAAACTTCATGCTTTTGTCCTGTGGCTGCAGCCGAGCCTCTTGGGGTAAGACAGCCAAGGCTTCCTATTGCAGTGTCCTCCTCCACAGAAGCCTGACCACTGTTACCTGGACAGATGCTGAGCAGACTGAAAAAGAGAATTTAGCAATCACAGAGGCACTGTTGTCCCCAGACCCTAGCGCCTCTTCAGGAGGAGAGAAAATGGTCAGTCAACAAGCACTGAGTAAGCACCTACTGTATGTCTATCCTCGAGGTGGGCATGGTTGGAAGGAGAAAGCAAGCTTCCAGTTCATGCTTTCTACTACTAGAAGAGATGCAGCTCAGTCTTTTCACCATCAGGAGAGGCAGAGACAGAGCAGGGGAAGGAAGAGAATTGCAGGTGTGTTTTCTCCTAAAGTGCTCTTAACATGTTTTCCTTTCAGCAGGTGGGGCATGAATCTACAACTGGAGAATTTAAATAAAAATGCTTTTGGAGCTGGCTCCTGGAGCTCACAGGTGGGTTTCCACTTTTAGGAAGGCACATCCTGCACTGGAGCACAGGATCTACCTTTCTTATACTGGCTTAAAATAAGCCCTAGCAATTGTCCAAGAGACAACTATTTGGCCAATGGACACTGAAGGGTAACTTACCCCTGAAATGTGTTCCTTCCCTGCCCCTCTCCTGTAGCAACAGCTGGCTCCTCCCCAGCCAGCTTGCGCTCTCGCTATCCACCTTCCAGTCTAGCAATCTTTTCAAAATATGCATCTGATTACATGTAACTGTCCTGTGCTTGAAATCCGCCAGTGGTTTCCCATTACTCATGGCATAAATTCCACTTCCTTGAGTGGTCAACAATACCTCCCATGTCCCAGGCTCTGCCTGCCCCTCCTGCCTTCCCTCTGCCATTTTTTTTTTTTTTCCTTTATTCTTTAAGGTCCAGCCACTCTGGTCTTCCTTTAGTCCCCTGACCCTATGTCATGTCCTTTTCCACCTCTAGGAGTTTAACTGTGCTACCCTTTCCCCATCTCACTCCTCCTTGACCTCCTTCTGGTGGCTCTCTGACCTGCCCTTCAGATCCCAGCACAGTCTTCCCCAGCATCTGGACTCGGGCAGTGCTCTGTTCTGTTCCCTCTGGTGACGTCCATAGATCTCCAGTCTTGACACTCACTGTGCTCTGTTGTGTTCAGCTATGGAATATCTTTCTGCTTGGCTGGACCCTAAACTCTGGGGGAGCAGCAGGCACCTTCCTCCTTCTCCTCTCTAGCAACTAGTGAGGTGATTGGCAATTGAAGTACATGTTTATTGAAAGAGAATATTCTTCAGTGAATTCCAAGAGTCCTTAGTGGAAAAATTAGGCAGTTTAGTGTATGTATCAACTGGGTGAAGAAAGTCCAGAGGTAATAGCAAGAGCTGATATGTATGGAGAACTTACTATGTGCCAAGCACTGTGTATTTATTTAAGTTTCACAACAATCCCGTATGAGATAAGTGCTCTTATTGTACCTCTTTTGCAGAAGGACAAGCTGAGGAGCAGGGGGGGTTAAGTCATATGTTCACAGGCACTCAGCTTGTTAGGGATGGAGCCAGAATACAGCCCAGCCAGTTGGAACCAGAGCCCCCGCAATTAACAATTCTGCTCAGCTGACTCTTGCTAAGCCAGCTGTGGGTGAGGACAACAGCATCGGGCACACTTCAGCCCTTTCTCTCCTTCCACCTCCTTCTTTCACCATCTCTCTGCAAACAAGCCTTTATTCAATGAACATATATTTAATGTGAGAAGAGAATAAAGCACATCAGCTCCATGATTGTTTCATACACACTCTTTTTCACTACCTGTCACATCTTTACAATGTAGTCAAAGCATTCTCTGCAGAAGAGATTTTTTTTTTTTAAAGTAATAAGTTTGGGCAGAATAAATGGTTATCAGAGAGAAGGACTCACCATATAGGTCCCCACCAGTCCTGCGAGCATCTCTGAGAAGGAGGTCTCTCCTCCGTTTATCCTTTCAAGTGTCTCCTCACCTTCCCCCACTCCTGCCTCTTCCCTTCCCCCAAAAGTGCATGTTCACTGAGACACACACACACAGCCCCACACATTGGTTTGGACCTGACAGCCAGGTGAGGGCCATGGCAGTGCAGAACTCACCGGGAATGTTATCAGAAGGAACAATCTTCAGCAGTGAAGACACAACTGTGCCCAGCCACCACCGGATCTCAGAGAAGGGACAAGGAGTCAAGATAAGAAGAAACAATAGGGAAATCTCTGCTCTGGAGGCCTCCATTTCTTATTTGTTTCTGATGTTACCACCTTGCATTTCCCCCCAGCACAGTCCTCAACTAGTTGCCATCTATTTATCCCACTTTTCATTCTGTATGTGTGGGCATCCTAGAAAGCTCTGGAAGATTTTTATCCAGTAAGCCTTGATTCTATGAAGAGTCTTCACACAGAGATGTTAAATATAAATAAATATTGGTTGTTCCAAGGCACTTCACTGACCTGTCAATTAATCATGTTTCTTCCTTTATCTCACATTCTTTTAACTATGTGGCAACCAATATGCATTTCTACTGTTGAATGTGATTATCTACTTGGGCATCACAGAGTTAGCCAAGCCATTGGCTACCTTAACAAGGCACACAGCCTGTCTCTCTTCCTATGTGCCTGCTGCTGTTTTTGTTGACTGTAGGCTGAGCTACTTCCAGTCCTCAATACCCTTGAGCCATCGTGACCTTGAAAGATCAAGGAAAAGAGATTACACTTCAGAGTCACAGTTTCCCTAGGTATGAATCCTGGTCTCAGAATTCCCAGCTATGTGACCTTGGGCATGTCCCATAATCTCTCTGAGGTTTAATTCACTGGAATGGGGATTTCTGTACTAGATATCAAAACTTCATGCTTTACAGAGCTAGCATAAGATAGAATATGAAACATGCTTTCCATAATATTTGGTATAGAATAAGCTCTCAAGTAATAGTCACTATTATTATTTATGAGGATTATTTATGTATGGTGCCATGAAGCCAGATCATATAATCATACACTATTCTGTTGTCCAAGGGCTTCTGGTTAGCTGGTTTTAATGTACTTTTAGCATATAGAAGGTGAGCTGATACAGAAATGTTTTTCCTCATATCATTGGAGTCAAAGACCATCACAGTTGGGCTTTACCCAATGGTTTGGGGGAAAAAATTAGAGTATGTGTTTCCATAAATCTCAACAACAAAATCCATGAAGTTTCTCATCTTATCTCTAGCCTTAATTAGGCTACCTCAGAGAGGTTCTTCCAGCCACTCTGCCATGGGGATAAATTCCATTAGTGACCCTGCTAAAGCAGATGTTCTTGGGAACAGTTCCTCCTGACATTACCCCTTATCCTATATCCAACATGTATTCCCGAAAGACACTGTATCTTCCCGAAGCTACAGCATCTCTCCAGCTGATGAGAGAGATCTGACCTATGTCTACCAGCATGCAGTTGAACTAGGCTTTTATTTTTATAAATCATTCCATAGTCTCTTTAGGCCTTTCCAATTTAAATGAAAATAAATAAATAAATAAATAAATAAAATGATACTAATGTCTGTGGTAAGTATTTTTATTTTGTAAAGCTACGAATTCTGTAGAATACAAGAAAAGAAGGGGGAAATATTTATGAGTTGTTCTTATCTCCCAGTTCAACTTCTTTGTTCAAGTGCAGGGATAGGACATGGAACAATTTTCTGTTTTGTGGGTGGTAGATTTTTTTTTCTCTTTGCCAGGGCCCATATTATCTCCAAGTCCTTAGACCCATTAGTCTAATTAATATTAAGAACATATGCATATGCAAATAAGACTCTCTTCACCATATATTTCACTTTATAAGACAGGTTGAAGGGTGGTTGGGTGAGTCAATCAAATGTCATAAATTGGCTATGCATAAGTCCTCATTAATATTAATTGGGGTGTGGGCATTGTGCAGTAGTCCATGCTGCCATTAGAGATGGGCCCCTTGCTTTAATTGTTCCATAGATTTTGAAAACCAAAGCCTCTGACCTGATTTAAATATGTAATTCGCACTGCCTCCCCCCTGCCAAGGTAGTCTACTGAGCAGCATCAGAAAGGTATTAAAAAAATACAGAGCAGACCTTTTCTAAGACAGATGGCACACAATGAGGTTAGAAAAAGTATCTTGAGATCCAACCTGCAAGAACAAAAAAAAATTGCTTGCATTGTTGTTTTCATTATCTTGCTTCTGTCATTTCATGAGCTTTGTATCTTGCAAGGAAAGAAAGAAGGGAGAAAAACTGTGAAATTAATCTTTTGTGCATGGCCTGATAAAGAAGAGACATGCTCAGACAAAAGATAGACTGAGAGAAGGTACCGTGATTGATGACTAAAGTAAAGGTGTCAGAAGAGTATTATGTAAATTACTGGAGGCACACACCATTTCAGAGAGAATGAGAGGGGGAGCGGGCAGGGGGAGCGCAGGAGAGGCAGAAGGCGAGAGAGGGAGTGAGGTTCTGAGAGTGAAAAAAGGATTGCAGAGTCATGTCGCCAAAGAACTGGTCCTCAAACACCCATTCCTTGCCATCTCTCATCTCCTGTGAGGAGCTCCCCTCACAGTCTCTCTGGGTTGCGGGATGTAACAAAGGGGGTGGGGGTGGGGGAGAACTGTCAACATTAGAGTGATTCCAGACAAGGAAAGGTTTAGGGAAAGCCGTGTCTGAAGTGAAATCATCAAGGAGGGAAGTTTCAGTGAAAGGGAGGAAAGAACGGGCTGGTGAGTGCGTGTGTCTCTGTGGGAAGTGTGTCACAAGACGTGGGATGAGCACCGGGCCACTCTTCATGCTAGAAGTGGGCTCTGTGTCCTTCCCTTGAGTCTCTGGGTCAGGCTCACGGTGTGAGCACTAAACCGAGGCAGGTGGAAAATGTCTCAAAAGGCCAGAGGCCAGGAGCCACACTGCAAAAATTTGCTTCACTTTTTTTTTTTTCCTTTAGCTACATTTACTTTCTAAGTAATGAAATGAAGGCAAGTGCTGAAAATCACCTCCATTTTCCTGATCAGAAGAGATGTGAAGTAAGGGTAAAATTATATCCAGTGATGGGAATGGGTTTTGCCATGATGACCTGGCATGCTGGCTGGTCTGCAGCCCCAGTACAGGGGTGTATGGGATGCACTGACAGTGTTCAAATATCTCATGCTTAGAAGTCCAGCACTGGGATCAGTGAGTTTCTGAAAGAAAATAAACTCCTTCCAAATTTGTGGTAACCAAATCCGGAGATAGCATAGTTGGAGATAGTTCAGCAAGAACTCACTGGACGGGTTGTGGATAGCCAGCCCCTTCTGACCAGAACAACATCCCTCCCATTTGTTGGGGCCTGTGTGGTACTTGTGGCTAACTATTTTAAATGTCACCCCTTTGAAAAGCCCAGCAAGATATAGTAGAGATTTTTCTCCACACGTGCCCTCCCTCCTCGGCTAGGTGGGAAGGTAAGGGGAATAAAATGAATCCCCATTCATTAAAGGCTTGGAAGACCCCAAACACTATAAAGACTATAGTAAAACCCTGACCCACCATGAATTTCAAGTTGGAATTAACTAATTAATTTTAATAATGAATAGATTTTTAATTTAATTAAAAAAAAAAAAACTAAAGTAAATGTAAGTGCAAGTCCTGATTTTCCCATTTTAATTATTTTGGAAATTTTTGAAACAGCAAATGGTTGGGAGAATGAAAAAAGTCTAGGAATACAGATAAAAATGGGACATATTTACAATTCAGAAGTTGTTCCACAAGACACTTCCAGCAGGGGGGATAAAGCCTAAAAGTGCAGTCCTTACTCCAGGCCTGGTCCTTTCTTTCTCTGACTTCCTGTGTTCTTATTGCCTGGCCATTTCACAATGACACTCTGCTTCCTTTACGTATTCCACAATCAGCATGAATTGAGCCCTGCTTGACACTGCCAGGTGATGGAGACACACAAGACGGACTTTCTCTGGTGAAGTTGTCTTGTGGCCATGTCTTATAGCTCCTGGTCTCCACCACAGTGGCCAGGGCAGTACTTGCTGCTGTGGGATCAGTCCTTGCTGATAGAAATTGAATTAGCCAAAATCAGGCTTAGCCAGAGATCTAAGAGATCTTAGCCAGAGATCTTTTTACCCTTGAGAAAGTAAAAAATAAAGGGGAAAAAAAAAAGAGTTCTGTTTTATTTCATTTCTACATAATTTAACTTTGTTCTTATTTTAGGAATCCTTTGGTCACATGGAACAAACTCTCATTCAAAGAAACTCAAAGGAGAAGTTTTATTATGGAGAGAGCTCAGAAGACCCAAGGGAGAGAAGTATATGCAGGCCTCAAGAGAGAAGGGCACTGTGGCCTAGAGAGGCATCAAACCCCAAACCCTAATTCTCTCCATAGTTTTCTCTTACTCAGGTAACACATGAGATTCTGACTGCTTCTCACGTTATGTCTGTTTATTCCCCGTCTCTCTCTGCAGCCCTATTTCCCTTGCTGACTTTCCTCACAGACTATCTTGAAGGTAACTTAATGACAGTACTACTGCTATAACTAACAATAATGATAATGATAATAGCAAGCACCTGGATAGGTATTAGCACTGTCCTAAGCACGGGAGACATTTTAACTCATTTAACACAACAACTTTATTATTATTATGACCATTTTTTTTTTCCATCTTACAGCTATGGAAACTGAGGCAGAGAGGTGACATGCCCAAGGTTGCACTGTTAGGGAGCACCAGAGCCAATACATGAGCCCTGGCCAACTAGCCCCAGGGGCTGTATCCTCAGCTTACAAGTTAGACCACCTAGAACCCACTGGTTTCCATGACCTTCAGATCCAGCTAAGGAAACCACTGTGTTGCAATTCCACATTTTGGAAAGGAAATAAATGGCCCAGCTTGAGATCGGGGTTCCATCCCTGATTCCATTAGTCATGAGCAGGGGCGGCTGTTCAGATGGTATGTCATGCTGCCAGGGACAGTGCTCAGAAAAAGACAACATGACTTGGAGAAGCCCTAAGAGGTAAAAAACTGTGTATGCAAACATTTTGATAAGGAAAAATCTTTCAAAACATGACTCCACTAATATAACAAAAGGGTCTCGATGACGAAAGTTTGGGCAGCCAGAGCACTAGAGGAAATCCATGACTGGGCAATAATTTCACAAGTGTTTCTTGTGGGAAAAATCACATTTCAGCTTCACGCAGGCCACTCCCAAAGGCCATCTGAAATCTGCACTTCAGGGAAACCAAACAAAGAGGAAAGCTAGCAGTGAGTGGAACAAAAGAATAAAGGAACAGTAAGAGGTTTTCAAATGGACAGGATTCATCTTGCTCCCCTCTGCAATCACTCACACTGGAGCGTGTGTGCTGTGACACGACCGCCACATGGAGTCCTGGGGCAGCCTGTCTTCGGGGCAGTGGTGCGCGGACCACTCTGGCTGGGAAGCCAGCAGGTCTTGGTTCTCCTCCTGTCCCACTGCACTGAGCCACCTGATTCCAAGCAAACCACTCCACATTCTGCCTCAGTGCTCACAGCTGTGAAGCTGAGTTGTTGGACAACATCTCATCTCCCTCTTGGTTCTAAATATTGCTGCCTCCCTCCAGGACCCCACACTTGGGTCCCACAGCTACTCCCCTCAGTGGCCACTGGTTTGTGGAAGACGCATTGACATTCTGACCCTTTCATCCTTCTCTCTGACCGATGGATTCTCTGGAGGAAACACACTATGACTGTAGGTGCGGTAGAAGTGGCTTTCTGTGGAAGCTATAAAAAACTGGAGAAGACAGTTCTATTTCTTCTCACCACGTGTCTTCAGACACGTTGGGAATGGAAAGTGGTCCCCAGGAGCAGGTCCCGTGTGGAGACCCTACCACTGTCGTCGTCACTGCTTTGTTTTCTAACAGCCCCTCTCAGAATTAGCCCCGAAGTCTTCTTGAGAAAGCTTTTTCCTTTCATATGTCTGACCTTATGATTCATCTGGCTCCTGTTTTAAAACCAATTATTACGTATTGTCTTTTGAATTTCACCCCTGACACCACTTTGCCCTGACTTAATTCTATGACTGGCTTTTATTCAAAACCTTCATTTCTGAGGCAGGTGTGAGAGCAGCAAATGGCCTTCTCCTAGAAGTCCTGAGTAAAACAGCAGCTTTGGTGATCAAAACTAGAGAACTGGCATTTGATGCATGCTGGTAAACATGTACTCATTTCATGAGGCACTGATGAAAGGAAAAGCAAAGGGCTAAGCAATGAGAGAACAGGAGTTCTGGGTTATGACTTGCACGTGTTAGGCTGGACCTTGCCCCGAGCTCTGCACCAGTACTCCCAGATGTCCATTAGACCTCTCTGTGTGGCTGTCCTCCCTACTCCATCGCCTCCTCAGACCTGCTCCTCCTCTTGTATTCTCTCCAGGTGTCTGCTAACTGCATTCTGGTCTTCCACTTCTATGCAAACATCCAACAAATCTGTTGAAGGCTGTCTCTCATCGATGTCTCTCAAATCCATTCTCCCCTCTACACCCCATCCAAACTGGTCTAGCTCAAATTTGCCTCCTCGCTCACCTAGTATATTGGAAGTCATAGCTTCCCAGTGGGTTCCTTTCCTCCAGTTTTCCCTATGTTCAGTTCATTTTCCACAATGCTCCAGTGTTCTCTTCACACAAAAACCTGATCATGCCATTTGCCAGCTTCCAAACACCTAGTGGTTCCCCAACACGTGTAGAGTAAGTTCAAACCTTTCAGAAAAGCATACTAGTGCCTCTGCAATCTGGCCTAAACTATTGCTTACCCCTCTTCGTTTTTTCCACCACATCATGTCACAAAGTAGATGGTAGGGTCACCCTAGGCTTTGACTCGTCCAGAATCTACCATGCACTTTCCTCTCTCTGCCCTCACCCATGTTGTTCCCTCTATTGAGAATGCCATTTTCTGAACTCCTACCTTCCATCAGAACCCATTCCTGAGGCTCGAATACTGCACTACCTCTGCTGCAAAGCAGCCTCTGTTAGCTCCCCAAGCACAGTTCATATCTCCTCCTTCTGAGGTCCCCTGATCCAGCACTTCTCAGAGCTGGGGAGCTTTTTCAAATGCTGACTTCCTGCCCCAATTAAATTAGAATCCCTGGGAATGAGGCCTTGGGGAGTCAGCATTTTTTATGAGTTCCCAGGTTGTTTTCAAATGTCCCAAGTTTGAGAAGCACTACTCAAGTATTTAGTTTGTATCTTTTCTACTTTTCACATTTAACTAGTATTTATTTATTGAGCAACTAGACAGTGTAAAACAATTGTACTGCATGTGGGGCTATTCCAGTGAGTCAGACCTGATAAAGTAATAATAATATGGAATATTTATTAAATATTTTATCATGTTTTATAATATAAGAAAGCCTTATAATAAAATACTCTTACAGTACCTTATATACTAGCCATTTGTGTACTCGTCTTTCTACTACTATTCCTTGAGAATAACTGTTTATCTTTGTGTCTTTTAATACCTTATACAATGACTCATATTTGATAAAGAGTTGGTGACTTCATTAATTAATATATTTATTAACTTGTTAACTTTTGGATTAATTTGAACTTCAAACTCATCTGACCTGAAAGAAACAGGAAGTTGTCCTTATACATTGCTTACTCTGAAGCAGTGTCTCGTGCCCTCATCTGAAGGACAAGGACTGTCCTGTGCCCACTGCCAGGACAGGGGAGAGCCTGCTGACCTCTGAGCAAGCCTCCAGCAGACCCCAGATGAGATTCCTGACTTTCAACAAGGTACAAGCATACTCTAAGCTCTTGTCACTCTGTAAAAGAGTACAAGCAGTTCGCCAAGTTAAATGGTTTCCATCTTCCAAACTCTTGCTCAGTACCCTTGCTCCAGCCAAAAGAAAGGCAAGGGCAGTGGCTTCTGTTTCATGTGCAGGCTAGGAGAGGGTGGCCCAGAGCCCTAGGTTCTATGGAAGTTCAGGGTATCATCTGCTGGCCCACTTCTGTGTATGTGAGCCCAGGAGAGAAATGATAAATAAGTGGAGGACTAGGGAGTTATTGGATAAATCCAAGACTTCATGCTCTGCAACAACGAAGGTTTCTACTTTCAAAGAAAATCAACATCCCTCTGAAGAAGTTTAGATGAGCAAATCAGTTTTTAGTGTTAAAGTTTCCTGATTTAGGGCCGAGCCCGTGGCGCACTCGGTAGCGTGCTGCGCTAGGAGCGCGGCGACGCTCCCGCCGCAGGTTCGGATCCTATATAGGAATGACTGGTGCACTCACTGGCTGAGTGCCGGTCACGAGAAAAAAAAAAAAAAAAAAAGTTTCCTGATTTAAAACCATCTCCTTTAAAGAAATTTGAGGGCCCACAAACATTTTCCAAATGATAAGGTCACATATGACAACATGATTGTCATATTTCTGATAAGGTAAATATTTGAAATGGGTGTCCATGTCTCACTGAGGTGAGACATTAATACAAATTACAATCATAAAGTGTTTACATTTTACCTCATTTATCTTCCCCTGCATGTTGTCGTAAATAAACATTTAAAAGGGAAACATTATTTTCATTTTATTAGATTTGTCCTCTTCTTTTTCTTTCACATCATTGAAACTCCCAACCAATGGATGAAATAAGGAAAATCAACCTTAAAGCTGAACCTATCGATTCTACCTTCCTTTCAATTTTCCCCTTAAAATGCTTCAGAAGAATAATATTTCACTTCTCAGAAAAGAGAAAATTGATATTGTGGGCAAGTCATAATGCAAATGAACATTAAAAGTACCAGACAGTCCACCTTTTTTAATGATTAGTTTTAGCAGGGGAAGGAATCAGTGCTCAGTAAAATCTTGACACAGATAAAGTGAGTTGCATGTTCTTGACCACTTCCTACTACAATGCCACCTGCAGTATTTTCAGCCACAGCCTTAGGAACCACGAGGCGCCATCTGCCTCCCCAGGCCCACAACATGTCACCCCCGGGAACTGCCCCTCCCTCCTCACCACCAGAATGTTTGTGTGTCTTCACTCCCCCAGGGCCATAATCTTTACTGATAAATTAATCCCACTAATGTATCAGTGATTCAATGTGAGAGATGAGCATTTTAACAGGGGCCTTCTGGAAATGCCTTTACTCCAAAAAGCACGGTAATAGTGACAAGATGCCAAGCCATTGAGAAGAATTTGGGGGGGACACAGTATCCTGGTGTCCCCCACATCACACCAGACTACTTCATATCCCCACAGCGCTGGCCCATGGGAAAGATTGAAAGTCTCTTTACACAGACTCTCTCAAAGGAAGTTGTCACTTTAGGTTGCACAAACCAAAACTCTTCCAAAATCAGGTGCTTAGGAAAAAAAAATTGAAGTACTTTCAATAATTTAAATGGCTCTTCTCTGCACATGCCCAGAACTCAAATCCCTTTTCTAACTGAAGTGCTTATATAAAAATTTGACAGCTCTTATAATTTTAAATTGCTCTACACTGAGTATGCCTAGAACCTTGATCACTTCCAAATTCAAGGGCTTATAAAAATTTGAAGCACTCCAATAATTTTAAATTGCAATGCATAGTGTAGAGTGATTTAAAATTATTGGACTGCTTCAATTTTTTTAAAAGGTCTTCAATTTGGAAGTGAGTCAAGCAGCATTCTAATACAGTAGTTTAATACATAGTATGCTAATCTAAAACTTAACACCTAAAAATAATGAAAATTAAACCACATGAGCTCTTTTTCTTCTTTCTTTTTTTTTTTTTTTAATACTGAAGGGACACTCAGAATACATCTGAAAAGTTAGGATGTGTCTGGGAAAGAGTGTAAAATCTTAAGCCACAGAGGAGGAAAGGTGAGAGAAAAAATGAGCACAGGATGTCTGGGCAGAAATGACAGGCACATGTCAGAGACCTTGCCCAGCCCAGCACTGAGGGTTTTAGATGCGGAACCCGGAAGCTAACAGAAAATGGGAAGAGCCAGAACTGAGTGAAGGAAACTTGAATATGACTTGTAGCTTCGAATTTTGTAATCTTTTCCATATCTAGGCCTGCAATTTGGATAGCCCCTCTCCTAAACATCAAATAACTCCTTTTGTTGTTGTTTGTTTCTTATTTAATGGAGCTTAATATCTGTGCAGCTCCAGATTTCCCTCTTATGATTAGCCAGCCTTGGCTAAGAATTGAAATAGCCCCAGTCAGAGCCACTTACAAGCAAAGAGCACTTTTTTGTATGACTTTTCCATGCAGATCTATACCTCACTTTAGCTCAGAATAGCTACCTAGGTAGGTTTTCTTTGTTTCCAATCTATCAGTGTTATTTTCTTCTAATCTTCTTTTCTTCTTGAAAACTTTCTAATTCTCTCTCTGCCTTTCCTTCCCCTCCATCACTACTTTTTTCTTTAACTACTGAAAACTTCACAGATTTATAGATCAGAGTGACTTTTACTCCATGGTCCTTTCTATCTAACCCATGAGGGAAGCCCCAGGTTATAGAAAACACTCACAGCCACAAGGAAAAACACCCTGAGCAGAGTCCCCTTCATAAGCAGCAGCTGTCTAAAAGGCTCCCTCACCATTCACCAACCAGCAAACCTGTGCTTCTAACAGCATCTAAATGTGCTTTATTCCATTTATTCGTTGTGAGCTGTTTTGCTCTACTGGCCGGCTAATGTGTGCTTTAAAATATTGTGTAAATACATATTTAAATGATAGCTGGTAATATTTCCCAAGGACCCAGCCATTGCAATCATAGCTCAAAGTGAGGAGAACTTTACCAAAGCTGAATTGTGGCACCTTTCTCACTGTAGGAGATTAAGCATGCTAGTTTTATTGTATCTTGAATAGAAAAAGAAAAAAGAAAAAAAAAGAGCACAACATGGTTAAAAAAAGGTGGGGGAAGGCACATTAAAACAAAAATGTTACTCAACCAGGGAAGTGAGGATCCCAGGAAGAAGACAAAAGGGAATGCAGACCTGGGCAAAATTAAACAGTAGGAAATATTTTAATGAAATATAATTTGGAAGGAAGTTAGTGAAGGGGAGGAGGAAACTTAGAGCATGTTAAGAGAGAAACAGCTCTGTACATTTTTCTTCTAAGTTAAGCGATGTTTCCCTGCGCCCTGGCCGGAGGCTTCCCTCATACATGAGCAACACGATGACAGGCCAGTGCCTGGTAGGACAGCTTAAAAACTGTATGCACATTGGTTCTTCTGTCTTCATCATTAGTCTGCACAAGACTTACTGTATATAACCTGGACCCTGAGGTCAAACTGTGATTTCTTATGATTTCTGATTATTTCCCAATTTGGATGATAACCTTTATTGTTATTCCTTGCAATAATGAGTGAATAAATTAATAAAAGCCTATAGGCAGCAAAAAGTATTAAGCAATAAAATTTCAAAAGAGCCCAGACTAAAACTTATTGTTGAAGCCGTGGGTAATCAGGAGTCTTTAAATAGGCTGGAGGGTTGTACTGGGTAAGAAGAAGGAAATAAATATTTAGGGGAAAAGATACTTCAAATCATGGCCTTTTAAAGGATATGTGGCTATAACAAACAGCTTGATACAGGAACTAGACCTTGACTAGTATTCTAACTAGATTATTTGGGGGAGGGCAGATTTGGGGTGAGAAGCCGAATGTTAGAAAGCTCCAACAAACAGAAATGCCGAGTTCTTAAAGACTAAGGGTTCACCGGTGGGATGTAGGAATAAATCTAGTCCCCCAGTTGAGAAACATACCAGGAGATGATTAAGAATACTTTACAAAGGAGCAAACAGATTTTTAGGTCACATGTCTGTAGAGATGTCACCATTTAATAAAATGACAAAATCTATCTATCACATAGGCATGAACACAGAACAATATAAAGAGGTTAACAGAAATTGATGGCATCCAAGGTTTAATTTTACACTGAATCGGAGTCTTTGGTGATTGAAATAGACAAAGATGTATAGGGTTATCTTGTTGAAGAGGCTGTGCTAATTACTGGCACTTGTCATTTCTCCGTAGCTTTATCTAAGTCAAGAAGGCTAACTAGCTCCTTTTTCCCCAGTGTGCATTGTTTGTTCAGGAGCTTTTGCTGAGGAAGCCTTTTTTTCATAACTGCACCTCATTATTAACAGGTTCATAAATAAATGAATCCTAATATTTTTCTCCGTTAGCATTTATGATAGGGACATTTGGTCTACAAAAGATTACACTTGTCTTTAATAAAAATAGGCACTTATACATGAAGCCTATTAGGCCCTTGTTACTCTGGAGGAGGAGGAGAGGGAGGAATCAGAGCTTAAATATAAAACAATAATAATAACCTGGGGTATTGGCAGCATTGTAAATAGAGAATATTTAATGGGGCTTCATGACTTTCTCCAGCTACAGACTCTTCAGTCTTCTTTTCTAACCTCCAGCCCTCCAAGATGTGAGGACAAACAAAGCTTAAAAAACAGCATTAAGTGAGCATTTTCTGTATGACTAGCACTGTGCTAGGCATTGCAAAAAATGAAAAGCTGCAAGCCGGAGTGACTACCCAGGAGGAAATTCCAGTCCAGTGGGACCTGAAAAAACAATTCAAGGAGCTGCTTGATCCATGCACAGCCACTGCTGTAAGGCTCTCGATGCTGTAGGATTCACAGTCCGCAAAACTTGTGTTGGGCTAGGACCACCTCAAATAGTTTTTTTAAAGAGTAAGAGTTTGTGGGGACCCTGAGAGTTGTTCTGGGGCTTAGACAAATAGGAGCAAGGAGACAACATTCTAGGTTGGGGAATCCACATGGAAAAAGGTACAGAGGTAGGTAGGAGAAAGGCACATGAGGGCAAATGAAGAGAAAAGTCATTCTGGAGTGAAAAATGTGTCAGAGCAGTCCCCATTATTACTGTGGGAAGTAATGTTGAGTATGTGCCTCAAAGGTCATGATGGGTAGTTGAACATGATCTGATAATATGGAATCTCTCTAGCTCATGATCTGATAAATGTCATGACAAGCAGGAAATCTAATGAAACAAGAGTCAAACAAAGGGCCATCTGAAACAGCAAGTGCCAACAGTAGCGTATGAGCACCAGTCTGTGCCGGCTGTAGTAGAGAGGTATTAGGACCTGAGAGATATTACACAGAAAGACTAGATGGCACTTGGGATGAGTAGAAGAGAAGAGAAAGACTGGAGAGGAGAGAAGACTGGGACAGCAAGGCAAACACTGGGAAGAAGAGACTAAGAATTGAAAACCAGATGTGGTTGCAGGCATGTTCAATCAGAAGCAGTGACAGCACACTGTTTAGACATAGGATGGTGGTGTAAATCAGACTGTGGGCAATTCTGGAAGTCCCAAGTGTGACTGAGCTAAGAAAAAGAATGTTCAGAGGAAGGACTGGAGAGCTAAGGACAAAGCGTTTGTTGATGCCCATCATTGTTGGGCAGAAGAAGTTCACGCCGGAACCGTCTCTTGGCCACAGGTCAGGCCCTCCTAGAAGCAGGTTCCACGAAACGTCACAGATGCTACCAGAACAAAGGAAGGAAATGGAGCTGCAACTGAACAGGAAAGCCAGCATCCAAAGTAGCCAAGAAGAGTCCCTGCAAGTTGCCAGTAGCAGAAGGGATCAGAAGACAATATGGACTCTAATTATGGAACCAAAAGCCAGAGCCAGAAACAAAAGGCAGACACACGTGAGTGCCCGGCAAAGGAGAGCACAGTCCTGGGCTGTAGGACCCCTCAGGTCCTCCTAGCTTCCTCTCCTGAGCACCCCTGGACATGAGGAAATTTGAGTAAGCAGGACTGAGACTTACAGGACCAAGGGCAGGCAGAAGGGACAAAGAAACCAGAGAACAGGCTGGAGCTTGTGGAGAACCTCAAAACTCCACATCCATTCCCTGTACAAGAGCCATCGCTATTTTTTTCGCATCATTCCAATTAGTTACAAAAATCTATGGTTCCAAGTATTTCATTGTGTATGTATAACTTTAACTAACACTAAACAGAACAATGCAGCTCAAAGCCAGTGTACGGCAGTCATTATAAAATACCAAACCCTCGAAGAATATAAAAATTTTTCATATTTCATTAGAGCTAAAGTATTAGTATTTATTAGCTGACTTCATGATATTTTAGTTAAGTCCTTGTTATGGGGAAAAAGCTCTGAATGTCTCTCTACCTATTTGGAAAAAGTAGCCCTTCTTCAAAAAGTAACACATGAACTTTCCCTGAAAGGGGGGTGAGGAGGGGAGGGAAATATATCCACGCAGCTACCTATTTTCCTGGCACTCCTCAAAGTTCTAGCAGGTTGCTGAAATGATATATGTTTTTTGTTGTTGTTGTTTTTAAGAGAGGATTTCAAGTGTTCCCAATACGTGGACATGTTTTTAAAGGCACCCTTCCTACTTGAGGACATCCATTCTGTGCTTGCATTCCCCGCATTTGCACATGAAAAAATCCATCACTGTGTATACAAATGCCAAATTGCAATGCAAATAGGCATTTGTGTGCCCAATTACCCATTTTGTGTGTTTGCAAAACGGATGTGCCGGCAAATTCTGCAGGTGTGAGTTGGTATCCTGCTGGAAATTTGGTTCCCACTGAGTCAGCGCCAAATAAGGTGATGTTTCCTCACAGTGTGGCTGAAGGGAGAAAGTCCATCTCAGGGACAGCCCTTCAGTGTGATAACAGGTGTAGTGAGCAAACAGACAATCCATGCAGAGAAGAAGGTAGAAACAAATGAATCCAAAAGTAAAGAAACTTTGCATCTACAGCTGATGACTGGTGTGTCCTAGCAGCACTAAGGATTTTCCCATGTGTGACTCTAAATCCTCTAGTGCACAGATTTTTACTGGGAAAGCCTATTCTTTTTTAAAATTTTTATTTTACTGTGGTAAGAACACGACATAATATTAACCCTCTTAACAAATTTTCAAGTGCACAATACTATAACGTTTACTATAGGTACACTGTAGTACAGCAGATTTCTAGAACTTAGTCATCTTGCTTAACTAAAACATATTCACTTTGACTAGCAACTCCCCGTTTTTCCCTCTCCCAGCCCTTGACAACCATCATTCCACTCTGTGACTCTATGAATTTGACTATTTTAGATTCTGCATATAAGTGGAATTATGCAGTGTTTGTCCTTCTGTCACTGGCATAATATCTTCACGTTTCATCCATGTTGTCACATATTGCAGAATTTCTTTCTTTTTTAAGGCTGAATAATATTCCACCATATTTTGAAGACCAAGGGTCTTCAAAAGGTTCATGGAAAGAGTCACATTATTTTTTAACTCTATCTGCAGACTTTTTGAAACACCCTCACATACCACATTTTCTCTATCCATTCATCTGTCCATGGACATTTAAGTTGTTTCCATAGCTTGGCTATTGTGAATAGTTCTGCAATGAACATGGCAGCGGTAATATCTATTTGAGATTTTGATTTCAGTTCTTTCAGATAAAGGCCCAGAAGTGGTATTGCTGAATCACATGGTAGTTCTATTTTTTTATTTTTTGAGAAACTGCCATACTGTTTTCCACAGCAGCTGCACCATTTTGAATGCCCACCCACGTTCTGGGAAACTCTATCCTTCAAAGCCTATTTTATATATTTGTAAAGTCTGACTCTAAGTATAAGGCAGACATCCCAACCAGCAGTCAGAATATCCTGGTAAATCCCAAAGTTTTTCCTGGTTGATGTGCAAGCCTGTTGCCTCCACCTTGCCTCTCACCAGACCTTTCTCTGTCGGTTCTTCAGGCAGTTGAGAAGAACTGACAGTCTCTCTCGACCCACTCGTAAATTCTCCTGCAGCCGGATGCCACCCGGGGGAGCCACCACCATTCCCTCCCAACATTTATGATGATCCCAACAAAAATTCTGCCTAAAACAGTAATGGGAAAGTCACAAGGAGGCATAAAAAGATGGACAACCCTTCGTTTGCATGTAAGTTTGTATGTTTGTTTGTTGCTTCTGAGATAAGACAAGCTCGAAAATGGTACATCTAGGAATACAGTGTTTTCTTGGCAAATTTATACTCCGGTACACAAATTCTTCACTTAACTTTTTTTAACAAGGTGATTTGTCAAAAATAAAATTAGGTAAGGTTCTTTCATTGTGTTATTTTCATTTTCATATAGTTCATTTAAATGACTGTATGAAAGTCATTTAAATACCATTGTTGTCAACATACAAATTTCACTTTTAATCCCCTTTTTTGCATCTAACAGAATTTTAGTTTTTAAAAAAAAAAATCAGGGCAAAATATAGCCAACCTGTTTAATCATAAAAGTACCACTTCCTTCAGGATGTCAGTAATTCTCAAAATTGCCTTAGATATTTGCTAGATATCAGAAATGGGTAATGTAGTATTTTAAGTGGCAGAAATGCATTAGTACTATGTAAGTACATGATCCTTAATGTACTAATCTCTGCAATATGTGTAATGAGGACTTTCAGTAACACTTATTTTAAGTGTCCTCTGAGAAATGCTAATTTACAATGAAACACCTATGGAAGTACATGTGACATCTACATGAATACCAAATGAATTCATTTTGATCAATGCTATTACAATGAATATAAAATGAATTTGCAACGATAGAACATTACCAAATTTTCTTTTAATATTACACATGCTATGGAGATTAGCATATGTTAAAAATCAGATCAAATATATATACATATACACGTATAGAGATATAGATATTTACACACACATCTTCCAAAAACGTATGTCCATAGTAATTACTTCATTAGGAAATACCCTTTTAAAAAGAAACGTTCTATTCACATGAACACAAAAAAGACTTAAGTACAAAATGCTTATGTTACATTTACAAAATTGCATACTGAATGTTAACAAACACAAGATCTGTATTATGAGAGCAAGTAAACAAACAGACTGTGGATATTAGATTTAACAAAAGATGTTTCCAAATCTACACCTTAAATTTTCCCGACTCATTCATGATGGCAATGGTTGGTAAGTTGATTCATATTATGTTAAAACTCACTGGTGGTTTTTGTGGCTAGGCAAAGGTAATCAACAATGGATAGACAGATGTGTGGACGGAGATGAATGGTTGAATAATTGCAGATAGTATGATATTTAAATATAATCTCTGACAGATTGGGGTTTTTATTTAGAATTTCCAAGAAGCCAGAATTTGTTGAGAATGTGTTGATTGTCTGTTTCTATCAATCAGGCTATTTCTTTTTGATGACAAACTACGGTCCACAAACTACAGGCACTCCTTAACCTTGACTTAGGCTGACCCACTGTAAGTGATGCAACCACTTGTCAATCAACAAGCATTGACCTTGGAGGACTGAATCCTGGTCCATTTAGAGTTTTAAGGAGTTGAAATGATGGTGCCAACCTTGGTTTCCCAAATGAAATCAGTAAGAGTCCATGCTGTGATCTATAATCACAGGAGTGCTCAGATGCACATATCAAATTTCTGCACTCAAATAACAATCAACTCCTATCAATTTGTATCAGTTCCTATCTTTTCAGCCTCACTCATGTGCCTTTCCTACTCTTCCTCTTTGCTACCAAACCCTGGATCAGAACCTCATCATCTCTTGCCTGGGTACTTGCAATGGCCTCGTAACTGATCTATCTCCCTACCTCCCTGCCTCCAATTAGTACTACACACTGCCAAACAGAGTATCTTTCCAACAAACATATTGGATCAGGTGACTCACTGCTCAAAATTTCTCAATGGCTCCCTCTTACCCACAGGATTCAAACCTGATGCCTTGTGGGGTATAAAAGCTCAGCCAACCTGTCCAGCTGCATCCTCCCATGCCTGCACGTGCTTTATGCTCCAGCAGTGCTAAATTAACTACAGTCTTCCACGCCTCGGTATCTTTCTGCATGGTTCCTTTTGGCTGGCATGTTCTCCCCTCACCTGTCTGCCTGAAAAGCACCTGCTCATTCTTTGAATTTCAGCTCAAAACCTTCTTCTTCCACAAGGCCCTTCCTGTCTCCTTGCTGCCATATGAATCCCATAAACTCCACTATGGCACTTTTCGCACAGAATTATAATCTTCTATTAACATATTCATAGAATAACTAGACTATAAAATCTAGGGCCAAGAACAATATTTTATTTATCTTTGTCTCCCCAGCCATTGCCCAGTGTCTAACGCATAATGCCTATTCAATGATGCTGAGTAAATAGACTTGTCTCCCAAAGATCCTGTTGTCCTTTCTCTTGTCCATTCTTTAAGCAGAAATTTGTGCTCACAAATTGCTCAGTAAGCATCATTCTGATTTTAATTGACTTGGTGAGTACATTCTAAATATGTGTGGGCAAAATAGGAGTTTTAAAGTCCAAGTCATTCTCTACCATCCCCCAAACCTCCTAGGAAATCAAATTACAGTGATATTCACCTAAAAATAAAAATAGCTAAGATTTATTAGTTACCTGCTATGTGTCGGGCATGGTGCTAATTGCTTTATGTATATTTCTTCATGAAAATCTCACAGTTTCCATATGATGTCACTATTGCTATCCCTATTTTACAGATGAATAAATCAGGGTTGAATGAAATTATATGACTTGATCAAACCCATGGAAATGGAAAATGGGGGATTCAAGCACAAGCTTGCTTGGCTCAAATCCCAGGCTTTTAACCCAACACCACCACCCTTCCTAGTGTGCCAGAAGCTTGTACAGTTTCTGGATTCCAGAACCTAAACAACTCCAGGGAGGAGATTCCAGAGTTCAGTGTGTAAGTCTGAAAGTCAAAATGAGCCCTTCCCTTAACCACCATTCATTCAGTCCACATTCAATAAAGGGAGCTTTCTTTTGCCTTAGAAAGTTTAGATTAAAATCCTCTCACACAGGAATTGACATTGTGATAACTGAGAGATAAAGTCTGATTGTTTGACCTATTTTGGTGGATTTTATTCTTTTTTGGCAAAGGCTTGTTGCCCCAATTTTTAAAAAGTTATGTTCAAATGATTTATAGCATTCTTCTATTATTTTCCTTTTTCTAGAGAGAAAACTGGTACCAGTTTTACTTTAGGCTCTGATGGAAAAAGGTCGTAAATTTGACACAGTTGACTTCCGGTCTTTATTCGATTTTCATAATTGGATTTTTGTTTTTGCTTGGTCTGGAAAACATCCTGGGTGGATTGAAACTAGATTCTGGAAATGAACTGCCCACTTTGAGCTTGAACAATTTTTTTTTTTAGGGAAAAAAAAAAAGAAAAAAAACCATAATGTTTACTTATTTCTGGACTAAACTTAGCCTCCAGCCAAGTTCAGAGGGGGGCAGTGGGAAGGGGCTCACCACCAAGACTCTTGAACACCTCTCTCTTGAAGCAAATGCTGCTTGAAAACTGAAAGCCACTTTCCTGTGGGCATGTGGAGTCTCCTCATTGTCTGGTGCCAACTGGCTCCTATTTGCAGTTATCAGAGCAATAGAGACATGCTCTTTTATCTTTTAAGACAAAAACAGTAACTTCTGCACGGATCCCTGGAGGTCTGAGGGAGTTTGGCCCATCAAGATCCACTGCCACCTCCCACCACTGAAAACTCCATACTAACATCCAAAAGAAAAATGAGATTCCACAAAGCTACCCGTGTCTGGAGATGTTTCGAAGCAAAGACTTAGTAATAACTGGTAATGTACAGAAAAAATAAAAGTATACCCTTCAAAGAAGGAATTGGAACTTTTGCTTGGCTATGTAGTGGGGGGTGGGGGGAGGGTGCTAAAATAAGATATTTGAGGTACAGGATTTAGTTCTGATTCTTATTCTCCACTTCGAAACTGTCAGGAAACTCCCAACTCAAGTACTACCTTCGCTGAGATATTGTTCTCTCATCTCACTTCCTAAATGCATGTTTGCTGCCTAGTTCCCACAGTACTTCAGTCAGATGTCCATCATCCTACCCTCCACAACCTAGTATAATTACATACTCATAGAATTCTGAAGCCACTGAGGACAGGGACCGTGTCTTATTTACTGTGTACCTGGAACATAGCATAGGGGTCAGCAAACTTTGTTCTGTAAAGCGCCAGATAGCAAATATTTTAGGCTTGGTGGATAATGTGGCCTCTTGTCATAACTACTCAGCTTCCATTGTAGTACAAAAGTGCCGATTGACAATATGAAATAAATGAGCCTGCTTGTATTCCAAAACTTTATTTACAAAACACCCTTGGGCCATAGTTTGCCAACTCCTGCCATAGGCTATCCAGTGAAAACCCTGAAGAAGGGAGAGAGGGACGGAAGGGGCTTGAGGAAATAGCAGCAAGAGAATAAACTCCGACATAAAGTAAGAATGAAACAAAATTCGCTATGCTTCCCAGATGGTAAAGAGCTGTTCCTAGTGAGTTTCTCTTCAGCAAAGCATTTAGGCCATGAGAAACAATTCTAATTAGAACCCTCCTATTATATTTCACATCGCATTCTCTACATGTAAATCTTCCAAACAGTTTCTCTCTTTTGGCAAATCATTATTTCACATTTATTAAGACAAAGTATGGTTGAAGGGCTCTTTTGCTGGCTTATAACTACAGCCTGTCTACAGGTGTCATATTTTATGCACTGAAAAGAGAGAGTATTGTTCTGCCACACTCTATGCAGGAACTACGGATGCCTGGAAACAAATGACTTTTGACTGCTGATCAGAACCACACTTTAATCAGTTACTGGTCTATGATCAATAATTAATCATGCTATTCTGTCTAGGTAATAAATAATGGGGAAAATAGCAATGAATATATAGTTGGTCAGATTCTCCTTGGGGCAAAAAAGAAAAGGGCCAACATGAAAGCCTGTCTGGGTAACCTTGTACATTCTCAATATACAGCTTTAGTTGAAATTCCAGGAGGATTAGGGCTGTGAGTAGGAGAAGGAAAATTGTCACCATCTACACCTCACCTAGGCCCCTCAGGACTAATAATCCCTACTTGTATCAACTGTGTCTGTACTAAGACAACTGAAAAGGAGACCTGCAACAGCAGGAGTGCCATGGGCCAGGACAGATGTTTCACAGGTAGGACACAGTCCCACCACCACAGTCCTTCCTGGGACGTGGAGGCAATTAGAGGGCAGCAGAGTTACAGATGCGCTGTACTTTATACTGTAGGGCTCATAGGCTAGACATTTTCTGTAAATTGCAACTCTATACATTGCCTGTGAACTGCAGCTCTATACATTGACTCATAAGAGTATCCAGTGGCTTTGGTATTTAAAAGTTTTATGATGGAATGTTTTCCATCACAATAATTGTTATTAGTTTTCTATTGCTGTGTAACAAACTACCACAATTTTAGTGTCTTAAAATAGCATTCACTAATTATCTCACTGTTTCTGTAGGTCAGAGGTCTGAGCACATTAGCTGGCTCTCTCTACTCCGGGTCTCATGGGACTGCAATCACAGTGTCAGCTGGGTCTGTGTTTCTTTCTGGAGCTTGGGGTCCTCTTCTGAAGCTCAACTAGGTGTTGGCAATATTCAGTTACTGTGATTGTATGATTGGGAGTCCTGGCTTCTCACTGGCAGTCACCTCATGTCCTTACCTTTTTAGCCAATTTTCAAATAGAGATGGAGAGAATGAGAAAATATGAGGATCCTTCAAAAAGTTTATGAAAAAATAGAATTTAAAAATAATACAAATATTTCCAGGAACTTTTTGAAGACCCCTTGTACACATGGGAGGAAGATACTGAGTGAATTGCTGCCACAGTTCATGTAGATAGTATTTTTCAGTGATATTAGAGATTAAGAAAATCTTATCCTTTTTTGCAATAGCTTGGTTGTTCTCCCTAAGCAAAAAGTCTAGGCAATAGCTTCCATGGTGGCGTACCACCCTCCCATCATGCTAGATTTATGAATGCAGGGCCTTTCTCATTCTTTTAAAAGTATACTGACATAGATGGGGCAATCCTGCATTTAGATTACAGCAATGTTATTGATAAAAAAAAAAAAAAAAAAGTTATGGTACTTTTTATAAGGCCCTCTCAGTTGTCTTTTATTCTACCTTGGGTAGCATAAGAAAAGCATCATTTGCACTGTGATATTAGCAAATTGCCTAATTGATTTAAGTAACCTGCTTTGAGTCGGGTATTTTGTTGTTTTGTTTGTTTGTTTGTTTATTAACTTGTTTCCCCCAAGGCTTCAGCCTCCCTACATTTAGAGAACATAAAGCCAAACTCATAAGCAGCCTTCCTAATAAAACATGACACCTGGCAATGCCTGGTCTGCCTCTCTTGGACTAACAGCAGCCTTACCAGAATGGCCCATTTGGCCCTGCAGGTGCAGCTGGGCCCACAGATCACCAGTGGCACTGCCACTCTTCTTAGCTCCTAAGGAGAGAAAAGGGCCCCAGATTCACTGAGCAAAGGTGATGAAGAAAACCCTTGAAGACTGTCTAACTAACTCGCTAGCCACACTGGGAACAAGTTCATAAAGGAAAACCAGTTCTTACATATCTAGTAATCATCTATCTATATACCTTTCTACCCATCCATCTATTTGTTTCCCATCTTCTTCACTGTCAACCAAGTACTGAAGGGCTGACTCTCAGGTGTTGCAAGTAGACATCCAAACCTTCTTTAAAACTGCAGCACTGGGCCGCAGCTACTTGAGAACTGCACCTTTCATAAGCACAGCTTTTATCAGCTATTCCCTTTCAATGTGGTCATTGAATGAAGGCAAGTTGGTCTAAGGGTGGTTTTCCATCAAGCTTGAGATAAGTGTCTCATGAAGACACTGTCCTATTCTACCATATTAGACACAGAAACTTTCAAAAGCTAGGGAAGTAGGAAGAGATCTCAGAGCAGTATAAACTGAAAGCAGCCGAGTGAATTCAGCTGCTAAAGTGCTCAGCACCCCATCCTCAACCATGAGCAAGTGAGCTTCTGCATGATTGCGATGCCTCTCCAAAACCTCTTAGGAATGGAAGCAGCCTCCATCTCTTGTAAAAGGAAAATAACTCTGGATGGGGAAATATCAGGTCACTTTTACTCCTAATAAAGGTGAAAAGCTAACAGGAAAGCATATGTCACCCCAAAATTCAGATGACTAAGTATCTACCAGACACCACCTTGAGCTAATGGGGGAACAGAGGAAGGTGGGCAGACATGTATGCACATGTGCTCCACACCACGCAGAAGCACCAGTATAGGAGAAACCGATTTGGCTTGTTGGCCACCCTGACTGGCTGTCTTCGCTGAATTGGAGAGGACTTGCAGCCACTTCAGAAGAGGGTACACAGCCAATGCAAACCAAACACAATCTGCTTCTTTGTGAATTGCAAGCAATTCCCAACTGCCTGAGCTAATGGTACAGAGTAGTAGAGCAGATAACCCAATACAGTGGATAATCTTAAAATCATTTTCCATTTGGCTTGTTGAATGAATTAAATGATTTGTTTCAGCCTCAGCAGATTTACCTTCCTAATTATGTTTTTTGTTAGGCTAGAAACATTCAACATTGTAGGATGTTGCCAGAGATTTTAAAATTACAGCAGATAACAGCCATGTGAGAGATCAGCACAGAGGTCACCAGGGGTCATGGACATCTACTGAGTGCCAACTATGTGCAAGTCATCGAATGGGACAGCAAGTGATAAAAGATATGTCTCTTCCTATCAGTGTTGTAACATAGTAGACAAGACCAGATCTAGAGTTATAAAAATATACCTTAAAGATATTTGATTATATAAATGGCATGTAGAACATGGAAGTTTCCTTTACTTGGGATCTCCCTAAATTTTCTATAAATATTTGTTTAATAAATGAATGAATGAACGAACAAGGCATATTTAGAAAGAAGACAAATAAATAGTTCAGCAATAAGCATTCCTAGGCGTCCAAGAACAGGCAACTCATTGTTCATTGGGAAAGGTGTTTCCCTAAGTCAGGAGCTTCTAGAAAGCAGGTTGCATGTTCCTCGGGACTTTGCATAGGTGAAGAACATGGTAGGTTCTCTCCCTACCTTGCACAATCCTCTTCCCATGGGTTAATCTTCATTATATTTTAGATGTCAATTCAGCACCATCTTTTCAAGGAAATTTTTCCAACCCAAGACTATGTCAGCCTCTAGTAATATGCTTTCTTAATACCCTAAACCTCACCTTCTAAACACTTCACCCAACCCGAAGTAAATATTTATCTGCAATATTTATAGAAAGTCTGCTCCCTCTGACAGAATGTAAGCTGCATGGTGGCAGGGACTATTATCTCTCCTACTTTTATCACTGTATTTCCAGCATGTAACACAGTGATTTGCAAACAGTGAGGCCATATAAATATTTGTGGTAGAACAATGTATTGAACTGAAGTGCTGAAGTCAGGAAAGAGGTCTTTAACTGAGCTCTAAGTAATGAGTAGAAAATACTTTAAGTGAAGAAAAGAGAAGTAGGAATTCCAGGAAAGGAAGTTTGCCTTTATAGCTATGTAGATAAAAATAAGCAGGTAGATTTAATAGGATCATCAGTAGGCTGCTTCATAAAGTTGTAATAAGGATTAGAAACCAAACAACAGCAACAACAAAGAAAATAATAACTACCATTTATTGAGCATTTCCTATAAGCTATTTCAACGGATTATCTTACCTACCTGCTCTCATAGCAAACCTGTGAAATGGCTATTATCCTCATTTTACAAGACAGGCACTAAGGCTAACAGAATTTAAGATCACTTAGCAAATATATGACAGAGCCACTACTTGAACCCAGGCCAATTCATCTTAATGACTCCAAAGCCCGTACACTAAGCAAACAAAGTACTGTATTCAAACACTTTTTGTAAATTATAAAGCACTTGGCAGCAGTAATATGTGTGGGTACAGGCAAACATAGTTAAACACCCAAAATGACAGACTGACTAACTCGTTAACTAACTAAGAAATCCTGGTTTTCTAAACAACTAAATACATCTCCATTTTATTTAGTTATATAAACCTTGCATTTTACGAGTGGAGAAAGCCCAAAGTATTCCACATCTAAAGGACAGAAAATGTGGGTATTTTTGATGCCCAAATAAACAGGTAATGGTGGAAACATCTGTGCACTTTGTCTCCAACTAATTGGTTTAACTTTTTTTTTTCTTTTCTACTAAGGCTTAAGAGTATAGAATAAATGTTAAGACCAAATGGTCTTTCTCAATAAGTTCAAGGCTGATTGGTCCAACTAAATGTGACTGTTAGAACAGATCTGATGCAAGTGTGAAAACCCTGGATGGCCAGAATTGTCAGGTGGTTTTGGCATAATAAAGTCCACACCTCTAGACTGTAAGCTGCAAGGAGAGTGGGTCCAAATCGGTTGTGTTCACTTTTCTCTCCATGGTGCCATATTAATACAAAACATAAGCTCACAATTACAGAATGAAAGAATGAATGTTTAAGATTCAGTTCATTTTCATTGTAAAAGGTTGAGGGGACATTGAAGGCTTTGAGCCGTACACTTATAGTCATTATAATTGTCTGTTGTAGAACTAAGAAATACAGGACTCTTTAAGAGGTTGTGTCAAATAGATTTGCTTAAATTTAGATTATTAAAAAAATATATTTTAGTCACTGAAGAAGCATTTATTTCACAACACTATGGCAAACAAATGTAACAATAAATGAAATGAAGAAAATTATATTTTCCTTTGTAACTGGTTATCTTAGCACCCCATTGACACATCCTAAATGGTAGCTCCTAGACCATCATTGACTTTCAATTAACATTTCCTAGTAGTATTAGTATTAATAACAATCAGCATGCTTAAATTTCCTCTCAAGAGACATCAGTGGACTTTCATTTTACAATAATGAGGATTTGAAAAATGGTTTATTTTAATACATCTGAAAAATACACTGCTGAAAATAATAAAACTTCTATTTGTCCTCATGACAGCCATTACCTCCCAAACAGGTACACTGTGGCAGGGACACAGGGCTTTTTTGTGTTTAGCAGATCCTTGAGGTTTTCCGGGAGCTGGGTGCAAACCACAGAAAAACAAATAAGTCACCATCCTAGGAAGCATTCCTCAGATATTCTGGTTTGGGAGGCAAGTGGAATTATTCCCCACTCATTTATACACCGATGAAACTGGCCGGTTGGCAAGTCCACAATTAATGTGAATGCCAAGTGGGAAGGCAGCTTTGTTTCATCTCAGAGAACATTTCGCTGAACAGCAGCCTCCCCAGCTGAAAATGCATGCAAGGTCTCTCCCTTTTAACTTGCAGCAGACGCTGGCATTTCTTCATCTCCATTCACTCTATCATTATGATGCATTATACAACGTAATGATGTAATACACCGGAAAGCTGAAATGTGCCCGCCTTGCCAAAAATAATAAGAAGAAAAGTATACAATTATTTTCTGCTATGAAAGCCACTATCACTATCATTTCATCCTTCCCCAGCCAAAATGAAAGCTTCCCTAATGGCTCCGAGTCTCTTTATGTTTGTGAATTGAACATGAATGAGAAAAGTAGGACGTCACCTCATCTGTACTGAGTTAGAACTTTTAAAGGATGTAAACAAATTTATCACTTGAGCATGGCGGGCTGGCTCTAGAATGTGCTCCAGCCATATTTCCAATGGTGTGATTCCTGGTGTGATTCTAAATGTTACCAAGCCTTTATTTGTTAATAACAAATTTTCCTGAAAAGGGTCTGCCTTTTCATGTTTCATTAACATTAACCTACAATCAGAAGCCACTGTTCTGGGCAGGAAGCACATTTCAGGGAAAAGTCACCGTCTGCTGGTAGCTGTGTTCGTGGCTGATTAAATCAAAAAGAATCAAAGTAATAAAACCTCAGAAATGAAGCCAACTAATTGCTGCATTTTCCCTCCCCCTTACCGAATGCTATTTTGAGTTACAGGAGCAGAAAATTGTTTTAAGAATCAAATATTTTTAATGCATCACAAGAAAATATTCCCAAAAGATTGCAATATTGAACAGACTTTTTTTCATCCAATTCCTCCTGGTTGTGCCCCTCCTTTTCTCCTCCCCACTACCCCCCCCACCCCACCCCCAGCTCCCATGGATTTTCTGGGTAGATTTCTACAGCATATCCAATGTTTTTCTTCATTATTACCAGGGATCCATCTCTTATAAATAGGGCCAAACCGAAAGAAGGGAAGCTACATCCTTGACTGTCCAGCTTGCTGGCAGAAGCTCTGTCAATTTGGATTGCAGCAACATTTCAAAATGATATCTTCAGCACTGTTATTATAATTGTAATTTGGAAGTGGTTGATTAGATGGAGGCCGGTGACCAATTTTCAGGGAAAACAGGGAACAGAGCAGGAGCAGTCTGCCGTCCACTGTACTGTGTCTCCAGCCCTGAGAACACCACCTTAACAGAGCTCGCTTACAAAACCCAGCCACAGATCATAAAGTTCCTAAGTGTGCTGGCCACCGCTTGATGCTGAAAATTTGTGGGATGCCATTTTTTCCCTGGCAAAATTAGTAGGAATGCTTAACGTAATTAATTTTTATACTAAACACGTGTTGTTATTTTTTTTTAATGTACAATTACCAAACCATCAAAGCCACAGAAGAGCACAATCAGATGTGCCTGAAAACACATAATTGACATAAAGGACGTGCAGGAAAATAACGTGAAAACATAAAATAAATGGTTATTGCTATTTAGAATCCACATTTAAAGAGTGGAATTAATCATAATTATGTATTATTAGCTAATAATTGGGTGGAAGCATACAGGGCATATCTTGTTTATTGTTGCTGTTACTGCTATTGTTACTGTTATTATTATTTTCTGTGGAAAATTTTACCAACCTGAGATTGTTTTGAGGAATTTCCAGTGATTACTCAGTGCCTGTGGACTGTTTTGCATTATTCACTCGCCACTGAAACACTGTCACCTCTGGGGAAGGTCCCAGAAAATCCCAAACATATAAAAACACACCAGCAGGTGCAAGACATATTTCCTCATCCAAAAGAAAACCAAAGAGGGGCAGAAACAAAAGAAGTCTAGATTTTTCATGTATGGTAGAAGAAGCCTAGAGCCAAAAGCAGAAGTGTGCTCAGTTATACTGTTTCGAGAATTATTCAACATATCATCTTTGTGCATTCCCCCACCCCTTGCCACATGTATGGGTATGTATGTGTCTGTGTGAATGTATATGTGTATATGTATACAAAATTTCTGAAGATATTATATATATCCCAAGAAACAAAACAAGGATAAGACATACATGGTAACTAAGTTTTTAATGACGTTGATGGTCAGTAGGTATGTTTAATATAAACTGTATTTGTATCACTGGGGTCGACAGATGGCAAGCTTTGTAGAATTCAGCACTTTCAGACTTCAGGTTTCAACACTCCAGTACAGCAACCTCAAGCTACCCACCTAAGTTCTTTTACTTTGGAGAATGTGTCAAGTATCCTTTGATCAAATTCTCATGCTATGAAACCATGAAGACTAGATGACAATGCGTAACTCAGAAAAGGAGTCCTCAAAGTGTCAAAACAACCTGCTAGAAGGTGAAAAATTTGCTGACACAGCAGTTTTCTTGGTCTACATGAGGCAGAATAACTTAAATAATGAATTTTTTATGTCTTTGCCCACATTTTGATGTCATAAATTGTCAAAAAGGAATCCATAGAAAAGAAAATGACCACAAAGATAAATACAAGAGACAGAGACAAAAAAGAAAGTAAACTTGGCTAATTTATCAAATTTAAATTTAGGTTACGTATTAAAAAAATAAAATCAGTCAACTTGATAAATCCAATCCGTTTATTTCATTTATTTGTTCAATAAATATTTCTTGATTGCCTGCTAGATATCAGACACATTCTAGGCCCTGGGGATTCAGTGAACAAAACAGACAAAAATCTTTGCTAAGTAGAGTTTACATTATGTGTGAAGCAGGTATTTGGGGGAGAGGAAGAAACAGCAAACAAATAATTAAAACATATAGTAGGTTAGATAGTAATATGTACCTTGAAGACAAATAAAGCACAGAAAAGAGGATAGAAGTGGAGTGCGGAGGGGATTGTTATGCAATTTTAAATAGGATGGTCAGTAAAGGCCTCCCTGAGAGGGTAATATTTGAATGAAGGCTGTTTAGATTAAAACTTAGTCAACTATTTGAAAGAGCTTTCCATTTCCTCTTTTTGGACAGAGATGATCAAACTGATCCAGAACTTCTTGAAAGCATAAACTTAGTAAATCATTCAAAAGATTCCAAGAAAGATTTGTACGGAGTAGAGCTCCTATGTAATAATATGTGTTCAAGTTGACACATTTCCTCTTTATCAAGAGGAAATAAACACGTCTTTCTCAGAATAATTCAAACTGTATTTCTCTCTTTGTTGTACACACAAATCAGTTTGTCTGAATTCAACCAAGTAGAACAACATAAAGCAAACTAAAAAGAAAAGAGTAAAACTATGACAAGCTCTCTTTGTATGGGGTATGAGAAGGAGAGGAGAAAGATATGGTCTTTCCAAGCAGACAAATAATCAATTTGGCTGGATTTATCTTTTTAAGCCATTTGCTTTCCAGGCATTTACACCCAAGAAAGAAGAAGAGCAAAAAGCATATCTATAGTGACCATATTTCCTGAGTCATAATTTAGAATTCATGACCTAATAAAGAAGACTTTTCTGATTTGTGGATTTATTTACATAAAAAGTCTTTCAAAGTTATAAAATTTAAACTACCCTTAGTTCTTGCTCTTTTTAAAGATGGCTTTCTTGGGGGAAAAAACAGTTATATAAATAAAAATTTACATTTCACAAATACGCACACATATACAGTCACACACATATCTATATCAGTAAATATTATCTTTGAAACTTTAAAATTGGAATAGACTACAGAAACCCAGAACCTATGGTCCCTGTACTATACATACCAAAACATATAGTACATGTTGGTCAAAACCAATGTAATCTATATTACCCTGGTAGAAAATGATCTTCTTTTCCAGAGTACATGCAGTTCCTGGGCTCTTAATAATGTAGTATTTATTTATTTCAGTAAGGAGTCTTAGTACATAACCTTAGCCCCAGGCACATTCCTCTTGCCTATCCTCTCCCCACCTCCTCCCCACCCATACACTCAGCTGATGGAGCAGGGAGTGGCCAGGATCACTTCCTCTCAGAGGCTCCACCCCAACAAAATGTGGGAGGGATAAAGCCAGCACTGACTCATGGGATATTGGGAGGGAGCAAATCCACACATTGTGCTTTGAGAGGAGCCAGCCAGAATGCAGACGGAGCCTGCATTGCTCCCAACATCCAATGTCACAGGACACAATCCTCCCTGGGTACCCAGGCCAAAGAAGTGATTGAAGGCAAATGCCTTTTCCCAGTTACACTGGATGTGGTGAAGGGGAGAGGGTCTCCATTACCGTCTCTGTTTTGTTGTTGATGATGCTTAGTGAGACCCTCTCAGAGCCAGAGCCAAACCTAGATCAACACTGTGGTGTTTTGGAAACAGACTATATGTCACACCTTACCTTTCCTATTTGGCCTCTCTCTCCTTCCCTTTACTGGCTGACTGAGGCATCCAGGATTACCTCTTTCTCTCCATCTTTGCTTACCCCTTTCATTAAGGCTTTGCTATCAACTGCTTACACCCTCATGTGAACGCAAGGGAACCAGTAACTCCTAGGGAAATTGGCAACTGAAGTCTTTTTTGGTCATTAAAAAAAAAGAAAAGCACTGTCTTTGTGACAAGAGTTCCAAGATCCTCTATGGATATTGTCCTGGGGACTAGAAGCCTTTGAAATATACTTCAACTATTCCACATTCAGAAGTTTGAGTTCTAATTAGCCTTTGGCAATGGGATGGATATTTTCTCATGATACAGAAAAAAACAAAGACCTGTGCAAAGCCACCTGCCCTTTAAACAGGAACATCATCCTCTTTAAATGGTTTGAAAGACAAGCAGAACTAATTTGGCCATTCCATGCATGGAAAGGATATGCTTTCTCCAGGCTAAAAAAAATTAAGTTGCTCATTCTTCTAGACACAAGGTTGCTTCCCTTCTCTATATCTTACCCCATGCCCTTTGCCTCCTGATGAACTTAGATCCTTGAAACTAAATGTGGTGTGTCACTGATGATTTTCTAACCCAAACTCTCCTTGCCTCCTGCAGATGTGTGAAAGGTAGAGGTGGCAGGGTGGGGAGCACAGAGCCACCTAAACAGTCTCTTTCCCTGGAGAAGCTATTCACTGCTGACGCAGAAAGGTGGCTTTATTCACTCAAGCACTTATGGCTTTGAAGCTTGATTTGATCAAAAATGTTAATTATGCTTCTCTTTAACAAGATTTATAGGACATTAGTGACAGCAGGGGAGTGTTTACTCTGTACAGGTAAGATACCACAGTCTAGGGGCTGCCTCGGATTTCCATGTAATTAAGAAAATTTGGCCCACCCAGGAGCCTAATAAGATCGCCACTCTCCCTCCTGAAAAAGCAGAACAAGTCACTAACTAGCGTGTTGTCTCTGCAGTTTTCCATAACTGTTTTTTACCATAACATTAAAGGTAAACAAAGATAAATTACATTGCATGCATGTGTCATCTGTGAGTGGCTTTGCAGAGACAAGTGGGGTTAGTTGCTAGAAACTGTAGTTCACCTCGAAATGAGAATCAGAATAGTTCCTTTCTGTGCTTTGGGCATGTGGTATAAGTTTGCCCACATACATACACACATGTTCGTGTGATTGTGTATGTGCATTTCTGTGTGCTTATCAATATATTTGAGGAGGAAGAACACTGTTTTAATGCCTGCGAAACCAGCCTGTAGAAGGCTCCATCTTTCATTGCTGAAATGATTGAAAACCTGCAATGGAAAGAAGACATAAGGGCCTAAAGATGCGTAATAAACACAGAAATAGTAAGCAGTTATACCTTTTTGTGCCTCTCCTGTGACCATCGCAGGTGTGGTCATGAAATGCTTACACACTTCCCTTATCTCTCAGATATAAGCCCACAAGTAACCACGTTTCGATATATCTCTTCCTCCATTATGCAAACCTCTTTCAGAAACACAGCCCCTCAATTAAGAGCTTCCGTCAACCTATACTTTTTGTGCCTGTAACATATGCCTTGATGTGGCTTCTAGGAAACTTATAACAGGCGTGTTTTTAGGCTGTTACAGTATCAAGCATCTACACAGTATAAACAGTGGTGTAACAAGATCCATTCAAAGGGGAAAGTCCACAGCAAAATTCTGAGCCCATTTTAAGGATGCATAGCAAAATAGTTTACAGTTATTCTGGAGAGAAGGGACAGGAATTACAAAGGAGAAATAAATGTCTTTCTTTTTTCAATCAGAGTGGCTTTGTGTGAGGGTACACTGAGCTTTGACATGAGCAATGTGTGGCTTTGCGTTGCCAGCAAGAGAAAATTCAGTTTGTGCCACAATATATATGTGTACGGGAAGAGTATTTTTAAAAATACAATAAAATGTTATTTCTGATTAGAAAAGAAAGATGAATTCTCCTGCTAAACCAGGTAACCCTAAAAGCGTGTTAACATGAAATACTAAATAAAATGCTACTCATCTATAATAAATCTTATTACACATTTTGGCAATTTTACTACTAACATAGTGAAGGTTTCAAGCAATGTTTGAAAATAGAAATCTTAAATTGAATCATTGTTGCATGAATATATGCAAAATATTCATTTCTAGCACTGTGAGGGTTGAGTGCTTTTAAATTGGAGAAATCACTCATGACTTCACCTTTTCATGCAAGATAAAGTTGTATGTGGTAACATCATTACAATGTCATGAAAGGAGTGGAAATCATACAACAGTTCTGCCTAAAGCTAATATACAAAAAAAGGGCTTCAATATTTTTCAATATTGTTCAATATTTAAAGGTGCAGTGCAGGGCTTTAAATATATTTTTAAAAAATCATTAGGCTTTAGATGTCAGTGAGGCCTTTACTGAGCTCAGAGACTAATAAAATCATTGATGAGATCTCTTTAATATTTAACGGAATTCATGTCTTAGGTAGTCGCCTATTTTCCACTCCTGTCTCTGCAGATGGGGCTAAATATAGATTTTTTAAAAAAGATTTATGAAGAGGAGGTTATAGATTTTCTTAATATAGCACTAAAATAAAACTATTTACTCAATGATACTGTCATAACAAGAGAAAAAGCATTATGGCATTTAAATAGGATTTTCTATTGTGTCTTTAACAGAAGATAGCTTCAAAAGTAGCTAATACATTTATACACACTAACAATCAAGGAATTCAATCAGTGAAAACAAATGAGCAGATTTTCAAATGAGATGCCGAACCATGAATCATCAATAGAGGGTTAGGAGGATTGTGATTTTTATTTTTTCCTAAATATTGAGGACAACAATTATTGTTGTTGCTCATAGATTTATTTGTGTTTTTTTCCAACCAGTAATAAAAAAAATTAGCAGCCAAAGTTCAGACTCAAAATCCTATATTGTGTGTGTGTGTGTGTGTGTGTGTGTGTGTGTGTGTTTGTGTGTGTGTGCATGCATGCATACTAAGAATAGCCCTCATTTAATTACACTATTTTTGTATAGCTAATCTGTGGGGGAATATCACTCATAGAAAGGTAAAGTAAGGCATTCACAGGCTCAACTTTAAACCCTGTTTATGTGTGAAATTGATAGCTCCATTTCTGTTATCAAGTCACCAGTCCAGCACTTTAAAGTCATGGTCTGCAAAATAAAATTGTCTCCCTTTTGAATGTCAACCCCTAAAACCAAATATTCCCATTTATTAAAATAAAAATGTAAATTTATAAATTATCATCCTATTTTTATGTAAAAGCATTCTGGAAAGTACCACATACCATTGTCACATGGCAAACAGCCCTCCCCATTATTGGCTGTTGCTAGGCTACCAGGAAATGGAATGGACCATTGCCAATGATGAATTAACTGATGAGCCAGGATGACAGTAATCTTTGTCACTGGATGCAGTAGCTGTCTGAGCCCTGTCATTTTCTGCATTTCATGTTAAACAGATATACCTAGATTGTAAAACAATACAAAGAAGAATCTGAAAAGAAAGAAGTAAACTTTGACAATCAGAGGGCGGTAGCTTTTTATATAACATATGAGGCTTATTACATTCACTGAAGAATTCAATCCAACATTCATTAGCTTTTCTTTTTTAAATTAAAATCTGTGAGCAAATGAAACTTTGTTCTACATCAATAAAGTAGATTCAAAGGAATACATACTGGGAAGCACTCTGTAATCTGTCTATACAAAGCCAAAACACCCAGCTGAAAAGTGAAAAAAATCACAAAATAATCAGGATGTTTGGTCCATGATATTAACCATTGGGATATGTGTATATGTAAGAGTATCCTTATTTGGAAAATTGTACAGGCAAAGGTGATTGACCAAATCTGAGTGTTTGGGCTTTGTAGACTTTATAGGCACAAAAAACTAGCCATTGAAATTCTCAGTGAATAATGTCATGTCTACACAGGACACAAGATTTTTTCATTTTGAACAAACTAATTCAATCAAACTGATACTTTTTTCATGGATTATCTATAAAAAATAAAGAGATTAGTGGTTTTGTTCTACTTGTAGATTCAACCTTACATAAGTTATGAACTCTTACAAAGCAGAGGATGGGAACTGGAAAGTTCTGAACAGTGGACTTCAAGGGAAGAGAGAAGTAAAGCAAATGTATGCTCAGAGATGTGAGCATGCATTATGGCAGGAATATTCTAGAATAAAAGCAAAAAACTGTGGGCCCAATGCAGGCAAGAGGGTGTCCAGGAAATGAGCAAAATGAGACACCACCAGCTGGGAAATTACACTGCAAGAAACATGGCTTGACTTTAAAGCAGTAAGAGCAATTCCCATAAGCCACACAAGAAAACATGCCTTATCATATTTTTCAAGAGGTAAGAGAGAAAAGTAAGGAGATAAGACCCAGCAGTGGAATTTTAGATGCTGGGAGTTAATAATCAAGATCATAAGGGAGAAAAATTATGGAGGGAGAGACAACATCAGGTGAACTCAATTACAAGTTAAAAATGATGTCTTGCCCAACAATTTCTCTATCTATTTTTCCCCCAAATAGTCATGGGGACAAAGCTCGACAATCTAGATTAATACTTGTGATGATGCCATATCCCCTCTAAAAATTTCAGGAATGGCGTACTAGTTAGGTACCTTTTTCCTACTTGACTATGTAGCAACTTACTCGCTACAAAATGAATTGATTCTCTTAGATATACAAAGTGGATGTGAGCAGGTGAGTGTGAGTGTGTGTGTGTGTGTGTGTGTGTGTGTGTGTGTGTGTGTGTGTGTGTGTGTGTGTGTGTGTGATTTTAGGACAAAGGATCTGCTAATGAGACAGAAACTCTGGGGTCTTGTTAGTCCCTGCATACGTGAGAAGCTGAATGGCAAGGGGTTCTTTGGACCTAATACTTCATAGCACTCAAGACCCGTTCTGCTCTTTTTTAACACAGGGATTTTTGAAATGATAGATCGTAGCTACAGTCCCAGTATGTGTGGATGCGGGTTGTATGCACTTAATATTTCAGAAGAAGTGTATGCAACCTAATCCAATCACTCTGAAAAATGTGGAAAATGGAAATGCATAAAGAAAGCTGCTGGCATAAAAGAGAATAAAGAAGAAATATTGATGAAGCCCTGTATGGATTAGACAAAATATATTCATGTAGAATTTGAATATATATGTATACATATGTTTATATTTTGATATATGTATGTGTATATATATTTAATATATGTACACACACATATATATATATACTAGATAATCAATGTGTTAAAACAAATCAGATCAGAAAACTTATTTTTTTTGAAGTTAAAAAGGCTGCCTATCTCTACTGTGGGTTTTGTCATCTCCTTGGTAGGGATCTAGAGAATTATGAAAGATTTTTAATAAGACCATAACAATATCAGCAAATATTGGAGAGGTAGCCTGGTTAGAGAATAGAAGCATTGATTCTAGAGCAAGATGTGGGTACGTGGGAAAGAATTCCAGCTCTATTACCTCCTAATCTCAAGCAGGTTACTTAACCATTTCTTGCTTGTTTCTTCATCTATAAAATTGGAGGGGGGGAGGAGATAATAGCAATACTACTTAGTATTGGTGAGTCATTATTTATTTTTTAACCACCTAGAACAGCACCTGGCACATAATAAGCACCATAGTAGTATTTGTTAAATATGTAAATATGCACATACACAGTATTTATCCAGGGAGGTTTTGAAATCTTCTTTTCCATTTAAAGCAGAACATTTCATCTCAGTGGTTTCATGCTGACAGACTACTGACCCACGGCCCGGAGTGATGTGTCTGATGTTTCATTCTCTGTCTTTGGTGACTTAGTCCTAGGGATCTAGAGCAGGAGGGGTACCCTGTGGGTCAGCTTCCCTGACACCACGATGCTCTCCAGCCACCTGTGTCCAGGGAATAAGTTGGAATCACCTCATCTACCTAGATTGTCATCCTTATCTATCTCACTTCACTACATAAAGATTTTGAGAGAAAATGAGAGACAGAAAGAGAGAAAAGCGAAACAGAAACAGAGAAGCTTTCTCCAAATAACAGTGAGAAACACTGGATGGAATATTGCATGGAGGGTAGAAAAAAAGAGAGACCCCAGACCATAAACAAACAAACAAAACCATCCAGCCAGCACCTGGCCATAAAATGGTTGAGACTTCAGACGATGAGAGAAAGGGAGGCAGAGTACCCACTGTGAATGGCGTCCTGGCCATACTGTCCCATGGGATGTCCAACAGCAACATTCATTCATTCAACAATACTTACTGAGCACCCAAGAAGACCCCTAAAATGTGATCAAAATATTCAAAAACCCCTGCCCTTATGGAGCTTACACTCCGTAGAAGGTGACGCAAAAAACAAATATCCAAATAAGTAAAACATATGGCATGTTAAATGATAACAAGGACTAAGGGAAAAAAGCAGGCAAGAGCGTTAGGGACTGTGGGCTTGCAGCCAGGGGTGAACACTGGGCCCTCACCTCTGTCCTCTGGTACCGACAGTCCTCAGGCCACGAGGGCTCATGCTTAGACCACTTATCGCATCACTTTCCGTCAACGCGATCAGGTTGTACCCAATGCTCCATTACAACTTCTCCCCATGGCAGTCCTACACTGACTTCTCCCTTGCCCAGACACGTTGGTCATATTTGGAGAAAGATGCACCCAGACTCTTTTGACTCTTGGTTTTTCTCAGGGTCCAGATTTTTCTCACACTCTCCTGTGGGGACAGTTCCTTGAACACCGCTTCAAGTGAAACTCTGATGCAAAGTTCACCTTTCCACATATGGAAGAGCCTTTAGCCTCAGTCTCCCATAGTGCCTGTTCTCAGATGGGGCCCTTTCTCAGAGAAAGAAGCCACTGAAAGCCTAGATGAGCACATCCACGCAGGGAAGCCGTGTGTCTCTCTCTTCCACTCTCCTCCTTCAAAAGATCACAAACAAGCTTCCGAGCACTCTTCCCACATCCTCCTCTCAGACTTTTCCTCTCTTCCTTGATCTTGTTTTTCCCTTTCTTTTATCCTCACTTTCAAAACCCCACAACAGTAGATGGTTTTGGACACATTGCCAGGTTTGGGAGGTGAGGTCTGAGGAAGAGAATTTAGGTATGACTGGAAGGGAATGATTACAAGGGAGGGCACCTTAAATACTCACATTACCATTGACGGGCTGGATTCGGATTCAGAAGGCGATCTAATGCAATGGTTACAAGCACAAAGTCTAGACTCACACTGCGTTCAATCCTAATTCACCCCTTTCATGTTCTGTGACACTAGGCAAGTTACTTCACCTCTCTGAGCCTCAGTTTCTTTGTCCATAAAATTAGGATAATGAAAATACTACCTCAAAAAAGCTGCTTTTAGAATTAAATGAGATAATCTAAGTGAAGCATTTAGAACAGCATCTAGTAAACTCTTGCTTTAAACTGTTGTTATTTTTTGTTGTTGTTTACAGGGCCCTGAAAGAATCAGGGACTCATAGCTACTGGTCTCTTTTGCCCATGTACAAAGAGCCTTAAAAAAACAAGGAAGTGGAGGTCAGTGGCTCCTCCAAGTGATTCTGTTGTATGATTACAGTCAAGCTTGGATTTGTCACACTTTCATATTTTACCTGGTCGAGCAATTTGATAGTATGCATGAAAGTGCCAATCTTTTGGCATCACCCCAAGGTTAAGTCCTTTAGAGAGATTAAGAGCTGAAGGAGTAGGAATAAAATATAATGTTCCTAAATCATTTTCAGAAGAAAAGGAAAATGCAAAGTTGTTTTGTGTTAGTACTCTTCTTTCAGTAGAACTAGAACACAGCCTTCAAGCTCCCCTAGGCATGCCTGTCTCCAACCGGAGGAAGAAGCACCTTTGGAGAGAAACCAGCCTCTCATAAACCCTCAGACACATACTTTAGGGCCAGCGACCTGTGCGAAAAGCACTTTTTTGAAAAGAAAATATGCAAATAGGATATTAGAAATGGGATCATATTTCTTACCTAATAGGTCATACTGGTCATCCCATGATGGGCATAACAATTCTGCTTGGAACTTTAAAATAAAAGGAAGAAACTTGATATCTCTGCCTGTTCAAATGCAGACACTTTCATCTCATGAGAGTGAATTGACTACCTTGGTACAACTGAAGTCTGGTGAAATAGCAACTGAACGGAGTGAAGTGGTTATGAGACCAGACCATAGTGGTGCCCCCAGGAGAGGAAGGAGGGGGCTCCCAGGGACTGAGAAAAGTTGCCCTTTCATAGAACCCTCCCCAAGAACTGATTATAATTTAACATTTTCTCAGCAAATCACAGAAATTTAGAAATAGCCTGGTAAAAAATATCTGAATAGCTAGCTGAACTTTCCAGTGGTTCAGAGTTTTGGGGTCACGTACACAAAGCCAACAACACCAGCCCCCAGGTGGTGAAGGTGGCTTCAGATGAAAATCACAGGGATTACGGGGGAGAAAGGTGGTTCTTCAGTGCGTGAGTATTCTAGGGCAGGTAGGGGTAGAAGAAGATTTGCCTGAATTCAACTTTCTCTTTTCCCTAGATTCCATCAAATGGAAAAAAAACCCACAAATGGGTTTGTGTGTGGAAACAGAACTGAAAGCTTCCAAGAAACACTTTGTGATTTCAGTCCAGAAAGAATGAAGTTTCTTGACCTCAAATCTAAGATTAGTTAACTCTGTTTCCCTGGTGATCTGTAGAAGCACCTTTATGTAAATATGCCCAGGACATGGTTTTCTGCATGAGAGTGTTTTTCTCTCTCTCTCTCTCTCTCTCTCTTTTAAGTGTAATGATTTAAAAATTAATCATTGTACACAGTCAAGTCCATATCCACTACCCATCTCCCCTTCCCCCATAAAATCCTTAGTATATTTGATTCTAGAGATACAAACCTCTCTACCCCTAATTCATTTCTTAGGACACCTGCCCAGGGTCCTGAAAGCCCAGCATGCATGACCTCTGCTCTCCTCCCACCCTCCCTATCACAACTGTTGAGACAAGGAGTGGACATGTGACTAGGCTGCAATAGAGTCTTTCTCCCAGGAATCTGAAATAGGGAAATTAGAATCTACATTGCTTTGATGTAAGAAATATGAGCCGAAAGGTCATATAGGTTTGCAGGTTAAGGCCACCATTTGATGGCAACCAAAATGAGCCACAGAAACTCGTCTTCAGAGAGAACAGATTAAAACAGAAACAGAGAGAAGCAGACAGGAAAGATGATGGGATGAGAGAGGAATGAGTCGTTGCCCACTTCTCCATTTCTATGAGGCAAAGCTCTGTTAGTACACACAGGTTTTATGAGATGCCCATAAAATAACACCTACTTTTTTTTTTTTTTAGCTTATTCAAGTCAATTCTCTTCTTTATACCAAATAATTCCTAAAACAAGTGATAAGTAGTATGTAAGTAGACACACCGTGGCACAGACTCTTCAGTATATCTTGTGGTGGTTCAAAAGGATCACAGGAATTGTATTGCATTTCTGTTGGGCAACTGTAGACAACATAGAAGTTCAGAAGATAAAGGACTTAAAAATTGAGCAAAGTCCACGGCTACCTGTGAGCTAGGCATTGAACAGCTCAGAGGAAGGGGCTATTCTCCTAGTATTGTTTCATGAGAAGTTAGCAAGCCTGTCAATACACTTAGGTACCACAGTGATAAGCACGCTGTAAACCCAGAGGGGGAGATAAAAACCACCAAGGATGATGAATGCTAATTGCTGTCTTCATTTGTAGCACAATTGGCTTTAGAGAACAAAGTTAAGCATCCTCTGATCCCTGGGGACAGCCCTCTGGATTGGGGCTAGAGAACATTCCAAAGCCCTTTACGTAGAAGATAGATGGGGGAAGCATGCTTTTTCCTATCATAAAGGAACTCCTTCTGATTTACTAACCATTCTATCAAAAAACAGATGGATATTCTGACACACGTGGGTTGGATAAGCATGTATGAATATCCGTAAGTGAATATGGTATGGATTTAATTGTCAACATTCATTGAGCAAACATTTGGAGTATAAGAGATTTAATTCTGAGCTCTTCCACTGTACTGGCCGTATGACTTAGATTTCACATGAGCAAAAATGGGATAATGATACCAACCCCATTAGCTTGGTGTGAGGTTTGAATGACATAATATTTATAAAGCATAGCACATAGTGGGTATCGAAAAATGTGTCATGAAACCTTACACATAGCAGATATTTTTACAGGTTAACCATTAATAAAATTTTGAATACAATTACTTTAATATAATACTCATTATTAGATGGAACCATCTTCAAAGAACTCCTTCCTGTGCTATCGATTGTTTCACTCTGATTTATTTATCGGTATCTACATTACAGCATATACAGAAACCCAGAATACCTTAAACAAGTAGTAGAATGCCTAGGCCTAACGGGTAGCAAATGGCTTCTATGTTGTGCCATTAAGTGGTTGGCTGGAAACAGTAACCTGACCCATTGCAAAGTCTATATGATTTTGAATATCACAAGAGTGCTAATCAAATTAACTTTCTCATGCTAATAAATAATGACCCAAGTGGCACTTAATAAGCTCTTCTGATCACCTTTCTGCTTAAGGTCACACCGAGATAGTGCTCTCCTGCTTCCTCGGCCCCTTGGCTTTAATGAAAACCCACCTTCTCTCACCCTACTAGAGCCTGCAGATACCATTTGCAGCTCTGCTCCGTGATTTCCCTCCTTTCTCTTCCTCGATGGCTGGCTGTTTTCTACTTCTCCTCTCACAAACACTACACCAAGACATGAATAACGTGGTTGACCTTCTCGAGAAATCTGCCCCACTATTTTAAAATCTAGGAAGAGATGTTCATCCCATACTGGATTGAGCAGTACCTTAGTCACCACCCATTAGCTTTCTTTTGCTGCTCAGACAAGAGGAACCCTCATCCCTGATCCCCCAGCCCACCTCCCACTACAACCTCTCCAAAGGCTGTGTACGAGATCATTCTCCAAAGATCTTCCTTCATTACAAAGGCAATGTGGAGTTTCTAGTGAGAAGCTTCTTCTCAACAGCAGAGCAGAATGCTAGCAAAAGAAGCCAGCAACATGCACATGTACATCTAGCAATGGTTTAAAGCATAACAGCTTTGAATTGGGCACAGGTCAGGGGAACTCTGGTCCAGAGAACAGGTGGGCTACCTGACAGCCAGCAGGCAGCCTTGCTTTTGACTATCGCCATTTTAAATCAGGATGTTTGGCAAATCATTAGTGTCTGCTAGTTATTAAACAGAGGGAAGTTCAAAAGCCCACGCATGTTTTTCTCCCAGCTTCCCAGGTGGTAGCTGTTTCTAGCAGCAACCTTTTCACTTTGTGCAGCAAGACTTGTAAACTTCCCGTGGCTAAAACCGTGTTTTCTAACTGAGCCACAGCCTCGCAAGAGTTGCAAACCCCATATGTGAATCTCTGTCTGAGGAACTGCCATTCCCTCTCTTACCAAGTTTATTGTTGAAATTACTGAAATGTACACAAATGACTGCATTTGAAGGTGAAATTTGGTGGAAAAATAAAGATATAATAGGATTCTTCTTCAATAATTTCCTGGTGCGATGTCTGTCTGAAAAAATGAAGTGAAATTATATGATGTCAAAAAATCATGTTTCAAAATGATTGACAACATGTGAATGTTTTGCATTGTGAAATGAGGTGGAAAATTTTAATTGCATGATGGGAGGACATAATATTTATTAGAACCTTGTAACTACAGAGGATTGCAATGAAGAGGACACAATTTTAAATTTGGCGTTAATACGTCAAGCCTAAATCTTAAATGAACATGAAGGAGTAAAATTCTTTATCAAAGCCTTTTCTTAGAGTGTGTGATTAAGTTTTCAGATTCTAATAACTGAACAGAATCAACTTGTGGGCCACACATCCCTATCCTGACAAAGAGGCTCGTTAGTCAGTCTGCACTCATATTCAGTTTTGAACAGTGTCACCACATGCCGCATGCCTGGGTCACTGAGAGATGAAGTTGATTTCATGCAGAGCTCGCATGAGAGGTGGAGGTTTAGCTGGAGGCCTAGGCTTGCAAAGAATACAGAGAATGAGGGAAAGGACTGGAAATGAAACAGGGGCAAGAAAAAGATAAGGAAAGGATTATATAAGACACTGGCCAAACAAAGATCTGGTGCCAAGTTACCTTTAACTAAGCCTGGAATGCAAATAACTCAGCTGGGTGTGACCAGAGCAGGCAATAAGTGAAAAAAGTGACTCAGCTCCTTCTTATTGGCTCCATAACTTTCTATACCTTGAAGATAAAGGAAAGAGGGCTTTGCTTCCCCATAGGAGAAGGACTGTGCTAAGGCCAAGGAGGAAGAAGGCGTCCCCAGACCCTAGCCTCCCTTCTGACTGGCTGAAGTCAATAGCTTTACTGACCAGATTAGGGACTATAGGATCCCTGCCTCTCTTCCCTTCCTGCCCCAAACTCCACCACTCAAAGAAATGTTACCTCTCAATCTATAGTAGTTGCAGCAGAATTTGTTTTTGATTTTGTTTTGGAAGGAAAGGGCATTGCTGGGGATGTCTAAAACTGCCAGCATCAAGAATATTAAGACTGTAAGAAAAGAGAAACATAAAGAAAAGTTGTTCAGATACCAGGCAGGAGAACAATTAGGAAGCATTTCTTTCTTTCTCTCTCTCTCTCTCCCTCTCTGAAGTTGATACTGCTGCTTCATATGAATATGGCAAGGACATAAATCACCAAGTTGGAAATCCTAGAGGGTCAGTTAGTGGGTCTATAACTAGTGGAGCAGAAGAGGTCAGAAATTAAAATGGTTAGCAATGAGCAATAAGAAATCTGAGCAAGGCTTAAAGAGGACTTGCAAATAGATACTTTATGGCCTCTTTTTTACAGAACTGAAGAGTTGAGCTGGGAGTAAAAGACAAAGATTCGGCCAAGAAAATAGAAAGTCACCATCTTGTGATCATTTTTTCTTTTGTAGCCCTATGTTTTTGTGTTTTCTACTTATCGCAATGCCACAGGTACTTGAAAGCCAAGCACCTAATAATATGAATACAAATATACCCCTTCCATTAAAGTATCTTTGTTTCCTTAATATGATTAGTGAAGGAAACATTTCTACCTGATAAATACAATAATTTTTTCATACAGACTCTGCATTCATTACCAAAATAATTTTTTCCACTAGGAAGAGCAATTGTTCCAGAAAATTAACACCTCATCTCATGCACATAATGCAAGACCCAAGATATTTAAAATTCATCTTTCCCCTCCCAGAGAACAGCACTTGAGTAGTATAAACTCAAAACTTTACAGGTTTCTAAATTGCAAACCACCAAAGACTTATCTTCCACCTGCTCAGATTGTTCTCCGCATTCTGATCAGAGAGGGAATTTGCGTCTTTGAACCAACAGATATAAAGTGCATGAGAACATCACAAAGTAATTACGAGTTTATGACATCATCTTAACATTACAAGGAAGAGAACGAAAGACCCAGGAGAAACGTGTGATTTCCCTTTTGGGAAAACATTAATGGATGCTTACAATCTGTTTTCTTTTGTTTGGATGTTACAACCAATAATACACTTTTATGTCTATAAATAAAGACTAAAGTTGAATAAATCCAACAAATCCCTGAGCCTGCAGCTTGGAATCTTGATTCACATTCAAGGCCAAGATTTATGAGTCACTTGCAGAGAATAAGTTGAAGCTGCAAGATTTGGGGGGAAATTATTCCACACGGTGATTATTTGGGGGAGTGATTATGCATGCACACCTGATCACGGTGTCACCTGCTCCAGCTCGTCCGACATGATAAAACATGGCAATTTTCTCTATTTCCCTTTGCTTGCACAACAGAAACTGATGTGCACAGCCTCACACCATTCATTTTTAGATGTACCTCCTTGTCAGAGGCATCCCTCCCTTCCCACTATACCTCTGACTTCTGGAGGTATTGTGCGATGATTTATGTAAATGTCTCGATGATGGTAAAGGGAAGTGAGGAACACCAACTCTAATGACCAACAGTAGAAAAGAACAGTGCTGCGGAAAGATAGTTCCCATCCGTACATGATGGGCTTTTTCCTTAGGCAACATTTACCACCTCCACTCCCACTCTTTACATGCTCACTTTACAAGCTGGAAATTACAGGTGGGGCCGTTGGGAAGGTTCTCCTGGGTTTCCTAGCCCAATTCTCCAGTATGGAAATGTCTTCAGAACAGGGTGGGCTTTTTTTTTTCCTTTCACAGGAGTTCCGTGAGTGTTTTACCTCCTCTTAAATATTTGCAACACTTGCGGTGATGGGGCCTCAGCCACCTCCCCAGGCAGTTCACTTCAGTGCCTAATTGCCCTTACTGGGAAAAAATTTTTCCTAATGTCTCCTAACCGACATTTTCCCCTTTCCTTAGTTTCAAGCCGTTACTTCTTATTAGACCATTCTCAACTACTGCAAGCAAGTAACCCTCTCCTTTCCTTAAAATTATTATTGCTCAAATATTTGTCGACAGTTAGCATAGCCTTCTGTCTCTCTAGCTCCTTTTCCTGAAAGCTTTAAATGTTATGTTCCTTTAACCTTTCTTTATAGGTCATCTCTTCTAATCCTTTTATCTTTTTTTGTCACCCTTCTCTGAGTTCTTTCTAATTTACAGTATTGATGTTCTCTTTATAATGAGGTGCCCCAAACAGAACGCCATGCTCCATAAGTGGCTGCCAGGAGAGGCATGATTACAGGAACTCCATTTTCCTATAAGCAACGCTCCCCCCCATATGCTGTGTGCCTCAGTAGAGCGTTTGTCTTTTTCACAGCTGCACTACATTATCTAAATATACTATCAGCCCCCATTCTTTCTCCCATTTGTCTCTTGAAGACACATTCACCTAATCTAGCATTTTCCCTTTCTTACTAGCCGTCCCAGTCCCAAACCAGAATTGTTCACAACTTGAATCCAAGACTCCTTGGTCAATTAAAAGAAAGCTTTAACTCCTTCAGTTATCAAGGCTCTAGTCTATAATAAACTAGACACAGGTCATCGTTAGCTGGGACCCTTTTATTTACAACGCCATCAGATGGGGTTTATTTTTACAACATTGTTTGAGATTAAGAGTAAAGCTTCTGTCCTCATCACACTGGCTTCACTGTGGGTTAGGACCTACGGTGCCCCACTTCATTTCCTGAGATCCAAGCAATGAGCACAGAATCATTTCTAGTAAGTTCTGACTCTGATTTAAAAACAATCTTTATGAAATAGAAGCTAATAAAATTGCTTTCCTAATTACCCTGAGCTAGTTCATTTCCCAGCAAATATAATAAAATAGAGTTACTTGGCTCCGATTCACAAAATCTGAACCCAAGCTCATTATTAAGGCATTTAGCAGGGAAAAAAAGCATGTGTGCATAAGATGCTGTCCCATCAAGCAGAATGCAAGAAACCTTTTGAAGTTGAGACCTTTGAAGTTTGAAGTTATTGCAGCATTTTTTTTTAAATGCAGGTATTTCTGCTAGGAAAAAAATATACATTGGAATCATTTATATTAATGGAGCAGAGTACCTGTACTAGCGTAATCTTCAGTGGAGTTTTTTGTTGAGAACAGCAAATCTTTATTGAGGAAAGACATTTAGATCCTTTTGCATTGTTCTTGTTCATCTGCAGGACTATTATACAAGGCAGCAAGACTTTTACGTAACGGAATAGAGTAACTCATGTCCCAAGGCTATTTCTGCCATGACTTATGCCACTCACAAATCTCTTCCATCTATTTACAGAATAAAATTCTGATGACTATAACTGTATAAAAATGTTTAGGGACTGTTTTATTTCTTCTAAATGTCCTATCATTCATTAACATGGACAGGATTTGCTAATATTTCTAATACACGAATGAATACTCTACTAACAGAGGTTTAAAATGCTCCTTTCCCAGGGGAAAAAAAAATACAATTACCAAAATTAAGAGAGGCTTTAAGAAGGGCATATCTATTAACTAAAGGGGTGATATTTACATGCAAGTATCAGGTAGACCAAGGAATAAAATCTCTCCTCTGTGTGACAAGATGGCACACCTGTTTTATATGAATCACCAATAAAGTTGTGGCTTGAGGTGTTCATAACTCTAAAGTAAATACAGGCAGGACTGATTCACAAATGAGAGCCAAGTCCCTATAGCCAGTAAGGAGGATGCTAAATTCTTCTTTACTCTTCTTTGGGTATTTGCCTGAAACAAGTCTCTCAGCACTTGGTCTCGCAAATCTGAAATAGGAAAAGAAATTGCCTCTGTCTTCTACCAGGGAGTGCAGCTCTTCTTGGGAAAATTTGTGAAATTCCACCCTCTGGGCAAAAACCATGGCTTTTTGTCAATATGCCCCGGGTGGAAAACTGACATTTCCATAATGATATGACAGATTTCCATCTGGGAAAACTGCCTTCTGTTTTCACAATGAATTTGAAGCAAGAATGAAAAATCTTTCACTTTGTCTATAAAACTATTTAAAAGAAAAAAAATCTGCATTTTTCCTACCTTGAAATAATGGAGTGTGTATTAAATGAGAAAAATCTGTAACTATTTTGAGTTCAATCAAATCATCAGCAGTACTTAAAAGAAAGAGAAGAAGGGAACTATGTGGAGAATAAATCCTTCCAGACAAATTTGTTACTGTTTTCTGATAGTTACTAGCAGATGAAAGGAATAACGTGTATCTAGCAATAAGTGAATGTGCATGGACGGTGTAGGGCTGGAACTCAGGAAAAGATTGACAGAGGGCATCAGGAAGTCTATTTTGTGAAACTGGTTCTAATTGTTTTGGATGGGAGTACTGTTGCATGGATTGAAAATTTGTTGAAAATGATAAACAAAGGATAGCAGTGCATGAAAAGCAAAGGGGATGACATCGGGGTTAATGTGAGTTTTGAGCTCATTTCTCATCTTTCGAAATGCAACAGGAGAACAGCAACCTGGACAAAAATGGGAAATGCAAATGCACTAAATAAGTGGTTTACAATTGCCAGTGAGAACTGCAAAATGGAATTTGCTTAGAGAAGTGGGAGGGGGAGGTCTGCAGAGAGAGTGGAATATGTGGAGAGAGGGCTTGGAAAGGCTGGAGCCAGAACATTATAGGGGGAGTCTATCAAATACACAAAATGAATGAGCAGTTCACTGGCTTTTGAGGATTGATTTGCTCTGAATAATTTGTATTGCTGGTTGTTTTGTTTTGTTTGCCAGGGTTGGGATGGGGTTACACCCTCCCTGGCCCTCCTTTTCCCAAAGTTGTGATGTCCCAAAGGAAAGCCAGGGGATCTAGGGAGGGTTGGGTTTTCTTTTCCTGTACAAAGTTAATTATCCCAGACTCTCTGAGAAATAGGGAATATTTTTAATGCCTTAGCAAAAAACAAACCTCGCGTTTTCTTCCCACCTACCCGAGAAGACCCTGAGCTGCTGTCGTCATTTCTTATGGTGAGTGGGGTCTGTTGACATTTTCAGTGGAACCTGTAGAGGAAGACCATCCCAGGACTTTGAAAGCAACTGACCAATTGAAAGTAAACACAAAAGAGAAGGGAATTTCAGACAAAATCAAAGGTGAAAGGAGTGGAGGAACTTATCGGCTTGGCAAGGCAAGTGTGCGCCACGGTGAACACCAGGTGGGCATGCTGAGAGAAAGACGACATGGACACCGTGAGCGCACGGCATCGGGTGTGGCGGCACATCCTTATGAGCACAATGGTCAGATGCCCCGGGTTCACCATATGTTGTGGCCATATGCGTATCTGGTGAACCAGATGCCCTGCTTTTTTTTTTCCCCCATATTGAGCCATTTTTCTCACAGCATAAAGACATAGCTTAAGTGAGAAGCAGGAGGGGATAGGGGAAAGACAATGATAGCTTGTTATTGCAAAAGGTTGTAGGGCAGAAGACATCAGTACCTTTATCCACGCTCCAATGCTGTTCTCAGATATTTAATGAGCACCTACTAGGTTCAGGAAGAGTTTAGATCAAATCAGGGGTGACAAATCTTTCTTGAATTATTACAGAGATGTTAGAGGTATTCAGTGCAGTGTCACAGTTTCTCTCAATATGCTCTCTAGTCATTCAGTAAAAGGTTAAGACAAAATCCACGCTTACACACGGCAGTTGTTCAAACTGTTCCCTCTACCTGGAACTCTTTCCATTTCCCAGTTCCACCTATTCTTTAATACCCACTCATTTGTTCATGTAATAAATATTTTTGACTGTCTTCTAAACTCATCTGGCACCATTCAAGACCCTGGGGATACCATGGTAAGCAAAAAAACACAGTGTCTACCCTCAAGGAGCTTACAGTCTAGTAGCACAGAAATTAAATAATAAAATAAGGTATAATCACAACTGGGAGACAGGCCATCAAGGCAAAGTACCAGGAGCTTTGAAAGCATGAAGTGTGAGACAGGAGGACCAGGCCTAGCCCGGCCTAGCCTAGAAGAACAAGGAGGCAATAATGCATCATCTGGATGGCACCTCCTACAAGGAGACCTAGTTCTGCTCCTTTGAGCCAGGTATGCAAGTTCTCTCTCTCTCTCAGAATCCTGCAGCACATTTTTAAGCCCTTAATAAAGTCCATTTGTGTTATTTACAAATTTGTCTGACTTTCCTAGTCCTTGACAGCACAGATTACACGTCACTTACTCTTACATTCTTAACAGTGCTTCCCCCACTCAATAAATATTAGTTGAAGTGCATTAACACTTCAATTACACATCAACAGAGAAAAGAAATATGAATAATATAAAATTAGATCATCCAAAAGTCCCTATGGTTAAATTTGCCCCTGTCTCAGGCTCTTACCACTACCTTGGTGCTTATTGCAAGTTCCTCTTTGTCCATTTATCCATCTTCTCTGCGAGCCTGTGAGCTCCTGGAGGGAGGAGATTGGGTCTACATGAACAGAGTCAGGTTCGAGTTGAGTTTAGAAGAAACAACGTGCATTAGCCTAGCAGAGTTTCTGGCACTGAGTACATTCTTAACACATGCCTGTGTAACACATCCATCAACATACAAATGAAAGAATTTTCTCCCTAAATTAGGTATCCTTTCTCTGAATGCTTGCATTACGCCTTTTGCCTGTTATGTGTCTCAACATCATTGGGCACATAATCGGTACTCAATAGGTCAAACCTGGGTCTTAGCAGTGAACCATTTCTGAGGACACCATTCTTACCATGGTCTGTGGAAATGGAGCCTCCCTGAAGCACAATATAGATTACAGTGTGAATAGCTCCCCCTGCAGTTGTTCAACACACAGACACTGAATCTAAACATCTCATCTCACAGGAGAAGTTCAGAAGAGTTAAGGAAACTGCTTCAATTTGCACAACAAGCTCTTGGCAGAAATGGAGCTATTCTTCTGATACCTAGGCCACTACATCTAGTTGGCTTGTATGCTTAAAATAAAATTGAATTTAAAATAGTTTATTCTGAGTATCCTTTGACTTTTTTGAAGTGAGTCAAGCCACCTGGAGCAACAACACAGCAAGGCTTGGAATTACTGAAGTGAATTTCTGTTGTGAGCCATAACCAATGTACTTAAAATCAGCCCTATAAATAGTCTCTTCTATATGGCAAATCCCAAGACCAGTAGTAAAATGCTTGATTTTCATGTAGCCTTATACCTCCTGAGAAAGAAAAGGGCCTCTGAATAGGATTCTCTACTCAGGAATGCAGCAGTAAGGCCCCAAAACAAACAGATGTGTCTATTTACACAAAAGCACAAGTTGTATAGTACTTTACATGATCTGAGGGAAACTAAAATTAGAACAAGTATGATCAGCTTTTCATTCCACCTTAAATCCCCAACATGATATTTCCCTTCCTCAGGTCCTTGACTTCTGGGTGACATCTAGCCCAGTCCCATTAAGCCCCCGCGAAGACAGGATCCAGGCCCCCATATCTTCTATCCCATCATTCACTCCTACAAGGAAAGGTTTCCTGAAGGAACAGTGTTCTACAGATCAAGCACTGACCCTTTCCTTGGCAGATTCTAAAATGAGTCCTCAGCATGTTTCCTTCAGTTACCTATAAAACATGAGAGAGACTGCATTTGATTTTCTGTAAATGGGTCATTTTTCAATTCCTAATTTAGAAAACCCACTCTTAGTATTTTCCTGCTCTGGGTATCTGGCAGGGGGTTGGGTAAAAGGAGTGTCAGGAGACATGTTATGCCCTAAGTTTAAAAACATATTTAAATTATTCGCTTCCATTTTTTTAAGTCCTTGCATTATGTATCAGAATAACTGAGATGGTTCCTGAACACTTTCATTTGGTTTCTTAATTGGACATTTATAGATCTGGGGGTACATGTTCAATATGTCTAGGGAGAAAATTCTAACTAGCCAATACCATCAAAATAGGACTAGAATCAGGAGAGAATCTCTTGTACCTATAATCCTCATGTTCTACTTTGCTGTACTTTTTTGGGGAGGGAGGAATTAAGAGAAGGGGTGCAGATCTGGGCTCTGCACCAGCAAAATAAATTAGGGAACTGAGGCAGCCAGTGTAATAGTCCAGTTCAGAAAATTTTGGTGACCTGAATTTTGCAGGCTGTAAGTCTAATAAGCACTCTTACCTGCTAATGGTTCTGTTCTCCGTGCCCTTGTCAGTTTGGAGTTTTCTAAGTCAGATTTCTTTAGTCAGAGATTTTGGGTTTGGGATCAGGTTGTTAACAGTGTAGTCATTGCATGCACAGTAGAAGAGAGAATGCCTTTCCTTCCATGGACAGAGCCAAGAATCTAACAGCCAAAGTGCTGCCCAGAAATAAAGAGGATATTTCCAATGTGAATCTAGACAAATGGCCAGTTTTAATTACATTGCCTGTTGGCAGGCAGGCCTAGCACCTATCACTATACCAAATGCAAAATGTGAATACATATCATCACTTGGAGAAGGTAGGGGAAAGTAAGTCAGGGTCCCAGCAAGAAACAGAGTTGTCCCCAGATGACTCGAACGAGGAGACTTGAATGAAGGGGCTACTGACAGGAATAAGCAGAGTGTGTTAAGGAAACAAACACAGAAGAAGAAAGGAGCAGAGGAGCACACAGAGACTCAGGCTAGCAGGAGGCCCAAGGCTGATGGAACAGAGGTACGGAACAATGTCCAGAGACCAGTGAGAGCTGCACCAAAGCGGGGCCATGGAGCAGGAGCTGTCATAGTGCAGGGGTACAGCTGCCAGTAGAGATGTGCCCTCAAGGAAGGGAGAAAGCACAAATACCCACCATCTCCACCCTTCCTCCAGTCTCCGCTATTGGCCAGATCTGACCAGGAGCCAGTGTAGCCTCCCTTGACACAGAGCAGGGCATAAAGGATGTAGAATGGATTTGGCAGTGGGAAGCGAATGGAGAATACCTAGCGCAATCAGTAACATTTTTTAGCTCATAGTACATTGAACTGTGGCTGTTGCTTCAACCTTCCTGAGGTGCGAGGCAGTGATCCGCTTATTTTCTGCCCAGTGTCTCCATACAGCCTTCAGCCAGCACTATGCAAACTCCACATCCAGCCTCCACACTTTCCTCCCCGTCCCCTGCCTCCCCTTCAAAAACTAGTATTTGTCAAGGCTCTCCTGACCTTGCTGCCCTCTCTTAAGTCTCTGTTCTTCTCTCTACTCCCAGAGTCCTTAGCAGACTGTAACAGCTACTATTAGCAATTCACAATTATTCATTAAGTGTATATTTTTTTCATTCAACAAATGAGTAGTTATTGCGCCTTATTAGGTACCAGGCATTATACTTCATGCTGAGGACACCATGGTATATAAAAAGGACAGACTCTCTGCCCCCAGGAGTTTTCAGTCTAGTAGGGTAAAGAACAGAGAGTGGAGTTGTCACAAAAACCCATGTGTAATTGCAAACGTTGTTAAGTGCTCTGAATAAAAAGTGCAGAGTGCCTTGAGATTGTACAGCAGACAGACCTAGGACGTAGGTTATGGATGACTTTCCTAAACATCAAGACCTCAGTTGAGATCTCAATGTTCAACCACTGAGTTGAAATTCACTAGACAAAAAAAAGTAATAATAATTTAGGGAAGAGATAGAGAATGTGGCTTCCAATGGAAACAGCACATGCAAAGGCCCCGAGGTAGGTATACTTGTGTCGTTCATTGATGAACTAATGGGCAACCCATGGGATGAGCCATGAAGAGCCAGGAAGAGCCAGCTCAGTGAAGCAAGAGCCTCAGTTGAATGGAACTATGACCATATTTGACCAAGTTTCTAGAAACTTAAAATTCTGCTGAGAATAAACATGAGGCTGCAGACTTTTTTAATGCATGTTTCACCACTGAGGCCTTATAAAGTTCACATTAGTCCCCTTCAAATCTCCTTTCCAACAGCCATTGATTTGCTGAATTTTGTTAAATAGCCCATTTCCCCAGGCAGAGAAAATATTAAAGTGACAAGTCTCTGAGCTATAATATTCTGTGAGCTCCTCATATTACCTGATTATTCAAAGAACTGGGAGGCCAAAGGATTGAAGTTGTTTTAAAGAACAATTAAGAACTGAATATGATTGTTCTGTCCTTGTCTAGTTTTTATTTGTTTGCTCGTGGGCTCTTTCAGTTAGTTTGGTTTTGGGTTTGTTTCTGCATTTTCCTTGGAACGAGTTTTGTAAATGAGGCAGGGGAGCAAGCCATGGTGGACTTTTAAAAGGAATCAGGTATGAATAAGGGAAGATAGGATAGTAGTGAAGGACATCCTCCTGCTCACTGCCTTGTTTTCCCTGAGCTCCAAAGATCAAAGTCACGTTCTCAAACCAGAGCTGTTTATTACCTTGTGCTCCCCCTGCTGGTCCCAGGATCGCAGAACCAAGGTGTTTATGGAGGTGAGTCTCTCCAAATTCTACCCACACCTCTCTGCCGCTTCTGGTCCCAAAACTTCCAGCAGGCCTCCCTACCCCAGCCCACAACTCTAAACAACTGTTTCTCCAACACTGGAATTCCTCTTTCTCCAAACCCTTAAAGCACGGGTTGTCTTTGCCACTTGATGTAACACTTCATTGCAAATCCTCTTACTTTGTGCCCCATCTCTCTTCATCAGTACCTTCTCTTTGACCAGTCCACAAGTTACTTCAGGTCAGTAACCGTGACTCAGGCTTTTTCTGAACCCCAGAGCATCTAGCTCAAAACTGGGAAAATTCTGGTAAATTAACCATCAGAAAGAATGATTACGTGAGTCTGAAAACAATTAGCAATTGAGAATAAAAAATGTCCAACCTCTTTTAAAAGAGGATATCACAGATAACATAGTGTACATATTCTATCTGTGTCTCCAAGTATTCAATTAATATATAAAAAATGTTGGCTAACATTTTTTTTTCTCAGCCAGAAAAGACATCTCATCCTTCTTTCTCCCTCTCTTTCCCACTGCTCATGGAAAGACCAAAACTTTTTAATCAAGGGCATAAATAAAAACACAGCGCACACGCACACACATGCGCACACGCACACACACTTCCAAATTCTTTTTCTTTTTAAAAGCCAATGCTCCTTTTGAACATAACAACCATTCCGTGTCTAAGAGAAGACCACAGCAGTGTCCCAGGCCAGCCCAGTTGAGTGGTCTCCCATTTCTCTGGGGTTGAGCCCCTTCAGACATTCTGTCCTAACCCCCACACCTCAGGTTATGGTTTCTTTTTTGCTGATACAAGCTCTGGAGGTGTCCCCATGGAGACATAAAAGGGCTTCTGGTTTCTACTTAATAAGGAAACCTGAAAATATACAAGACCCTAAATGCATGGCCTCTGAGAGAATTTTCCCATGGGCCACATCCAGGTGTAAGAAATAATTAGGAAGGGCACAACTGTACCTGTATTAAATTCAATATTACATTTACATGCCTGCAAAACACTGTGGCCTATTCTCAACTCAATATTTTAAATTACGCCTTTTATTTACTTTCCTTTTTCTTCTATATAATGATAATACAGTTGTTCTATGCTCTGTACTTTCCTGAGTTTGTCCACATTATTTTTGTTTGTTTGTTTGTTTTGTTTTGTTTTTTTGCTTGATCTTCAAAATATCCTTTGACAATAGGCATGGGAGAGAGAGGACAAGTGGCTTGCCCAGGGTCACACAGCTCATATGTGGCACTGCCACAGCTAGAATTTAAATAGCCCTCTTTACCCAACTGCCTATCTTAATGCAGATATCTAATACCAGAAATACAAACTACAAAGCATGGGAGAGCTAAGTCAAGGAGAGAATATATATCCAAGCCTTTTGAGGGTCAACCATACCCCTTTGCTAGACCCAAAATTATCCCTCAGCCCCCATGTTGGGAATACATTTCCAACTGGAGTGCTCCTGTCCATAGGGCTTGAGTAACAGTACTTTCTATTTATCTGATTTTCCACAAGAACTGAAAGAGCAAGGGATGCTTATAAACTACTTGGAGATCCCTAAGTCCTAAGTGCTGTGCTGATGATGTCAGCCTCCACTGCAAAGTAGACTGTTTTATATCAAGCCATTGTAAATACTGGGGGCATCTGTGATGTCTAACTAGAGCAACTTGTGGGTTCTGTTCTTAACTTTGATTTTGACTTGTTTCTGGGCCAGTAACTTAGGTCCCTACTCTTACCTTAATGTACTTTTTATAGTTTAATTTCCTTTTTGTGGTGCTGTTTGAGGTTGACATTTTTTAAAAGTAATGTGACTCAATTGAAATCAGATTTCCCCTAAAGGAATCAAATAGATCACAGAGAGGTCTAATTTGAATCTCTGCTCCATAGCCTCTGGTCATTCCATGGACAATCATATTCTTCCTTTGCTACCTGAATGATTTGTTTGCCTCGCCCTTAACGATGCTATAGCAGTGGGATTGATGAAACAGAGCCTCTTGAAAGTACACAGAATTTATCATCACCCACAAAAGCTTTGTGAGTGGGATACTTCTTTTAGGCCCCATTTAGTCCTTCCTGATATTACTATCTCTACTTCCTTCTGTGATTAGGGCTGCCAAGATATAAACATAGAGATATGAATCTTTAAGAAAATCTGTTTGTTGCAAACAGGGCCCTCCTCCAGTCCTCATGAAGAAGGCTTAGGGCCTCCTTTCCAGTGATGTATTTGCTGTGGCCATAGCATGTGAAATACCCAGGAAGTGTATTGTTTTAGGGAAGAGCAGTGGAGTAGAGAGAACCCCAGGAGAAGATGATTAGGAGAAAGAAGAAAATAATCTAGAAAAAGGGAGGCCATAATAGGTCCTGCCTATTCCTACCTAATTGACCTTAAGAAAATTACTTAATCTTAATGGGTCTCTTTATTTTTTTTATTTATTTTTTTATCTATAAAGTAGGAAATACACTAGAAACCACCTAGTAGCATTTGCGTGTGTGTCCAACTAATAACATATAAGAAGCACTTAGCAGAGAACCTGGGGTTTGGTGGGGTGCCATGCTAGCTTTGGCAACGATAACAACGCAATTTCTGGGGCAGTGCCAGGGCTCCAATTGTCTTGCAAAGAGAAGTGGAGGAAATCAAAACATCGAGGCAAGAGCATGCCGGGACCAGTTCTGCTTCCACGACAGTGACCGGGTGGGCTCTGGGGATACTCATATCTTAGTGATAAATTAATGAGTTAATGAGATCAGACATGCTGCACATACACTGTGTTCATTTTTCTTTAAAGTTTTCATAAATGGACCAAGGCCAGTGGAAGAAAGTTTTCTAACATCATTAGCAGTATATGTCTTCCATGCTACACAGTTAGCTGTTTCTAGGGGAAAGAAAGAACTGTGAGACAATTAGGTGGGACACAGATTAACAAGAAATAAGTTTACATTATTTTTCCTTGAGTAAAATACCTGTATTTATTGAACCATTTTAAGAAATTGTTTCTCTGGGATAAGAATGTGTTGGCTCTTGAGTAGGAAGTGAGGAGAGGGTATGGGGAGGGATGAGTATTCTCTTGAATTAATATTATTTAAAGAATGAAGCCATGTTTAATTGCTCTTATTATTTTTGAATAAATATCCTCACATATCTTTCAGTGACTAGATGATGGTTACAGATATTACTAGGAATTTTCTGCATATGTGCAGTTTTCAGGAGAATGCAAAAAATTCAAAAAGTACAATGTCCTTTCTCCTATCCTCCATCTTCTTTTTTTAAATCTCCCAGGCTGGAGACACAATAAATTGTGCCTATTCTACAGGAAAGGAACATTCTATTTTAACTTTTTTGTCTCTATAGAGTCAAATTGCACTACCATACTTTAAAATCTAGCAACAGGTTTCCGATACTCAATATAACAATCTCAGTGTATTAATTAGTTTTCAAAACCCCCAAGCAATAAAAATCTAGTCGTTCAAGGTCACAGTTTGACTTATTTACAATTGACAAATAACTTGGCAAACTCTGCACTGAGCCACTTCGTACAATAGAAAATATATTGTCATTCAAGTTAACAAAAGAATCTTTCTTTGCCATCTCACTACAATGGCCCTGCAAATGAACATCGCCTGAATAAAATCCTAACCACATTTTCACTCTCATTAACCACAGTAGGGTGTCACACAATTTGCCTGGCTCCTGCTCAGACCACTGTGCACCATTTTAGTAGCAGCAGTTTGATGGGTTTTATGGCAGGTGATATATGGAGTGGGAGTTTCGGGAGTCGTAAACAGAAGGCACTGTGTATCACAATGTGGTTTAGGGATATAATGACTGTGTTGTAAAGCAAGGGATGACAATACTGCAGTAGGCTTGGGGTACTGAACCAATAGACCAAACAGCTCCACATAATTCAAGTAAGAATGAAAAAAATCCTGGCCAGGGGTGTGTGCGTGTGCGTGGTACGTGTGTGTATGCGTGTGTGTGGTGTGTGTGTGTATGAGTGTGTGTGGTGTGTGTGTGTATGCGTGTGTGTGGTGCGTGTGTGTGGTATATGCGTGTGCGCCTTCTTCTAGTTTTCATTAATTACTTCTGTTGAATTTGAATAAGAACTACTAAAACTGAAATAGATCTGTGTCTCCCTGAAAAAATAGAACATTTCTCTGTCCTTCCAGTGCAATCCTTCAGCCTCGTCTGTCCAACCCTTAACCACTTTCACTGGCAGAGTAAGTAGGTAAATAGCTAGTCCTGGCACAAGAAAAAGAAAAACAGAAATTTGGGGAGATTGATGCAGAGGAGAAAAGTAACACCAAAATAAACTTTCTTTCCTTTCCAGGAGAACCTATCCTCTATGGCAGGGGTCAAATTCTGCCTGACCCATGAGGTACCCCTCCTGCCCAGATGGTAGGGAGATTGCAGGGGTTAGTAAGTCTCAAGATCCCCTCTGTTAACATCACTGGGTGTCCAGGACCCCAACTGTCTCTAAATCACTTCCAGTTTATCCCAGAAGACAATGACTAGTGTTCATAAACCAGGAAGGGCAACACGTGGCCCCCTTCAAAGAAAATGATGATGGACCAATAGATGAAGATTGGTGGTTACTAACTTGCTGTGTGACCTTGACCCACTCACAAAACTTCTCTGAGTCTCCGTTTCCTTTTGACACACCATCCTATCTTGCTGACCTACTGTGGGGATCACACCAAGTAGGGATAGGGTTAGGATTAAGGTTTGAAGTAGTAGCAGTTCGAGAGTGTAAAGCAATATGCCAATATAAATCACCAAGTGGTGGTTTGAAATTGTAAACAATATGCCAATATAAATCATCATTCTTATCACCACCACTGTCATCACCATCATTTCACACTGGTATAACGTACTGAGTTATTAATGTGTGTTTCGTTCTCACTGTATTTTCCCCTCCTGGTTCCCAAAGAGTAGCCAAGTCCTTCATGTTCCTCACCTTTGTGGAGAATGATAAAGGCTGAAAGTAGAAGCTTCCTGCAGAAAAGCTTTTACCTAGCTTTTTTTTCCTTGAGGCACAGAAAAGAAGCAAGTGCTTTTGAGATGAAAGATTCCCCCGAACTGAGAAGGATTCATGGCCTGTAGCTGTGGAGGGATGTGAGAATCCAGGATTCTAGTGCAATGCCCTGGGGAGGTGACAGGCCTCTGGCTGGGAGTTGGCACAATGAACCTAAACAGTCTGAGTCCAGACAGGGAGGCCCCCAGCCTTGGCAGAAATACAGTGCTGGGGAAGTGTTGTGTTTAGCAGACTTGAAGAAACCTGTGCAGATCAGAGGGAACATCACCCAGGGTGGACTGACACCAGAGAAGGCCTTGAGAAATGTCTTCATGCCTCATCCTCCACCTAAATGAGAGAGACAGCATTTCTCACCAACCTGATTTCATTGACTTAAGAAAATAATATTGCACACCTGGATTTGTGGCCTAAAGGTCAAACCTACTTTTACTATCACCTTGGATAAGTGGATCAGGATGGACAGTATTGTTCAAATTACATAGTACCGGTCTGCAGTGACACTCCCATCCTTACCTAGTTCACATTTGTAGATTACTGTTTCAAAGATTTGACACAAATAAAGAAACTCAAAAAGAATATACTACTCCCCCGAAAATCCTACAAAGGAATTACAAGACCAAAGGCAGCACCACCAGAAAGAGCCTCCAGCCTCCCACGTGGACTGCTAGGAGAAGGAATGTTGAAGTTCCCAGGGAATGTTGAAGTTCTGATGCACTTTTTAAAATCTCCGTGGCACTGCCTTCTTCACATACCCCTTTGTGGCCGCAGGACCAGAACGGAGATAGGTCACCCCAGGCCTCCCACCTGATGCCAAACTCCAGCCCCGCACGTAGTCACAGTCTGTGTGGATCTGCCGAGGCTGTCACTTCATTTCCTCCTTTCTTCTTAACAAGGAAATGACTGACCCACGTGTACCACGTATCTATTTATCAACAGATCATAAGCCCAGTCTTCTGAGATCTCGTGACAGGTCCCATTAGCTGTGAGCTACCCAATAATGTGTATAATCAGTTGTTAATGGCAATATGCTATTCCATGATGACTGGTCCATTAGTGAGTGTCAGTGCTACCTCGATGCAGGCAGTCCTCCACCTGACTGATCCCTGGCTCCAGGGAAGCTGCACGTTCCTGTGCATGCGGTTTCCCCTGCTGGTGAGAGGGAGGGTGGGTGCCTTCCTAAATTACCATTCTGGATACCTTGTGTCCCTTTACACTTTCTGTTTGGGACTCCTATAGTAAACAGACTTGTGGGAACTTGGGTTATAAGTGAAGACATGCCATTTGAAATGATAAACAAATTCCAAAGCCACCTAAGCAGGTCCCTCTGACCCTCAAGGTACCTTGAGACACAGCAAGATAATCAACACTTTGGGAACAATCCTAAAAGTCCGGTTCCTTTTTAAAGCAGATCTTCTCAATACCATTCCACATACAAATCTTTTATAAGGGTCCAGCCATAGCTGTTTTTCTGTGGCTATGGAGAAAAGTCACAGTTTAGAGTTTTATACACACACATCCACACACATTTCTTTTCAAATAAAAATGTCTCCACTACAAAACTTGGGTAAATTCTCCATGCTTACTCCAAGACCTCTTCAGTTTTCTTTGTGTGTTTTCTATTCCATTTCATTTAAAGAACCAGGAGCAAAAAGTTCTAAAAGCCTCAAGCAAAGAGGAATTGTGCAAAACTCTGCATAGTGAATTTTCCCTCCATGCTCACTACAAAATCTGTGCCCCTCACCCAAACACGACAACCTCCTACCTCAGCCCAAATTCAAACACTTTGGAAGTGTTCCCTGGCTTAGACCTTCATAGGTCAGAATTTGATTTATTTGGGAAAGGAAAGTTTCACTGAACCAAGAAATCTGTCAACCGAGTCCGGCCAATGCTCAGGTGATTTACATCCACACTACGTCCCAGCACTGCCTATCAAAGGCCCTCGAGTTTTTACTGCTGCCTCCATAAAAAGGAAATTTAGCACTAAGCACTTGCCAAAGGGTCATCCCATGTTATTGGAGATGTTTATGTTTGTAAAGTGCAGGGAGACAGGGTGGGGCTCAGCTTACATCCTCCCTCCAGTTCTGGCTGCCGAGAAACTGGGACCTGGGTCTATTCTTTCCAGAAAAGCCATTTTCTCAGACCCACTGAGGAAACAGGTACTCCCAAGGCCTTGGGAGGGAGGAGGATTCCTGACCCAACTTAGCATCCTAGGAGAACAACAACGGCCCTAGTCCAGGTTCACCCTGGGGTGAGAGAGCTTGAGTTCGGTGTGACACAGCAGGGCAGGGGCGGGAGGAAGAGGCTAAACCTCTGATCGTGAATGGCCCAAAACATCAAAATACAGTGTTCAGAATCCTCTCCCAAGACACATTAAAAGGCAACAGGCTGTACCAATCCCAAAGGTTACCAGACATCCCAGCCAGACTGCCCCACTGTAAAATTGCAGAGAAGACGAGAATGTGGGAAGTATTCCTCCATGGGCAGCACTTCGGTGATTCATTCTCTCATTAGGGAACAAACGCATGGAGTGCTCACCACAGCCATGCACTGTGCTGTGGATGCAGAGAGGGACCAACTGAATGCACTTCTGCATTCCTGAACCCTGTAGAAGGATAAAGACCCTTCCTGGCCTGAAAGGCAGCCCAAGGGATGGGTCTGTGTGGGGAAGATCTGAGCCATCTTCAGGTAGGAGGACTCAGCTGTTGGTGCCTCCTGATGAACGTGCGCTGTTGTACTGACCCACACCCTGCTTCTGCCTGAATCTCTGCTTGTTCATTAAGGCACCCATTCATTCATTTATTCATTCATTCATTCATTCATGAATTTGTTCAGTCAACAAATATTTATTGAGTGCCTAGTATATTCTAAACAGCATACTACACTCTGGAAATATAATGCTGAGCAAAAGCAAACATGATTCTTACCTTTGTGGAACTTATTAGTCAATTAATTACAAGTGAATGAGGAACTTCAACTGTGTTGTGTCACAAAGGAGAAATTCATGGTGTTCTATGAGGGCCTAAAATAGGAACAGAGGGTTGACCTGATCAGGAGATCAGGAATAATTTCCCCGATGCTTGACCTCTCATTGGGAGGGTGAGAAGATGTTAGGTAGATAATAGAACAAGAGAGGAGTGCTCCAGTCACAAGATCTGGGCACAGCGTGGTGAGTAGCAGGGACTGAGGGAAGGAAGGCCAGTGACATGGGGGCACAGCTGAAGGAGAACCAGGCAGAGGACATGGGTGCATAAGAATATGGAGGAGTTGGAATTTTGACTTTGTCCTAAGAACCATGAAAAGCTGTGCAGGCTGACACATAATCATATTGTTTTTTTAAAAAGACTCTCTGGCTGCAGGATGAAGATTTTAAAAAGGAAGGAAACAGCATGGAAGCAGAGAGATCAGTTAGGGGTCTTTTACAGTCCAAGCAGAAGACGATTTGGCTTGGTTAAGGGTGTGCCGGCGGTGAAAATGGGGGCTGGGAGAGTGAATGCATTAAGAGGTAAATGCAAAAAGATTTGGATTGGATACATGGAGTGAGGGGTTGTCAAAAGGACCTCTAGGTTTCTGATTTGCATTCTTGGAAAGTCAGGTGACCAAACCACAATCTGCCCTGTGGTCTTGATCTGTTTTCACCATCATGTCTCAGCTCACCTGACCCTTTTCCAATCACTTTCAATCTCCACAATGAACTAGTTGGTCTCAACGTCAACCCACTGGACCAGGTCTCCTGGCAATGCTCTTCAGTGATGCATCTGGCTTCATGTACCATGATGTCCCCACATCTCTGTTCCTGTGAACATCCCTCGTCCCCACCTCTCCACTCTTGCCTCAGCATCAGCCAACCAGGTCTCTCTGGCTCGAGTTGCTGCACATCTGTTCCCTGCCCTCTTGGACTATCACAGGGGGTAAGATGCTCCTCTCTGGCTATTTGTTGAGCCTTATCCCTGATAGACAATGTTGTGCTTTCGGGGTTGGGCGCAAAAGCAGAGTTACCCCTCAGTTGTACAATAATAAAAGAATCACTAATGACTGCCGTAGGGAAAGCGAAGGAAAATGGTCAGAATCTCACTGAGTATTTGATGTAAATAGGCATGTGTGACCAGGTGTTCCTTGGTTATTGTCCAGTGTAATTGCTCATGTGCACCCAGGTGTCCTGGGTTATGACTTAAGTATAAAGGATGAGTGGCTCTGATCCACGGTACACCCCGCCACCTGGGATGCCCCTTGTGGGGGGGGCAACAGGGAGGCTGCTACTGCTGCTGGAGGCTGTTGTAAGCTGCTACTCCTATTGCTGCTGCTGCTGAGGACTGAGCTCATGTCATCTGCCAATGGCTCCCAGGATATTTCCCAATTACCTAGCATGGACCTGCGTGTGAAGGGTCTGGTGACACAGTCTGTACAATGGGTTTGAAGGGTCTGAGCCCTAGCCCTGACAATACAAATGGAAACTTAGTATAACTAAAATAATGAAACATTTTGGCTTTAGTTGAGAATTGCCTAGCCGTACAGTTAGCGAAGCTATTGCCTCAGCCTGACAACTGGCATAGTCCTGTAGCTTGACAATTGCTATTCATTGAACTACTATTCACTATTTACTAAACACAACATTATATACTCTATATAGTTCAAACTTTTAAATTTTGCAACATGCCCGGAGAGAGATACTATTATCTCCATTTACAGATGAGGAAACTGAGACACAGAAAGATTGAGTAATTAGCCCCAGGTCACATGGCTGATAGTAGTAAACGTGGAATTCAACCCAGGCAGTCTGACTGTGGAGCTAGTGCCCTTAGCCACTACTCCATAGTGCTGGGGACAGATTCAGATCTTTCTGACTTGAAAGCTCATGCTGCAGTCAGACACACATGGGCTCAGGATCCGCATACTCACAAGACTGATTATAGGTCTTGAACCCCTCTAGGTCCAGCAATATTACCATGGTTACAAAATAGGAGTCATCAAGTAACCCCCAGAAATAAATCCTTCACTGTGCAGAATCAGAAGTCAAGAGTCACTTGTTTCTAATGAATTTCTACTGTCCTCATACAACAGCCTTTGATATGGTCATCTCTAACTTTTCTTTGGGAAACTGGGTTCCAGTTGTGGCTATGGAATGATGCAAGGCTGTTTGTGCCTCATGCTAAATAACCCCACGCTGTTGCATGTTTCCAGGAGGCTTACCTATTTACAGACTCCCTCACTCTCACCTGTGGCTTTTCACATCTCAAGGCTACTACCAGTTCTGTTTCTCACAACTTCCTTTCTCTCATGGAATTCAGTGGTATTAATCTGTTGTCCCCTCTTAGAAAAGACGTGGAGATTTTTTTCTAGGAAGAAATATACTATTCTGAATGAGAGGACAGTTGCTCTCCTGGTCTGTTGTACTTATTGTGTAATAAATCATGCTGAATTGGAGGTGACCCTTCTCCATGCCAACATAGTAAAATGCATGAACTTGGGGACATCCAGTCATTTTGCATATTAGATTACTTTTAATATTAATAAAAATAGCAAATATTCATTGTGCATTTTACAATATGCTAGGCATCATGTTAAGTACTTTGTAGACACTATCTGACTGAATGCTTGCATCAACCCTATTTGCCATATGTAATTGACAGTGTTTTACAGAAGAGAAAACTGAAACAGAAATATTGTGTAACTTTCCCAAGGATACACAGACTAAAAGTCACAAAGCCAAAACTTGAACCCAGTTTTCTTTGGCTCCTATACCATTAACTTATCCATTATGTGAGACAGCTAGAAGACCAGTTGAGAAGTCAGCATCAACAGCATCAATAGAAGCTTACTAGAAATCCAGAATCTCAGGCCCCTCTCCAGACCTACTGCATTATGATGAATTGCATGAACATTGAACTTGGAGAAGCACTGATCTATACCATTCCCCAGACATCAAGTTTCAAGGCTCTTTTTCTATCCAAAATACATGATGACCATAATAATACCACTCTGTCTCACATTGGTGCCCACCCAGGGGTATCTATAGAGTATGAATCAGAAGAACACACATTCACTGAACTGAGCCTCCTTTCAGACCATCCTTATACATCATTACAATCATCCTTAAAATTCTTGAAGCTGCATCTGCAGAACAACCATCATCTCTGCCTACACTTCTCCAAACCTTTAGGCAGAAGTTTGTCCTCAGGCCATCTCACCAAATCCATAATCCACGCAGTTTGTTGTTACCATCTGGCACTTTGCCCTTTCTTCTCTTTTCCCACAATAACCCCTCATTCCCCCCAGCTTGAGCTCTCAGAGACTAGACTGCCAGACAAGAAAAGATACGAGATGCCCAGTTCTGTTTAAATTTTAGAAAAACAAACAAAAAACAAAAATAGCATACATATACCCCATGCAATATTTGCAACATACATATACAAAAAATATATTCATTGTTTATCTGAAATTCAGATTTAACTGGCATCCCATATTTTTATTTACTAAATCTGGCAGCCTTACCAGAGACCTCATTATAAACATTCTTCTTCATGAGCACAAAAACATTTGATAACAAGTGACAATAAATGAACTTGTTGACTCTTTCAAATGAATCATGAATTTAAAAACAGAGGTTCTCAACTCAGGGAGCTTTTAAAAATACTGATAGCCAGGCTACATCTCAAACCAATTAAATCTGAGTTTCTAGGGGTGGGGATCAGATAAGGGTCTTCTTTTAAAGGTTCTTTAAAGATTCTAACACAAGACCAGGGATGAGAATCACTGCTCTAAATGAAAATCACGGTGAGAGGAGAGTGGCCCAGCCAAATGAAAAGACTGGCTCAGACACTGGGCATCAAAATGATGGGATTTTAAATTAGAAGAGAACACTTCAAACTTGGAAGACCCTCGTGGAGCAACGGAAATCTGGATATGCCCATACGGACATCAAATTACAATTGAAACTAATTTGGAAACTATTTTAGATAGATTGTAGAATAAAGCAAATAAGTGAGGATGTTAATGTTATTAGGAACCAATATTTTAATATAAAAATAAAAGTGGCATATATAAAATAAACTAAGTTAATTAAAACCCTGTAAGGTTGCATATTAACAATAGCTAAGTAGACTACATAGATAGATAGATAGATAGATAGATAGATAGATAGATAGATAGATAGATAGATAGATAGATAGATAGATAGATAGATAGATAGATAGATAGATAGATAGATGGACGGACGAACGGACAGACATGACCACAGACAGGGCTTCAAATGCAATAACATCTCAAAAGCACTGAACATTCTGAGTGCCTAGATCTACTTATAAATCTCACTCCTTAGTGCTAGAACCAGAATTCCTTAGAGAAATGACTATGACTATTTCCAAGTCTGGGGCAGAGAAAATACAAAATGATCCTAGAACATCTTATTGTGCCAGAAAAAAAAGTACTCTAAGACCAGTGGGGATGAACCGAAAGAACATGGGTATCCTCTCAAAGGTGCTTCCACTGGCCAAATTTGGGATTGCTTGTGTATCAGAAAAAAACAACTATAATATATTTTAACATGGTGAGTAAATTCATAAGTTTATGGAGATAAAAACAAATAAAAACAGGATAAAGCAAACAAGAAACAAATCGTCTTTGCCAACTTTGGAGGTGACATGACAAACTCCTTTCTCTGGTAAGTGATTAGTAAAAAGAAAACACAGCACTCACATAGCTTTTTTAGAAGAATTGTAGTTTATCCCCATTAGTAAGTGATATTATGCATACTCAGAGAAATAATTGTTTCTGGCCAGGATTGCCAATGAATGCTAAAACCATTAGGTGAAAGGCTTATGAGGAACAAGATATTCACAAAATTTCAAAGTATCACCCCACAAAAAGGATGGATAAAAACCTACCTTGGAGAGTGCTTGTATTTGCCAGCTTAACCAAATGGTCAAACTTAAGATCACCGAGAATAGGACAGCCTGAGTCATGTCCTCCTTGTGAGACAAAGTATCAGGCGTACAGCACCTCTCGGAAAGTGGTCTTACCATTGGAGTCTAGTGAGAATCTTGCCAGGCCCTTAGAGCTAACTTCCAGTTGCAGGAAATACAGGGGATGGAGGCACAAATCAAATGACACCAAGAGAAAATGATCAAGCAAATATAGATCATGGGATATCCTATGAGACAGCTGTCCTATTCTCTCAAAAAAAAAATCACTATTTTTAAGAAAAAAAAAGGTGGGGGTATTATTGGACTCTTCTCAATTAAAGGAATCTAAAGAAACATCACAACCAAATGCAATAAGTAAACCTTGATTGGACCCTGGTACAAAATATAACTAGCTATAAATGACATCTTGGAAGCTTAAAGAATTACTCTTAGGTATGTTAATGTTAATATGACTATTCAGAAGAATGCCCTTATATTTAGAAAGTACATTCAGAATTGTTTAGAGTTAAGTGTAATAATGTCTTCAACTTACTTTCAAGTGGTTCAGTAAATGCATATGTGTGTGTATAAATCTGCGTGTGTGTAAGTGTAGATATTTACAGATAGAGCAAGTAACAATTGTCGAAACTTAGTGATTACCATACAATTCTTCTAACTTTTCTCTGCATTTGAAAATGTACATAATAAAAAGATGGAGGAAAACTCTCCCTTAAATCTCACCCCAAAGCAACCTGACAAGTCAGCCTCCTCCAAAGTGGAGTCTTATCCCTAAAATAATACTATCAATTCTCTTAAAGATTGGAGAGATTTATTAGAGTACTACAGAGAACTGGGCATAGTTGAAGAATTATTTTCTGTACAATAGTAAAGAAAGTATTTGTACTGTGAATTTAAAAAGTGTAATCTGAATATTGCCTGAGTTTCAAGTTTATGGACCCTAAATTAAGATGCTCTACGTTTGTCCCCCATCCTATTGGCACGCTACCCTACACCTTCCAGATGGCCTCACCTGTAGTTCCCAAAGTGTGAGTATGTACTGGGGACAAGAGGAGATAAGAGATCTCTCACATAATTAAATCAGCTGTCTATCCTTTAGTTCTAAAAGTATAGTGTAATGAATGTCAGTGAATGAATGGCTATGTGATATATCGACTCCTCTCTCAATTACAAAACCGGGATAATATGATAGATCATACTAGTCAAATGTACCCTTTCCTTCCTTCTGTCATTTGATGTGCAGTGCCTCCCAGCAGGCAGAGCATTCGTCTCCACCCCACTGTTAGGCTTGGCCATGATTTGCTTTGGCCAGTGGCATCTGTGTGGATATGATGCATGTAACATCCAAGCAGAAGCTTTGGAAGTGATTACAAAGTTCAGCAGGCTCTTGCATTTCTCTTGCATTGTTCCTCCAGGAGTACAACATACCCAAGGGAAGGACTGCTCCTTTAGCCAGGGTTTCAGAATGAAAAAATGCATAAATGGACTCACAGTTGACCTCCAGCTTGAGACAGAGCTGCAGCCAACCTGCCCCTTTCACATAATGTGAATGAGAAATAAATGCTTTAGATTGTAGGCCACTGATATTTGGGAGGTAATGAGGGCTCATTGCTGCAGCAATGGCTGACTAGCACAGAAGATAATAACAGTATCTACTTTGTGGGGTTATTGTGCAGATTAAATGATATAGCACCTGAAAGACAAATAGCACAGCATCTGATATACAGTAAATGCCCAGAACCTGTGAGGTTAACTGTTGTTATGACCCAGGTATTGGTCTTCCCATCCCTCTCTTGGGTCATCCACATCTGTGCCAAGAACGCTAACCCACCATGTTGCTGATACATGGCTGGGACCCCTACCACACTGATGTCAACTCACCATAGATCCCCCCAACACTTTGTATAAACTCTTCTCTCTGCCTCCGGGTCTTCTGTGTTTCATGCTTCATGCTTGTCTGCACAGTGTCCAGCTCTCCTCTGCAGGGCTCTTGGCTGGTGGCACTGACCCACTCGTAACCTCTGTCACCCCTTGGTGCCCACTTTCTAAGCCGACTCGACCTGGTGCTCCATTACTGCCTCCCTCCAGATTTCCAGATCTCATCAATCTCCAGCAGGAAAAGAAGAGCATGTACCATCCCATGTTTTGTGGGAGACATAGAATATCCCCACAGAGATGCTTAGTCTCCTAGTAATTTCACTTTTCAATTTTACTGTGGCCAGAGTTCATAGGTGTCCCCATCTGACCAGGGCAGCTGGGTTTCAGGAGAGCTTTTTACTGTCCCAGAACTACTGTCCTTCCTTCACCAAGTTGTCTCCCTAAGGAGACTAAGGCTAAGTTGGGCTACTCCTACCAGACTTCTTCACCTTGGGTGATGTGGAGGTGGGACGGTGGGTGGGTCGGTGTTTCTCATAAAGCCCCACTGTCTTCTTCTGCAATCTGGCATCTGCCAGAACCAACCCCACCCAAGTTTCCCAGGCATGTTAGCCTAAGTCTAAGCCCTAGTGACGAAAAGGACTTGAGTTCTTTCCTACCACAGCCACGGCATTTAGTAATTAAGCATGGTTTCCACATGTTATCTTATAAATAAATTTTCACAGCCAATTGCTTTGAAATATTAATGAGCTCAGGTGGACTGAGGTCTCCAGAAGAGGGACTCCGGATTAAGGTCTGATTCCCCTTCCACGTATCTCTGGTGCTTGCTTTGTTGCTAGCTGGCTGAGTTGGCCCCGGATGAGCCTCTTACCTCTCTGGGTTTCAGTCTTTATTGCTTGATCAGTAGGCTAGATCAGCAGTCTGTAGCTCATGGGTCAAATATGGCCTGCCACTTGTTTCTGTAAGATAAGTTTTATTGAAACACAGCCACGTGCATTTGTGTAAGTGTCATCTATGGCTGCTTTCTTGCTATAAATGCAGATTAGAGAGTAGGTGTGACAAGGGCTAAGTAGCCTGCAGAGCCTAAAATATTTACTACTGGGCCCTTTAAAGAAAAGGTTTGCTTACCTTTGGGTTAGGTAATGGATAAGGTCTCCTCAAGCTGTAATACTCTGTGATTCTCTAATTCTTCTGGCATATCTGGTTCTATTAAAACTTAAAATATTTAGGAAAAGATATCTGAAAAAAAACATCCAGCCCAAGATTTTGAAATGATTGATGCTGCAGTCATTCCACCAAAACATGGCTTATCAGAATGAGCCAGGGTGCTGGACGAGAGGGGAGAGTATCTTTCAGAAGTGAGAGAAGCCTGAGATTGCTGCAGCTACTTCAGCTTTTCAAGGAGACCTTGTGTTTGATACTGCGTGTGTGTGTGAGTGTGTGTGTGCGTGTGTGTTGGAGAGCTCTGTGTATCCAGTTCCTTTCACATTAATAGAAGGCACATGGTTCCTTCAAGAGAGAAAATATCTTTCAGAAACAGCATAATTTGCTCTAGTGGATAACAAATAGTTGGAAGTTTTCTCAGCGAGCAACCATTGTATCTGGTTTCAAATTCCTTTTTCAAGCCAAAGAAAATGATGATGATCTCTAAGCCATTGCTGTTTTTTGACACAGACCTGAACTCAGAATTCTAAACAGGACTATGCACAACTGGATTACATTTCATCTCCCTCGCCCATCCATCTTCCCCTTTCTGCTCATTTGCTGGGGCTGCAAGAGTATTGAGTGCTCCAGGAGAGACTTGGTTTTCCAAACCATGCAAGTCATTATGAATGGCCTTGTGTCCAGGTAAAGGTTAAGGAGGTCTTTTGTTGTTCTAGTTTAACTTGTCCCTGCCACTGCAGCCTAATCATTCCACATAATAACAGGCCTGATACACAGACCCAAGTCAAAGTCACAAGTCAATAAATCCATTCCTTCCTCCCTTTCAGGCGAAGTGTTGAATAGTACTGAGTGCACAGTGTCACCAGATCCCATAGTCTATCACATCAAGGTCATCTGGTATACAGCACATAAAAAATAAAAAAAAATAAAAAACTTTCTTTCTTTTCAGGGCCTTGTGCATCCGAGAGAGAAGCAGTGCTGTCCCACACACAGGGTGGATGAGGGGTTGAAGGGAAAGACTGACCTCCCTGATTCATAGAATCATGGAGCCATTGAAACTGAGAGCCATGGGTCCTAGACACCAGCTACCTATATTACCCCCCTTGTTGTGCAAATAAGGAAAGTGTCAGAAGCAGGGAAGGGATTTGTCCAAGATCACGTGGCTAGTTCCTCCTGGGGCTGGGACTGGAACGCAAGGCTCCTGACTCCAGTCCAGTGTTCATTGTCTGCTTTGAAAGGGGACAACAGGGAAATGCAAAGAGGAAAGAAGGACACGAAATGCCCCCCTTTCTAAAAAAGAAACAAAAGCCCATTCCACACCCTGCTCCAAGAGTCTATTCTCTCATTCAGATAACGTCCCATCTGTAGATAAATTGTGTGAGGTCACATTCTGACTTTCTTTCTAGATGAAAAATAGCCAAACCTCTAAGAGCCTCAGTTTCCTCATCTGTAAAATGGAGATAATAACGATGTCCATTTCAAAGGGTATGCTGGTGAGGCTGAAACTTGTAGGATGGTACTTGGCACATGGTTCAGCCAGTAAATGCCAGTTCTTATTGTCATCATCATTGTCACCAGGATAAGGACAGCTGTTGGGTGTCAGCCCGCACAGGGCTGCCACATCAGCCCCTCTCCTCCTGCATCACATGTGCAGCCTCCTGGCTGCTCTCAACAAGACAGAGTACGGCTCACCGAATTATCTTTTCACCTCTGGTGTGAAAATAAAACCCTCTGATAGAGGATCCTTGGAAGTATGCAACCCTGAGTTACAGTTTGTTTACTTTGCTAAGGGACTTCTAGCTCCTCCAGGTTCATAAATTCCTTGTGGTGGATGGGGAGGGATTGTAAATTAACTTGAATAATAGGACTATATTTGTGTACCTTCCAAGGGTTTAAATCGCTTCAAAGGAAAAAAATAAAAGTCACACTTCTTATCTGCTGTCTCTATTTTTCCCTTAATTAGCAGTTGAATTGGGTATCCTTGGGCATGAGGGATTAAAGGCACCAAGGAGAGACTTGAGCCAAAGGTCAAGAATTTCTGCCAAGGGACCTTGAGACTATCCTTCTCCCATAGCTGTGAGATCACTGTAATAATGTGGACCTGGTGCCCCAGCTCATGCCAAATGCCTGTTTCTGTTTGGCAAGGCCTGGGGCTCCCTGGCATAGTCACCACCTATTGTTGTAAAGACTATGTCAAAAGGGCACATAGATCAAGTATAAAGAACTGGGGCTCCTCTGAGGAACTAAGAATGTGTTTAAAACCCACCTAGCACAGTAACAGGCACGTAGTAGCATTCTTCAAAAACTTTTCTTTTCTTTATAAACCTCTTCTTTGCCCATTCTTCACAATTCTGAAAGCCCCACCCTAGGGAAGAATGCTTTCAATCAAGGCACAGGACAAGCCCTAAGAATCCTGTGCCATGAGTCTTTTTTACTTAAGAGTTTTAAAAGGAGTCCAATGGTCTGGCTTCTATGCATCGACCTTGAGCTAGTCTAAGCTGAAGAAGATATTTATTCTCATGACATTCTGAGATACTGCAAGGATGAATAGAATAATGTCCATAAATACTATCTAATGTCAAACAGCAAAACCCTCTTTGTTTGTCGAGGCTAGAAATGACTGCATAAGTGTTATCATTGGTACCGTTGCTGTCAACAGTGGTGTGCAGGCTGAGTAAGTGATAAAGGGCCTCTTGAGTCCCCTCCCCCTCCCCCCGGGACATCCCCTTTCACTTTCCTTCCCTTTTAATGTTTAAAGTTGATCCTAAACTTAAACTCTTATACTAGAATAAAAGTGACTAACATTTAAGATGACTTAATTGTCTTCATGTTAAATAACAAACACTACTATAAGAATTTCAAAGAAAATCCAAATTCTCATCCAATGTTCTACTAAACACTCCCACAGATTTTTATACAAATCTGAATACCTCAGACACGTGTGTGGAATACAAAATGTTTCATGTAGGTCAACGGAAGATGCAGGAAGGGGAAAAGAAAAAGGTACCTCTGCAAGTGCTGGTCAATGCAAGACTCAGGTAATACACTATATTCAACAACCAGTGAGACTGTGTGCTTCCACGCACACAGGCAGGAAAACACAGGCTTCATGAAGGGTTTGCAGCAGCAAAAGAAAGATTGTGTATACCTTTGTATCCTAGACTAAGGAAAAGGGAAACGGTTGGTGCCATCCTTCAACATCCTAAGAAGTATCACCCCAAGGATCAGTAGAATCACCAGGAATATCATCAACTATCAGTTTCTAGAATGAAAGACTGGTTTACGAGATAGAATCGGATAGTCTGGATTTGAACTCCAGTTTCAGCTACTGAATAGCTCTTGGCATTAGGCAATCCTATCAGCCTCGGATATGGATATCTATGAAACAGGTATATACTGTCTCTTATAAGGTTATTAAGAGGATTCAAAATAACATAAAATTGCTGACCCACAACAGGTGTTCAATAAATGTTTGCTGCCAATCTCAGCCTTACACCTGCATCCACACCCACACTCTCTGGGAATAACTAGAGAATCCAGATCACAGTCACATCCGCTCTATGAATCCACATTCTCCTCCACATCTCTGGGAACTCTGTTCTGGAAAGACAGTTTATAGCTGAAGTGTTGTACTTTCCCCAACAAGTTCTGGCCATCACCATGCCAGAAGTTTCTCTGATGAAAGAATAGGTTCTCGTTAAACCATGACTGGTCCCTGGGGAAAAGACAACCACCTCCCCACTGCCCATTACCACCTCTTAATTGAATGCCCGGGAACAGACAGCAGAGTCAGCACTGAGTCCTTCCCTGTCACCACTTCACCAGGTGGCCACGTATACTCCTGCCCTGCACCACTCGCCAGCAAACAAAATGGAGTGCTGTAGTTAATTGAAAAACAGCTCTGCCCTGCCTGCCATAATTGACATTAAGTACTGTTTGGGGTAGGAAATCAGCCATTTCCAATTGATATTAAACGGGAAATCATTTAACATCAATGGATATAAACCAGGCGCAATTGTGCTGAATTAGGGAGAAATGCTTTGGCTCATGTTAAAAAATGTTTCTGTGAAGTGGGATTTTTCAGAGTAAGTGAATATTAAGTCAGCTTAATACCTGTATTCGGAAAAAGAAGAAACCACTTCTCAGTCTCCCCTCGGGCTTAGGAGAAAGCTGCCAAGTGCTCTTGTGGAAGAAGCCATGTTCTAAGGTGGTCTTGTCTTTGAAACACAAAGCCCAAAGAAGGTATAATCTGCAAGAGCAGATGAAAGGAGAAAGAGAGTCTCCTGTGAGTTTACCCAACATCATCCACTGTGCTGTTGGGGGAGAAGCTGGAACCCAGGGAAGGGGCATAGTGGGAGATCTCTTGGCCTCCCGCTGAGAAGGGCCCTGGGGACTATGCCCTGGATAGGAGGAAAATAAATAAGGACACAGATATGCAAAGGGAAAGGGAAGCCATCAAGTCTTCCCCATCATCTAAATTTCTTTTTATAACATGAACCAGCACATTCTGGAAGTCCCTGGCTTCTCCCCAGCCTCTGATATGGTGGCACTGATTGTCCTAATCAAAATAGCACAAGCCTTGTCCAGGTAGTTATGGCCGAAGGCTTATCAATTGGGCCTTTAGAAATCGCTCCGTTATTTTCCACAGATGATAAACACCAGACCCGACTTTTGATTCTCTGCTTGTTCCACAAGAACAAAGGAGACAGAAAAAAAGAGAAGAGGGATATATAAGTGAAGAACAGAACTGGAAAGATGAAGGCCTTGTGGGCAGGGAGAGAAAACTGGGCTGTCTGGGGGAAGAAGAGACAAGGAAGATCCGAAGGCCACAGTGAGAGCTTCACGAGTTACTCAGGGAGTCTACTGCTCCATTTTACAGATGAGGAAACTAAGGCCCAAAGAGGATCTATGACATGCCCCAGGTCACACAGCTACTTAGTGTCAGAGCCTGCTCTAGCAATTTCTTGATTCACTGTTTATTTTTAGCACCTCGTATCATCTCCAGAATAAAGAAATAATGAGAGTAAAAGGAGAAGAGAGGAGGAAAAATAACAAGGAATGAAGAACGAGAGTCTTAGAAGTACAAGATCGGCAGGTCAACCTAGAATTTCTACTTTAGGAATAAAGTGAAGAAAAGAAATCACACCAATCTCTGAGTTGGCGCCCCCACATGTGTTTTGCAGAGTAGAGGACACAACTTGTCAGGTCTGCGCATTTCCTGTCAGACATGGTGGTTATAGACACGGGCCCCTGAGGGTCTCCGTCCCCTGCCTGATTTCCATGGCTAGACCTTCTCATCTGTCATGTTTGTGTGGCTAAAAAAACCAGCTAGGTTTTATGCCAAGGAGAACTCTCAATCATAAATTCTGAGGCCGTCTCTGAGAACTTGTCCTTTTAAGTGGTGTTTTGTATAGAGACGAAACTTGTCCTTTCTAGCTCCTCAGATAAAGAAGCTAAGTCAATGTTTATAAAAATTATATTTCTTGCAAACATCTCTTCTAGTGGGAGATAGCCTGGTCCATGTGTGGTGAACAGGGAGGTTAAACTTACAAAATGAAGAGTAGGAAAACCTTCTTGCCCTGTCCCTTTAAGACCCAAAGCTAGCTCTTGTATGAAGTTGTGCCCTAAATATGGAGGAGCAGGTAAAGTTTGCCTGCAGGGAAGCCCCCTCCAAGGAGAGGAGGTGGAGGCATCAGTAGGGTGCTGCAGCTTTGCCCTCAAGATGCAGTCAGCAGTGTCTGTGCTAGGCTGAAACTGTGTAGAGGGCAGAGAAAGCTGTTTTGGGTTTTATTTTCTAGGCTTTCTCTCCTCCAGCCAGTGGCCGTTCCAGATTTTTTTACAGTGGTGTGCAAAAGGTCTCTGACTTCTCACCAACAATTCACTCACATAGGCTACTCGTGTGGTTATAACAATTTCCAGAATATACTCAGCCACACTGGGACCAGCTGGTTTAAAAACGGAACACCTAGCAAGCAGGACAATGGCTATTTCGCCTGCTTTGTCAAATGTCCTGCATGTGTAAGGTCATGGCTAATTTGTTCATTTATTTTTTTAAGTCAATCAGCAAGTTAGCACTGAGCATATACTCTGTGCCAGACACCATGCTGGGCCAGGGCATCCAAGATGAATAAAACACACTCCCTGCTCTCAAAGAACTTGCCGTCTTAGAGAATTTATCACATCTCACTCCATGCCCAGCAACTACACCTAGAAAGAAATGCTCATTTTGACAAAGCTGCCTCGTTCTGTGCTCCAGCCCTATTTCACTCCCTTAAAGGCTGGTGATTCCTCCTGCCAGAGGGTCTTTGCATATGCCATCCCCTCTTTCTGGGATGTTTTTCTCTGCTGCATTCCTCCTTTACCTAGTTAACTTCTATTCAGGCTTCAGATCATGGCTCAAACATCACTACCTCCACTTCCAGCCAGGCTGGGCCAGCTTTTCTTGTTCTCTGTCTCTCCTTTCCTTCTCAGTTTGTGATTTATACATTCATTCATGTGTTATTTCATGCTTATCTCTGTCCCCCCACTAAACGGTAAGATTGGAAGGATAGGGATGGTGGTTGTTTCTGCTCAACATTGAGTCTCCATGCCAGCACAGAGCCCGGAACATCTTGGGCACTCAGTAAATACTGGGCTAATCCCTGTTAAATGAGTTAGGAGGAGGATAATAGTACACTGATAGCAGTACAAACTGCATCCTAGTTCGTAATGCTAGATTTCTGGGTTGAAACTACTTACATAATTACTGAAAACTTCATCACTCGAATACACATATATTCCAAGAGTCAATGGGGAAGTTTAAAAAAATGGACTCTAAAGTCAGACCTGACTATGTTCAAACCCTGCCTCTGCCAACGGCATAACCCTGGACAAACGCTTAACCTGTGTGGTGGGCTGAAAATGTTTTCCCAAAAGATAGCCACGTAAAATCCCTAAAGCCTGTGAATGTTAACTTACTTAAGAAGAAAGGGTTTGCAGGTGTGATTAAGTTGTTGCTCTTGAGAGGAGGAGAAAATGTGGGTTATCCAGGTGGGCCCTATATGCATTCACCACATGTATCCTTATAAGATGGACAGACAGACAGAGGAGGGGAGGCAAAGCAATGCCTCCACAAGTCAGGGGGTGCCAGCAGCAACCAGAAGCTGGAAGAGACAAAGAATAGAATCTCTCCAAGAGCTTCCAGAGGGAGCACAGCCCTGCCCTCACCTGGATTTCAGACTCTTGGCCTCTAAAACTGTGAGAGAATAAATTTCTGCTGTTTTAAGCCATCCAGTTTGTAATAGTTTGTTACAGTAGACACAGATTATCTAGTACATCTTCTCTAAACCTCAGGTTCCTCATAGAAAAAATGGAGACAATGACACATCCCCTGTAGGGCTGTAGATTTAAAGAAAATCAGAAAATATCCAAGGAATGACCCAAACCCAGTGATCATGCCTATTCAAGATGAAAACATTTATATCAAAAAGGAAATTTGTCAATCACTAGGTAGTTGGGTCCTTACCTCCTTTTCCATAGCCTGAAAACAAAAAAACACTTCAGGCATATGAGGATTCTTTTTCCACCATGACTCGGCCACCCCAGTATCATTTACACCCTGCCATAATATTGTCAGGAAAGCCAGAGACATGCCTGAGCTGTTCGAAGGGAGAGGTCAGGGTCTCCCTCTCAGTATCCCCAAAACCCAGCCCAGTACCTGCCATATAGCAGACGACTGGCAAATGCTTGACGAGTGAATGAACCCTTGGATCGTTACAGTTTAGACAAGTTCACACACTAAATAGAAGAAAGAAGGATCAGAGTTTCAGGTTAAGGAGTGATAAACGCTAACTATCCATGTATGAGTAGCAAGCCTCATCCGTGAACCATCGAGCTGAAGACAATGATGATGACACTGCTTAAACTGTTCTTGCCCAGCATGACAAGGATCCCCGCCAGCATCAAGGTGGCCCTAATATGACCAGGTAAGGGTTATTCTACATATATATGTATATATGTAAATGTCATTCCAATTGCTTTTAAATTTAGCAAAAGCTATTCTTTAACAACTCCTGGATGAATTTGCATCACACACACTCAGAATGTTAACAGGTTTTGTTTTTATTTTGCTTTTAACTTGGAATGAGGGCATAATTGGAGTAGGTCTAAATGTGCTAAAATCAGAGGTTAATTTCATTCTGAGAGTGACGCTCATTCAAGGGATTAATATAGGTTAAGCTAAAAGTTAGCTCCATGACTCATGTCCATTTTCACATTTTTTCCTAGCATGATCTCCATTTCTAGGCAATACGTGAGCTATTTTGAGAGCTGTCTGTGGAGATAGGTTAGTTTCTTTTGATAGTATTTTCAGCTCGTTTAAACTTGTCGAAGTGATAACCCTGGTAATTACAGCTACTGGTGTAATATTAATGACAAATCTATTTTAAACATGTAAGAGATATTTTATAACCATATAAATATGGATCACTAAGATCGGAGCCAACATAACAAGACCAAAACTTTTCATGAGTGTCTCTTTACTAGAAGAGAGGTTATTTTCTTGCTTTTTAATTTTAAAGTAAATAATAGCTGCTGACTGATTTGAAGCTTGATCAGCATGCATAATCCCAGACAGGGAGATGGAGAGGCTTTAATTTAAGATTCTGGAACATCTCAAGCTATATTTTATGGGTTGGTGTCTTAAAGACCCAGAATCACATGGTTCTTAAAGTTTTGATTCTATTAAAAAGATATATGGGAAATGTAGAGGAACCCACAAAACACCCTAAAACACATTTGTTGGATATAACACTTATTACTTTACTCCAGGAGCCCTAACTCTCCAGGGAAGTGTTCAATCCTTCTAGAGGTCATATATTTACTCATTCCACATATGTTTATTTTTTTTTTTTCCACACATGTTAGCTATGTGCCAGGCACTATTCTAAGCATAGAGAGCACTTTAGAGAACAAACCCTTTATGCTTATTGAGCTTACATCCTAACAAAAAATATGGGCCATAAACAGAATTTATCAATGACTTAATAAGAAACTGTCAAAAAAGTGTACATGTTGTGATGAGAATAAGAGAGCATGATGTGATAGAAAGTAAATGAGAGTGGTTATTTGTTGGATGGTCTGGGAAGGCCTCTCTGAGGGGCTGACATTTAAGCAGAACTCTTTCCTACTTTTCTCTAAATAGAAGATAACATAGTCAAAATGGGGAAAGAAAAGGAGAAAGAGAAGGAAGGAATGACAATGTCAGAAAAGAGGAAGCTCAGGCCAGCAACTAAGTGAGACATTTCAAAGCCTCACTTTGAAATGAGAGAAATCAGTGATAGGCAAAAGGGTCCCACTTAATGAGCAATAGAAAGCACACCTCTGCCACTCTCGTCCCTGGAGGACTCTTTGCAGCCAGAGATTCATCTTCTTGTGCCTTCATCCCTTTCACACTAGACCATATTTTATAAATCCAAGATGCCATCAACTGTGAGATGCAAGCCAGTGTTACAGGTGCTCAAACACAACATGCATGTCCTGTTCTTAAGCCTTCAGACTAAGTTTATATTTATTTTCTGCTGGGGATCTCAGTACATGCCACAGCTTTACATGATTGACTTAGTTTCATTCTCCCACTTTCTGTCAGACCTCTTGAAAGTCCTTTAAATTGCCATCATCATTCTTGCTACACCCACTGGGCAATATTTCAGGCAGAATGGGACTCTTCTCTTGAACACTCATTAAATTGTCTGAGTTCTGAACTCTTCTGAACCATATCTTTCAACCAGTACCCCCTGTTCTTGACTCTCTCTCCCCTTGCCTTCTGTGAATATCCTCACATTGATCTTTGGATTGGACAGCACCAGTTTCCCAAATCCTCTTGCGCTGTAGCAGCACTTGGTATGCTAACTCAATCTGCCCAACGGATTTAGCCCAGGACCCTCCTTCCTTGATTGCCGTTCTTCATGGGCAACTCTCTCCATCAGGCTTGCTCAGGATGTAGGAACATGAGCTAGGCTCCTGTTTACTTGGAATGATCAAACTCTGTAGCCTTCTGCTATGAACTGAAACCCTTCTCTATTGATACAATAACAAGTTCTTTGCCCTGGCTCCAAGGAGAGCCCTTAAGTAAAAATCGGTAAAAGACATCTCTTAATTTTTACAATGAAGGGTAAGAAATGCAAGATTTTAATTTAAAGAATAGGCTATTGATTCTGTTTGGGGACTAAGGGAAGGGTGAATAGTGTCACTATTAGACCAGGTTCTAATGCAGAAACACCTCAGGGTCTTGCCCAATCCAAGGTGAAAAAAAGGTAGAAAAATATCAAATAATTGTCAGCAATTTGTCATTAAATATATTTACTTAGATCTCACTCTCTGACCAATGTGTAGAGAGGGATTTTTACAAACATTTCTAAACAAAGGTAGGTGAGCTGACTGAATCATAAACTAACTGAAGATCAGGAAGTGGACAGTGCACCAAAGTCTTCCACATTTGGTGTGAAAGTCAAGTGGAGCCTGGCAGTGAGAGCCAGAGACTTGGGACCCTTGCCTGCTGCATTATTTCCCAGTCAGGTTTGAGGACACTCAGCTCTGACTACACACGCATGTTTAAATGGGTGCTGAAGAAATAAGATATTCACTAAGAATATCCTCTGCACAATTGAGGAGAAGTCACTCCTGTGACACTGAAGAGGAGTAGATGGACATTCCCACAACTGCTCATCTGATGAAACCAAAAACTCTAAACAGTCTGACGAAGTAGCAGTTCTATCCTGAGGGATGACTTTGAATGACTGACTTTTGGTCACTTAATGAGACTCCATTAAAATGAATAAATAGAGAATCTTGACACCTAGAGTTTGTAAACCATCCCTCTTCTTTATTTCTATAAGACACATTGCAAATTTAAAATACACATTTTGAGTTAGCAAAATTCTGCTGATTTTCCTTTTTTTATTTCAAGGTAAAGAAGGAAATAGAGGAGACTCTCATTAAATACGAATAACAGTGTTGGGAACCATGGCTGTGATTAGCTCTGCTCGGGGTTGGAGTTAATATTGCTTCTCCCCTGTAGTATTTTTTAATTACACTCCTGATTTTCTATTTGGAGACATCACAGACCTGTTCTAGTAAATTGTCACACAACCACAAGTCAAATATGTGTTAAATATGAGAAAATGCTGCCATCTTTATCTGATTTGTAGTTCATCCATGCACCCTTATCTACTTTTAATTAAATAATATAAAATGCACGTGGTCAGCAGTTTGACTTTTCATTTCCTTACAATGCCAGTAATTCAGCTGGATTGTTCCCACCTACCTTGGAATTACACATTAAGAATATAGCCCGCCTGTGGTACTGACCCAATACATGGACAATTGAAGCCCCTGCTAAAAATAGCCATTGTCGAGCCACACCTGGAAAAAAAAACCACAGGAATGTGCCAAAGAGGCACAATGTGTCCATCAAAAACGCAGCGTGCTTTTTTAGTAAAGGAGCAGCAGAAAACTTCATTGTCTGATTTTCTTGTTTCATCTCTTTTCCCAGTGTCATCTCCCTTGTTGATTTATAGTCTACTAAGTTCATTAAAGATCCAGTGTGACTCCCATGGAATTGCCTAAGGCACTGGAAGAAAGAACTTTCCTTGCAGGTTGCTATGGACTCAGACAGTTTGCTACTTCATTAAGGCTGCTCTTCCACGGGACAGTGTGTGCCGGTTGCTGTGCCCTGGGAGCCTCTGCTCCTCCCTTGGCTCTTACCTCCACCTTCTCTATACTCTTCTAAAGAACAAAGACAGATTAAAGACAAAAGAGTGGGGAAATAACAGCCAAAATACATGCAACCCCTATTATTGCTATGATTACTATTATTGTCATCGAATCTAGCAAATTTGTTCCACGGATCTATTTGACAGGACACAGTTTTGTGAGCATTTTGCTTTTCTTAGTTTAGACTTAAATTAGATGGGAACTAGTCAGAGGAAGTCTTAGATACTGAGTGAAGCATAGTGTTCTTGCTGAAGAAATACACACTCAGCCTTTCTCCTAAGGAAATGGGCAGTCTCTTTGGGAATTTGTTTTCTCAGAATATTCTTGAAATCATCACAAAGATAGAAGTTTACAGGATAAGGCAGCTCCATCTGTAACCCAAATAAGAATAAAAGACATTAACTAAATGATAATAACCAGGAGGTGACCCTAAAAGGAAAACCCTCTTATGAATAAACTTGATTTATTTACAGTTAAATGTGTGATTGCAAATATATATATATATATATATATTTAGCCAAGCCATAGAACTTCTGCTTAATAATAATAATACTTAGCACTTATACAAGCACTTTACATCTGCAAAGTGCTTTACAAACATTAACTAATTAATCGTTAACAGCACCCCAGTGAGGTGGGTAAGTATTATTCAAGTATTCTCTTGAATGTTCAAGCCAGGATTACAGTGAATCCAGAGTGGGGTGTTGCTTGAGTGTGTGTGTGTGTGTGAGTGTGTGTGTGTGTGTGTGTGTGTGTGTGTGTGTGTGTGTGTGTGTGTGTGTGTGAGTGTGTGTGAGTGTGGGTGGGTGGGTAGGTGTGTGTGTGTGTGGCCTGCTCCACTCTTACTAAATACAGGATTTGGGAGCGTCTTATAAATGGGAAGACAGCTCATCTGGGGAATGTTTGAAGCCTTTCCAAAGCCATGGCTTTGGAGTTTCCCTAATAGAACCAAAACAAACTCTGAGGTGGTTTCTCTAAATCTTGCAAGGGTTTGAAGTAATTGGGTAAGGACAGGTTTGTACACAGGAAGCCAACCACCCCTCCCTTCCCACATTCTTCACTTATGGGTGTTTTGGTTCTCCCCCAGGTGATAAGAAAGACTAAAATCTCACTTCTAGAAGGATTTTGCTCATTAGTCAGGGGAGGGTAAGCACATAAAACATGGCCCAGCACGGATGAGACTGGCATCTCAGGGGTGGGTAAGACATGCACTCCAGGAGCAACAGCACTGGCACCTCGTGGTCGGTAACAGAAGAGTGAGTCACGGTGCTGTAGAAACAAGAGAAGTGAGTATCAAAGGCCTCTTTAGAGCAGGGCATCTTAGTGGCCCCTATGAAAAGGTCGAGGTGGACATACAAAACACCCGTGATGAACACAGCTCACTCTATCTTTGGCCGAGGGCACTGTGACCTCAGCAAATAAAGTCCACTATGGAAGCAATGGTCTCTTTCCTGGGTCAGGTAACATACTGCCACAAACGACCTTGGGTTTCTCATTGATTTCTTCATTTACTCATTAATAATAGCTGATGTATACTGAGCATTTCCTCTGTGAAGGGCACTATGTTGAATTCTTTAGTTTTATTTGGTCACTTAATCTTCACCACAATCCCCTCAGGAATATTCTACTATTAACCTCATTTAAAGTTTGGTAAAATGAGGCCAAAGTCACACAGTTCGAAGAGTCAAGATTAAAACCCAGGCTCTTAGATTCCTGATCCCACTCTCTGAAGCATACTCTGTATTTTCTTTCATTTATTTGATGGCTACTTGAGTATAGCCTTGGCCTAGAATTAGGTGCTGGGTGTAAGTATTGAGCAAACAAAGACAAAGCAATCACAAATAAATATGTCATTTCAAATTGTAATTAGTACTGTGAAGGAAAAATCAGGATGGTGTGAGAGAAACAGGAAACATCATTTAGATAGGGAATCAAAGAAGTCCTCTCCAAGTAAATGACATTTCAACTCAGACCTGGAAGAACGCAGAGGTTAACCAGGCAAAGAAGGTAGAAGAGTGTTCCAGGCAGGGGGAAGATGAGCAGGAAGGCCCCAAGGTGGCAGGGAATTCAAGAAACTGACAGAGGACCAGTGCCACGAGCAGACAGTGATCCAAGCGGACAGGTGCACAAGACAAAGTCAGAGAGGAAAGCAAGGCCAGGTCCTCATTCACGGCTTCATGAGCCATACATATCAGTTAACATTAAGCTCAGCTGCAGCTTAATAACAGTGGCATGAAGGAAACAGAAGCTTAGTCCTCTCACACGTAAAAGAAATCCAGAAATAGGCATCCCTGGGCTTGTATCACAGCTCCCTGGCCTCCAGAAGCAGGATTTCTCCTATCTTTCTACACTGCCATCCAGCATGTGGCTTCCATCTGACAGGTCCCAGCAGGATCCAAGAAGGCTGCTGGAGATCCAGCCTTCGAATTTGCATTCCAGACAATAAGAAGATAAGGAGGAAGGATGAGCCAAGGGGATGCCCTAAATCAGCTTCCTTAAAGGATCCTTCCCAGAACTCCTAGATGACATTGCCACTTACATGTTTGGCCAGATCTGTTACATAACCACACCTGTTGGCAAGGCAAGCATGGTGGAAAAGACACATGGGGATGTTCTGAAGAACAACTGTGTACTCAGAAAGTGGTGGAAAACGCATTTGTTCAGACCTTCTGGCTCGGCTGTGAAGTAGAGTTGAGGCTGTGGGGTTAAGGGAAAATATTTTAAGAGTGGGAGCTCCTAAAGCTTGCTTAAAAGTCAATGGAGGGCTGGCCCCGTGGCGCACTCGGGAGAGTGCAGCGCTTGGGAGCACAGCGGCGCTCCCGCCACGGGTTCGGATCCTATATAGGAATGGCCGGTGCGCTCACTGGCTGAGCGCGGTGCGGGCGACACCACGCCAAGGGTTGCGATCCCCTTACCGGTCAAAAAAAGACAAAAAAAAAAAAAAAAAAAGTCAATGGAAAGAATTGAGTAGGGAAGGGAGGGGGAGGTTGAAGATGCAGCAAAAAGAAGGGCTGACCAATGAAGACCATTGTCTGAGAAGGAAGAAAGAACGAGATCTAGGACATATATGGAGGGACCAGTTTTCCACTGAAGGGGTACACCTCTTTCAATGCTACAGGTAGGAACTGGAAAAGACACGAGTGAAATCTGATTGTTTATGGTTACGGTGGAGATAAAATTAGAGCTGTCTTCTTCAATGGCTTCAATTTTCTCTGTGGAAATGCAAATTACAACTGCGATGAGAAGCTTTTCCCATCTATCAGATGGGCAGAGATAAAAGAGATGAGTAGCCTACTGTGGGGGAAGCCTGCAGATACAGATGTTCTCGTGCACAGCTGGAGGGAGTGTAAATTAGTGCAGTCTCCGTGGAGAGGAATCTAAAATTATCTACTGAAACTGCAAATGACACACCATTTGACCCATCCGTAATACTTCTAGGAACTTCCCCTACAAATATACCAACACATATGCAAAATGATGTAGGTGTAAATGTATTCATTATTGAATAATTTATAATACCAAAACATTGGAAATAACCATCAATAGTAGATTAATTAAATAAATTAAAGCATATTCATATAATGGAATACAATAATATCATTTAAAAGAATAAGAATGCTCTCTATGTACTAAAATGGATTTGACTTTGATATATAATTAAGCAAAAACAAAAAGCAAAGTGCTACTGTATATGTGAAAGGAAAGAAGGAGGAGAGAGAATATACATATGTGTTTACTTTTATATGCACAAATTGCCTCAGAGACATACACGCTGAGAACACTGGTGGCCCATTGGAAGGCAAACTGTGAGTTTGAGGAACTGGGGTAGAAGGTTGACTTTCAGATCTTTTGAGTTTTCAGCCATTTGAACGTATAGATTAGAACAAAATAAATAAAATTATGTTTAAATAAAGTTAGGGGTAAAAACATTCATCTATGTATTAGGAGTTCCAATAGTCCACAGAGATGGGAGATAAGGACGATAGAAGGGGATGAGAGGGAAGCAAGCCTGCTGGATACATATAGCATAGGGAATCACTGGCCAGTGTTGAAAGCCCAGCTGAGTGTAGAGAAGGTCAATTTACAGTGGAAACACCCTGTTTGACCGTATGATGATTTTCTTCCTTCCTTTCTTTCTTTTCTTTTTCTTTCTTTCTTTTTTTTGTTTTTGTTTTTTTTTTTGTTTTTGTTTTTGTTTTTTGTTTGTTTATTTTGGGGATTTTTCCAGCAATGTTTGGCTATTTAATTATAGGCACAAAGAGAGTAGGTTGCTGAGCTACTTTAGAGTGTGTATTTTCTCAGCAGGTTGGAAGCAAGGAAAGGGGTAAGAGTGTTTATAAACTGTGAATATAATAAGCTTGACACTAGACATGAAGAGGTGACAGAGAAAAAGTGGAGAAATTGATGGGTTCAGGTTATAATGGGGTCTAAAAGAGTCGTAGTGGGGGTCTTAAGCAGGTGAGCTGTAAGAAATGTACTTTTTCAGTTCCTTGAATGAACAAAGAATTTTTTCCTGTTACAGGAGGTGGTTAGTGGGAAATGGCCAGATTAAGAATAAGGCAAGGAAAGTAAGGGGGGAAAATATAGAACATAAGGGAGTCATGATGGGTGTGGCCCAGAAAGTGTTACAGGATGCAGAAAGAACTGGGTTCTGCGGTCCATACCCGGGGCTCTACCGTGGATTAATGTCTTCCACAGGCTGACTGTCTACAGACACCACATGTAGACTCTGTACTGCAATGTTGTCCAGTCTTTGTATTAGAGACAAGCACAGCCTAATGGCTCTACCTGGAGAAGGGAGGGTTACAGGAAGATTTCTTAAAGCATATTTAAAATGTAATGGGAGTCCTTAGAAATATAAAGAATGAAACCCAGTAGGCATGACAATTTCATTATCAAGAACAGAATCATTGGCCTTTGTTCATTTGATAAAGAAAATCCCAAAAAAGACACCTATGAAACCAGTTACGTGATGACCACTATCTAATTCACAATTATAAGATTCTGACTGGATCCTGAAATTCCAGAACTCACGTGCTTTCAATGGCTCTGGATTACCAACAGAATAAAGTTTACACTCAAAAAATGTGGCAAGAAAGCCTTCTACCCTTGCCCCAGTCTGCCCTATCCTGGCTCAACAACTTTGATCTCCTGCTTGCATTCAGATGGAGGCATGCATGGGGCTCAGAATATTCATTATTATGCCTATTTCCACACTTCTGCTCATATCATTTGCTTGAAATAATCTTTCTCCCTTCTATCTAAAGTCAACATTTCCAAAGCCCATGTGAAGCCCCACCTTCCCTTCCAGAGCCATCTTTCCAGCAACTTACAAAGCCCGAGAACACAAAAAGCAGCCCAACTTCCAAAAATGGCTCCAGTTCCATTGGCCAGAAGCCTGAAGAGCAAACTCTTCATTTATTTGCATTGAAAGGGAAAAAAGCAATGGACTCGGGTCTCCCCAGAGGGCTGTAGGCAAGAGAAGTACCTTCCCTTTTATCAAAGGAGCAATTTCAGGCCCTTAAAGATCAAGTTTAAGTCATTTCCTGACCATACACCAGCACAGTCCCTCCACACCTCCAGCGAGTCCCTCCTGGCTCCAGCCAGGTTCAACTCCTGTGGAAGTCTCAAATGCAGTTTTTGAATTAACAATTCCTTCCAGCTTTGATGTCTTCATTTGAGAGTTCCAGAAGAACAGAGTGTTTTCTAAAGGAAATGGAGAAGGCATGCTCAAGGGGAGCATTATGGTGGAGAGAGAAGAGCTGTAACTTTCAAAAACGCATCTGGATGAATGAGACTAACTTCCTATGACTAATATCCCCCAAACATTAAGCTAATGATTAAATTGAAAAATGCAAATCCCCAAGATGTCATATGCTGCTGGGCAGACTGATGGAAAGAAGCCTTGCAAACAGTCCCAACATTGTGTGGGGAGCTGGAGAGGAGATGTGGATGAAAACAACAGAGAGCCATATGGTCCTAGCCAATGGTCAACAACTGAAAATTCAAAAGCAAAGGACAGAGAAAACTCCAAAGCTACAGAGCAATGTGTTTCTCCTACTCTCTCCCTCCTATCCTGGCACTTCTCTGGGAGCTCTAACATGTCAGAGGATGGAGAGCAGAGCAATGTCTCAGGAAGCAAATCTGCAGGCATTCCCCAGGGAGCTCTGCTTGGCAAGCTGTGTAACAAGATCGCTACCTACACAGAGAATCACCATCCCCAGGGAAATGGGTGGGATCTAGGTTTGTGTGACCTTTCCAAAGCCACCAAGGTCTCCTTATTGATTCCCTATGTGTCCCTCAGAAATGGGACCAGTACCAAAATTAAGAGGAGCCTGAAGTTGGCAAGATGCCTTGGGAAGTCCAGCAGAGATTCTGGGGGACTCCTGTACCTTGCTGGCAACAGTGACTCAGAAGTTCTGCTTTTAAGGCGCAGGAGACTTAGCTACCTTCTGTCCTCTTAGGGTCTGAAAGTTGTAATTACTTGATTTTTGCTGCCTTTTTTTCAAACCACCTCTGAGAAAATAGCTTATAGTCTTCCTTCCTCTTTGACATATTTGTAACTGCACAGCAGAGGCTCTCAATAAGGCATTTAAGACCTTCTGGAAAGTCCAAGGTGCCCCTGATATTCTATGCAATAGCTTGCACATAAAGACATTTTAGAAGAAAAGAATCATTGATTTTATTCAATTTTCAAAGAGATCTATTACCTAAAATTGGTTTAAAACCACTGGTCTGCCTCATGTAGCCAAGAAACGGTGGTCTTACAGAGAATATGAAATTGCATTTTCCAGATATATGAAGAACACTGTGGTGGAACCTCATTAGAATCTGGTGCTTGGGTGCAGAAACACACACTTTATAGACCCTCCTTTTTAGAGTAAAAGAGATATGATATGCATTCTTCTGCTTGGAATATATAACTTGATCGGAACCCATACTATAAATAAGGGTTCTTTAATGTGGTCTTATTTCTAAGTGTGATTAATGAAAGAAATACCCAGACTTAACCAGAAGCCATCCCCATTACTTTACAAACAATATTAAATTACAGACTTTTCATAGGAGACATCACAAACCAACAACATATCATCAATGCACATATATCTTTATTGTCCATTGTATATTATTAATATAGCTGTACAATTTTAGAGTCAGAAGAGACCACAGAAACCTCTTGCTCATTGTACAGAAGAGGAAATTAAGACCTAAGGTCACAGAACAAATCCTTCTCCAGAAAAGAATCATCTTCTGAATTAAGCCCTAGGAAAGAGCTGTCAAGAGTCCGAAGCTATGGGGGAAACTGGGCCAACCTTCCTAGAAGACAGTCTGGCATTTTCTTGGGGGTGGCATGTCTTTGTGCCCTTCATTTCCAGAAGGCTGCTCCCACAGGGCTGTGCTGGGGCAAGCTGTGCTGAGGCTGGCAATTTCTATCAACATGTCTTTTGTGTGAGTGTATGTGTGTTCATAATCTTAACACTGTCTCCCTAATTATTGCTTTCATGAAACATGCTATGTATAAGCAAGCCAGCCAGTCATCTACCTCCCCATAAGGAAGAGCAAAGGGTCCTTGGGTTTGATGGTAGGAAAAGTACAGCTGGCAAGTTTGTCCCGGTTTTCCTTCACCATCCAGGGCTTTGGCAGGAATGGGCAGTTCAGGAATCTTATTCAAAGGATGACCCTTTTCCCAGAGTTGCAGCGAGAGGAGGTCTCAGTGAAGACCTGAAGCTGATCTAATAGGTTGGTCTTTCCAGTTCACATTTTTGGAGAGTACAGGCCAGCTGTTTATAGAACATTCCTCAATGCTGGTTTGCCTGATGTTTCCTCACGATGAGACTCGGGTTCTGCATTTGTGGCAGGAATTCCTCAGCACATCACGACAGGAAGCACACACTGACTGCCCACCCTCCTGCTCTCTCAGACCACCACTGTGTGTTAGGACTAGGGAACAGGTTCTCGGAGACGTCAGTGGCACACGCGAGCGTGCTGGCCTTCTAGCTGGCAATGAAGAAACACGAACCTCCTGATTCAGTATCTGCATCACCACCCCCAGCTCCTCATTCAGGCAGGATTTTCAGCTCATTTCCAGCTTCTTGGAGGTTGCCCACAGCAGAAACATTGCAAGCTAGCCGGAGAGAGCAAACAGGGAGGAGGACCCCACTCTAGGTTCCAGAAGGGCAGTCACCTCCCCCATCCTGTGGGATGGGCTGGGGTGGTGATGGAGCAAAGGGCCACCTTGCCCCTATCTTTTTTCTACTCAAATCTGCCAAGATAAGGTGCCTGCAGAATGACCCTCACCAAAGATGGACAATCAACACCCATCTAGGTAACTTGTTACCAACTGCAGGTCACCCCATCAGTCTAGGGCTTGTTCCTAAACATTCGCTCCAATCCATTATTCATCTAGGCAGAGTCGGCAACGGGGCAGAGGAAACCCAGTTGAAAACATGGGATGAAGCTAGCCCCAGGCAAAACTGTAGAGTCCAGATAGCCTGTTTTCAATGACCCCGGCTCTTTCCACACACTTTCTCCTTTTCAAAAATAATTTCCTCCCTGGGGCCCAAGTCTCCCAACCCCTTCCAAGTACAGAAGATATCTCATTCACACTAAAATGCTGGGAGCTTTCTGCATATGCAAAATACTGTGCACAGTTTTTTAAAATGGAGGTCTCATTTTTTTTCATGGTGCAATTATTATCCAAAAATGATGGCTACAGAATGATGGAATGTCCAGCAGCAACAGGAGAGCTATTGTGGGCCTTCTAATCACTCAAAATAATTCCAAGGAGACTACCTACTGCCTGCATGAATCTGAGGCCGATCAGCAAGGCTTTGGTGTTATAAAATCCTGCACTCAGAGCTGCTGCTCTTTCTAACAATCCCAAATCCCAGAGAGCTCTCATCAGAAAGAGGAGAAATATTTGCAAAGAGTACATTCAAAGGAGCACTGGATTAAATAGAATCCACCCCACTACCCAATCTGTTTAATATGTTTGTAACCTCATTTAATAAGTTTGTTGCTCATTGTACAGAAGAGGAAATTAAGACCCTCTCAGGGCCTCAGTTTCTTCATTTAAAAAATGAGGGGTGGTCTGGCTGGTTGGTTATGAAGATCTTTCAGCTGTGAACTGCTGGGATTTTTATATCCAGACCTGATACTATTGAAGCATTCAAAGAGCTGGAAATGGGAAGTGGCATAAAATTTTAAAAGTTAATAACTTGTGGTATTTACTATGTGCTATTCTAAGTTCTTAACCTGAATTAACTCATTTGCTCCTCACGATAACCTCTGAAGTTGTTCCTCTTACCAGACCCATTTTACAGATAAGGAAATTGAGATGTGGATCACTTCTCTAGGGAACTGCAAAGCAGGAATTTGAACACAAACACTGTGACTGTCATGCTTTGAACCACTACGCTGTGCCACCTCTCAAAGTAGAAAAAAATATGCCATGGAGGAATGACGTAGGTTGGGTGGGGCTGTGTAGGAGAAGAAAGAGGGAAGGATGCTGACAAGGAGGGGCTGGTCCTGCTGCCCCAACTGAGGTTCACACATCACATGGAACTCATGGCAAGAGATCTGAGCAGAGAGCGGCAGAGTTCGGCCTGTCTGAGCATATGGAATTAGCTCCCTTGCTGAGAGTCGAAGTCTCCGAAAGTCTATGGGTGTCTCAGAGCAGAACTGGCAAGGCTGTAGTAAGGCTGGGGTGGTCCTGCACTCCCCACGGCTCCTGCAAGCCTGTCCCCTCTGGACTTGCCACTGCAGGGCCAGGATGATTCCAGGACTAGAGGCCTTGAGAGTTGGGCTGAATTCCCTTCCCTGGAACTCCCCAGGCTTGACCACACAGACACACGGGTTCCTTAAAAGAACCTCCAGAAAAGAAGCTCTTTCTTTCCTCTCAGGATTGCTGATGGCAAATAAGCAAAGGTGCATATATGGTTGTAGGTGTGCATGAGCATGTGATCGTGCAAGACAGACACAGAGACAGAGACAGACAGACAGAGAACTGGCTCTGAAATAGCCTGTAAGCTTGTTTAAAGCTTCCAGTTTAAGTAAATCTAGATCCCATTGTGTTCTTCGGGAGCTTCCGTTGATATCTTAAAATCGGTGTTTTAGCTCCACCTAACTTTTGCAGTTTTTTTTTTTTTTTTCTAGTTACAGTCTGGCATAAGTGTCAGTTTGTTATGTGGGTGGGTAATGGTATGCTTTTAATTAAGGGGGTAGAGACTAAATTAAACCACATCAAGTGGCTAGTGTTTCTTTAATTTCAGATTGTGGGTCCCTTACCCCTGAGCACAGGAGTTGGGCTAGATCACAATTCCCCTTTAATGGTTATGGCTGAAAAACTCCATCTCGTGACCAGCTTCATAATTGATTAAACACGACTGTGGATTCCCATGATCAGGAAGTGCAATTTTGCTGGTGTCGCTTCAAGTCTAAAATACCTCCAGCGTAATTACAGGCTCAGAGGCAACGCAGAAGGCTTTGAAGTAGGGAAAGAAAAGATTAGGGCATCCAGAGGATCTGTGCCTGTACATTTGTCCTTCATGGCAAAATCTTTAAATCCTCTGGGGAAAGATGCCTCTGTCTGGGATGGGGGGTGGGGAGGAAACTTGGGGATCCTGGACTCCTGGTCTGTCTGCAGGTGTACGGGGGATAGCCATGTCCCAGGTCATGGCAAGCTTCAGGAGTCACAATGGCATCCCCTAAGAAAGGCTGCCTTTTCCTGTTTGCTCCTAATGAAAGTTTCATGCAGCTCTGATTCCCTCTGCCTTGGGTTTCATATGCCCGACTGGCCATGGCTTGAGCTGTCCACTCGAGGCAGGGAGAAGTGCACTCTGTCCAATCAGCTAAATTATTTACCTTGGTAGCAATTATCAAACACTGCAAGCCACTCTCTAAAGGCCTCTTTGCAGTTCACGCAGAGAGGATATAAACCTTATTCAGAAATGGAGAGAGTGGAGGACTCTTTTTTTTATTTTTTAATTAATAACAGGTTAGAAGTAAAAACCATTACTAGTGACAGTACATAATGGGAAAGTGAGACCTGCATTGTTAAGAGGACTATTTAAGGAAATGTTAATGAATTGAATTTGAAGTTCTTCCTAGTCAACCTGGAGACAACGAATGGTTTTAAAGTGGAAAAGTGAAGAGTTATTAAATGTTGTATATTTATTGCACTAATAATCAGATTGCCAGAGGCTGGGCAAGATGCAAATATCAGTGCAAGTCCTGCATAACCATTAGCTGTGGCAATGCAGGAGATTCACTGGGGGGAAGTTACCACACGCGAATATTTGCCAATGCCACTGTGATGAATAGTTCATGGATTAGGATCGTAACAACTCCGATCCCACAAAAGCCCATTTCAACAGAGGACAAAATCATAACTTAATTTTTTACTGGCACTTGGAGAGAGAAAAGGACAATATTTCTGGCAGCTGCCAGTTTGCATAGTCTGTTTTGTTTTTGTATTTTAAAAAAAAAAAAAAAACCTTTCCAGTTGTCCAGGTTTCCCAGCTCTCCCAGGAGGAGGTAAAATCACCTCATGTCCTGGCATGTAGGAAAGAGCTCTTTCTAAGGCAGGGGCCCCTCTGAGGTGAAACTGCAAAGATCCTCTGGCACCTTTGTTGTAACTTCCCTCAGAGGGTGATTCACTTGACTTGGAGCAAACCTCACAGAGTAGAAAGAGCATGGACTCTAGAGACAGAGTCAGAATTCTGAATTTGGTACTTCCTTGCTGGGTGAGACTGGGAAAGCCATTTATCTCTCTAGACCACAGTTTTCTTATCTGCAAAATGGGGATATTAATACCTACCTTGCAAGATTGGGCCAAGGATCAGTGCTAAATTGTGCCAAGGTTCAATATAGTGGATAAAACTTAATAGGTTTTGGTTTTAGGGGGCTTCCCTTGATTCAGATCCTAACATGAGGATTAGTGTGACTTGATTAAAAAAAAAATCTTCCTAGGACAAATCTGGACAGGAATAGAAGAAGCAGGACAAAAGAGGGGAGGCAGCCAGGAAAGGAAAGGACTTGATTTCAGGTGAAATTCCATGGAAGGTAGCTTCAGCTTGATCAGCAGGGTAACTCTAGAGTGTAAGTTATGCCCCAGAGTTTCCAGAAAGCAAGAAACTGGGTGTTCACATTTGGGGGCCTGTTAGTCATTGGTTAAGGCCTCCTTGAGGGAACATAAATTCCCAGAAACTTTTCAGCTCTTCAAGCCATGGGCAAAGCAGGCTCTAGCAGCATGAAGATAGTCCTCCAGAAGAAGAGCTGCGATTCCTGGCTGCTGGAAGGAAAGCTGAGGGTGCACAAAAATGGTAAAAATAATATATATTTTTTTAAAAGGATCAAGGCATTTGGGCAGAGTTCCAGCATTATCCACCAGAGTGTTTAATATGTTGATTTTATTGCCGACCTTGAGGTTATCCCACAACCTCTCTCTCCAGCCATCTTTCAAACAAATGGAGGGGGATAGAGAAAAGAGGTCCATCATCTTCTTCCATGAACTCAAATCAACAGGGACACACACATGAACTGTAGCCTCCATCCCAGCTCCCAGGGAGAGGAATCCCTCAAATGAAAGATGAAATAGCTGCACAAGGCAGGATCTCATTCTTTGGGAGCAATAGAACAAAAGCAGGAAACAATGCAGCTTCTAATTCTGCTATCATTGGTGAAGAAAAATGGCACCAGTAGAGAATGTATTGAATACAGGATTTGCTGAGAGGATAAATAGAGACTCCAGACTGAGATGATCTATGGTCAAATTTAGGAAGCAGAACACTGGAACAGCAAACAGGCACTAGATGAAACATCACTCTTGCTCCCAGACCCCTCTCCAAAATGTCACTTTTACCATTAAGAACCTACATAAAGATGAAGACATGGGGAGAGATTTTCCTTGAGGCTTATAATTTAGAGTTACCAATACTAAAGGAGATCAGAATTTTTCAACTGTGAGGACCCTTAGAGGTCATCTAATCGAAACCCCGCATTTTATTAATGAGGAAACTATGGCATGAGAGAGGTTAAGCAAGTTACTACAAACCACGGCAGAATTAAGATTAGAGCCCATGTCTCCTCATTCCTAACTTAATGATCTTTGTACTGTTCCATGTTAAATCTATAAATACAAAATGTGCAAGTGCCTGAGAATAGGATTCTCCCACTCCATAAACCAAGGGTCAGTAAACTGGGGCCTGCAAGCCAAATCCTGCTTGTTACCCATTTTGGTAACAAAATCTTATGGAACGCAGCCACATCCATTCATTTAGATATTGTTTAGGGCTGTGTTTGCACTACGATAACAGGGGTAAGTAGTTGTGACAGAAATCACATGGCCCACAAAGCCTAAAATTACTTTCTGGACATTTACAAAAAAAGTTTACTGACTCCTGGCACAGACCATCAGGGGATCAGCATTCCCAAAGGAACCCACCTTTTCCCTGGTGGTGTGTGATTTGTAATCCAATCAGGTGGTTATTTCAGTGCCTTGCTGAGTAAATCTGGGAATGAAAAGTAGTGGAATTGGCAGGAAGCTCATATCATGGACCAGTGTCTGCTTGGCTTTCCCAAGGTGAGCCCCCTTTACAGCAGAGAGGCCTAACCACCATATGGACTATGGGTTAGAGGACCTTTTGGGTCCATTTTAAACCCATGATTCAGTAATGAGACCCTCAAAGTTGCCTTCTGTCTCTGTCATTCCAATTGCAACCAGTGGACCTTCCACCCCATTCCCTCAGGCTGATTTTCACCAATCCTATACGAAATGCCACATAAACAAAGGTATACACACATTCCCTGCTCAGCACTACCAGTATAACCTCTGTTTTCACTCATGGAATAATTACATGTATTTAGCAATGGTGGTCTATAAATCCAATTGTTCTAACAAGAAAAAATTATTCATATTGTTTTCTATCTGCTCGAGTTGATTCTTGGACAAATGGAAGTAAATTTGACCAAACCACATACTTCAAAGAAATTTAAGGTACACATCACTAAACATTCAGCCCACACAGAAATAGTGCATTTCTACATAGGAAAAGCTTCAGAAACGCTGTTACTTCTCTAGCAGATAAATAAGATTCAAAACACTGAAAAATGATCGTATTAATGTGGCTCCTTTCAGTTGTTCCGTGGGCTTGTCTCAGAAGCTAGGTAAAGCCAGGCTGTTTGCAATATCATTCTGTTTACATTGCTACTGGGGAAGAGTTATTTGTGCAAACCTGAGATGCTTTTCTCCTCCACATATGAAGGAGGTTATTCCTTGGGAGTCTTGAAAATCATATCATTATCAGAATTAATAATAACGTAATTATAATATACATTTATAATATAGTTAACATGTATAAAAATACAACTAACACATTACCTTATATTTAAATTTTAAAAAACAGTGGAAATGGACAGATGGTCTGAGGACCACTGCCTATGTCCAGCTGAGACCCAACTTTCGAAGGAAACCCAGCATTCCTCCCTCCAGCACCTCAAAAGATGAGGTGAAATCACATCTTATGCTTCAAGTGAGTCTCAGGTGCTACCTGCTCTCATACACTCAGCATCCCTCTAACAAGAAAGAACACTGTGGTGAGTAGGAAACTAACACTCTAAAGTGGAGAGGGTAAGAAAATGTCCTGCAATCTCAGCCAGAAGGACTCCTCTGAGACCTGTGCCTACAGCAGTGAGCAGGGGAACCAGCTCATCTCACAAATACTGATAAACTGTGATGTGTACAGCTGCTCCTCTGCCAAGAAAGATCAAGGCCTGGAAGTTGCTGACGCTTTTAGAAAAGCTCCCCCAGGAGGGCTCACTTCTCGGAGGTGTTGGTTACCTGGCTGGGAAGTAGAGCTGGTGGCTGCATGGGTAAAATTGGCAAGTGTCCCCAAGTCTCTGGAATGTCTAATGCCCATAATGTCCAAGTACGTGCTCGTCTGCATCCCACATTTGGGCCAGTTGAATAAAGTGAGCCTTAAAGATGATGGAAGTGACCATTTAATAAGCCTAGCACCATTCTCCCATGCAGCTGAGACTCCATCCTTTCCTGAGCACTGTCCTGGGAAGCTGAGCATTTACTCAATGGATGCTGCCAGAACAGGAAGAGTTTGGAGCTCTTTATTAGGATTATTTGTCAGACACTTTCACGAGTTCTTTAGAAAGCACCCCAAAATAACAATCTTTCTCTTTTGAGGGTGGATTTGACTTTTGGAATGAGTTGAAAGTTGCTCAGAACCAAGCCTAGTGAACAAGGTGAGTCATCATGTGGCAGAATATCATGTAGGATTCAAAATGAGGTGCGGCTGGGAAGCGATGAGTCTTCTGTCCGTGGCTGACACAAGTTCTGGTTCTGAGCACACTGACAAAAGACATGTCCTCCACGGCACCTTGAGCAATGGCAGCCTGTGCAGAAGCACGCAACACTGAAAGACATACTCACTGAGATGTAGTTTGGCCTGAGAAAATATTAGTTCCATGACTTTACCGTGCCACGAGGTATGTAAGAAGACAAGGACACACAGTGGAGTTTCTGACAATGTAGCCAGCTGTGAATGTCCTCATAGTTATAAGGCAAGGGAGGTCTGCAAAAGCCAGGCTTTTTGTCTGAGGTCAGCAAACTACAGCCTGGGGGCCAAATCCATGTCACCAGCCCACCGCCTGTTTTGTAAATAAAGTTTTACAGGAGAATTTGTTTGTGTATTGTCTACACTGCTTTCACCCTGCAATGGCAGCATTGAGTAGTTGCCACAGAGAACCCATGGCCAGCACAGCCTGAAATATTTACTATCTGACCCTTTACTGGAGAAGTTTAGCAACCTTAGTCTTGTGATTAAGCCTGTTTTAGAGGCTAATTAAAGTAGGGAACATGTGATGAATTATCTTTTCTCCCCAATTTTCCTCAATGACATTTGACTTTTTTATCTCTGTGGAAGGTGATAACATAGGATTTGGTGTATACTTGTATTCATCTCCTAGGGCTGCTGTAACAAATTACAACAAACTGGGTAGATTATAGCCTCTCATAATTCTGGAGTTTAGAATTCCAAAATCAAGATGTTGTCAGGGCCATGCCATCCCTGAGGGCTCTAGGGAGAATACTTTGCTGTCTCTTCTAGCTTCTGGTGGTTGCCAGCAATCCTTGGCATTTCTTGGCTTGTAGACCCATCACTTCAGTCTCTGCCTGTTTTCACATGGCCCTTTCCCTATGTCTCTGTGTCACTGTGTCCAAATTTCCCTCTTCTAAGGACACCAGTCATACTGAACTTAGTGTCCATTCTAATTTTGTATGATATTTTAACTTGATTACATCTGCCAAGACCCTATTTCCAATTAAGGTCACATTCACAAGTGCAGAGTAGACATGGATTTGTGGGGGGCACTATTCAACCCAGAACAACTTGTTACTCAGTACTCAATAAGTATTATTTCTTTGCCTTTCATGGTATATTCTGACTAATTTCCAAGCCAGTTGACCCCCTTTTCCTCTGCAACAGTCCTGAGGATCTTGTTATTCTGTCCTTCTGGGCTCCTGTATCTGTCCTCTATTTAGAATTTCTTCCCTCTTCTCAACTATCCAGTGTCCCCTCTTAACTTCCTCCTAAAGATCCAGATCAGGGAAAACCCATTAATGGCACTGCTCTTCCTTTACGTCCCACTTCTTCACAGCACTGAGACTCCCCACACCCGGGCTTCTGGCCACAGCACCTTCTTCTAATTTGTCCTGTGGGCAAGACACAAAAACCTACTTTAGTCTCAGTATGAACACAGTCACTGTCTAGCAATGAGCAAGAAAGCTGTAACAATTATCCACTGTTCTCTTGCTCCCTGTGATTCTATGATCATAATTATTTCTTTTGTCATTTTAAATAATACTTTCCTTTGTCTAGTGCTATCAAAAGTCATAAATGTTAAAGGAAATCCCTACCTACCAAAAGACAGTATCAACAATGGCAGGGTTGCCAGGTTACAAACATAAATCCCAGTTAAGTTTGAATTTCAAATAAACAATGGATTTTTTATTTATTTATTTATTTATTTTTTAGTGTAAGTACGTGTCATGCAATATTTGGGACATATTTATACTAAAAATCATCCATTATTAATTTTAAATTCAAGATTATCTGGGCATCATGTATTTTTTTTTATTTGCTAAATCTAACAACCCTAAATAATAGTCCATTGGCTACATAGGGATTCAAGGGACTTCACTATGGCACTATGGAATATTTACCTCTCTTACTCTACTGTCAGTACCTCTGAGGGGTCAGTTTTAAGGCCAGTTGTTAGAAAATAATACTTTGCAATTTGCTTCTCTTTTTCCTCCTGCATCTGAGGAAAATTCTCTAAGCATTCTGGCAGTATAGTCTAGACATGTGGATGGAACCAGCATCAGACTGCCAACTCAACAGCCATGTGACTTTGAGCAAGTTATTTAATATGCCTCAGTCTACTCATCTGTATACCAGGATAATTAGGGTTTCTGTGAGGATTCAAGTAAACAGTCCATGTAAAAGCGCTTTACTCTGCACTTAGCATCACCTAATATGCCTTCATAGTCTACAACTATCATCACCCATTGGGACTTATTGTGTGAATTGAGGGGTAAGAGGGTTGACATTTGGCCTGAACCTAAGATTCACAAGGCCATCAAATGTAGACTTTTGGGATGCTCTCCAGATATTATAACATTATAACCAGCCTCACCAAGATACCTTGATGGGCTTGAAAGATGCTCACAATGTAGCTTTAAACTAGTGTCCCACTGGACTCTATAAATATTTTATAGACCCTGTGATTACCATATGAATAGCACATTTCCATTGCATCACAGTTTTATAAACCTACTTTGGGCCTTTCTTATTTTTTTAAATACTTAGAAGCTAAGAAATGACAGATAAGCCAGGGCCTGTATTTACCTCTGAGGATAAATCTTTCAATCCACAACTGAGGGTGACAGTCCAGAGGATCCAGCCACTGGGCACACTGTATGTCCCAAATGGGTCACAGGTGAGGCCTCTGGAAGACTGGATGGGGCCAGAGCCCTGGACCAAAGCCTCAGCTATAAACCGCTCATCCATCTTCTCCAGAGCATCCTACAAATATTATCATTTTATATTTGTACCAGGACGTGAAAAATGTCAGGAAGCACTATTCTAGCCTCTAGAGAAAGCTCACAGCTTTGCCATCTTGACCCCAAAATCCACCCTTGAGGAGGAAGAAGAGCTCTGAAATGGATCAATGACAGGTTGAGTCCTTAGAGACACACAATTGTGGCCCCCTATTATGGGTAGAGCCTTTCGTGAATTGGGAGGAGCAGAGAGAAAGTAAATAACCTAGACGGGAGCAAACCTTCCTCAGAGGGCTTCTCTTTTCCCTTCTTCACTGTGTTTCCTATTTAAGCTTCCACCTAGCTTGCATCTGACTGGAACATCTCATGCCTCCTGATCCCAGATTGAAGGCCAGGGGAAAAGAGGCACAGAACGAGGGCCTGGGTCATCTCTGCTCCGTCCCCCACAGAGGGACTGACATTCCCATTTCCTCCCATCACGGTGGAGAGGTAAGATCTAGATGGTGTATGAGCAATGTGGGTGGTAGGTATTCACCATCTCAGAGGCTCTAATCTCCTGAACAGCAGGCGGTGATCGGACATGTCAATATAACACTGTCACGTGCAGTGAGGAAAGCATGGGTTTAGGGCTTGAAAGATCCTTGGGATGAAACCCAACACAAAATCTGGTTTTATAACTTGGGAAAATTATTTAAATTCTTTGAGACTTCATTCATGAGACTCACATGTAAAGTAGAAATAACAATTTCTTCACTGGAGTGTTGGAGGATTTGAGGAGTCACAGTAAAAAAGAAAAAGCCAGCACCATTCTGCCTGACAAGGAGGAACTTCTTAAGTGTTGGTTTCTTGCCATGCTCCTCCCTATTTCCCCGTTTTTCTCAGAGAATCCCAAGGACATGCGTTTCCATGGACCTGCAATCTGTAGAGGACCTTGCCTCCAGGCTCCACCTTCCAATTCAGTTTTGTACGCTGTGCCGAAGTTGCCCACTTCTTCACCCCGGCCTGGCCCTCCTGAATTTCTAATGATCACATCCTGAACACATATGAAGATTCCCAGCTACATCAGCCATTTAGTCATTAGCACTTACTGTCTGCTTTTAACAATTCCAGTTTTTAAGGAGTAATTATTTCCATCTCTATAAATATTTTAAACATATGCAAACAAAATAGGGTCCTTTTGAGTGATGTTTCTCATTCTCTCATAATACTTCCTGTCCCGGGCTTGCATGATCCTGTAATTGTACTGTCCACACTCCAAGCCAAGCTAATGGCCCAAGACCACAGACCTGATCAAGCCTTTCCCTCCTCAGACACTCTTGGCGGCAGCTCCCTAAGCACCTGGGCCTGCCAGTCGATGGCAGCCATGATTCTGCTCAAGCAAGTCATTCGTCTGTGGTCACTCCCTCACCGGCCTTCCAACTTCAGCTAAAATGGAAATGACTGCTGAACAAGACCTTCACTTTCTTCTGCATTCCCTTGTCTGAAATGTCCTTCCTCACTGCCACATGTACAACACTCACCTCAAATAAATGCCTCTCCAACTGTATTAGTCCTTTTTTGTGTTGCTATAACAGAAGTACCTAAGACTGGGTAATTTATAAAGAACAGAGGTTTATTTGGCTTACAATTCTGGGACAGCTGCATCTGACATGGGCCTCAGGCTGCTTCTACTCATGGCAGAAAGTGGCAGGCAGCCAGCAGGTACAAGCAGATCACCTGAAGAAGAAGCAAGAGAGAGAGAAGAGGTGCCAGAGTCTTTTAAACAACCAGCTCTCATGGGAACTTATAGAGTGAGAACTCACTCATTCCCCCAACCTAGGGAGAGCATTAATTCATTCATGAGGGATCTGCCCCCATGACTCAAACAGCTTCCAACATTGCCATGTTGGAGATCAGATTTCCACATGAGTTCTGGGAGGACAATATATCCAAACTCCATCACCAACCATTCTGTCAATATGTTCCCTTCTCTAAATTCCTAGAGCAATGAACATTCATTGCCTTGAATGATAGGTATTTAAATAATAATAATAATAATAACCATCTCAGCCTTTATGCAGCCTTTACACATCTACTGTCTCCTCTAATATTTAAATCTGTGTGATTGTAGCAACTAGATTATGATCTCTTCAAAGACAGAGGTTTTATTTTTTTCTATATTTCCCAGAGCATTTGACCCAATGCTTTGCCCATAGAACCACGTACAATAAAAATTTTATAAAGAGAGGAATGAGTGAATAAATGAAGGAGTGGGTCTCAAGAGGAAAGTTGCTACATGGAGTAAGATGCTGTCATGAAGCAAAGTTGACAGTGTCAAGGTTACTTACACTATCTTTAAAAGGTACTGGTCTGATATTTTTAATGGTATGCACTTGTATTCATATTTAATGTTCACACACTATATGCAGACTAAGTACCTTGATAGTGTGATAAATGAAGGGCCACAGAAAGACCCCCAACACTCAAGAAGACTTGATCTAGCTAAATCTAGGGATTTGAGATAGGATCACAAACATATATTGATAGGGCAGCTTCAGATGAATGATCTGAGACAAAAGATATAAACAAATGTTCCAGAAGATTAAAACATGTGCAAATCTTCTAGTTAGGAGAGTTACATCTAGACCAATTGAGGCCTGAACTTACCGGAGCCAATGAGATTCGAGAGTCAGTGAGTGTATGGGATCAAAGCACCCCGTCGCCCTGCACCTTGCTATGAAGGTAATACATTCAGAGATGAGCAGATCCTGAACTACAGGGGAAAGAGGACCTTTAATGTAACTCAGTGACTGTGGGCCTCAGTTTCCTTATCTGTAAAATGGGAATAAAACTAGCTCTTCCATAGGATTGATAAGAGATTGAAATGAAATGATACTTCTCAAAGGTGTTCTTTTATCTAGTGACACCACATGTGCCCAAAATGATAGCTAGTATATCTATTGTTATAATATTTCCTCAGCTCTAACATATCATAGGTTGGAAGGTATGTATTTAATTTACAAACAGCTTTTTATGGAGAAAAAGAAAGAAAAAATATGTTAAGTCTACACGCAGACTAAAACAAAGATGCTGACCACATATTTCTTAAACTGCTGAAAAGATATTTCCAAGAATTGAGGTATTATAGTAGGTAGTAGATAGTATGCTTCAAGAATCAGTTGACTCTGCTTAATTTTTTTGAAATTTAAACCTCTACTAAGTCCTTAGAAGTCTGAGATCTCAGGACACTTGTGCCTGCCAAAGAAAGGTCCTATAGCTCAGACCCCAGAGGATGGAGTAGGACCCACAAGTACATACACACACAGATTCCAGATACGGAAACCCAGGAAGAAATCACTCTTCACAGTAAGCTTGCTCATTGTCTGAGCAGAATCGTGTTCTTTTAAAAATAAAACTGTGAGTGGGAGTGCTTGCATTCTGGAATAGAGTCTTTTTTTCTTCCCTTCATCCCATGTTCCTTGGCTACATGCTATTATGTGATATTCAGGACTGTCAAACCTTCTGGAGCCATAAGTATTTTTCAGACAACCGATCTCAATATGCATTATCAAAATTAGATCTTTCCTCTGCAGATGACAATTATGTATTATATGGTTACACGCTTATGAGTCTGTGACACCGTATTGTTAGACTTGGGGTATTGACTTTTAACAATATGTTACCTTATTATATTTGGTGTTGCTTTATGCCTGGATTGCAGCATTTGTCCCATGGCCCCACTCAGGCTGCAATTAGTTTCTCAGTAAGTGTCAAACAGCGTTGGGGGAAAGAGTGGGTGAAAGGTAAGTTGGAAATGATTTTCTTTTGCAACTGTCATTTAACTATCCTGTGCCTCAACAAAAGAACTTCAGCCATTCCAAAAAAATAGAAGTTGTATGCTCATCAATAAAATTGCCTTTAAACAGAATGGCAACTCCGCTTGGGAGTTCAAACGTTACAAAGGCTTTGGATACCACCCCATGGTCAAAAAAAGAGGGGGTTGCAAAGCAGGGAGAGAGAGAAGGAATAAGACATAAAAAATCCCTGTGTTCGTTTCTATAAACAAGCTCAATGCAGTTAAAACTCATAAACATGCTAAAAGGAGCTAGAGATAGCCTGTTACTTTGTCATATATTTTTATAGGGCTTTCTGAATGGTTTCAGATTTGACATAGTAACTGCCTGTTACTAGAAATAAACTGTAAGTCAATTCCATGCTTCCATAATTCACTGCCCAGGGTTGTTCAAAAAGATTTAGTGATGCCCATGATGGACAGCAGCCCCTTGATGTTTTCACACTCACCTGGTGTTTTGTTGAGACTTCAGCTTGCTGGCCTCTAGAGAGCTGGAGGGAAAAGGCTTTCCCAAAGTGTCGCCATTCCCACCAAGTCAGTGAAAGACCCATCCTTGTAAGAAAGCAGTGAGACATTCTCTACGTCCCTTTGGGTCTGTCTGCCGCCCTCTTTATTTCTAGAGGTTGCCAGTCAGTGCTCCCACAAGAGTGACCTGGTTCTGAAAGAATAAATTAAACCAAGGTCACACATGCAACCCAGTAGGAATTAGGTGCCTGGAAAGTAGCAGTACCTCATCTCCTTGGCTGGCATTTTCTCTTGGCTGAAGGCTTTGGCTGCATCTCCACCATGTCACGCACCCAGATGGAAAGTGAAAAATCCATTCAGCCATCTGGCTGTTTCTGTCTACACAATGCCATGCATCTGGAGCCATCTGGGAGATGGACTGAATTTTTTCACTTTCTGCCCGGTGGTTTGGTGTGGTGTAGATGCAGCCCTTCACTAGGCTGAAGTGCCTGATAAACTCCCGTCCCATTCAAAAGGCTGGAGAAAAAAAAAAAAAAAAAAACAGTCCAAGGTAATGAGGCCTACTGCACTGTTCTAGAAAATAAATTAAAACTTTGTGAATTGCAGTATAATATAAACTGCAGGAAATAATAAAGGATAAGACTATTGTTTATTAAACAAAGCAAACACAAGAACTGAATCAAGTGATTATTTGTCAACTTAGTTTGTCCCAGACAGCTAACACAATATTCTCAAGGGCGTACTATCACAATTCTTTCCTAGGGCTGGACATTAGTCTAAAAGACATCTCCAATGGACTCTTGTGCTTGGAATTATCGTTGAACTAAAACATGTATGACTTCTAAGCCTTAATTAGTATCTCCTACAAGAGACTCTCTTTGTTTCTCAGAGTTTTTTTCTAAAACAAATAATAGAGAAATTTATGAAATACTTCCCAAGAATCATGTTCAACTTAGAATTTCCTACAAATTTCAGAAACTCAGTATATTAGCAACATTAAGAGTTTAATAGCATGCGGTGGAGGGGTGGGCATAAGGGAAGTATAAATTGTGGGAAAATGTAAATAGTGATTGTGCAAATGAGGGTTTCCCTGGTATTGTAATTAAACATCTTGGAATTCTGGGGTACTTTCTCCTCTCACAGCTCATTTCTGATGCTTATTTCTGGCAGGGTCTGGCAGCTTTCCCTTAGCTTCAATTTCTGCAGACAGCAAGGTTCAACTCACTTTCTGGAGTCTTCATTCCATATACTGGTGGGCAAATTTTAAGTAATAAGAATAGACATGTAAAAATCATGATTAATCATTCAGCTAAGGGAAGAGGGGTAGGGGTGGTCCAGGTCGGCAGGTCATCAAGGCAAGGTATCCCAGCACTTGAACACATCCTTGGCCCTGAAACTAGCTTTAGATTTGTCAGACAAAGGATAGAGGGAACATAGGGCCCAGAGGAGAAGAGAAAGGTAAATTTATAAAAAGTGGGTTTAGAGGATTAAAACAAAGTCCTTGCTAGTTCTATCCTGGCATTATGAACAGAAATCTCCTTGCACACATTTAAATAGCATGTTCACATTTTATGAATCAGACCCTTGGTTTTAATTGCTTCTTGTACTATAGGCCAATTAAGGATGGGTCTGGAGGGCAGGGATCATTCCCACAGCCTCTGAGGTTCTGAGAGGTGGGGCTTGCTTTGCCTGAGGCACCCATTCACACTTGTATTTAAAAAAAAAAAAAAAAAAAAGACTGAGTACACCATTAAACACCTCTGATAAGAATGCTTACTTTATATGGGCTGAAAGCAAAAAACGGAGGCCAAAAGTTCCCCTTTGGCCCCATCTCTTGCTTTCAAATAAAATCAATTTCAATGTTTCTCCTTGTTTGAGCCAGGGAAAGTGAAATACCAATATATACAGACCCAATACTGTACCTTGAGAAACTGCCAATAGGTTTGCAAGTCCTGTGAGATCTCCCCTCTTTTTATCTCTAATTGATCCCCTGCACCTTTATGCAATACTAAGGTTAAAGTTTAAGAGATTTTTAAAATATGTATTATGTGTAATGCCAACTTCATAAGATACAAATCTTAACAGACTCCTAGTTCCCACAAAGCAACTCCAATACTGTAAATTACTGAAGTAATAAGACTTAAAGGAAAGAAAAATTAAATCAGTTATTAAGCTACACATTATACTTTACATACCTTCACATATGCATAGAGCATATCCCCTGCTTTTTTTTCACATAAGAAAATTAAAATTTATAGAGTTTATACATCACATATTTCCAAGTCTTTTAAAATCAGCTTTAGATCTGATCACCAGATTTAGTGGGACAGTCATATGCACCCTACATTTCAGTGCTGAACATATCTAAATGTTAATTTTGAGGAGCCAGTGGGGGGTGGTGAGAGGGTCAAGCTAAACAGCACATGCACCTAGCAATAGCAAATAGCATTTCTCACTTACAGGTCACTGGTTCAAATCCTGCTCCAGTCAGCAGGACCCCAAAGCCATGACCATTTAGTTGCTTAGGGATCTGGTGAGTTGAGTTGCTATGGGAAATGTGGTCGCCATCCCAGCTGGACATCTAATCAGAACAAACAGATTGTCCATAACTCATCCCTTGTTCCTCCCAGCTTTCTTCCCTTTCCCCATGTTGTCCTTGCAGTGCAGGACAAGAAACCCCAAGTGACTGAGTCTGCAGGCTGAAACCCCGCCTCCCCTCATATCCAGGAAAGCAGTCTGCCAAACTATACATATATTTGTATGTATACACACACACACACACACACACACAAATGTACACACACACACTCTGTCTGCTGTCTATAATGTATATCCATACACGCGCACACACACACACACACACACACACACACGCACACACACACACACAGTCATGAGAGTCCAGTCACTATCCATTGTCTTCCTCTTCCTCTGTCGTTAATCCAGTACCCTTTGCTGACACCAGCTTTGCTTATAATTTCCTTTTTCCTCCAATACACACATCCACACCATTCCGTAGATAACCAACTAATTGAACAATATAAAAAATAATTTCTCGATTTATGATAAACATTACAATGAAGCTTCCTCATTTTCCTAATGAAGGAAGGGAAGCATCAAGATAAAAGTAAAACGATTTATTAGATTTTGTTCCTGCGCCACTGAAATAAAATAGTAAACCAGCTTGGCAGTTACTACAGGACCCAGCATGTGCTCATTAACTCTTTGCCAGGTACAAAGGTGTCCTAACAGCTCTGTTTTAATTCCATGATCCGGCCCATAATCCAGTGCTAAACAATAATTAGTATTGACTTGTTAAACAGTAGTTGAAGGCTTCTTTTAAGCACCTCAAATATGCTTTAAGTTCCTTAGAAGGAGAATCAAAAGAGGGGGGAAACATAGTTGGGAGCAGAGAGGGAGAAGCATGAAGGTATTTGTAATGATTTTTAACTGTAAGAAAAGAATTGTCCTCCCACCTGGTAGCTTGCACATATTTGTTTCCAGACCCACTGCCACTTTATTCCACCCCGTGCCTGCTCATTGTGCAAGGAAGCTTTCCTTCCCTGATAGCTTGCCCCCACCCGCATTCCCTTTTACCTCATCTGATTGACCAAATGTTGGACAATTTTCTCCCTCTTCTAATGTAGTTTAAATTCTTTCCTGCTAATGGCTCTTTTCATCCTATGCATCAAGGTTCATTTAAAATCGGCAATGAAATGAAGACCTCTGGCACTGTGGATTTTTCATGGTTTCGTTTATTGTCCAATTGTGTATGTGGAAAAATAGGAAGGGACACTGACCACATTTGCTGGGGAAGTGTTGAATGCACCCATACGGGCAGAGGAAACAATGGGCTACAACTCATGCTAAAGAGAGAGACACAAAGCTGGCTTGACTATTCACCTTACACATAGCTCCAGCCTTGTACATTGACTCTGCAATCTTTTCCTGGACCACTGCTAAAGAAAGGAAGAAAAGCACTAGGTGTGAGAGGTGTCAAAAATTTATTGGCTCATGCTATTTCCACTAGCTTCATTTGCACTGCACCTGAGTGGAGTCAGGGTTCAGGATCCAGATGCTCTTCCTTTAGTTGGACAGCTGGGTCTCTGTAACAGAGGAACATAATAATTCTCCTTCTTATACAGATTGCAGTGTGCCAGATTTGTAATCCCAAGCCAAATCAAAGGGAGGCCCACCTAAGTGTCCCTCCATCCATCTATCCATCCAACAAATCAATCAAGTGTTTTTGACCATCTTTGAATGTGCTTCATAGCAAAATATGATATGGTCCCTGACTTCAAGTAGACTTACAGCCCAATCTGATGGTGGAGAGCAAACCATGATCCAGGAAATCAAATAGCAGTTCAAGAGTGTAATTAATGAAGCTCAAACAGCTGAAGCATTGGTGTTTAGAGAGAAGACATGTTACAGCAAGTAGAGATGATCAGGTCATAGTTCTGGAAGATGTGGGCTTGTGTTAGGCCTTGGAGAAGGGTTATTGTTTTAAAAAGAAGAGGGGAGAAAACAGAATCACTCTAGACCCAGGAAGCCACACAAAGACTTAGAAGCCAAAATCAGTTCTCTGTCTTTCCAGAACACAACACATAATAAAGCATATTAGTAGAACACGCTAAATTTTGCAAGGCATGTTCATGCTCCCGCTCTTATTTCCTTCTCCCACCAAACCTGAGGGGGGGTGGGGGGCATGACAGGAAGATTTGACATAACACAGCACTAGATGATAGGAAACTTGTACAAGGTCGTTGTAATAGTTTCTAAGAAAAGTGATGGGGGTTATTCTGTATAGTTAAGGGCATTGAATGGATGAAAGCAAAGTTTAAGATAAAGAATAAACAGGTTGTGCTGACCAGAGTGGTTGCAGGAGGTGAGAAAGGAGAAGAATGTAAGACCACAAGAAAACTTCTCCAGTGGGTGACAAGGACAGTAGCACTATTCACAGAGAGGGTGAATAATGAAGGAAGAGCTGGTTGGGAGCTTGCAGAAATGATGATTCTGTTCTGTATTTAGAAAATTTGAGGGGACTATGGAAAACCTAAATAAAAATAGCCAGAAGACAGTTACATGTAGACATCTGGTGCTCGAGGTCAGAGGCAGAGTGGAAACAGAGATATAGGAGTCATCAGCCTAAATGTGGGCTCATGAGGATCCCCCACAAGAGGAGACATGGCCACACATTAAACCTGGGGCATTCCACTTAAGGGGTGGAAGAGGAAAGAGTACTCATTTAATTAAGATCCATTATACATAGAAATCCCTTGTCAAAATGTAAGAATAACGTGTGCAGGTTCATGGATCATAGACTGAAAATGAAATTTGAAAAGATGGGATCTTAGAGCTTCTTCAGTCCTGCCCTTTCATTTTTCCAAGGAGGAAACTGATAGTGGGAAATAGTGACTGCACCATGATTTATTAATCCATTAGCATCTACCAATCTCCATGTTCATGTGAAATTACTTTATTAACTATCTAGAAAACATAGCATAGTCTGAGAAGCAAGAACATAAGAGTTTTACTTACTTCCAATTATTGGAGTTGTACTTTCAGTAAGGAACAGGGCAGGTGGAGATGGGAAGGGAAGCCCCAAGGAAGCTCCAGATCATAGAAAGCTACGTAGGGAGGGCAGAGCTGGAAGGGGATGTCCTTGGAGAAGGGATGAACCACAGGACATCCGAAGGGCAGGATGAGGAAGGAATGCCAGAGAAGTGGCTATGAAAATTGGAAGAGAAGCACAGAAAAGAATGCACCAAACATGTTTCTCAGCTTCAGCGTTGTGCAGTTGTGAAAAATCCTGCAGGCAACATCTAGATGGCCTGTTTACCCAGGCCGTCTGAAGGGATCTGTTTAGTCTTACTACCACTAGCTCTAACTTCCAGAGATGTTTTGAATTATAGCATTCCATACCTACTCAGAGATGTAAGAATGACAGTTTTCATCTGACTCATGGAATTTTACCAAGCTGAAAGGTTATGTTGAGTAATGCAGAGAGCTGGGATTTGACATCAAATGCACCTGAAATGAGCAGTGTGACCCCGAGCAAGTTGTGTGAGCTCAGGCACTTTTAGAAACTCAGTAACTTCATGTGTTAAATAGAAATAATCTACCAACCTCGCTGGATTGTTGAGAAGACAAATAAAATAATCGATGAAGGTGCCTGGCACAAAGCAGACTATCAATACATATGAATTCCCTACCCAGGGATAATTCTTAAGATATTCAATACACATACACACATATATGCACATACACCATTCCTATGTCCCAATAAATTATTTTAGGTTTCTAGATTTAAGAAAAAAACTCACTGTGCAGAGAGAAAGAGCCCACAACAGACCTCTGTGCCAGAACGTGAATGGAACGTTATTTGGTGAAAGCTATTTATGGAATAAGTAGGGCATTCCACTGGACACTATTAGTAATTATGATAAAAAGTGAACCAGTAAGCTGGGTCAAAAATAAATAAAATAAATAAGTAAAGTAAATAAATAATACCTACTCACCCTGAAGAAGGTTTAAAGATTAAATGTCCATACCAACCTCCTTTTATCTGGGTACAATTTTTGCACCTGCAATTAACTTCCTCAGCCTTCAATCTAAGAATCAGCTGGTTAATTGTGCATGTAAGTGGCTAATAGCTCCAACTGGGGGATGGTGCAGTCCTAGAGGGTCACACACCTTCCTCTAGGTATATTCACTGTTACACATTACAGACATGCATACACATACACACATACAGAAACGAGTGGGGAAAAAAAATATATATATATATATATATATTTAACTTATAATACTTGAAAGGAATAGTGTGGAATAATTAAGCCACAGTGCATTTCAAAGAAAAAATAACCCTAAGAAATGTCATCATCCTTATATCTCAGCTGTAGTGTTTGAGAATTACCTGCAAATGTTTACGGATCAAACTGAGTCTGCAATAAAAAAGAAGAGAAAAGAGGATGCTGTAGAAAACCCCATTTAAACAGCCACCAGATTACTCTGAGGTCTGAAATATCTCAGAGAGAACAATGTCTGGTGGCCCAGATTGAGTTGGGGTAGGAAGTGAGTCGAATGAAATGACAGAAACAAATTTTTGTGGTCAAGGTTAGACAACTTGCGATATGCATGGCCATCTCTAACTTTCAGCCAACCTGATGCCAAGACATCGTGCCTTTCATGAGAGCACTCACCAGTGTTTTGAGGCCCTGTAGCTCCACTTTGGATTTGCCTTTACCATGCAGCAGTCTGCTCCTGGCTTTAAACTGCTCCTTGACAATATAGAGGGTATTTTCTCCATCAACTCTTCTTTCTTTGAATGGACCAGCTACTTTTTGCATCATGTAAGTGTCTGACCTCGCCGTTTTGGGACCCAACTCATGGTACAAGCAGTTCTCCCAATAAACCTACCCTATCACACATGATGGAAGAAAATGGGCCATTGATTCCAGTCTTAGACATTTAAGTTATTTCCAATAAAAAATAATACTGTGATAAACATCCCTATAAAATCATCTTTGTCCTTGTATCTGATTATTCTATTAAAATAAGATTCTAGAAGCAGAATTGTTCAAGACCTTAAGTTGCCTAAAAGTGTATCTGTTTGGGCAGCTGGGGACTTAGAAGTCCAGCAGACTCAGCAGGTTGGAATTGAAAGGTCAAGGACTTCCCTGCATATCACATTCAATTTTTCTACAGGTACCTGGTTTAATAGGATGGAGCACAAAGAGCCTTGCCTCGTGCTATTTTCAAAAAGGAGGCAATGTAGGAGAGCTGACCTTGGAGTCGGAACTAGAAAGCAGAACGATTGCTTTGGAGCTACCTAAGGAGGGCAGGCTAAAGTGGGGTATTGCAAAGAGGAACCGATTAGTTGCCTGATCTTGGGCAACTCACTTAACCCCTCTGAGGCTCTATTTCATTATCCATAAAATGAGAATGATATGAATGCCTGTTCCACACATTCAATTCATCTGAATAAACATTTATTGACCATCTACTATGTGCCAGGCAGATCATAAAAATAATCAAAAGGGCATATATGAACATGTTTTGCCTATTTTTATATCTGTCACATGTGTTTAATAAACATTGTTTTTAGTTTATAGTTTAATGGGCTCAAGGCCAATTGCCAATGGGCTGAGCAAATTTCAGAGATACTAGGTAAGATTTCTAGGACAAAATTATAGGGACAAGATTTGTGGAACTGCCCATGTCACTTGAAGGACAATTCTAAGGTAAAGCCTGAGAATGGTCGAGTTTGCTTTGGCACCCTTGTACATTTCATTTCCATGCTCCTTCTCCATTCTTTGCGGTTCCCCCCGCCACCAGCTTTCTGAATCCTTCCTCGTGACCCCAGACTCCCTTTACAGTGCCCCACCCTGGCTTGCCTCACTTAAACAACTCCAGAGAAATTCTGTCTACTCATCAAAATTCCTCTGTCTTGTGTCCCACTCTTTTAGGGTCCTGATTGTTCAGCTTACTAGATGGCACTAATTCTCACCATTGTGACAATGACTGATAGGTGTCTATTCCCTTTCTCTAGGCCATTTGCATTTCAAATAGGGATTCCTGGAGAGTTCCTGCTTTGGGTGAAATGGTGAAAGGTGGCCACACCAGCCAGAAAGTATTTTCCTCTGCACAGATCACATCGTACAAGTGACTGTTAGTTTGTCTGTACATAAGGCTGCTAGGTCTGGTTCCCTTGGGATATTACTATATTCTCTTGGGTGAAGAGACAAGAGAATGCAGTTTGACACCTCAACTACTTGGAAAATGCACACAGATCTCAGTTGTCATAGGGAGGTGCCCCAACCTGTCCAGTTCCCTGCACTGTGCAGACCTGGCTTGGGCCTAGACAGAAAGCCGCCAGAGGCTGAATTTTCTCCCTGCAGTTCCTTGAATTCCACGCTCCTTCCCACAAGCCATCCCTGTGCCATCAGGGGTTTCTTGTTACAATTCATTTTTTCTCGGCTGCACACTGGGGTTCTAATCTGCATCACACCAGCAGTGGGAACATTTCTATGAATCATTTCCCAAGACACTTTGAATATATTTCCAGTAAATTGTACCTCAACCTGTCCAGCTGGCTGGGTCATTTAACAGTGACACACCCACTAAGCCCGGAGGCCCCTGGAGGTTTACCTTGGTGCTTTCCTAACAAAAAAAAAGCCACCCCCAATGAAGGGATAAAGCTTTTCCAATGCACAAGTGCTACAGGGAACACAATGAGAACTGTCCATCAGAAAAGGCCAGGACCTCTAAGGTTCGTTATGGAAAAGTCTATACACAGGATTAGACACAAGGGGTTTTGAAGATCTGCACTGAAATTCCACTAGCTTCGGGGGACGTTGTATTCAAAAAAGAAAAAAATATATGTAACCGGGTGATTACTTAAAGCCCCAAAATAGACGGTATAGTTTATTAAGTATTTTTAGCCAAATTCAGTGTTCCTTTTAGTGACTTACAAGCACACTGCCAAATGTAAACAAAGTTCTAAAAAGACAGGAGCCAGTGAGCAACTGCCCCCAAATCTGCAAAGTCAGAGGAAAATATAAAGAATCAACTCACTCCTAGCTGGCTAATTGAAATAATACCAAAGTGAAAAAGTGAAAAACTAATAGGGGGACTTGGGGTGATGGTGGGAAGGGAAGGGAGGATGGTTGTTTCCCTCCTTTTCTTTCAAGAGCTGGCGCTGTGCTGATGCCATTTGGATGGAAGCCCATGAAATAAATAAGGTTTTTGTTTTTGTGGGTTTTGGTTTTCATTTTTCATAATTCAGTTTATTTGGCCTTTATTTTTCTGATAATGAAAGGAAAGAGAGAATGTGGCTGAGACACATTCCTCAAAAGTACAGGCAGAGAGACCAAAGGCACGGGAGGCTGGGGGCCAGGGCAGCCAAACATACCCACAGGACGGTCCAGCAGCCTCCTCCAATTTCACTCTCCAAGCAGTTTTCCTTTTCTTTTCTTTCTTTCTTCCTCTTCTTCTTTGTTTTACTATCTTACCTGCAGAAATTGGAGGGGAAAATAAATTAAGGAATAGGTGATCAGTTCTTATTTCCTAGTGGGAAAGCTGCTGCCTTGGACAAGCTTCCTTGTGCTTCCTTGGAAAGACAGGAAATTTCATTTGGTCCCACAGATAACAGAAAAGTCCTTCTGAGAGATGCAATCGGCTCCTCTCTCTTGCAAACTCATCATCAGTGCATTATCCAGAGCTTTGATGTCCCCACACGGCAGGTCGCATGGCAGTGGGCACCCTTTCAAGAGCAGCCCCAGAGGGCCCTATTTGTGACAAAGCAAGGAAGGGAGATGGGAGTGACACCCAGCAACACCCCCACCTGCAGCTGCCATTCCCACCTCCTCCCATCCATAAAAGTTCCGAAATGTTGGCATCTTGGCTGCTGCTTTTCATCAATGCCATTTAAGTGAATTTAGAATAATAATTTTATTAAAATGTTTTAGATGCCATATCTCCAATCCATAAAATTTATTGTACCTTTATGCAGAATTATACTGGAGTTGAAACATATAAATCAATTTATAAGGTCTAATGACACACAAACGCTTAAAAACTAAAGGCGATGTAGTAAATTCAAATTACCATTACAAATGTAAGCTTTGTAGTCAGAGTGTGACCCGCTAAGGATTATATTTAACTCCCCTGAGAGTGGTTTATCATAAAACTTTATACTTTTATTACAGTGAATTATTAAGTCCTCCATGACATGAGTCATTCCTCGCACTGACTATGTCTTTTTTAACGACACTATAATAGACATCTTGCTAATAGCAGGAGGGTTGCTACCTCTGCAGCAAAGAGAAGGGGTGGGAGGAGGAGGGAAAGAGGAAAGACAATACAGGACACATGCACGGAAAAGCGTATTTCCCAAAAGACTCACATTAACAATCAGACAAAAATGTGTCAGAAACCTAAAAACACGCACCCCTCCAGGTTCTGTCCTGAGTAAAACAATAGCTTACTGCCTTAAAGAAATTCAACATGATAGTCATATGTGGGGAAAGGAAAACAGTTTAAATTTTCCAAAGCAATTTTAGTTTTCCATCATAACTTTAAAATCCTCCCCCTGCTGTGATGCATGAGATATGCTCCCTTTTGTTCCAATAAGCTCTTCACTAATGACAGATCCCCACCTTCTCATAATGGACAGTGATCCACTGCTCATAAGCATGACTTCCCTGCCACACACTCCTCTCTTTATAATGTATCCACACAAGGGCTTTATTGCAAGAAACTCTTTCCAGAATCCATCTGAGCCACAGATTATTATGTATGCAAAGTCTCCACCCAAATCAAGGAAGGGTTTTAGATGAAACATTCTGTGTGTGCCTGCGGGCCTCAGAAAGGTAATCCTAGTTAGTTAGATGTCTCCGATTGTCATCTTCTCCTTCCAAAGACTAGTTGAGGCCCAAGATATTGGTGTCATGCAACTGTTCGTACACAATGCCATTCCACATCTAGGACGGCTGAATCAAGGAATTCCAAACTCTTGCTCCGAGAGAAGAGACAGTTCACATAAAAGATGTCTCTGTATTGCAATTGGTGAATGGACTTGGATTAAAAATAAGACTGAGGGACTGGCCCATGGCTCCCTTGGGAGAGTGTGGTGCTGATAACACCAAGGCCATGAGTTCAGATCCCTATATAGGGATGGCTGGTTAGCTCACTTGGGAGAGTGTGGTGCTGACAACATGAAGTCAATGGTTAAGATCCCCTTACCGCTCATCTTTTAAATAAATAAATAAACAAATAAACAAATAAATAAATAAGGCTGAGGCATTTGACCAAAGAAAAGAAGAGAATAGATGCCTGGACTAGTTTTCTATGCATCTATATGCAAGAGTGACTTCTTCTAGAAATTTCCCATGTATTCTGCTATTCTTTTTTTAAACTAATCTCTGGTTATCACCTCAGTGTCCTCATTTCTGTGGTCATTTGCTCATTTCTGAGGCCATGACACAATGGCCATGAATGTCCCCTTCTTGCCCAGTGGCTCACCAACTGTCCTTGGGCATTCATTTGCTGACACATGCTTCTTATGCCCAAGGCAAGACTTACAGAGACAACTCCAATTTTCTCTAACTGGTTTATTCTGAACATTTAAACACAATGATTTTGTTAACGTAGGGTTACAAGGCATGGATTTGACTAAATGGGCTCAGCAATTCAGTCAACTAACAACAAATTTTTCATAAAATGATTGGTTGACTATACATTTTTATAGGCACAGCCAAATAAAAATTATGTAAAACCTCTCTCTGTCCCTCTCTCTCTCTCTCACACACACACGCATACACACACACACACACACACACACACTCCTTAATATGAATCCATTTTGAGAAGTTTCACTAGAAAATTCAACAAGCCTTAACAAAGTTTCAACCGGATTTTACATAAATTGTCTGAAACTATTAAGCCATAAACATTTTTCACCCAAAATTCTATACATTTTTCCCAAGGCTAGCCACTCTATCTCCTTCTCAGGTATTTCTCCATGAGAAATTCACTTAATCCAACTTAACTTAATAAGTATTTATGGATTGTCTGTTTCACGCCAGACCATGGTGCTAACGACCTGCAGTTGAACATTGTAAGCACAGAGCCTTGTCTTCATGAAGGTGATAGTCTAGACTCTAGAGTAGGCATCAACAAACTATGGCCCAGGGGCAAAATTCAGCCTGCCACTTTTAATAAATAAAGTTTTACTGGAACACAGTCAGACTCATTAATGGCTGCTTTGGCACTACAATGGCAGAATTGAGTAATTGTGACAGGATCGTATATCTGCACAACCTAAAATATTTACTATCTTGCCCATTACAGATAAGTTTGCTGACCCTTCATCTAGAGCAATGCTTCTAAGTCCTGATTGCAATTTAAAATCATCTGGGGAGCTTTTTAAAAGTACAATCAGTGTCCAGACCCCCCCAGATTACTTAAGTCACAATATCTGGGATGTAGGTCCCTGGTATTTCTGTTTCTGTTAAAAAAAAGAAAAAAGAAAAAAATCCAGATTCCCCAGGTAATTCTGATACAGAGCCAGGGTCAAGAACCACTTGCAGATGAACAGACTTCATAGACATAATGACAGAGGCAGTCGTGAGTCACTTTCTGAGAGAGCTGTTGAGAAACCTAGACATTCTCAGCCTCTCCAGGATGGGACAGATGTCCACTGCTTCCAGGTGTTCTGCCTCAGTGGCGGGAGTTGCCTCCAACACAAACCACCCCAGGGAAAACAGCCAAAATCAGAATTTTCTCATAGGGAAGAAAATCAAACGTGTATATGCATTTCTCCCCACTCTAGTAGCTATGTATATCATGCCCTTAGTGAGTTTTAGTATATTTCAGCAGCCAGAACAAGTAAACAGGCCTCCTCTACATGTAGAGAGGACCTGTTTAATTGAACACACAAAATTATTCATCAGCAGAACCACCAGAGGCCCTGGGAAACCTCAGTGCTATCAAAATATCTGAAGATGGGCATCTCTGATCAGCTCCAGGATAGGATAGGGGACCACTCTGGAAGGTTTCATTCGGACCTGATTTCCCTTGGGTACTGAACACATTGTCCAGGTGGTTGTAGAAAGAGTTGAACAGCAACTTAAACATGCTCTGCTAACAACTCCTGCAAACCACCCTCCTACAGAAAAAATTCAGAGCTTCCAATGAACCCACAAGGCCTTCAGAGACCAGGTGAAAACCTCAAATTCAGGCAATCTGTATGGCCTAACTTACTTTCTATTAAACAATTATTTATCAGTCACTAACTAGGCCCAGAACTGCCTAGGTACTCAGTGAAGCACACCTCAAATCATCTGCAGTCTCTCCACACACACAACACACACACACGCACGCATTTCACAGAGACTCTTACATAACCACAAAAGAGACTGTATGATTGTGCACCATGGGGTGCAACTCAGAGTAGCAATCCTTTTCTGTGTCCAGGCTGAGATTGTAGGACACTGCGCAGGAGGGCAGGCCTTGAAAGTAGGACCGAAGTTCCACGGCGGGTGGAGGGCGGGGATTGGAATGAACTGATAGTACCTGTGAAGGAATAAATATGGAAATTTGTAGGCAATAGCAGAACAGTAGTATAGAAACTGAGGAAAGGAGAGATTTATGGACTAAGGAAAGATGTACTGGGAAAAACAGGAAGGCAGAGTCCCACGCCCACCAAGGGGTAACTTAGCTTTCTTTTTTCACCTTCATTGCCTTCTTCTCAAATAAGGTCTTTGGAAGTTCAGAAGAGTCTTGGGTGATCTGGAGACCGCTCTAGAAAGGTTCTTCAATTCTACACTTTACAAAGCACTTTTATATCTGTTATCTCACCATGCCCTCTCAACAACCCCATGAATTAAAAATTATTCATTGCCTCCATTATAAAGAATAGGTAACTGTTACTGACTTTCTAAGAGGTTAATTGATTTTCCCAAGGTAATAAAGTTAGCAAATAGTCAAGCTGGAATCTTAATCCAGTTCTTAAGGCTCGATCGAGTTCAGTGTTCTTTTTACTACATGACAGCGTTGGGAGATGAGTGAAGACCTGCCCTCTTATAAACAATGCCAGCTTGAGCCAGGGTCCTCCGCAGGGCTCCCGCAGCCCTCAGGCCCCAGCTCTAAATAACAATGCCATCTAATCATTAGAATTTCAAAGACAAAAGCCACAGCATCTCTTTATGGTCACTGTGATAAATTAGGGCTCCTACCCTTTATACACACACTCAAGGACTGGAAAATGTTAACAGAAATAAATGAAAAATCTGTATATAGCCCCAAGGCAAATTTTAGTTTGTTTTGCACAATCAATTCATATTTCAGTACCTTGGTGTTTTGCTAAATATTGGAAGGAAGAAAAGAGGGAGAAGGGGAGAGAGGGATAGAAGTTAAAAAACTGAAATTGAAAAAACAGAGCCCACTCTGGTACTCTGTGTCCCACAGAATACAAAGGGCAGCAGCAGGTCCAGATGGGGCATCCACCTCGATTTCTTAGGCTGGTCTTGGCAAGAAGCTTGAAGGAGGAATTCACTCTTCTTCTCAGGGAACGCTGGCTGTGAGAACCGCCTACCTGAGCCAAGATTTCTGAGATTAAAACTCAGCTAGATTTCTGATCTCAACCCCCAACAGCACAGCCGCCCACAAGCCCCTCACCCTGTCCTACAGACCAGAGCAAGGGTTCTAAATCCCAGGTGGGGAGGATCCTCTGAGAAAGGGGAATCTGGGCTGCGGCAAAATCTATGCCTGCTGAGAAAGTCCCATGTCTTTCAAAGTCGGGCGAGGTGCTGTGAGTGAGGTTTTAAGTAAGGAAAGGAAATAAGAGTTGGGAGTCGCCCAACAGGGCAGTCTAATTACAGACATCTGAAACCCACCCATCCTTCAATGCCACCTCCACCAGAGGCAATATCCCCTTTCTCATCATTATTCCTGTCACTTCTAACCTGCAGCTCGCACCATTCTGAGTCAGTCACACATTTAAGGACAGCGAGGCAGGAAAGCAGGGCTGTCATTCAAACTTCATATTTTCTTTAGGATTCTACACCAGGGGTCAGTAAACTATGGCCCACGGGCCCACAGCCTATTTGTATGGCCCACAAGCTAAGAATATGTTTTACAATTTTAAAGGGTTGAAAAGAATCAAAAGAAGAATAATGTTTTGTGACCTGTGAAAATGATATAAAGTTCAAATTTCAGTGTCCATGAATTTTAGTGGAACAGACACACCCATCTGTTTACCTGTCATCCGCTGCTGCTTTCACTCCACAACTCAGAGGCGAGTAGTGGCGACGGGGACTGTATGAGCCCCAAAGCCTGAACTATTTACTACCTGGCCTTTTACAGGAAAGTTGCTGATCTCTGGTCGATACCACAGTGAGAACTTAAGAAATGTTTGGGATAGAAGGCGAAGAAGAGAGAAGGAGGCTTGGGAAGGAGGAGGAGAAAAATAGATATAGGGATGGGGAGTAATGAAGAAAGGAGGTAAATACAGTCGAGGAATGAGTTCCAGGGACGGAGAGAGAGCAGAGGTAAGACATTCAGGGCTCCACGAGCCAGCAGGAATAAACTCAGCTGTTTGTGCTCCCAGATTCAGAGGCTCTTCCCATGCGCACTGATGCAAAGAGGGAGACCGTCCAGGAAGGACCACCAAGAGGACAGCGGAGTGCTCGGAGCCAAGATCTCAGGACAGGTGACCCGAAGGGTTGGATGGCCCAAGCTCTGGACAGCAGTCCGGAATCCAACCTGCTCAGCATTCTTTTCACTCTCTACTCCTTCCATGCCCTCACTCTTAGCCCCTGCTCCTGTGCAGCAGAGCATCTCTTCTAGTTCTCCCTGTTCACTTGGTTTCCCAGGCTCCTCACTTTACCACCTGCTCGTGCCACTGGGACTGCTTCTCAGCAACCTCTCAGGTGACTTGTGTCCATGTTGGCTTTGTCTTTCCACCTATTTACTGGCATCTTTGCTTACAATTCCTTCCTGCGTCCTAGGCCTTCCATCTGGGATCATTTTCCTTTTGCCTGAAGTCTACCCTTTAAAATAACCTTCAATAAGAATGTTTGTTGTTTATTTATATTTGTCTGAAAATGTTCTTATTTAGACTTTATTCCTGGAGGTTTTCTCTGTAGAAAACTCAAATTTGAGTTATTTTATTTCAGAACATAGACATGTTTTTCCACTATGTTCTATTGTTGCTGTTGAAAAGTCTCAATACTATCTTTTGTAAATAGTATGTCATTTCTCTCTGGCTGCTTTTAAGATCTTTCTCTGTCCTTGACGTTTTGCAATTTTTCTGTACAGATTTGAATTTATTTTTATCCTGCTTGATATATGTTGGGTTGCCTGGTTCTGAGGATTTTGGCTAAGTAATTTAGAAAAAAACCCTCAATAATTATGCACTTCATAGATTGACTACTTTTCCATTCTTCCCATAATAATTATCTGGATCTCTGATCTGACACCTGTTAGACCTTCTAATTCCATCCTCTATATCTCTTAACCCCTGTTTTATATACTCAGGTCTTTGTCTCTCTGGTCTGCCTTCTCAGTTCGCTACTATTATTATTGTAAACATCTCTTCTAGTTCACTAAATCTATTATTTAGCTCTGTATACCTTGCTCTTTAATCTATCCACTGAGTCTTTTTTTTTTCAATTATTACATTTTTCAGTTCGAGAAATTCAATTTCACTAATTTATCTGAATCATCTTTGTCATTTTTTATAGTTTATTTCCCATATTTTAAAGCTTTCCTTTTATTTATTAAAATATATTGAACACAGTTATTTTAAACTATGTGCCTAATAATTTCAGTAACTGAAGACTTTACGAGTCTGATTCTACCTTCATTTGTTCCACCAGCCTTTGTTGATGTTGCCTTGCTTTCTTGTGAGTTTTGTAACTTTTGACTGAGCTTTTTATTTGCTTTGCAACTACAACTTTTGCAATTTTTTAGGCAAGGGTAGCAGTTATTTTTCTTCAGAGAAAGGAGAGAAGCAACTCAGCTTCCAAATAACCCAGAACCATTCTCAATTAAATTCCCTATTAAGCTTTTTTTAGATTACATGGGTAGCACCAATTCTGATCTCAAATCCACATGAAGGCTAAGTGTTGGTTATTAATTCTAAAGAAGTATTTCTCCCTTCACCCAGCAACAAAGATAAATTTTTAGCCTTGCTGTACTCTTTTGCATTGTTTCTTTCTTATTTAACTTCATACGCATAATGGGGTTCATACAGTCCCTGTTGCCACTACTCACCTCTGAGTTGTGGAATGAAAGCAGCCATGGACGACAGGTAAACAAATGGGTGTGTCTGTTCCACTAAAATTCATGGACACTGAAATTTGAACTTTATATCATTTTCACAGGTCACAAAACATTATTCTTCTTTTGGTTCTTCTTCCTTTTATGCCATCTCTGCAAAATATTAAAAATAATCATTGTTAATATTTCATATAGCATTTTTTTGTTTGTTTCAATCAGAAGTGTTGGGAAGGGTATTTAGTCTGCCACTCTGCCAAAAAGTTGCAACTATTTCCCGAATGACACATAAGCTCTAGAGTGGAGCATTAATGCATTCAACACAGGGCAGACTCTGAAATGGTAGAGAAGCAGAGACTAACATCGGTGTACTGACACATCTGAGATACAAATAGTTCAGTTCCAGTGTCATTCTGGAAATAGGCCCAGACCTGTATTTGTGGATTTGTGTGATTTTTCTTAAATCCCATCTTTATTTTTCACCACGTAGTTTCCTTTAATGTGGCTACTTTCTCCTTTCCTAACCCTGGGATTATCAAACTGGAATGCTAGCTTCATTCTAAAAGGTTAGTTTCAATATTTGTAAGTTAATGGAAAACTCCTTCTTTTGCTTGTTCTTTTGTTCCATATCTTCACTTCTCACTTGGATTCATTCTCGGCACATTTATTGGTCACCCATTGTGTGTTAGGCACTATCCTTGCTGCTAAACAGAATGACAGAATCCTCATACAAATTCTAATGAGAATCTTTTAGAGATGAAAGACCATTCCTACTAGAGAAAGACAATTTCATCTTGAATTTATGTGTATCTGTGACTGGTCTATCCAATCCCAGTATGACTCAAAATGTGGTCCACAGACAAGGAGCCTCAGCATCAGCTGGGACCTGAATGGGGACTCTAAGTGTTCCCACTGATCATGACCAATAATCAATCATCTGTGTTTTAACAAGTTGCCCAGGTGATAATTAAACCCAGAAAATTTGAGCTCTACTGCTATATCACACTATTATTCGATCTCTGATTTACTTAGTGATAAAGTCTGAGTTTTATTGACCCATATTCCTGACCTAAAAGAGATCGCTAGGTTTTAGAAACACCCAAGGTAGCACTAGAGTCAGCTCCCTTACTCTCATGATCCAGAAGGACTGACTGTGAAAAGATATGAATGCCACTAGGTGTGGAGCACTGCATTCTTAATGCAATATATACTGTTTCCTATAGTTTATAAACTATTTGTCACAGCACTGCTGTCAGGTTCTCCTGGTTTCCTCATCTTGCCATTTGGGCAAACATAGCTAAATTACATGAGTGAATGCAAGTTCCAACCGATCTGCTCACCTTGTGGCTGCAAAGGGGGAAAAGAGCAGAGGGCTAAGTGATTAGCCAGCATGTAAGTCATCCCATAGCACCTCGGAGGGAGGAGATGGGTGAGAAACAAAGTAGATGCCTGGAATGAGACTGGGAGTTGCAAAAATAAAGGAAGGAGGAAGAGGAGAAGGGAATTGAACACACAGGTTCAGTTGAGCATGTAAATATGGAAACAGCCCCTACAACAGTGTGTTCATTGGGTCCAGGACCAAAATCTCACTGGGAGGAAAGAAAACGATGTAGTGAGAAGAAAAGGCTAGCCTAGAAAAAAATTAACTAATCAATCCAAGATTTAGTTGCAATTCTTCTCCCCCAGAACTGTTAGGAGGGAAACCTACACACACTTGAGAGGAAGAATATAATCAAAATGTACTTGTCCTAATAATTTAAACTGTTTTTTTTTCTAATTGCCATATGTGCCACGTCTTCATAACACATGGATGTGTGCTCGACATGCTGAAATCACAGAGTACCTTCCCCAAGTCGTCTCAGGAAGTATCTGTGCCAACAGACGAGGTGGCAAAGACATTACTGGATGGATGCTGGTGCTGGAATTTATTTTCACAACTAAAATAAGAACAGAGTAAATTTGGCTTTTGTGCTGATACCTAATTAAAATGATTTAAACAAAATTAAGAGTCAATACTGTTTTATACAATCTTAGGAAATCAATTCACTGGTCATATTTGGAGGCAAAAAACATAGAAATTTCTGGACAGATTGGTGGTGGGGGAGGAGGAGGAGGTTCTCAGCCTGCAGTACAAGTTGGAAGTTAGATGGATTCCCCCTGACATTTCCAAAAGGAAATTGAGCAGGGTGTTTTCACTTTGTTGCCACACTCAAATAGCATCAACACACTCATGGCAGAACAGAAAGAATCACCATTTCCCATTTCTGACAAAGAACAGGACACAGACCCATTTATTTTGCCAACCCCAATCCCCAAACTTGTATTTCCCAGAAAAAGAAAAAGGATTACTCAGATCCAGTAGTGAAAAAACAGTCTGGTGACATAAATAATTGCTAATTCAGGTCGTTTTCAGGAAAAAATTAAAATAAAGAAGGAAAAGGAAATAAGGAGGAAAAATCCCCTCATGCCCCTTGTAGTGGGCAGAATGATGGGCCTCCCAAAGTGTCCACATCTTAATCCCCAGGATCTGTCAATATGTTATGTTGACATATGACTCATGGCATATGACAAAGGTGAGTTAAGGTTTCAGATGAAATTAAGGTCACTAATCAATTGACCTTAAAATGGGGTAATTATCCTGGATATTCCAGGTGGGTCCAATGTAATCACAAGTGTCCTTAAAAGTGGAAAAGGAAAATGTCAATAGAGAAGGGAGAATCAGATGGAGGGCAGCATGAGAAGGAGTTGGCCTTCTTCCTGCTGGCTTTGAAAATGGAGGAAGGGGTCATGAGCCAAGGATAGTGGACAGGCTCTAGAAGACGGAAAAGGCAAGGAAAAGATCCTCCACTACAGCCACCAGAAAGGAATGCACATTGCTGACATATTGATGTAGCCCAGGAAATGCTTGTGGGACTTCTGTTCTACCGCAGCATAGGAAAAAGTTGGGTTGAGCGAAGCCACTAAGTTTGTGATAATTTGCAACAGTGGCAATAGAAAATTAATACACCCCCTCTACACACTACCCTCCCTCCTCCCCAAACGTGATGATGACTCTACCTTCTAACACAGTAGATTAGTGCTCTAACTTCTAACACAATGGATTAGTTTCACTTGAAATTTTTGAACTTTTGCCAGATGAAATAACACTGTATGTATTCTTTTGTGTCCAGCTTTCTTTGGTTTTTTTTTTTTTTTTTTTTTTTTTTTTTGTAATTGTATAGTACATATATTTTAGTTTATTCATTCTACCATTAACCAACAAATTTGGGGTTATTACAAACAATAATGTTGTGAGCATATTGTACATGTCTTTTGGTGCAATGTGTTCGCATTACTATTGACTGAATGGTAGGGTGAACACAACTTGCATGGGTCATGCCTAAGTGTTTTACAAAACACTCTTATAAGGCAGGGTGTGAATAAGCAGGTAAAGTCGTTTCATACCAACTGCACTTGGCATTGTTAGTATCTTGTTTTGTTTGTTGTTTTTATAGTTTAGTCATTCTGGTAGGTGTGCAGTAGTAGCTCACTGTGTTTTAGATTTGGATTTCTGTGATTACTGAAGGGGTCACATATCTTGTCATATATTCATGGGCATTTGCATTTCCCCCTTTGTGAAAGGCCTATCCAAATCACTTGCCCATTTTTCTATTGGCGTGTCTGTCCTTTTCATATTGTTTTACAGGAGTTCTTAATACAGTCAAGATATGAGTTTTTGGTGGTTACATGTATTGAAAATATCACTCTGTGGTTTGCATTTTATTCTCTTTATGGTATCTTTAGATAGTAATTCTTAATTTTAATGTAGCCCAATGTATCAGTCTTTTCCTAAATGGTTAGTGCTTTTTGTATTTTTGTATACTTTTCTAGAAATCTTTCCCCACCCCAAGGTCATGAAGATATTCTTCTATATTATTTCCTAGAAGTATTATTATTTGGACTTTCATGTTTAGACCCACAATCCACATAAACTTGATTTTCTTGTATAGTCGGAGGTAGAAGCCAAATTTTATTATGAGGATATGCAATTGACACTGCATTATCATTGAAGAAAGGGGCTCATTTCCCCCACTGTGCCAAAGTGATGTTTTTGACACAAATAAAACATCCATATATACATAGTTCTGTTTCTGGATTCTCTTAGTGTAAGCACATGCCAATATCACATTGTCTTAATAGCTGTAGCTTTATAATACGGCTTGCTATTTGACAGAGTATGTCTTTCCACCTGGTTTTGCATCAAGATTATCTTGGATGTTCTTGGACCTTTGCATTTCCACATAAATATTAGAATTGGCTTTTTCATATGCACTGACAAATTTGCTGGGATTTTTTTAAAGATTGTTTTGACTCTGTAGAGGAAGAACTAACATCTTAAAAGCATCTATTTATTGATCTCATCTTTAATTTCTATCAATAATATTTTAGTTTGTTTTGTGTAGTGGTCAAGCAAATATTTCCTTAACTTTATTAAAGATGTTTAACATTTTGATGCTATTATGATGTTATCCTTTTATTTTATTGTATGACTTTTTTTCAGGCACATAAAAATACCTGTTAGTGCATTAATGTTTTATCAAATAGTCTTCCTAAGTTTATTTTTTAATTCTAATAATGTACATGTAAATATTTGGGGATTTTTTGTTGACACAATTATGTTGGCTGAAAATGAAAGTATTATTTCTCCTTATGAACTTTGTACCTTTTATTTCTGTATCTTGCTTACTGTGCTGGAGGAACCTTCAGTAAAATGTTGAATAGAAGTGATCATCACCAGCCTCCTAGTCTCATTCTCAATTTCAGAAGAAAAGCATTAAAAATTAAGCATTTAAACATGACACAGTAGTCCCCCCTCATCTTTGAGGGATACATTTCAGGAACTCCAGTGGATGCCTGAAATTGCAGATAGTATCAAACCCGATACGTACTATGCACAAATTTTGTTTTTCTTCTTCACTGTTTGAAAGATAGAAGATATTCTTACCATAGATCTCAGCAACCCTGCATATGATTTTTTTTCTTTCCTTACTAAGTTGGGAACTTTTACCTTTTTACTTTAAGGAAGCACTTTACAGCTTCTCTTTGGCATATTCAAATTGCCAGCATCACTACTGTTGCACTTTGGGGTCATTATTAAATAAAATAAAGGTGACTTGAACACAAGTATTGAGATACTATAGTAGTCAATCTGATAACCAAGACTGTTACTAAGTGACTAACAGGTGAGTAGCATATACAGCATGAATATGCTGAACAAAGAAACGATTCATGTTCCAGGCAGGACAGAGCAGGACAGCTCAAGATTTCATCACACTACTCAGAATAGCACACAATTAAAAAAATATATAAATTATTTATTTCTGGAATTTTTCACTTAATATTTTCAAACCATGGTTGACCATGAGTAAATAAAACCATGGAAAACAAAGCCACAAGTAAGGGGGAGGACTACTATACATACTGTATGTTTGTTCATAGATGCTCTATACTATATTAAGAAAGTACATTTCTGTTCATTTTGTGCTAAGAGTTTAATATGTATAGGTGATGAATTTTATCAAGCACATTTTCTGTATCTATTAAGAAAATCATATGGTTTTTCTCTGATATTCCTGCTAATGCAGCAAATTATATTAAGTCAAGAATTAATATTTTCATCTCAAAGGTAAACATTAAATAAAACACAACACACAAAGTGATATAATATCACTAAGGCAACAACTAAAACAGTAAATCAAAATAAAGAGTTATAGTTTCTAAGTCAAGAAAGAAGATAAAATTGAATCATAAAAGTACTCATATAATGCAAAAGAAGGTAGAAAAGGAAACAGAACAGAAGAGACAAACAGAAAACAGATTTTTTTAATCAGGTTTAAACCCAACTATGTCATAATTACATTAAATGTAAATAGTCTAATACCCTAATTAAAAGGCAGAGATTGTCAGATTTAATAAGAAAGCAAGACTCAGTTATGAGCTGGCTACATGAAACAAATAGGTGAAAAAATAAAAGACAGAAAAATATATACCATGCTAACACTAATCAAAAGAAAGTATGAATAGCTACATAAATATCAGACAATGTCAATTTCAGAGTAAAGAGTGTTACCACAGACTTAAGAGGGTCATTTCCAAAAGATAAACAGGTTGAATCAGCATGAGGACATAATAATCTCAAATATTTATGCACTTAATAACAGAACTTCAAAATACCTAAAGCAAAAGCAGACAGAGGAAAAGAGAAATAGACAAAATAACAAATACTGTAAAAAATTTCAACCCCCTTTTGTCAATAATTGATAGAACAAGTAGACAGAAAGTCAGTGACAGAAGAACAGAACAACACAATCAACCAATTTAACCTAATTGACACACACAACAGTCCATTCAACACCACAGAACACACATGTTTTTACCACAATAGGAAAAGCCCTGAGAACATTTATCAACATAGACCCTATTCTGGGCTATAAAACAAGTCTCAATAACTTAAAGGAATTCAAATAATTTGTGAAATCATGTGAGCCTGCAAATTCAATGACAAAAGTTTTTAAATACAGGTTAAAATACTTAATATTTTTCTCGTAATTTTAATAATTTTTTTCTTTTCTCAGAATCTGTCCATTTCATTTAAATTTCAAAATTATTGGTATAAAATTTTCTTTAAAGTCCTCTGGATTACTCTTAATATCTATAGTATTTGTATACTATCTTCTTGTTCATTTCTGATATTGGTAATTTGTGCCTTCCCTGTCTTTTTCTTAATCAGTCTGACTTGGTGTTTATTTTCAGTCTTTCAGAAAACTAACTTTTGGCTTTATTGAATTTCTTTGTTGTATTTTTTATTTTAGTTTATTATTCTTTGCTGTTTATTGATTTCATTCTTGGGGGGGGTAATTCATTGATTTTTTTAAGGTCCTGATATGAATAATTAGATTGTCATTTTCACTCTTTTTGTTTGTTTGTTTTTGCCCAAGTTCTGATATATATTTTCCTTCTTATTACATTCAAAATATTTTTATTGTGATTTTTTTAAATCATGTCATTTGAGTTGCATCATTGTGATTATTTTTAATACAATAATTATTAAGAAGTATGTTGCTTAATTCCAGGTGGTTGGTATTTTTAAGTTCTCTATTTGTTATTCATTTCTAGCTGATTTCACTCTGGTTAAAGAATAAAATCTTAATAATTTCAATCCTTTGAGAATTTGTTTTCACTTGCTTTATGGGCCACTGTAACTATACATGTAAAAATGGTTAAATGGTTAGTTTTATGTTGTGTACATTTTACCACAATAAAAAAATATATTGTTGGATACAGTGCTCTCTGTTTCAATTGGATCAATTTTGTTAATCATATTGTTTATAGGTTTTATATCCTTACTAACTTTTTTTCTGTATATTCTATCAGTTACCAAGAGAGATATATTAAATTTTTCTACTTTGATTATAAATTTCTCTATTTCTCCTTTGGCTCTCCTTTGGATTGTTTTATATATATTTGAAGTTGTTAGGGGTGACTATAAATTTGGACTTGTTACATCTTCCCAGTGAACTGAACTTTTTATCATTATGATTTGTCTAATTTCATCTCTAGTGACATTTTCCGTCTTAAAGTCTTTTTAAATATTAATATAGCTATATCAGCTTTCTTAAAGTTTTTGTTTTCCTGTTCTTTTATTTTCAATCTTTCTATATCCATACATTATTAATGCTGCATCTCTATAAGCAGCATATAGTTGAGTTTTGTTGATTTAGTCTGAAAACTTACTTTTTTTTTAATTGGTACTTTTAATCTGTATACATTTAGAGCAATTATTGATATATTTGGCTTTTGATATATCATCTTCCTACTTATTCCTTCCTACAATTGTTCTGGATTTTAATATTCTTTTTAAATTATTTCAAGCCTTTTTTTAGATTGATTGATTATATTTATTTATTTCATTTCCCTTCTATTGTATTGTTTTACATTCTTTTAATATAAGTGCATGTACTTTATTTAGGGCAACCTAGAAATTTTAAAAAATACATTCTAGACTTACCAAAATCTGTCTAATGTAAATTCATACTTTCATTCTTCCTGGACAATTTAAAGATTTCACAACATTTTAATTCCATTAACTCTTCCAATTTGCATACCATTGTTATAGTACATTTTAGTTCTATATATTTATTCTTCTCACGTGACATTATTATTTTATATAGTTAAAACTTATTTATTTTATTCACATATTTATCCTTTTTATTTCTCCTACATTCTCAACATTCAGTCTCAAATTATTGTAGGATACTTTTTATACTTTCCTTTAGTATAGATCTGCCAGTGACAAGTCCTCTCAGTTTTTGCTTATCTGGAAATGTTTTTATTTTGCCTTCATTTTTCACACCTTTTAGGATATTTTCAGTGGGTATAAAATTCTAAGTTGCCATTTTTTTTCCCCAATGCTTTGAATATATCATCTATTAACTCCTGGCCTCCACTGTTACTCCACTGTTACTGTTGAAAGTTAGTTGTTAATCTTGTTGCTCTTTCCTCTCTGGCTACTCTTAAGATTTTATCATTGTCTTTGGTTTTCAGTGGTTTAATATTACATGCAACTTCATTATATTTATTTTACTCTGGGTCCAGAGTGTTTCTTTAAAATGCAGCTTGATATCTTTTTTCCATATGGGAAAATTCTCAGCCATTGTCTCTTAGAATACTGCTTTTACCCAATCCTCTACCTCCTCTCCTGCTAGACTTTCAATTACATACATGTTAGACTTTTTCTCCCTATCCCTTGATTTCTTTTTTCTCTTTTTCCTTTTTTCCTTTTTTTATACTTAAGCTTTATTTTGAATATTTCATTCTGACCTCTATTACTCTTTATTTATTCTCTTTAGCTGTGTCTATTCATTATTTATCCACCAATTGAATTCTTCATTTCCATTCTATTTTTCCACTGTAAAATATTTATTTACTAGAGTGTTTACACCCCAAATTTTCAATCTTTCCTTTAATTTTTTTGAACATAACAACATATTATTTATTCAAAAATTCATGTCTGATAACTGCATCATCTGGATCCCTCTGGTCTGTTTACCTTATATACTGCTTCTCTTAATTTTTATCATATTTTCTTCTATTATTTTTACTTGATGCAGAACATTGTATACAGAAAATTTTTGCACTGGTTTTAGAATTAGGTATATAAAATTGTCCTCTAGAAAAGATTTATATTTGCTTTTGAAAGATGACTAAACACACCAGCATCCCAGGTCACCTTATTCTAATAGGAAATTATGATGATTTGAAGCTGCAGGTCAGTCCCCAGAAGTTAGTACAAATAAATTTATTCTCACTCTAACTGAAAGCTTAGTGTTTTATCAGGGCTCTCATTCCTTGGCAGTTCCTGAACTCTAATTTTCCCCCCAACCCTGTAAGACTGTCAAGAGCTGTGTCCAGCTTTTCAGCCACCTAGGCAACTTCTGCCAGGAGATCAAGAAATGTCCCCAGGGAATATTGCTCCAAATGCTGGGCTTATCTAGGCTTTATTACTCTCCCAGATCTTGACCCTGTTAGTTTGCACTGCCTTGTTAGCTCTACCATGCCTTTCAGTAGATGTTTATCACGTTTTTTCCAATGTTTTTAGTTGTTCTCATTGGGACGGTTGTCTAGACTATTCAGTTCTCCATTACAGAAAGCAAAACTCTCAACAGGAAATATTTTCAATTAATTAATAATATTAAATTAAGTTTTCTTCTTACCACCCAAGCAATTAGACAGTCCTATCCTTAAGTATCTCTACCTCCTCAGCCACCCAATTTTCAACTACACAACAAAGGCAGAATGCAGGTCTAGGAGAAAAGACGAAAAAGTTTAAAAATGTATAATAATCTTCATATTTGTGAGCAACTTCACATATTTGTTTAATCTCATGTAATGTAACAATTTTATGATGCATCACACTTTACTCATGAGGATACTTAGGCTCTAAGGCTGAAATCAATGTCCAAGGCTGCAAAACTATGGCAGAGCCCAAGTTTGAACCCAGTCTTTCTGAATTCATGCTCATAGCCTATTTCAGTAGATAACATCTAGAAGTTCTTGAAGGTATAATGACTGCCTACGTAGAAGCACGATGAGGAGATAGAAGTAAAAAGCATCATCTTCTCAGAATCAGGAACATGAAACCCATGGAAGCAGCTATCTAGCAGAACACAAAAGAGTTCTTTTAATAAATTAAAGTTAAATGAAGAAGAGAGCACCATGCAGCTTCTTTCCTTGCCTAAACATATTTATCCTTCTTGCACCTGGCTAAACAGTTTTAAGGGCTACCCAGTGGATCATTTTACCAGTGAGACCAATTGAATATCTAAAAATCTTCTTTTTCTTAGGAAGCCATATCCTGGTAGAGGATGAATCATTCTTAGAAATAAATTATGGAGAATCTTGATCTTGTGAGGTTAAGATCCTTTGAATGGCCCAGCCTCTTTGCTTAAATAAGACTCTATTTCCAAACTTCTGTCTAAATTCAGTTCTTTGGCCACTTACCACATGACAGACACTGAGAGAGGAATATAACACAGACCAAAATAGATAAAGTTCCTGTTCTCATGGAATTTACAGTTAAGGGGAGGGGACAGGCTTTAGTCTCAAACCATCATAGAATGGCATGTTGATGAATTTTTAGAAATAAGCTCCTCATACGGAGCAAGTAGACTCTGATATGAAGCATTTGCCCATTTCTCTGCATAACTAATCCCACCATGACTGATTTCAGGCTATCAAGATGATGACACTGGACATGGAGTTGGGAAGAGATGTACACAATTAGCTCACATAAGACAGTGTGAGTTAACTCCAGTGCACCACTGAATACAATAAATGAAAAATGTGATATGTGTTGTAAAACAAAGGAGCCTCATTCTACAAGATACCTAACAAGGGAACCAGATTCACTCTACACAGATACAGGCATCTTTGAGGAAGTGATGCTTGTCCTGAGATGCTGTAAGAGTTGATGTTACAAAGGCAACAATGGGCATGGAAGAACAACCTGTGCTATGGTGAATTGTGCCTTCCCAAAATTCATGTATTGCAAACTTCATCTTTATTGTAACAGTGTTAAGGGGGTGGGAAATTCTATGGTATTTAAAATGTGGGGCCTTTTAGAGGCGATTATGTTGTGAGGACTATGCCCTTTTGAATGGAGTGATCCATGTACAGAGTAATGGGTGATGTTCCAATAGCTTTAAAAAGAGAGCAAATAAGGAGTTTAGCTCACTCTTACTAGCCCACTATTGCCATATGACATCCTGAGTTGCTGTAGAAGAAGGCCGTCAACAGATGTGTTCCTTAGACTTGGGACTTCCCAGCCTCCAACACTGCAAAAAATAAATTCTATTTCTTTACATACTACCCATTTCCAGATATTCTGTTATAAGCAGCAGAAAAGAAACAAATACAACCTGTGTAGAGAGCCCAGGCAATGAGCATGGCCCACATACTTTTACCATGAATGGGCTGGAAAGGGAATACATAAGGTAAGAGAGAGAGTTGGGAGGTCTATCTCCATTCTAGCCTATTTTTTTGCCTGCTCAGTTACTCCTTTTCCTATCACTGGCAAGAGCTAGAGAATGCTTAAGCCCAGAGGGAAAAAATGCAATTGGAAGCACTTGGGAAAACATCCCCAAAGTAGTAGGAACATAATCCTGGGGCTAGCAGCCTCCTTTGCCAACATTTGCATCAAGTCGACTGATGGTATCAAACAAGAATCTGTATTTCAAAGAGGCTGGCAGCTTTGCTCAGCTATTCTCAGCCACTGACACAGTACACAGTTTTTCCCCCCAAAGTTTAAGATATATTTCCATATTAAACTTTTTTTAAAGAATGAAGAAAAAATGATACAAATTGAGAGAGGGAGGGAGAACAGAAAATGATTGCACATTGAAATAAATGTGCTACTTGAGAAAATTATAAGTGCCTAAAAACAGGAGCTTATAATGAAAGTGCCTTCTCAAGCATAACTATAGCATCACTATTCTGATGCTAAAATACAATAAACTGTCCTATTAAATCTAAGGAGTTAGATTTAATAAGATGGGTGGTATATTAAATAAATGCCAACTGATTATTAAAGATCTTTTTATTGAGGATTTATAACTGTGTCATCAAATAGCTGAACAGTATTCAGGTATAATAAGACCCATATGAGAAACTTAATTTAAAGTAGTGCAAAGAACCAAAAACCCTATTACAAACAGACCATGAAAACTTGGAAAATAGATAAGTTAAGAGGCAAAAAACATCCCATCAAATTATTGTCAATAGTGGGGGCAGAGGCAGTGAAGGAGCACAAAATATCATTTACATATGAGTCAACTAAATAGCTATTCAAAAGCACTACAGCATGACAGAATGGCACTCTAGGTATGTAGATGTGCCCTCCCCTATGAGCTGAACATACCTCCCTTTTTTCCTTTAAAAAGAAAATTAACTTTTTAATATAATCTTTCTGTAGTAAAGAAACCTTTGAGTTTCTTAGAAGTTGATTTTGCAAAGCAAAAGAAAGAATGAAGAGGAGGGGAGGGGAAAAAAAAGACACTTGCCTAAGAGCCGGGAAACTGAGTGTTTTTCCTAGGCTTATTCTCATACACTGCAGGACATAGAACAAATTATTCCAAATGTTTAGGCTTTGCCAGTTTCCTCACATGTAAAGGTAAAAGGTTAGGCTACAAGACCTCTAAATTCTGGTTGAGTTCTATAATTCTTTGTTCTGTTCTCAAACCTAGTCCTTGAGTCCTCTGGTGACATTCCTTGAAGTATAAGAAAAACCTTCCAGAGTAATGAAGCTTCCTTGGAGTATGAGAGAGACTGAGAGAGAGAATGAGGGAGAGAAGGAAGGAGGAGGAGCAGGCGGAGGAGAGAGCTTCCAGAGTAATAATTATACAATCTTGGTTCATAAGGTCCTTTATGATTTTTTGGAAGCCCTCTCAGTGTCACCTCACAGCCTACTTGTTTGGTAGGCAAAGAAAGGATCATTATTTCTGTTATTTCCATTGCACAGATGAGTCAGCTGAGCTCAGGACTCCCGGGGTGGTTCACCCATGAGGGGGCAGGTGGAAGGTAAGGACCAGACTGTTCCACTACTAAGTGCTAGCCTGCTGGACAGATGGGGATTGTACCTTACATGCACAAGCAGACAAGCAGGCACACAAGTGCTCCAAGACAGGAAGCCCTGGAAGTATGGCTTGGGCAAGACACACGAGTACACACCTTCACAGCCTGACTGTCACTTGCCTTTGGCTCACAACGAGCAAAGAGGATGTTACAGAGTAAGCAAAAAAAAAAAAAAATACACTGTTGACAAATGACTCCATTTATAGTCCAGATTTTGGACACCTTGTCCTTAGTCACAAGTGACATCTAATTTGTCCCTAAAAAACTAACCTTTATATCTTTGTTACTTGAGGCTTTAGGTTAAGACATGTGGATGTCTCTCATAAATCTGATCTCCTTTAGGTCCTGTCTGTGACCCCCCCCCCAGTTGCCACCAAGAGCAAAAAGTCATTTTCTTTTCCTCCCAGAAAGCTTCAATGGGAGTAAAGGAATCCTCTTTAAAATATGCAAAGCAATTCCTCAGCATCTGTAGGAAAGTAGTCATCTAAGCTAGGAACAAAAGGGGGAGCAGAAAACTACTAAAAGAAAATCAAGCAGAAAAGAAAAATGTGTATTTCTATCTCACGCCATCTCAACTGTATTTCACTGGCCGAGATCATAGTGGTTCTATACTGTAGAGGGACATCCGTCAACACTAATCAATACATGTGGTGTTAGTCATGGATGATAAATTTGAAAGGGATTATAACTGTAAACAGTGATCAATAGAGACTTGCTGGAGGAGACAGAGAGGAAAAAACAACCTTAAAATGTTATGTGGTTAATAAAGTAAAGAGAGTGGGTCAGTCTTAAACAAAACTCCAAGAGACCTACAGTGTTCCTAGTTCCATCTCTTAGGAGAGGCAAGACGGAGGGGCATAAATGAATAATCCAAGACTTTTTCACAAGGCAATTGCCACTAAAAGGTGCATTATTAATTTACAGCATATTTGCTAATACTTCTGGTTGGAAGGCACATTCTCCATTAGCATTTAGTTGAAGATTTGTTTCTGGATCCGAACTGGCATCACTCAAAGCCCCCGGAGTACAGCTTGCCCTTTTCCCATACCACCCGCCTTCCCTCCCTCCTGTCTCTTCTTCCCTCCTCTGATTTCACTGCAGGCACATGACTGAGCAGTGCATTCACAGGCATGACATCCTTCTCTGCAAACAAATATATCCTGAATCCAAGCAAAAAGGAAAAAAAAATGCAGGGAGCCTCCGCTGCTCACCCATAGATGAATGGAACTATCCGTCTTGTCACTGGGGGTCGGAGTGAGAGGTTACTTCCAGTCTATACCTTAGCTTCTCTGCTGACGTTTGCAAGCAACTTCCTTAAAAATAAAACAAAATAAAGAGTGCAAAAAAGAATACTGCCACATCAAGCACTTAGCCAGTCCCTCTAGAACCCTTCCCAGATCGTGTCTTCTCACCACCTTTGGAAGCCACAGCTCCAGGCCTGACATACACATTTTTTTCCTGCTGACCTTTTAGTGTCCTTTCTGCCAGAGTGTGTAAACCATAAGCTGATATATGAAGGCAATTTTTAGTGGTGCCACTTGTATCTGAGTGATTGCACACACTTTACGTTTCTGGCCTGCCAACCCTTCCACCTTTCGAAGATCTCTCTATTTTCTTTTAAGGGAACCGCAACAAAGGTGAAAGAAAGTTTAACTGCTTCAGGACTTTGATGGCCAGAGCACCTGTTTGGAGGTTCATAACTGACCAGGGCCCATCTTCAAAGCTGGAATGATTTTTTTGCAACTCTAGGGATCAGCTGGGCAGGAGCGAAGCGGGTGGGAGGTTACAGCGGCACTTCTCCACTCTCAGCCCCCCAACCATGAACAAAGTGACAGATATCAAAGCCCCCAAGCCTTGTCAAAGATTCAAAGGACACAGAGTCACTATCTCCATAAATTCTAAGAGCCATGTCCCTGGGGACTTCCTTGGTCAGAGCTCAGGGCGTAGGGAGGTAAGGGTGGAGGAGCGAGTAGGTGTCAAGTCAGAGAAGATACCCAGCTGGCAGGACCACAGAGCATTCCCAAACTCTACACCCTGCCACTGTCCTGCCCACCACCATGACACAGTGTGCTCTCATTCTTACGGTAGCTCACAGGCTTCAAAGCCTGAGGGGCAACAAGAGGCCCTGTCGGGTGATAGGAACCGCACACTGAAGGCTGAAGTGCAGAAAAGCGTTGCACTGAGTTCGATGAAGCTCAATCTCAACTGGCCTACTAATGTCCTCCAAGGAGGGGCAGCAGTGATGTATGGAACCTGCAATGGTCACCTTGTCCCAAGAGACTCTGAGTAGCTAGGCAGCCAGGAAAGACGACTCTCGAGAGACCCTCCCTGGGGTCCTCACCCGAAGGCCATGTCCGTCCTCGCCAGTGTGTCTTAACTATCTGTCAGGAGCTCGCAGGTAATTTACCACCAATAATAAAGGTCTAATATTAAAAAATGTTTTTAACATATTTAATCAAATTCTAGTTTACTTTTATCACACAGTATATCTACATTTGAGTAAGAATGAAAGCAAGAAAATACAACTAGCATCTGGGAATTTCCAAATCTGAAGACCATCTTGTGTGTGTCACTGACTGCAGGAGAAGAGGGCTACTGATATACCACAGAGCACTGCAGCAATTGTAAATTACTCTAAGGCTGTACCTACTCCCCACAAGATTCTTGGGTAGATGCTTAAAACTTGGACTTGTATTTGGGAATGTTTTGAGTATATAAAAGTCCTCCATCCAAGGTGTGGCAGCTGAGAAAAGGATGAAAAGTTGGGGACCACCTGCTGACCAGAGCAGCACAGGATAAAGTGGGGGTCCAGGCAAATGGTCAGGAGGCAAATGACCCATGCCAGACCCTGGGGAGAAGAGAGCCACTCCAAAGACAGACCCATCCCGCCTGCTCTGCCAGGAACCTGGCTTAGGTCCCCAGTGATTGCAGGCAAAGTGATCAAGTTCTATTATAGGCCATCTGGTGGAGACTGCAGAGCTGGAAAGCCCAAGGCTATCCACAGAGGAATGCTGGGAGCCATGGCCTTCCCTAACTCCAAGCTGAATCACCATCTTGACACAATTCCAGCTCCAAGAGCTAATGGGAACATGGCCAGTGGCATCCCTGTCTTCCAAGCAACAAGAACTTGAGAACAGTGGAGGCATTGCTGAGGGCTCCAGGTTGGGCAGTTTCACCTTCAAAAAGTATTGATAAGCCTTTGAGAGGCATTCCAGTGAGGACCTCAGGGAAGAGCAGTGGTGACAGCCACAGGCATGGACTTTGGGCATAATTGTACTGTGAGTGCAAGAGACTAGCCCTGCCTCAGGCCCAGCTGGAGATCTCAGGAATACCTGTGGTGGGCAACTTTGGGTTCAGCTGAGCAGAATTCCAGGGAACAAGAATCATTTGTGCCAACTTCAGAGCTTGGGCAGCTAGAAATCAGTGCTGAAGAGAGAAAAGCCTGATATGCACCTCAGTCAAGACAGTCAATGGGTCTACAACCCTAGGAGGAGCCAATAAGGGACAGACTCCAGACAAGAGTTAATATTCACTGAGCGTTATGACCAGTCATTGTGTCAAGAAGCTTATACATATTATCTCAGTAAATTTATAGCAACATTGTGGTATTTTAACTTCATTTTACAGATGAGAAGACTAAGGCTCAGTGAGCCTATATAACTTACCTAGGAAGTAGCAGAGCCCAGAGTTATCAGTCTCCAAAACCACTCCTCTCTTCCATGCCACATGCCACTTCTTTGGTAATAATCTGCCCTACCTTAGCCCTTCTCAAACACAGTAGTCAGAACTCAGAGATTTGGAAAACTAATGACATCCTGTCCCCTTGAATTGTGGACCCAAACAACTTTGGGACTGTTGGAAAGCTGTACTGTCTGCAGAGTGGCCAATACAAGGCTCAAGATTGAGTAATGTCAAGAAATTGAAGACATTTCAAAAAGATGGATTAATGGGCAATGTAGGGCCAAAATCAGTTGAGACACAAACTGTGACTGTTTATATCACTCCCACACTCTCATCTCCATCAAAGTGATAATTCCGTGCTCTTAACTGTGTGATGAATCTGAGAGCTTTTCCTGTCCCTACTCTTCATTTGGCAGCTAGAATGAGGACATGGAAGAAATTACTCTCCGAAGGGCTGTCCCCAGAGAAACACAGAGGAAATACCATGTTCCCAGCCGCACAAGGGGAGCTGCCCATCCTGTTTTTCCTGGGGGGTGGGGAGTGGCATCCAGGATGCCAGAGGCTTGCTCTGGGTGTTTTTTTTTTTCACAGTTTGAGCAAAAAGAGGGTGATGCCAAATAAGGGGTTAAACAGGCCCAGAAGCAAAGACTTGCCTTTTTTACCACTCAAAAGTGACAGTTCAGCAAAGACTTCCTGTTCCAAAATTCAGTTCATTCATTCATCCGTGGAATACTTCTTCAGCCCCTACTTTACAAAGGGCACCATGCTAGGGGAGACAAATGCAAGGGTAAAAATAAACAGTCCCCACTGCAGGGGGCTGAGGGTCTCACAGGGAAGTTAGACACTGAGCACATAATCACACAAGGAAATGTGAAACAACTACCATGGAAGTACCATGTAGAAGCACATGGGGCAATGAGAGCTTACAGTAAGGGAATACAACTGAGTCAGGGGAGTGGAGGATTCCCTGATGAGTGAATGGAGAGCTGAGACTGAGGAGGAAGGAGCTACCTAGTGAACAGGAGAAGAGATCCAGATGGAGGGAAAGGCACGTGCAAAGCCCCTGTGGTAGAAAACACCATGCAAGGAGGTTGGTGGGGGTAGAGAGCAGACAGGAGATGTGGGACTAGGCTGGAGAGATACGCATGCTCCTGACTGTGCAGTAACAAGGAGTAGGGTAAAGGTTAGAGTCTTCACCCTAAAAGCAAGGGGAAGCCACTGAGGGGTTTTCAGTTGGCAGAGGAAGAGACATAATCAGAGCTGCAGTTCAACAACATCATGTTGGTTTATGTGTGAAGAATAAATTCAAATGAGACAAGAATGAAAGAGGAAAGTCAGTTAGGAAGCTCTTGTCAGCTCCAGCAAGATCACGATGCTATGGACCAGGGTATTCAGGTAAAGATGGAGCCAAGTAGACTGGCCCAAGTTATTTGGGAGGTAAGCCAACAGATCTTGGTGATGGTCTGATTAGGGGAGATAACAAGAGTAACTTTAGTTTTCTGGCCAATGTGAGCAAATCACTGCCCCTAGAAAGCAGAAGTATGAAAATCCTCTGTCACAGATACATGAATTCTTTTAGGGTGAAAGCAACATTGTTGCTGGGGGGGGGGAGGGTAAAGAATACAAGGATGTCCCAGAGACCTATAAGGCCACACCTTATCAGTGACAGCCAGAAGACGCACGTACAACCTGTTCTTTCCCAATGTCATTGGTGCACAGTAGGATGCCTGGCACAAAGTAGATGCTCCATCTTTGTGGGGAAGAGGAATCCACCAGGAACTATAAATTTCCTCTTCAACAAGTCTCATGACCTCTCCTATCTTCAGCTCGAGGGCATTGAGCTAGATCCATGATTTTCAGTGCTTCTCAGAAACCTGATGTTTTCTGGAGCATGTCCATGGCCTCTTGGGGTCTGCACCTGACACACACCTTCTTTCCACTTCTTCCCATCCCCAAACCACCAAATTCTCATTTCCCTTTTTGGTGTGTTTATATGTTATACTTTTGCAGAGACAGTAGCTTTCCCTTGGGGGAAAAAAGTGTTTCCCAGCAAAAGAGAGGTTTGAAAACCATTGAAAAACATGATCTTCAAGACCAGCTTCAGATCTCAATTCTATTTTTTGTTTCTTAAGTGGAAAGGACAGTGAGCTTCTGGAAGGAGAATCTCTCAGACGCTGGCTCTCCATCACAAGGGATAAAAAAAAAAAATCATCTTCAAGTTTAAAGCAGCTGCCATAGTACCACTGCCCTGCAGAAAAGACTTCTTCCTTCCAGCTCTACTTTACATGACTTTCTAGCTACCACCAAACCGTACCCCTCTGGTTACCATAATACCTTCACCAAGGCTCATAAGAAAGAGAAACAGCCAACGTGAACTAGAGACTTCTTCTGTGCCATCCCTCATGGCCCACTGTCCTGTCTCCCCAGCCACTCCCACTTTCAGAAGAAAGGTTTCATTACTGAGAGTAGCCAGGAGCTCAGAGAACCTCTTGATTGATGCTGTCAGTTAGATGAAGAGCCCTTGTGGCAGAAACTGTCTTTTCTTCATTAAGTTTGAAAACATGCCCGGGGGCTAGTCTGTGATCTGCTCATCAATAAATGGAAATATACTGATAGACTCAAATTTATACCAGGCTTTGTTCGGGAAAGGACAGATACTTTGTCAGTTTCCTGCTCCAAATAAGAATTCCTCAAAATCTCCTGCTGTCACTCACTGCAGCCTGACATCTGAGAGAAGGGGAGGCAGGGAGACATCAGCTTTGTGGTGAGGCTCTCCTCCAGGTGAGTCATCACTGTGATCATAGCCTCCAATCTGTGGGTTGGAAACTTGTTCTCTTAAACATGGAGGTTTACCATCTCTAATTCTCTCCAGGACACCAGGGGAGCTGGCCCCTGAGGAGGGATGCTGGCAGTGTTCTGTACACATCACCAATGACTCAGTCATGAGGGATCTTCTAACACAGCCTCCAGGGGCTTCAGGAGGGCTGAAGAAGGGTGGGGATTAAATTTACCAAGACTCCCAAATGTCTGTGCACACAGGCTGCAGGACAAGAGACAGGCATTGCTGCAGAGCTAGCATACAATGAAGAGAGGAAGGGAAGTGTGAAAGAGCAGAGGGGTGGAAAGAAAATAACTACTCAGAAAAGCCAAGCAGGAAGTCCTTTAATCCACCTTAAGAAATAAAATAAAAAAGAGTTCTACCTTCTGCCATCAAAAACAAGAAAGACCAAAAATAAAAAACGATTTAAAAAGTGCAAGCCCTACAATTGCCATCAAGCCAACAGGCATCAGCTTAAGAGCTCTAACCTGTGGGTTCTCAACAATTAACTTTTAAAGTGATTGTTCACCAATCCACCTTGATTTCATTACATGGGGTAATATCAACATTGGCAGGCATTTCTTAAAATTATGACTGTGCAGAGATAATGCCATAGAGCTGGGTACCTGGGCCATGGTGTGAGGATAGGAGGTAGCGGGCAGTTCTCATAATGTATGGCTCATGATTTTCATTTTCTTGCTTTTTTTTTTTCTTATCACCAGACTTTGCTCTTTTCCTTGCCAAGTAGTACTTATCACTGAAGTGGAGAAATTACTTCTGCAGCTTCTTGTGGTTGTTTTACAGAGAGGCTCATGTTATACCCCTGAGCACCTTACTCCTGTTCTTCCCAGTGTCGTTTGGCCTAGGAATTTTAGACCTCTGCTGATACCCATTCAAACAACAACATTTTATGTCAGAGTTTTGTAAACATCCTTTTCGTCATTTTGTTCAACAGTTATTAAGAGCCAATCATTCATTCATTCATTATTCAGCTGACATTTATTGATCACTTACCATGAGCCACAGTCTCCCCTTCTCCTTGTGTGGACATGGAAGAAGGAAAACAATGACAAAACCATGTTAACGGGCACCATGGACAGCATCCTACTAAGGTCAAAAGGTCAGGGACAGCCTCCACTTGAGGTAAAGCTTGAAATGCATCTGAAAAGCGAAGTAGGACTTAGCAGGTGAAAAATGTATGGAGCAAGAGAAAAAGAACATCCAGGCAAAGAGAGAACTATGTTTAAAGGCCCAGAGAGCAGAGAAGCAGAATATGATGTATCTGAGGAATAATCATAGTAATAAATTATATCAATAGAGCACTTACTCTGTGCAAGACACTGTGGTAAGTACTTCATAGATATTATTTAATTTAATATTCACAACTCTAGGAGGTATGTAGTAGTATTACTTTGATTTTCAGATAAGACATTAGAGAAATAAATTTCCTAACATCAGGCTCTGCCTCCAGGGCCTATCCACTGCTATGGTGGCAGACAGCAGAGGCTAAGGCAGACTGTAGGGTATGATGGGCAAGGGGGGTGGTGTTAGAAATGAGGGTTACAAGGCACACAGGAGGCTTGCATGCAATCTAAAGAGTGTGGACACTATTTGGTAGTCATCCAAGAGCCTGATGGATTCAGGCAGAAATGAGAGATGATTAGACTTGAAAAGATTACTCTGGTGGCAAGGCAAAGAGTCATAATAGTGAAAAAGAATATGAAAAGTCATCTCTTTAGCATTCATTCTAAAGGGATCTTTTCTGGCTTTTCTTTATAAGCTCCCCCAGTGAAAGAAAGAAAGAAAGAGAAAAAGAGGGAGAGAGTGAAGGAGAGAGAGAGAGAGAGAGGAAGGAAGGGAGGGCTGGAGGGGAGGAGGGAAAGCACAAAAAAGCTTTCATTGTAAAGGATACTGTAGACTTTGCTTCTAGCCAAGACTGAGTAAAAGGAATAGAAACAACTAAAAGAGCAGACAACCTATGTGAAAAACTGGTTTACAAAACATTAGACATCAGGCAAAGAAGGACAAGGATCCCTGAGAAATGGGAAACAAATGAGCTAATCCCTATAATTGCCCCAATTTACTTCCTGGAGAGAGTTTCCAGATCACGGTGCAAGGAGAGGACCCACCTGGAGCTCAGCCGTCTCCCTGAGTTGAAGACACGGAGTTAGTTGTTCCAGAGATACCTAGAGTTTTTAGGGAAGAGTACTGAAGAGGGGGGCAGAATGCTGCACAGAGAGAAAGAAAATTCAGGACAGCTAAAGAAGGTCCACTTCCAGAGTTAAGTTAGTACTTACAAGCTCAACTGTGTGAAGAAACTAATCAAGGCCAGGGAAAAAAATCATTTGAAAAAATTAGTGCTAAAAAGAAATAGCACCTCTTCTACCAAACAGAGTACAAAAACCTCATAATTGAAGAAAGAAAGTTTTTGCCTCAGTAGTGGGGAAAGTTAACCCTAGACTTAACTCCTCTGATCCTGCCTGACAAAGCATAGAAATAAGACCTGAAAGGCTCAAACTGTTTCCAAGTAATTTAACAATGTCCCAGAACAAAACTCAAAAATATTTAAAGGAACATTAAAATATGTAACACCTAACAAGGTAAACTTCACAATATCTGCTATCCAATTAAAAATGACCAGGCAAGCAAAGAAGAAGAAATATATGACCATAGTTAGAAGAAAAATCAATAAATTGAAATTGACTCAGAATTGACACAGATGACAGAATTAGTAAGTAAGTAAGGGCATTAAAAAGAATTATTAAAATGGTATTCCATGTTTTCAAGAAGGTAAAAAAAAAATACTTGAGCATGTTATTTGTAACTTGAAAGATATATTTAGGCCCAAATCCAACCTCTAAAGATTAAAAACTACAATATGTGAGATTTAACATATACTAGATCATATTAAGAATATGAGACATTGCAGAAGAAAACATTAGTAAACTTTTAGACAACAATAGAAACTTTCCAAAATGGGAAAAAAAAATGAATAGAGAATCTATGAGCTGTTGAACAACTACAAAAGGCCTAATATTCGTGTTATTGTAGTCTCTGAAAGTGAGAGAACAGAAAATAATATTTGGAGAAATACTGGCTGAAAAATTTCCAAATGTGATGAAAATTATAAACCCACAGGCTCAAGAAGCTCAACAAACTCCAAGCACAAGAAACCTGAAGAAAACTACATTAAAGCACATCATAATCAAATTTCTTAAAACCCAGTGATAAAAAAGGAAATCTTAAAAGCAGCCAGGGGTGGTGGTGGGTGGAATGTATAACCATACAGAGAAACAAAGATAAGAATGGAGGCACATTTTTCTTTGGAAACAATGCAAGCTTTAACACAAAGTAGTGACATCTCTACAGTACTGAGTAGGGGAAAAATTGTCAACATAGAATTCTTTACTCTGCCAAAATAGCTTTCAAAAAAAATGGCAAGGGCCGAGCCTGTGGTGCACTCGGGAGAGTGTGGAACTGGGAGCGCAGTGACGCTCCCGCCACAGGTTCGGATCCTATATAGGACTGGCCGGTGCACTCACTGGCTGAGTGCCAGTCACGAAAAAAAAAAAAAAATGGCAAAATAAAGATTTTTTTTCAGACATATGAAAGCTAAAAGAATTTATTATCCAGTAGATCTGCATTACGAGAAATAAGAAAGGAAGTACTTCAATCAGAAAGAAAAGGATAGCAGATGTAAATCTCAATCTACAGAAAGAAGTGAAGACCACTAGAAATGGTAACTAAATAGTTAAATATAAATTTTAACTTATTTAAATTCTTTAAAAGATAATTGACTATTAATTTTTAAAAATATTGTGGGTTTTATAATATACATAAAAGTAAATTTATGATAAAAATAGCACAAAGACCAGTGTTGTAAAGTCCGTATTCTGTACATAGAACAGCATAATATTACTTGATGGTAGACTATGATAAACTACTATGTGAATTTTAATCTGAGCATAGTTGCATGTTCACAACAGGGGCAGTTTTGTAGAGAAAGCACATTTGGAGTACAGAAGGACAAGAAGCAGCCAAGGTTTATGGTGAGGTGCATACAATGTCAATACCGTTATAGCTATTTTTCTGCTCCATTCTTTACTGGTACATCTAACTCCCAAGAAGAACAGTTCACTGGGATTTGGCAGTGGTCAGAGTCCCTAGAAAATGGCAGCATGGAATGTCATCATTGTATCAAATCCTCCTCTAGTTTACCTTTCATCTCCTTGATCAGAATATTGTAATTTGTTATATGATTATGTAAATTATATTTACAATTATCATTTAAAGCTGATTACATAAGTATTAGACAGTTCTATTATACTTCTTATGATTTCAAATTTTCTTTGGGGAACGCAGGGAGCAGGAAGACCTGTCTTGTCTTATATTACCTTAAGGGTGAAAAATCTCTCACGATAATTTTTCAGGAAATCTGTATTGTTTGAGTGATTTCAACAATCTGTCCAAAAAATGGCAGAAAATCTTGGGATGGGCCTTAGTCTGGTGCTGTTATATTCTCTTCAATGCCAAGCCCCTGAAGGCAATAGGATGTTGATTTTAAGAGGTATGAACACAGTTAGCAGCTGCTGTTCTCCCCAACAAGGTGACAATGTGTGGGTTAAATCTTGGATTCACATTCAATCCCTGACCTCATCCTGGGCAGGTGAGCTACTTTATTGAAATGGCAAACTTCTCTTGGGGCTGCCACCAGGATATCCAGCAGGAATGCCTCAAGGAGGGGCCTCTACAGCTCTGACAGAAATTCTATGCAATTACTCATGGCCTGGAACAATGGCATTGCCCGTGAATGTTTTCCTGTGAAAAGAAAGGATTGGCTCAAGTGCTGTGTTAGTTGCTAGAGTGTAGAGAATGTGTATTCTGTTATTGGATGCAGTGTTCTACAAGGTCAATTATGTCAAGTTAGTTTATACTATTGTTTAGGTCTTCTATATTTTTATTGATTTTCTCTCTATTTTTTCTACTTATGGTTAAGAGGAGGTGTTGAAATCTCTCATTATAATTCTGTATTTGTTTATTTCTTCTTGTGTTTCTATCAACTTTTGCTTCATGTGTTTGGAATTTCTGTTATTTGGTGCATAAATGTTTAAGACTATTACATCTCACTGGTGAATAGACTCTTTATCATTATAAAATGACACTGTTTGTTTCTAATAATATCTTTTGCTCTGAAAACTACATTGTCTGATATTAATACAGCCACTTCAGCTTTCTTCATATTAGTGTTAGGATGGTGTATCTTTTTCCATAAATTTTCTTATAACTTATTGTGTCTTGATATTTAATATGATCATTATTATGATTGATTTTAAATCTACCATCTTTCTATTTGTTAGCTATTTAAATTGTCTGGTTTTGTTCTCTTTTTCCTCTTTATTATGCCTTCTTTTGATTAAATATTTTTTATTTGAAAAATAAAAAGATTCCCTTCTATCTTTATTGCTGATTATTAGCCACATTTCTTTGTTTTGTTATTTTATGGTTGCTCAGACAGCTATTGTGATCATTTTGATTAACTGTTCAAGTTTTTAAAAAATTGTTAAACACCATAAATACATGCAACTTTTATTTGTCAATTATACTTTCATAAAGCTCAGAGGAGAGGAATGAATAAGTAAGAAAAAAATATCTTTAATCATGCTGGTAAAAAGAAAATGTTGAACTGAGAATGTGTCTCTATCTACAGTTCTAAAATCCTGAACTGGAACCTACACTTTACTGAAAATATCGTGTTTATATATCTATTCACACAGAGACCTAAACACTATTAAATTCCACTTGGAAGCCAAGTTGCCCCAGGCAAAGAAGAGCAGTCAGCAAATATGAGGTGGTGAATGAGAGATGAGTGTAGAAGATGCAGCCACCAATTAATTGAGTGAGACCTACTTTGTGTCCAGGACTGAGTCATAAACATGTTGCTAATGGAATCCTCACCACAACCCTGTGTGGTAATTGTTACTAACCAATTTTACAGATTCATAAAGACTCAGATGACAAGTTATCAAGTAAGTTTTACAGGGTAACATAAAAAGCAAATGGGGGAAGGCATTAGAACCCAAGTTTGTCTGACCCAAAACCCATGTACAGACTACAGCACAGATGACCTTGACAATTGTCAGAAATGATGCATGTGGTCCCCAGCATCTAGCACAGTACCAAATAAGTGCTCAATAAGTATTTGTTTAATGAATGAATGAATGAGAAATAGGAATAAAGAACAAGGTGGAAATGCAAAGACAAAGATAGACTTAAATACTGCCCATCTTGTGAGGATGTCTTATGCTGACCCTAAGTATACCCACAGAAGTGTCTTCTTTTATAAAGTGCTGTTCCACCTCCTCAAACTCAACCTTGGCACACTGCACATTTGGGGGAGATTCTCATCCCTTTCCCTCCCCCAGAAGGAAATTTCTGCATTTCTAATTTACTGAGAATCCAATAAGGATTACTTTTTCCTGTTTAACTCAAGATTGGGATGGATTCCACTAATGATGGCTTAGTTGAAACAAACAGCAATTTTCCAAAAGCTAGAAACTAGCACTGTTCTCCCCAACAAGGTGACAATAAGCAAGTTAAGGGCATCTACAGACATAAACTGGGGAAGGCCTTATACCAGCTGAAAAGAGTAATTGTACACGGGGCCCTGTCTTAGTTCAGACCTTAACTCAGATGCACTTCCTGATGCGGAGGCCAAACTACTTACATAGGATGAAAGTCTGTTTTCAAGCCATGTTAGGATTGATTCTAAAAAGGTGATGTGAATCTGCTTGTAGAGCAAGAGTCAACAAAGGCATTTCCACAAGGTTGTTGCAGCCTAGAACAGGATCCCTAATAGAGCACAGAATTCCCTTCACTCATTAACCAGAAGGAGGGTAGGATGGAAGCCTAGTCCTGGCCTGGCAGAGTATTTCAGGCCTCTGGGATCACGGTATGGACACAGGCTAGGAATCAGGCATGAAGCAGGACCAGTCAGGCTGTTGGGGCTGCCCTCTGTGAGCCCTCTGTCTCCTTTGTAGGCTCATGTCTCCATTCTCCAGATTAGATACAGGCTGTAATCCACATTCACAGAGAATCCGGGGCTGTGACACTGGTTGCTCGAGCTGTTGTGAACTAGGCTTTCAGCGCATAAACACAACCTACCTGTCCAATCAGGTACTTGCTTTTTCCCTTCATTACAACAAGAATACTCAGAGCTACAAACAAGGTTATTACTTTTAATAAATTAGTAATCATCTCTTATATTCGAATAGTGCTTTACAGCTTACAAAGCACTTTCATTTCCATTATCTCATGGACAAGGCCAAACCACCCTTATAACAGGACAAATAAACAAAAATAAGAACTATTTAAAAGGAAAAAAAAAAAGCCACCTCAAGTTCAAATGCTGAAAATCCAAGAAGAAAAGAAAATAGAAGATTAGAAACATAAACCTATAACCGTGGTCAAAGAGGAGAAAAACAAGTGGATCAAGAACCTACAGAGCAAAGCAGCATACAAATTGGAGCAATCAATATGAATCACAAGAACACCAAAGCGACAGATCAAAATCTAAACCACACCAGCTAGTTCTAAAATAACCACTTACGTCTCTGAATACAGGAACAATGAGACTTCTCTGAGATAAATCATTGACACTAATTACCTGCAAAGATTTGGTGAACACAGAGCTTCCATTTTACTTAGGTAGCAAGAAGAAAAAGAAAAGAAGAAAAGAGAAATCTCAACTCACACAGAGTGTTCATTGCAGGCATTGTTTTTCTAATTCTGATTTAAGTTCAGAATAAAGTGTGTCTAACTCAGTTGGTACACACGCTCCATCCCACTTATCAGCAACACTTACTGAGGACCTACCTACAGTACACACTGCTGGACCCATGTATTGCTGAGCCTTGTCCCAGTAAAGCACTGTGTAATTGTACAGGATGTTTGCTATTTTATCAAATACAGCAACATTGTTTGTAACTCTGAGCCTTCTTGCTGGGATTGATCAAGGGCATAGGGGAGAATCTGGCTGGACTGGGTCATCTTTATGGGCTGGCAACACCCATCCTGGTAGATAGAGTCTCTGAAGGCCACCAACCCACAAAAAAGCTTATGCAAGGACACTGTTGTTCTCCACAATTCAAACTCAAAAGTCAAATGTAACTAATTCACATTAAAATGAGACAAGGAAGGCTGGAAATGAACCAAAAGTCTTATTATTTGACTGCTATATAGAAAATGGCTTTATTATTCATAGTGCATTCGATAAATTTAATGGGCTATCAACCCAGAGTTGGTTGACATCCTTCAGCACTCTCTCTAACAAAGAGATGAGAATGACCTGGAATAGACTCATCAATATTTGTCCAAGTGACCTCTTAATATTCTCAAGAATAGTTGACCCTCTGAAGCTGGCTAAGCATTTTCTTGCTAGTTGGTTTAAATGTTGTGCAGCTTTGAAGTCTGGGTGGTATATATTTGTATCTATACTTAACTGCTCTGAGACCTGGTTTCCTCCTTCATAAAAAGTTCACCTTACAGAACTACTTAAGGATTAATTGAGATAATGCATGTAAAACAATGATCTTAGAGCCTGGCACATGTTAGATATCCAAGAAATATTTCCTTCCTTGTTTTTTTGAAAACTCTCTTGTTAGCCAAAAAATAAACATCGGTTTGGCATGCCACAAGTCTAGATCATCACAAATTATAAATGAGAGGAAAGCCAAAGAATGGGGTGTGTAAAGCTACCTGTACATTGGTACATTTCTATTGCCTGTGTTTATGGAGACATATTTAGGCCTGTCTTGCATTCTCCATAGGCTCCTCAGGGTCAAGGATTTTACTCTCTTCTTCTTTCATAATTTCCCTTGAAAATCTAGTGCAGTTTGCTCTTGGCGAGTACTCAATTATTGTATCTGGTATATTTACAATGTGTGCATATATATAGCTACATTCCACATGATCTGCAGTCACTGGGGAATGAGCTATCCATATTTGTAAATATTTCTGATAACTGAACCCTACTGTATTATAAATGTTCTTCTAAATATTGTGGCAACTTTAGCAAGAAACATTTCTACTATTTTATACATTTTCTTACCTTTTTATACCTACTTGTATACTTTCTATGTTCTTTTTTGTATACTACTCATGTCTTGATCTGTTTGGTTGCTCAGAAACAGCATTCAGTATTACAGGATTAGCTTATACTATAGCTATGCCATCATGAATGCTAAGAATGGAGGGTTTCTACACAAATTGTCCAAGTAATAGCTATGAGATTTAGCCCACGGATTTGGAAACATCTACTTGGATAGCTCTTTTTGCATAATTTTTGGCTCTTGGTCATTGTGATGGTTAATTTTATATGTCAACTTGATTGGGCCTTGGAGTGCCTAGACATTTGGTAACCTATTATTCTGGGTGTGTCTGTGAGGGTGTTTCTGGATGAGATTAATTTTTGAATCAGTAGACTGATAAAGTAAAATGTTCTCCATAATATGGGTGGGTCTTATCCCAGCACTGAAGACTCGAATAGAAGAAAAAGGCTGAGTAAGAAGGAATGCCTCCTGCCTGACTGCAAGTTGAACATGTTTTCTGCCTTTGGACTCAAACTAAAAAACTGACTTTTCTTGGGTCCTGAGCCTGCTCCTTTCCACCTGGAATTTACACCATCCACTCCCCTGGATCTCCAGTTTGCCACCTGCAGATCTTGGAACTTTTCAGACACCATAATCACATGAGCCAATATGATAGACAGGTAGATAGATAGGAATATAAATAGATGGATAGGTGGGTAAATGGATAGATAGAGCCTGTTGGTTCTGTTTCTCAGGAGAACCCTGACTATTAGCATTATGTTTGGCCACCCCAGAGCTAGGCAAGAGGGATCCCTACCCTGGGCCTCATATTTTAGAGAAGCCTACTTATCACAAACAAAAAAATAAAATAAAAAATGCATTTATTAAAGAAGACATGGGCACCTCTGTCACTCAGGATCCAGCACTCATTACTGCCACAGCACAACCAGTAACCATCAACACCCACTCCCATGATCGACACTGTTCAGGCCCCAGGGGAAGTCTTCACTACATCATTCTTCCTGTACTCTCAAAACAAAAAGCAACTGTATTTGAACACCGTGAATATTTGTGGGCTGCTGTGCTGCTGCTAATGCTGGTACTGACACTGTTTCAGAATATGGAGAAATTGAGCCTTAGAACTGCTTAGCTAAAAGAATAGACATATGAGTTATCGTGTCAAATCCTTTCCCTTAGATAGCTTGAATTCAATAGATTCTTGCATAACTTTGGTTTCCCAGAAGTGCTGAGCATTCTTTTCATGCTTTTCTTTGTGACCCAATTCATGATTTCAGAGGTACTCATGAATAACCATGGTATTTACCACAGTTGTATAGGGTGACTAAGGAGCATTTTGCAATCTTCACCAATTCATATTACTCTTACATGTGTATAAAAATCTAGGTGTGACGTTTACAAAGCATGATAGTAAATCTTTAGCTTAGTAAGTAGATGGGCATTAAATGCTAAAATTGAGAATAATTTTATTTTCTTAAAAATAAGATTTAATGATATTTTTAGAAGTTAAAGATGTCAGCTTTATTTATATAACTTCGATTTAAAACTTTGATACCATTAGTTACAGCTTATATTTTGTCTTTTATTATAACAGATACTTTTAAATATTTTAGAGGAAAAATAACTTTTCAAGAGCATAAATAGATATAATTTTAACTTATATTTTATGTTCACTGTACGTTACATTTTTACAAAAACATATTCATTTGTACACTTTCATTACAAATATAGTTTTATTTATTAGATCACTACCATCAATAGAAAACCAAATGTGTGAAAAATCTGATCACTATAATTAGTGATTTTTGTCGAAATTAAAGTAAGGAAATAAAATACATATAAAATACATGCCTTCATTTTATTACTCAACCAAACATCATCAACCATAAAAATGACTCAGATATGCTCAGTAATAATTAAATTCTGTCACCTTTGATTTTCTGCCAATTTTCAGTCATATGAAAAGAATAGTTTTAAATGTATTTGTCAATTTTGCTGTTAGGAAGGTATAATCATCAAGATAAGAGGATGGACGTATTATAAGTAATAGTCCGTTAGCTTGATTTACAACTTTGAAATATTTGGACTTACTCGTATGTTACGTAGGCCTCCCTTTGCACTCTTGCATTAGACCCCACAAATACTGGAGTAGGGTTACAGTCGTGTTCCCAACATGTTCAGGTTATCAAGCAAGTAAACTTCAAGGGCAAGTCGTGACTGTACACATGCCTACGTAAATGACATCTTTTTTATTTTGTTTTTTAAGTTCAAGAAGAGACATATTGAACTGGGGTCATAAAAGTGGGGGAAATTTGGTGGATCAGCTGGTGCCTGAAACACCAAACATACAAATGCATGAGAGGGAGTTTGCAAGGATTTCACCATGGAGGCCGACTGCCTCTTAACTCACCAGGCTGCCTCGGTGTGATGTGACACCAGGGTGAGCAGCAGAGGCCTTCTCGACCAGCCTGTTACAGTGGCTGTGAGTCCCAAGAGTTTTTTTGTTTTGTTTTGTTTTGTTTTTAGTGAGTCATAATATGCTTTAGAGCTCTCCCCAGAATGCAAATACCCAAGGAAGATAGCACAATAAAGCATTATCAGCCACCAAGTCTTCACATGTATTTTCCACTGGCAATGGGTATATTGGTTCCCTGGCAATAGGTCCAGACAAAGAATTAGTAATTTTGGGTGGGAGGCATGGACCACTATGCTCTCTACTTGGGGCAGGTTCGGGAAGGTGAGGAAGAGGAATGGTCAGTATCTTGGTGCTTGAGAAAGAAGCTCAGAAAGAGGGAGAGGCGACATGAAGGGCAGGAGCACCTGAAGACAAATGCTACTTACTTCATTTCTCCTATGGCTGGCCTGTTTCTTCTTTCCTAATCACCCAAACTGGCTCTCTGGCAGGGAAGTCACCAGATTCTGGAGCTTCTGTGGCCCCATCTCTGAGAAGAAGCAGGTACACTGCTATCAAGGTCCCCTCCCCCTCAGAGAGGGGCAGTGTAAATGCTAGGTGTAGTGCTTTTATTCCAACGGTAGACCCTGAAGAGCCCATAAGGCTCAATTTCCAGGGTGCAGGAGGGAGCCTCATGAACATGACATTCTCAACAGCTGACCATGGGGTTTTACCACTAAATTTGTGGTCTTAAAAAAGATCTTTGGCTCTTTATGCCTCCATTTCTCCATTTATTAATGGAGATAGCACCATCTGTTTTCTTCACTTATTCATAGAAAAAGCATGAGAATAAATGAGATGGCATGTGTGAAAGAAACTCTCCCTACCCACTACAGTGTTGTTGGTTGGTCTAGTAAGGGACTGCCCCTAGTGGTAGACTAAGGCATAGGAATGAGTTTAGGGAGAAGGAAAAGCGTAGTAGAAAATTTAAAGGAAATTATGAATGACTTTTCAATGCGGCTATTGAAATGACTCAATAGTCTGTCTCCTATGGCCAGGAATGGCCCTAGAAATAAATGAGAAGGTAGAATGTGTCATTTTCTATCCATTTAAATGCCCTTAATTTCTCCCTGTGTGGTGCAGGGCTCTGCACTCCCAGACACTCTTCCCTATGCTCACTGCATGCCCATACTCTGAAAAACTTTAGTAAAGAAATGGTTGCATTTGTACACTAATTCATGGACAATTACTGTGAAGTAAATGTACATGATCTTTTAAAGTCTATGGCACACTGCCTTAACTCAAGGAAGTGACCAGCACTAGGGATATGATTTCAAATATATGGAGGATGGTATCTTAGCAATGAGGGAGGGTTTTGCCACCCCAACTCACATAACATATAGGATCACCCAGTTCATCCTTTCTAAAGACATGCAATCTGGAGAGAAAGATAGCTACAAAGGTCTGGCAGAATTTTATACCTTCAGAATAGCTGTGTACCTTACTGCAGTTAATCCTCACAATGATTGAGGTGGGTGAGCATTGCTGTTTCACAGATGGAAAAACAGAGGCTCACAAGTGAAGTAGTATCCCCAAGACATATACATGAGTACATAGTGAAACCTGGATGGGAACACACAGCCTGCACACGCTGAAGATACTAACCAGTCTGCATAACACCTCTCAGGAGAGAGTGTCCTGAGAAACTAGACCCACATAGGTGAGTGCTCTTTGACAAGTTTTTCCTAGTAAACGCTTAAGGACTTCAAACCTGTTCTTGAGACCTAGACTCTATGATATTACCCTTCTGCTTGCTTTTACTGTCTGGATTTATGAACCAAAGGCAGGGGAGGAAAGTTAATTCCAGGTGTAACTTGTTTCACTGGATGCCTCTAATAGCTTACCCTTGCTCAATGGGCCTGTCTTCATTGGGGGACTATAACAGGAGATGGAGGGGACATGGAAGTCAGGGAAAGAGAAATTGCAGCCGCAGCATTAAAACCGTGGGCAACAAGTAAATAACCAATGCAATTCTTCACGTCCAAAGCCTTTGGACAGTTCCATCTCTTGGCAAAGCAAGACCTAAAGCATAGAATTTTCCCTCTGTGAGTTTATTCTTGGTAACAGTTTCATAGTGCTCTGTGGAGCCTTGAAACTTGGCAATGTCCTCCTAGATTATTCACTCTCTTCTCATGTATCATGTATGTGAAACAGAGAGATCAATTTTCGCCTTATTTGATAGACGAGAAAACTCAAGATCCAGAGTTGTTAAGTGCCTTGCCTATGGTCTCACAGCTAGTAACTAGAAGAATTAAGATTAAATGCCAATTTCCTGACTGCCAGACCTAGATCCTTTCCAATCATCCCTGCAGTTTTTTAAAAGCCATATGATTCCACATTTCACTCCTAATTATTTATTCCATAGAAAAGGAAATATGTATTATCTACACAAAGGCTCATACACAAATATTATAGCAGCTTTATTGTCTAGCCATGACTGGAAATGCCCCAAATGTCCATTAAGAGATAAACAAACTATGGTATATGCATACAATTAATGTTCCCTTGCAATACAACACAGAAACCATTGATCTACACAACAATGTGGACAAATCTCAAAATAATTATGCTGAGTGAAAGAAGTTAGACAAAAAGAGCACAGGCTACATGGTTCCACTTAAATAAAACTCTAGAAAATGCAAACTAATCGATAGTGACAGAAAGCAGATCCGGGGTTTCTTGGGCATGGAAGAGGGGACCAGAGGGATAGGAGTGAAGGATTACCAAGGGACACAGAAAATTTGGGGGGCCTGGGTATGTTCACTACCTTTACTGTGGTGATAACTTCACAGGTGTATGCACTTGTCAAACTTTATCGAACTGTACGCTTTAAATATGTACAGTTTATCGAATGTCAATTTTACCTCAATATAGCTGTTTTTAAAAACCATATGGCTCTATCTTGGATTAGAATGTGACAGTTCAGTCATCCACTACCTCACCTGACCCACAAAGATGCTCTCCTTCCTCAGGCTCGGTCTGTAACAAGGGCTTATTGGTGGGACAGTGGAAAGTGACCTGACCAATACTGATTAATCGTATTATATCACATATTAGTCTTTTCTTCCACTTTATGAATACAAATCTATCTTCACTCTAGGCAAAGAATTTTCTTTTTTCTTGCCTGCGGACCACTTAGAAAACAAACAGAAGCAGTTATCATTATTCTTCCTATTAAATAAGCCTAGTAAACATTTGCACTAGCTGTACAGACTTACGTCAGATATTTCAATTGTAGAGGGCTACAAAAATGCAGACAGGGAACAGAGAGAGTAAAAGGGAGAGCAAAACAGGTGTGGGGGGGAGAGAGAAGAGAGGAGACCCAAGAGCTGGAGACAATAGAGCAGGAAGGGATAAAGGTACAGCCAATGCCCTTCTTGAAAATCAGCCAGCAGACTGCTGTGCTGCGGGTTTCCCAACCTGCAGTGAATATCAAGAACCCACCACACAGCCACCCTGGGACTCGGATGTTAGGTGGAACTTTTGTGCCTGTGGACTTGAGAAGCTATAGATGACCTTATCCATCTAAGACAGGAAGAGGGACCAAGTCTTTCCCCTGAGAGTCCTCGAAATCTTTCCCCTCCCTTCTCATGAAAGGAACCTGAACTTCAGCTGAGCCGTCCCACATACTTGGCCTGCTCAGAAATAAATATGCAATCCAAGACCTGGGGGCAGGACACTTGAATTGGGTTGTCAAGTTGTCAAGAAGTAGACATGATGTCAAGGTTGGACAAAGTTTTTTGCTCACTTATCCGAGTGAAGAGAGAATTAGTTTAAAGTTGGTGGATTTCCTGCAAAGAGATGCCATGACTCTGCCCTGGGCTGTCTCCCCAGGAAGGGGTTTGCAGCTCCCTGGCTGAGCACCATGTTGTTATTGCTAAGTGCTTGCCTGGAAAACCTGTCTGTCACTGATGGCCTGAAGCAGGAGGAAACTTCCTACCTGGCTATGTATATTAGTCAGGGTTCTCCCGAGAAACAGAACCAAAAGGATACACATAAATACATGAGAGGGGATTTATTATGGGTAGAGGCTCATGCAATTAGGGAGGCCAAGAAGTCCCACAACATGCCATCTGCAAGCTGAAGAACCAGAAAAGGTGGTGGTGTCCAAAGGCCTGAGAACCAGGGAAGCTGATGTCCAAGGGCAGGAGAAGATGGATGTCCAAGCCCAAGAAGACAGTAAATTCACCCTTCCTCCACCTTTTGTGCTATCCAGGTCCTTTACAGAATGGATGATGTCCACTCACACCAGAGAGGACAGATCTTCTCTACTCAGTCTACTGATTCCAATGTAATCTCTTCCAGAAACATTCTCACAGACACATCCAGAGATAATGTTTTATCAGTCATCTGGGTATCCCTTATCCCAGCCAAGTTGACAAATAGAATTAATGATCACACCAAGACACCTCAAATACCAGGCATGAGTCTTCTAGAATACAGGCATCAAAGCACTGGGGTGTCTGTGTTGCCTGAATTACGGACACTCGAAGTGATCTCTTAGGAGAACCAGATAAAATCAGCTGGCGGTGCTTATTTAAATGTGCATACCCACTAAATCTGAATCTCTGAGGACACTTCCATACATATGAGTTTGAACAAGCTTCCCCAGATAATTCTTATTCATACCAGCATTTAGGAATTGCTGCTCTTCCAGCTTACAAGGCTAGGGACCAGGTGTCCTTCTCATACACAGTTCAATATTGGAGTTTCCTCAGTTTATGTGGAGAAAAGGGGACACCTCCCCATAAAATGACCAAGATCTTTCCTGCCATGGATATATCTCATAAAAGAATTCTCATGCACACAAAGTTACATATTCCACAGGACAGAATAAAGGGGGAATCCTTTCTCCCAATTATTTTCCATTCCATGGAAAGGCACATAGGAAGTTGGACAGGCAGAGCCCGTGGTGTGCTGTTGCTGAGTCCAGCCCTGCACAAGGCCCAGTCCTCTCATTTGATGTAATCCCAGTTTGTCCTCATAACTTCCCTGTGAGCTAAAGGTCATTCCTCCTGTTTTATGGTAGAACTTAGCACTCTTGCTATGTATTCCTGACCTAGCAAGCCTTGATCTTGTATAGAGAGTGCTGCAGTCACTAGGGGTCCAGACACCAAAATGTCACTAAGGAAGGTGCTAGTAGGCCCAGAGAATTTATCAGGATCCAAGAGCATAATCCTGTTTCACCAATACTTCTTCCTCAAAAATCATCCCATTTTCCTCATTTCCAAATAGCTGGCTTGGGTTCCAATGCCCCCACTGGTAATCCCTTCCTCCCTCCCTCCCTCCCTTGAACACTTTGGGCTAAAAGTTTCCCCCAAAAGGACATGCTGTGACTCACACACCACCCAGATGCCTGGGGGTGGGGCAGAGACCCTGAGAAAGAAGAAAGTCACACCTGTACCTGAGTCACTGCAACATGGAACACAGCAGGACAAACACAGCTTGTCAGGTCATGTCTGCTCAGGCTTTGAGGCAGGCGTTTCCAGATGTATGTCATGCTGTTTGCAACCAGGTGGGCCCAGGTGTCTTGGCTGCATGCCTCATCCCAAGCCCCACCTCCACCCCCAAGGGGATGCCCTACCCCTTGCCAGGGAGTGAACACAGTCAGATCCCTTCATGTTTTAGAAACAGCCGGGGCCCAGGCCCAAGGACCTGGTGACCAAGGATGGGTATGGTTCACCTGTGGAGATGAGAGCCAGGCTAGGAAGCTCCAATCTGATGAAAGAGTGAGACATGAACTAGAGGCATGGAGGCTCACTTCCTCCCTCCTTCTCTCTGTAACGTCTTCATCTGCAAAATTATGGCCTCCCTTTGGGTTCCCCTGAAAGCAGATCATGAGTGAAGGATTTGGATGCAGGTACTTTATTTGGTAGGCGACTGCAGAAAACACAGGGAAGGAGGAAGGAAAACAAGACAAAGCAGGGAGAACAGCGAGGAAGGGAGCCACTTACAGGGCAGGCAATGAGATGTTATCCCTCTTTGGCCCCTTTTAGGACCCATGTATAACATGCCAGAGAATTATCCCACCAAAGGACAGAGAGGCTAGGATGTGCACCCATGAGCTCTGTCCCACATTAGTTGGAGATTGACCCTGTGGGTGTTAAGACCCTGGGCTGCCTTGTATATGCATAGAGCAAGCTCCCACAGAGAAAGAGAAAAAGCCCTTGGGCATGGAAGCCAAGAGGCATGTGGACTTGAGGTGAGAAATTGTCAGCAGGCATGGGTATGCCCACTGCACCCACAGGTGTCCTCAGGGTGGGGCCACAGAGATCGTTGATGCACCGATAGCATGGCCTATACTTATCTTCCCCATGGGGTGTTAAGAGGATTAAATGAGACAATGTATAAAACCCTTGACACAGCAGCACATAAGCACACATGCAAAAAAGACCTCAATTATCATTAAATTTTGGTTTCACATCACACTTCATAAACTCTCCTCACCAGATTGGCAACACAAATGCCTTCCTCCTGCTGAGATTCAAACCTAAAGTTCCTGGGGACCACCACCTGCCCAGGCCACAGTCTAGATGGATTGAGGTGTCACTGGCACATGGCACTGTGGGACTACCCCAGGGGGCAGTCAGCCTAGCACAGCACATCCTCTCCACAGAGCCCCTGCCTGGCTGAGATTTCACCCTGTCCACTGTGTGAAGTCATTCTAACCTGGACAGGAGTCCTTGCTAAATTCCCTTGTGATCTCTTGGCACTCACATCCTCAAATGTCCACAATATTCTCAATTTATCTTCTCTGTTCAAGTTCCATCGCTAGAACACTCTAGCCAAACAATGCAGAAATCCTGCCAAGCGGATGCCTTCAGAATTCACGTGGAACTCATGGGCATTAAACACAAACTAAACCCAGGGCTGGATCACAGACAATGACTGTGGTTACCCAAATGCCACTCAGTTAGGAAGAATATAACCTGGAATAGGCATTAGCCAGTGGGGAGCCAATACTCCTACTTTGTAGTTGAGAAAGCCCAACATCAATAGAAGGGATTTATCCAAGGTCATTTAGATGGTCCTAATTTTGTTTGTTCAAGCATTTATTTGACAGACATTAGTTTTGCATCTACTACATGCCAGGTGATTTTTAACTGTATGCCAGGTGCAAATAACACAGCAAGAAACAAAACAGATAAGTTTCCCACCCTCATGGTGCCCACATTTTCCTGGGTTTAAACAGACAGTAAACAGGCAAATAAATAAAGACTGTATTTCAGGTAGTGATTTGCACTCTGAAGAAAATAAAGCAGGCTAAGGACACAGTAAGTTATAGTATGGGGGAGAGGGGCACTATTTTAGACAGAATTGTCAGGACACAATTTAGAATGTTTAGAATGTGACATGTGAGCAGACTCATGCATTAGAAAGAGTGAGCCATGCACATATCTGCGGAAGAGAGCTAGAGACAAGGAACAGAGGTGTGAAGGCCCCGAGGCTGGGAGGCCCTTGTGTGCTAGAGAAATGAGACAGGCCAGTCTGGCCAGCACATAGTGGGCACGGGACTGAGCTCTGGGAAGCCAGAGGCGGCAGAGCCCACTCGGGAGGAAGTTAGAACAAGTGGGTTCAGAAGCAGGTGCGCTGATATGTTTCATGGTTCACACAAGAAGTGATTCTCATCTACTGCTTCTATTTGTCTCAGGGAAATAAGAAGTGAGATCCTCGGCACAAAGAGAGGAACTAGAAGGAGTGATGTGTTTTAAAGGGAGGGGAGGTTTGAAATATTTCCTGGAAGAAAGGGCAAGTAAATTCACGAAGGGAATGCAATAAGATTGCAGTACTGAGATTTGTCATCACAAATTTAAAGTCAGCACAGTTGTGTAATTTCTCAACCACCTTTAGCTACTCGGGCATGGGCCCAGGGTAAGAAAAGAGCTGGGGTTTTGACAGGAGAATTCGGTGGAGAGGGAGTGGGTAAGAGGGCTTGATACACACTGGACGTGTGTGTGTATCAACCATGAACCTAAGCCTGACGAATGCAACAGGCAGTGAAAATGTGACAGAATCAGTGGATTGAAAGTCCCGTTGGGACTGAAGAGTGTTGAACTGGGGATGCTGAAAAATTAGGATATAATGTTCAGAAAGGAGGGGCTTGAAAATAAGACTCTAGCGGAGGAGCAGTTACAGGTGTTGAGAAGAACTCGGTATAACCGTGGAAATGTGTGACATCTACTATCAGCCACTCGATGGCAAACAGGGGCCAGGCCAGAGTGAGTGGTACAGGGGTTACTGCAGGAGTCTAAGACATAGTGTCTGCCCCACACAAATATAAAATGTGGTTGCTGAGCCAGAGCCATGAGCAGGGAATAATAGCCAATAAGGTCACACTGAATGATGGAATCTTAACTTTATATAAGGAGTTACATATAACTTCATGGAAAGCAGTGGCTTTCATGAATATTCTGTGTGGCACATGTAACATTATGTCTGCTAGTTCATTATCCTTATTCTATAAACAATAACATCAAGGCTCAAGAAGAAACAAAGTCACTTGCCCAAAGCCCAACAGTTAAAGTGAGGCAAAGCCAAAGCCCCTGGTCCAGTTCTCTTTTGACTAAAAAACAGAGTTTGACATGACATCATTACACGTGGTCTCGGAGGTCAGACTACTTGGGTTCAAATCCCAGACTACGTATTCCCAGCCAGCTCAGTGACCTTCAACAAACTACTTGTTCTCACAATACCTCGCATTTCTCCCTGTAAAAGTGGGACAATATAGCACCTACCTCAAAGGGCGAGGTGACAAAATAAAGCTTGAATAAAACTTGCCTGGGACATAATAAGCACTCAAAAAGTGTCAGGTGTTACTATAATAAAGTGAGAAGGCCTGCGCTGCCCCTCTCCGACGCTTTCATGGAAAACCGAAGTAATGCCACCTGCCCTCCCCACCCCTTTCCTGCCTCTGATAGAGGCTTCATGGAAGATCGGGGACTTGAGCAAGGTGTTGAGGGCAGTCAAGGGGATCCTCAGATTTAGATTCATGGAAAGGTGCAAGGAGGGCTTGTCAGATGTGGTAACAGCATGAGCAGGAAGCTGGAAGCAGGCTTGTTCATGAGGCACTAAGGAAACGAGGTATCCCAGAAAGGAAGGGCCTGGGAGGCCCTGGGACTGGAGGAAAACTGAGCAAGTATGGGGATGGTCCCCTCTCAAGCTTCTCTCTATCATGTGCTCCCAGGAAAAAACAGAAAGTAATGCCACCTGCCCTCCCCACCCTCAGCTGAGCTTCCTTTCAGGGGCCTCTGTGAGCCAGGAGCCGTTCCACAGAAACACTGAGCCCCAAAGAATCCATCTGAAACCATCTCCTAGTGAACCGAGTCCATCAGCAGTTTCAGGAGCGCGAAGGCGATGGGGCAGAAGCTGTCATCTCAAGTTGAATTTGACATCCATTTCAATGCCCTACATGTTCCCCACCCACCCCCAAACTGGAAGATAAAGAAAAATAGTGGATGAAAACAGTATCGGATTAAACTTCAATGAGAATAAGATTTGAATGATAGTGGACACTCTGTATTTAATTGACCTTGTTATGAGCAGCTATTGGAGAATTTTCAGGATGATGAGCTATCTCATCTTCCATACAACAAGCTGTGGGCAGATTTGTCAGACATTATGGTCTCAGAAAAACCTCACAGATATCAATGGCCTCATAACAAAGAAAAATCACGCTATGGGTGGTACTCCTTCCTCAGTCAGGCTCTCCACCAACAGGACTCTCAGGCCTCACAAAGGCACAGCTAAGGGGGCAGCTGCCTGTCCAGCCACGCCCTCCCAGTCCTACCTACCTGGAGATGTTGGGCTCCCAACATGTTTCCATGTAGGCGAAGTTTGTCTTCAATAACAACTCTCCGCCCCCTTGGGTAATCTCTACACAGCCAGCAAGAAACCCACCCAGATGACACCCTCCCCTAAACTAAGCCCCAAATGGCCATCTCTGACTTACTAGTTATTCATTTATTTATTCATGGAAAATCACTTATGGATAATTTTTTATGAGTTCAGCATTGAGCAAAACAAATATAGTCCTGCCCTCCCGAAGCTAGAGTGACAGACAGAGGCTAAATTTACAACCCCAGTAAAATATGGTAAGTGCTATGGTCAGGGCACTGTGGGCTGTACAAGCAGCACCCAGCAGGGAGGAACCTAACCCCACCTGTCGCGAGTCAGGAACAGGTCAGGGGACATCTGTGCTTAAATACCCAGTGCTTGTTGTCAGCATTCGGTACATGCTCATGCATATGCACACATGTACACACATACACACACACAGATACATCATCCCTGCAAATCATGAGCCCTTTATTTCAGTGCCTCAGGCAGACCCTCAAGAAGACAACTCACTGAGCAACTAAGTGAAGAGGAAGCACCAGGATGGAGTTTTTGCTTCAGATTTGCCAGTAACTTGCTGTGCAGACTTGGGTAAAATACTCAACCTCTCTAAGTCTCAATTTTCACCTAGGAATAAGGGAATTCAACAAAATGACCCCCTGGTATGATAGTCTGAAAACCCACAATAATTAAGGGCTTGGGAGAGACAACTAACACTCTCCACCCTGCTCCTGTTCAGCCCTTCTCACCCCTTAAACATAAGCTCCTCACAACTAGCCCTCTGTGGACAAAGTCCCCAACTTTACTTTATAAGCAATTGGTACATTATTCATTCAGCAGAATTTTTGTGATAGCTACTTTATTAGAGGTTCTATGGAAGATACTAAATGACATAAGACACAGGACCTGCCCTCAAGTTGCTTACACTCAATTGGAGGAAGAGAACTTAGCCGAGTTACCACTGAATGAGACAGCAGATATGAAAAAGCTATAGAAAGTGGGCCACAAACCCAGGCTGGTGTGCTATAGAGGCGAGCGTGACCACTCTCTGCCTTCCCTGATGCCTCTGCACTCTATTGAATGGGTCTTTCAAGAAAGAGCCCTTACATTTTGCAGGTGCCCAAGCAATCCTTGTCCACAAGTGGGAAAGGACATATGTTTCTGAGGTTTCCCAAACTCAGCACTACTGATATTTTCATACTGATATTCTTTGTTGGGGGGCAGAGGGGTGCCCAACCAGACTCTACCTACTCTCCAGAAGCACGCCCCCTGCAAACAAAAATGTCTCCAGACACTGCCAAATGTCCCCTGGGGGGCAAAATCATCTCCAGTTGTTCTAGCCCAATACACAAAGAGAAAAACATAAGGTTCTCCAAAAAGATACTAATTGTTTTAGATAAATGAATAGAAAATCACCTCAAGACCTTGATGAGTTTTGCTCTTTGAAAAGTCCCTCCTGATACACTCAAGCTCTCTGCCTCTCCCTTGATTGAAAATATTTGAATGATCCAGTTATATCCTAGATTCACCACAGGAACTGAGGGTCGTAGGAAAGTAACATATAGAATCAAATATGAAGGTTTTTTTGACAAGAAAATAACTTTGTCACTGTGACTTCCAAAAGTCACCCACTCAGACTGCATAGTTACTGAGAACAGTGTTAGGCTGGCCAGAAAGGCATCAGCGACCAACCATGTCATTCCAGCTCATTACCCCTAGTCCACAAGGCAACACTCATCAGGAGAGAAATCATTAGGGGACAGGGCGGTGGGAGGCACTCCAGAAAACCACCACGGACATTTGTCCATTAATAAGCACTTTCACCAATGACTTAAGAAGAGAGTTTTAAGAGTGGAAATTTAGAAAATAAACAACTATAACAACTTAGAAACTAGCAAAGCATAGACTTTTTCTTTTACAAGACATAAGAAACTATCCCCAGCCTACCAGAATTCACTTTTGTTTTCATTCTTCCTTTTCTTTATTATCTTTTAAATATATTATCTGAAACAATAGAATTTACAAATAACACATACAGAAGTTATAAAGCACAATATAATAAATATTTGTGAACCCCACTCAAAAATTAGAACGTTATGATTAATTTGTACCTGCCTGCATATATCTGTCTTTTCCTTTCCACATTCCTCTCCTTCTCCAGACATAATCACAGTGTTAATTTTTACTGCTTTTTTTAAAGTGTGGTTTTACCACAAATGTATGTAAGCCTAAGCTTGTTACTCTTGCTCTTGAGAACTGTAAAAATGGTATGATACCATGTGTGGTTTCCTGGGACTGACTGTTTTTATTCAGCATTATTTTTGCAGGATTCATCCATATGATAACATATATTGCATTCCATTGTATACCAGAGTGTACTTACCCATTTTCTTCTTGATGAATATTCAACTAGTTTCCAGATTTTTGCTATTATGAGGAAAGCTAGAATAATTCATGAATATGTGCAAGAATTTTTCTAGAAGTGTATTTGCCAGGTCACAGGGTGGGAAAATGTTCACCTAAGGAGATCATGCCAAATTATTTTCCAAAGTGGTCATAGCATTAGCAATGTATAAGAGATTCTCTCAAACATCCTCTCAAAATTAATTTTGTTTGATTTCTTTTTTTTTTTTCTTTTCTTATCTAATTGCTCTGGCTCAGACTTCCAATACTATGTTAAACAGAAGTGGTGAAAGTGGGCATCCTTGTCTTCTTCCTGGTCTTAAAGAAAAAACTTTCAATTTTTTACTGTTGAGTGTGTGTTAGCTGTAAGCTCATCATATACGGTCCTTATTATGTTGAAGTACATTCCTTCCATATATAACTTGTTTAGATAATCATGAAAGGATGTCAAATTTTATCAAATGCCTTTTCTGCATCTATTAAGGTGATCATGTTATCATATGGTCATATTGGTCCTTCCTTCTGGGTGTATCACATTTATGTGAAATTTTATCAAAGGCAAAGAAATCAAGAGTGACAGCAGATAAATGCCTGGGGAAAAGGTGGGGCAGTTAGACTGCAAAGAGAGACAAGGGTACATTTTGAGAACTATAAAAATGTTCCAAATCTTGTTTACATTGATGGTCATTATCGACATATTTTGAAAACCAGTAAGTTATTTTCATTTTAATTAATTAATTTATTTATTTTTGTATTTCTCTTGGAAATTTTTGGGGGAGTTATGAATATTCATAAGATACAAAGCTGATTGTCACCCCTCGTGCCCATGATGTGAGGGCCAGATTCATACTGGCAGCATACCCATTACCATGAATTGTATTTGTACCCCGTGTCCCCCACCCAATTATCTCCAACCTCCCACTCCCTCCACCTTTCCCCCCTACTCCACGTTGTAGACCAAGGTATGTTCTCTCCCTCTGCAAGTTCAATGAACTACTGTGGTCTTTCTTTCCTTCCTTCTTTCTTTCTTAGCTCCCACATATGAGTGAGCACATGCAGTATTTATCCCTCTGTGCTTTGCTTATTTCACTCAACATAAGTTTCTCCAGGCTCATCCATGTTGTTGCAATGGGAGTATTTCATTCTCTTTTACGGCATAGTAGTATTCCATGGTATATATATCCCACAGTTTCCTTATTCAATCATCCATCAATAGACATTTAGGTTGGTTCCATGTCTTGGCTATTGTGAACAGAGCTGCGATGAACATGGGAGTACAAGTATCCCTTCGACATGATGATTTCTATTCCTCTGGGTATATACCCAGAAGTGGGATTGCTAGATCGTATAGAAGATCTATCTGTAGTTGTTTGAGAAACCTCCATTCTGTTTTCCATAGTGGTTGTACTAATTTACAGTCCCACCAACAGTATAGGAGTGTTCCCTTCTCTCCACAACCTTGCCAGCATTTGTTATTCACCGTCTTTTGAATATAGCAAGTTTAACTGGGGTGAGATGATATCACAATGTAGTTTTAATTTGCATTTCCCTGATGACTAATGGTGTTGAGCATTTTTTCATGTACATGTTGGCCATTTGCATGTCTTCCTTTGAAAAATGTCTATTCAGCTCCTTTTCCCATTTTTAATAGGTTAATTTGGTTTTTTACTGTATAATTGCTTGAGTTCCTTGTATATTATGGATGTTAATCCGATGTCAGATGCATAGTTAGCAAAAATTTTCTCCTACTCTGTAGGTTGTCATTTCACTCTGTTGATTGTTTCCTTTGCCGTACAGAAGATTTTTAATTTGATATAGTCCCATTTGTTTATTTTTTCTTTTACTGCTTGTGCTTTTGGGCTCCTGTTCATAAAGTCTGTGCCCAGACCCAGTTGCTGAAGTGTTTCACCTTTATTTTGCCTTAGTACTGTTACAGTTTCAGGTCTTATACTTAAGTCTTTAATACATTTTGAGTTCATTTTATTATATGGTGAGAGGTGCATATCTAATATCATTCTTTTGTATATGGATATCCAGTTTTCCCAGCACCAATTGTTGAAGATGCAATCTTTTCCCCAATGTAGATTTTTGTTGCTTTTGTCCAATATCAGAGGGCTAGAAGCCTGAGGGGTGACTTCTTGGTTCTCAATTCTACTCCACTGGTCTAAATGTCTATTTTTATTCCAGTACCATACTGTTTGGATTACAATAGCTTTGTAGTATAATTTGAAGTCAAGTAGTGTTATGCTTCCGGCTTGGTTTTTATTTATTTATTTATTTATTTTTGCTCAGGATTGCTTTGTCTATTCAGGGTCTTCTGTCATTCGATATGAAGGGTAAGATTGTTTTTTCCATTTCTGTGGAGAATGTCATTGGTATTTTGATGGGAATTGCAGTAAATCTGTAGATCACTTTGTTTAGTATAGACATTTTCACAATGTTAATTCTTCCAATCCAAGAGCATGGAATATCTTTCCATCTTTTTGTGTCTTCCTTAATTTCTTTCAGAAGTGGTTTGTGGTTCTTATTGTAGAAGTCTTTCAACAACTTGGTTAAACCGATCCCTAGGTATAGTATTTTTTTTGCGGTAATTGTAAATGGGCTTACTTTCTTTGTTTCTCTTTCTGTTAGTTCATTATTTGAGTATATAAATGCAACTGATTTAGGGGCATTTATTTTGTATCCTGCAACATTACTGAAGTTATTAACCAGCTCTAGGAGTTTTTTGATAGAGTCTTTAGGTTTTTCTATATATAGTATCATATCATTTGCAAATAGGGAAAGTTTGACTTTGTCTTTTCAAATTTAAATTCCATTTATTTCTTTCTCTTGCCTAGTTTCTCTGGCTAGTACCTCCAGTACTCTGTTAAATAGAAGTGGTGAGAGTGGACATCCTTGTCTTGTTCCTATTCTTAAGTGAAAGGCCCTCAGTTTTTCCTCATTCAGAATGATACTGGCGGTGGGCTTGTTATAAATGGCTTTTATTTGTGTTGAGATATTTTCCTTCTATACCTAATTTGTTGAGAGTCTTTATCATAAAGGATGTTGAATTTTGTCAAATACTTTTTTAGCATCTATTGAGATAATCATATGGTCTTTGTCCTTGAGTTTGTTGATGTGATGTATCACATTTATAGACTTTCGTATGTTAAACCATCCTTGCATCCCTGGGATGAATCCCACTTGATCATAGTGTATGATGTTTTTATTATGTTGCTGTTTTCTGATTGTTAATATTTTGTGGAGGATTTTTGCAGCTAGGATCATCAAGTATATCAGCCTGTAATTTTCTTTTTTTGTTGTGTCTTTATCTGGTTTTTGCTATCAGAGTTATGTTGGCCTGATAGAATGAGTTTGGGAGAGTAGCTTCTATTTCAATCATTTGGAATAGTTTGAGGAGCATTGGTATTAATTCCTCTTTAAACATTTGATAGAATTCAGCTGTAAAGCCATCCAGACCTGGACTTTGTTGGAAGATTGCTGATTATCGCTTCAATCTCCTTGCTTGTTATTGGTCTGTTCAAGTTTTCTATCTCTTCTCGGTTCAGTCTTGGTAATTTGTATGTGTCTAGAAACTTATCCATATCTTCCAGATTTTCATATTTGTTGTCATACAGTTGTTTATAATAGTCTCTAAAGATTCTTTGTATTTCTGTGGTATCAGTTGTGATGTCTCCCTTTTCATTTCTGATTTTTGTTATTTGGGTCTTCTCTCTTCTTTTTTATCTTCTCAAAAAGCCAACTGTTTGTTTTGTTGATCTTTTCTATTGTTTTTTGGGTTTCTATTTCATTTAATTCTGCTCTGATCTTAATTACTTCTTTCCATCCAGTGCCTTGAGGTTTGGTTTATTGTTGTTTTTCAAGTTCTTTGAGGTGCAGTGTTAGGTCATTTATTTGAAGTCTTTCCATTTTTTTTGATGTAAGCATTTATTGCAATAAATCTGCCTCTTGGTGCTACTTTTGCAGTATCCCACAGGTTTTGGTATGATGTATCTTTATTTTCATTTGTTTCTAGGGATTTTTTGATTTCCTGTTTAATTTCTTCTTAGACCCATAGGTTTTCGGGAACCTATTATTTAGTTTCCATGTATTTGTATAGTTTCCAGAATTTTTCTTATCATTAATTTCCAATTTTAGTCCATTGTGGTCTGGAAAGATACTTGAAATGATTTCAATTTTTTAAAATTTACTGAGGCTAGATTTGTGGCCCAATATGTGTTCTATCCTGAAGAATGTTCCATGAGCTGATGAGAAGAAAGTATATTCTTTAGTTCTTGGGTGAAATGTTCTGTATATATCCACCAGGTCCAGTTGGTCTACAGTGTAGATTAAATCCTGTGTCTCTTTGTTGATTTGTTGCCTGGAAGATCTGCCCCATACTGAGAGAGCAGTGTTCGGGTCACCCACTATTAATGTGTTAGGCCCTGTTTCTTTTTTTAGGTCTAAGAGTGTTTGCTTTATATATATGGGTGCTCCAGTATTGGGTGCATATATATTTATGGTTGTTATGTCTTTTAGCTGTGTTGATCCTTTTTTCATTATATGGTGGCCTCCTTTGTCTCTTTTTACATTTTTTCATTTAAAGTCTATCTTATGCAATATAAAAAATAGCTACTCCTGCTCATTTTTGGTTTCCATTTGTGTGGTATATCTTTTTCCATCCCTTCACTTTTAGTCTATATATGTCTTTATAGGTGAGGTGGGTCTCTTGAAGACATCATATACTTGGGTCTAGCTTTTTAATCCAGTCAGTTAGTCAGTGTCTTTTGAATGGGGAGTTTAGTCCATTCACATTTAGAGTAGTTATTGAGATGTGTTGTTTAATTCCTGTCATTTAATTGCTACTTATTTAGGTGGTTTAAATATCTTTTGATCATTATTTTCCTTTTTATTTCTCTTCTTCAGTGTTAGTTGGGAATTTAAAGTGGAATGATTTAGCTTCTTTCTCTTTCTTGATGGCATTTTTGTTTTAACTGTGGGTTTTGTTCTTTCTTGTGTATTTGTGATGGTGGTCACCATTATTCAGATTCCATATGAAGAATTCCCTTGAGAATTTCTTGCAGGGCTGGTCATGTGGTGGTGAACTCCCACAACTTTTGTTTGTCTGGGAAATACACTATTTCTCCCTCATTTCTGAAGAAGAGCCTTGCTGGATAAAGAATTTTGGGCTGGCAGTTTTTTTCTTTTAGTATTTTTAATATATCATTCCACTTTCTTCTGGCCTGTAGGGTTTTGGTTGAGAAGTTTGCTGTTAGTTTGATGGGGGTTCCCCTATAAGTGACCTGATGCTTTTCTCTTGCTGCTTGTAGAATTCTCTCTTTGTCTTTGAGCTTTACGATTTTGACTATAATCTGTCTTAGAGAGGATCTTTTTGGATTGAATCTGTTTGGGGACCTTTGAGCTTCCTGGATCTGAAGGTCTGCATCTCTCCCTACCCCTGTGAAGTTTTCTGTTATTATTTCTTTGAATAGATTTTCAGTACATTTTCCTTTCTCCTCCCCTTCTGGAATACCCACAATTCGGATGTTAGAATGCTTTAGGTTGTCTGCTATCTCTCTTAGATTTTCCTCAGTATTTTTAATTCTTTTTTCCTTTTTTTTTTTTTTTGTTTGTTTGTTTGTTTGTTTGTCTGTTTGTTTGGCTGGATTATTTCAAAAAGACCATCTTCGAGATCTGAAACTCTTTCTTCTGCCTGTTCTAGGCTGCTGCTTAAGCTCTCTGTTTGGTTTTTTATCTCAATGAGTGAATCCTTCATTTCTAGGAGTTCTACTACATTCTTTTTTAAGGTATTAATCTCTTTGTAAATTTCCTCCTTCATATTCTGGATATTTTTTCTTATTTCGTTATATTCTGTAATTGAGTCTTCTTTTATTTCTTCAAGCTTTCTTAAGATCATTGCTCAGAATTCTTTTTCAGACATTTCAAGGATTCCCTGTCCCATGGGGACTGAAATGTGAGCATTACTATATTCCTTTGGTGGTGTTGTATCTTCTTGACTGTTTGTAGTTCTAGTACTTCTTTGTTGGTGTTTGGTCATCTGGTATAGGACTTGCTTCTTCTGTTACTCTGGGGTTGGCTATGAGGATAAAGACTTCCTCCTCAATTTTCAGGTTCTACTGATGACTCTTCTTATATCAGTGTAGTCCAGTGAGTGGCAGGTTGCCTGTAGAGTGGCCCTGGCTTCTACTGTGGTGGTGAACTGTCCTTATGGTGACAGAATGTGTGGTGGTATGTACATTATACTACCTTGGCTCCTGTCCTAGCTTTCTGTGGCTGTAGACTCAGCCCCTGGTGCTGTGCAGATCTCAGCTCACCTTAGTGCCTGCTGGGCTGTGTGTGCTTCCCTTCTCCTTCCAGGGCATTAGACTGGATCCCATTGTCACTTGGGTCTTGGCTTACCTCCAGGGCTGCTGGGCTGTGTGCATTTCCCTTCCCCCCAGGGCAGTACACTGAGCCCAGTTACCACATGGGTCTTGGCTCACCTTGGTGGCTGCTGGGCTGTGTGCACTTCCCTCCCAGCCTTAGACTGCGCCCCAGTGTCATAACGACTGTTTGATTTCTTAAAATTTTCCAGTTTCTAATGGAAATTCATTCACTTTTAAGCCTTCTCCCAAATTTCCACCCAATTTCTGAGCTATCATTACTAAGAAAGAGATATGGTTCTTCAATCTTTCTTTTCATGTCCAATTAATTCAATTGAACAAGGATTCACAGAATACACACCATGTCTCAGTATTAAGCTTCCTGTTTCAAGAAGTAGAAAACACAGTCTCTTCTCCCAGGAGGCGAAAAAAAGGACATCATCATGCAAATCAGACCAACTAGGGAATGACACCAAATATAGATTCTAAAAATAGTAAGAGAAGTCATGAAAATACAAACCAAAACAATAAAACCAATTTTCACCTATCAAATCACTACTATTTTTTTAAATGACAATGTAGAAAGTGTCCAAACAAATACATTCTCATACATAAAACAGATAAGAGTATAAGCTGGTAGAATTGTTCTGTTGGACAAATTGACAAAATTATTCAAAAGCCTTAAAATTTTTGAGTACTCCTTGATTCAGCTATTCTATTTCATCTGACTTATTCTATGGAAATAATCAAGGAAGTACACAAAAATTTTACTACAGTAATATGTGATATAGTAACTATGGATCAAAAATAAAAATTAAGGTTTATGAAATATCCAACATTGGAGAGATTGGTTGAATGATGTTTATTGTAACCAAACACTAGAACACTTTGTAACCAATAAGAGTGACACTGTAGAAGTATATTTATTGACATGGAAAGACATCCAAATTATATTATCAAGTGAAAAAAAATAATTTACAAATAAATGTGATTTCAAGTTTGTAGAAAGGGAAAAAATGTGCAAATGATATATATGCATAGAAAAAAGACAGAAAAAAGTTTTAAATAACCAGGTATTAAAGAGCATGATGTTTTCTGAATTCTAGGACAAATTGGAAACACTATAGATGAAATAAAAGTTAGAATTATTCAAGGAGTGAGATCTTGAGGGATTAGATTTTCAAGAGTGAGCATAGTACATGGGTTTTTTTTATTTCCAAGCAAACAGTAGTAATAACAGAAGGGTCTTCAGCTGATTGAATCACATGGCCCCATCAATTTCAGCATTTGAGGGCAAGCATGGATCTAACCCACAAAATGGGTGTCCATCTCTTCAGCAGCCTGTATGAGAGCTGGCTAGGCACATGCTCACTGACTCGAATTCTACACCAACTCTATGTATCGGTTCTACTGCATTGCTGACTAGAACATTTGGACTCAGTTGGTCTACAACCAGCCTGGGTCTTTTAATACATGGGCTGCCTGTTTGACTGAATTATCCAAATCACCTCATCACAGATAAGAGCCAAAAATGCCTTCAGTGGCCACTTACCACAATGTATTCATCTTCAATAAAGATGGCTTGGTGTAAATTTATATTCCCTATACCTGATTATAAATAAAGAAATTTTTGCACCTAGAGATATAAATATTATAACGCAAATGTATCATAATTTCATAACCAAAACTTGTGTTCAATATACTTTCTTACAGAGCATGAAACTCAGCTTGGTAAGTTTGTGGAGGTGGAGGTGAGAGGCATCCAAGGGGAAGGAAAGTGATTGTTTAATTAATGATCTCAAACTTCCTTTAGCAACCATATAGTCGGTAAGATATATTTTAAGACAACAAAAGCATGGGGAAGAGATGTTATATATTTACTTACACCACACACCTCAGTAAAAGGGATAGAAAAAAATTATGCAGCCTTTCAACTTAGAAATCCTTAAATCAATATAGATATTCTAATGTCTTGACATCCAGAAAGAAATCCTGCTCACAGAGCATAAACTCTTGGGATTCTGTCCTTTAAAAGAAATTAGATAGATAGATAGATAGATAGATAGATAGATAGATAGATAGATAGATAGATAGATAGATAGACAGATGATAGATAGATAGATAGATAGATAGATAGATAGATAGATAGATAGATAGATAGATAGATAGACAGATGATAGATAGATAGATAGATAGATAGATAGATAGATAGATAGATAGATAGATGCCTGTGCTAGAACTTTCTTCCACAGGGTTATGTCCACTTCTAATGCAAGGCTCAATGGAGTTGCCCCCTTCACAATGAGCAGTAAGTGAGGCCAGATTCCTGTTTTCAGTGACCATGGTATCCAAATGACCAAGAGAAGATCACCTCTGCTTGATAAGGTAAGCAATTATTCTGTGGACATTGATTTCAACATTTCTCCAATGGAGAAAAAATGTGATCAGCATCATTAATCAGAAAAATATCATCTTTATATCATTCCACAAGGGAGGCAATTGTTCGACACCACTCCAGAGTAAGGCTCTGTGGAAAAATCTCTGCAGCCACGGAGGATACAGAGAGGCCATTGCTTTTACCAGAGTTTGATTTCTAGTAGGTCCTATTCTGCAAAGAAAAATAATGGGTTCCACAGTTCTATAAGTGACATGAAAATTAACCACTGGAGTCTCATTTGATAATAACATGTACAGTGCAAGAGTCTCTACAAACATACCAGACTTGAAATCAAAGGGTGAGTTTATTATTGTTATGGAAAACTTGGATCTCTTTGCATTTGGATTTGGTGAACAATAAATAAATTTCCAGGAGAGGTCTCCTAAGCTGATATGCATTCAAGGTATTATCTTTGCTCTGACTGTATGTGCTTCTGGGTGAAAAAATTCTAATTGCACTCCCATTCAAAAATCAACTGTGGGAATAAGGAATCATGCTCACTTTATGCACAGCTGCCCGAAGGCCTTATCCTTAAAACAAATTATAGCAACTCCTATGCGACACACACTCTGAAGCTAATTCTAACCCTACAGCAAAACTCCAAAATTAAACTTTAATCTGTGATCTAAACAATTCGGTGTTTGTGATCAATCTTGGTATTTTTATAAAATGCCAAGATAATTGTTAGAGCAGAGGAAGACAGAATTATCCAATAGCACATTCCAGTAGAACCAAATGAGACTCATGGGGCACAAGATGGGAAAGGAGACTATTGGGCTGTACTCATGAAGAAGTTAGGCCTCTGTCAGAGCCAGAGATGGAGAGAGAAGGGGAAAGGGAGGGAGAAGAAGAGAGGGAAGGTAGGAAGATGAGAAGATGGTGGGGGCGGCGAGGAAGAGAGGTTAGGAGCAAGGGAGGGGGGAGAGGGAGGGAAGAAGGAAGGAGGAGGAGGGACAGGAGGAAGTAGAGAGGGCAAGAGGACAGAAGGAAGGAAGGAAAGAAAGAAAAAAGAAGAGAGACAGAGAGACAGAAAGAAAGAGAGACAGAGAGAAAGAAAGAAAAGAAAGAAAGAAAGAAAGAAAGAAAGAAAGAAAGAAAGAAAGAAAGAAAGAAAGAAAGAAAGAAAGAAAGAAAGAAAGAAAGAAAGAAAGAAAGAAAGAAAGAAAGAAAGGAAGGAAGGAAGGAAGGAAGGAAGGAAGGAAGGAGAAAAAGAAATCCTATCATACATCTTGTCATTCTGTTTATTTTCCCCTGTCAAAGACCCAGGCAGGCTGCCACTCCATTAAAGCAATCACTTTGGCCCTATTAGCCAAGTTAAAAATTAAATTTGGTCTCTTGAAACCATATACTCAGAAGCCAGTGGGGTGAAAGCAAATTTGACATGACATCTCCAAAAGCAAAGAGGGCCAAGGGATGATATGTTCCAGAGCAGGGAGAACCCCACCTTGGAATCCTGCCCCATAGAAGGGAGTTCAAAGAGTTGCCAGGGAAACTCTCCCCAACTGGCTACAGAGCCTCGGCGTCCTGCAGCAACCTGCTCAGCCGCTCTGATAAGTCAGACAGAATTCATGGGAGATTACCACACAGCTCCTGCCAAGCTGTGCTGCAGCGCGGGTAATAGATACGCTCCAGCACTAAATCCTAAAAGGCCCTGCTACATCTGTCAAGCATGCCCTGGAAAAGCACCCTCAGTTCAGATGTTATCACTACTCTGCCTGCATCAGAAGATTTAGTGTCCACCCTGGAGGTTGCTTTTGCTGCACAGTTTTCAGGGGCAAAACAACAAGGAGAAAGATGAGAGAAAAAAGGCAAATTATTCTTGCTTAAAGCAAAAGAAATAAAGTGATGTGCTTGCAGACTAGTTCAGCTTCTCGCCCTGCATCCAGAAGGTCCCAAATCCCACATTAAGGAGGTACTGATGTTCTAAGCTGATTAGCTAGGACGGTTAGAGTCCCTGGACTGTGACATCATGTAGATGATCTTCTATAGAGCGACTCTTTCCCAAGGAAAGCTAAACAACAAACCCAGCAGGGATCCATAGGCAAGAGATAGAAGATGCAAGCTTTTGATAATTAACTTTAAAACAGGTTCGAGAAAAAGCTGTTCTGATATAAAATGAACTTTTCAGAGCATTTGCTTAGGAAAAGAAAAACAAAAGAAATAATTAAACCCCTCCAAACGGTTGTACTTCCCACTAACCATGTTTCCAGATGCAGCTTCTGTTTGTTCAAAATGCATTTTAAGCACTACTTTGGACATTTTGTTCATTATGAGTAAAGAAACACATTTATATATATTTTTAAGGTATAGAGAAAAGAAATTTTATATATATTATATATATACATATATATACTCAGTGTTTTAAGCACAGGGACTCTACATATTAACTGCCTGTTTTCTCAAGGCTGTTTTTAAGAGCCTATAATGAATCCAAGAGCAAAGGCAGGGGAGTCTTAACCTGACCCGCCATCTTGGTTTTCTGGAAACCGCTCACACTCATAACCCAAGATAAATGTCCATGATGTAGCTGGAAAGTCTATGGGTCCTGAAGAGGCGTGGATGGCAGGGGCATCTAGTGGCACTGCAGTTGCAGATCCTTGTGGTACCTGCCCAGTCATGGAGGTGAGCAAACAAGCTGTGGGGCTGACTTGACCAATTAGGAGACACTGGACAGATATTTGGACTCTGAATCAAGAAACAGAAGCCAAGGACCCACCTCAATGAGCATCATGCTTACCTAAAGATATTAAAAACTTCTTGAAGAAAATTAGGCGATTTTCCTAATAACACCATGTGATATCTTCCTGGAAACTGTGTCCCTACTCCTGAAAATGAACTTGGGGAAAGAACTAAGTATTGACCATGGATTACAGCTTTGTAGGATCAGTGAATCTTCTCATTGGAAAATTAAAAGGAGCCTCATGTTTAGAGGATCTTCCCAAAGCTGATTATACTAACCCATCAGATGAATTGTCTTGTTTAATCCTCTCAACAGTCCTAACAGGCAGGTAATATTATTATCCCTATTCTTCAGAGGAGAAAACTGAGGCTCAGAGAGGTTAAATAGTTTGCCCAAAGTCACATAGTTCATTATTGTTCTATTATTTGAAGTCACCCACCCAGTTCTAGGCATATACTAAGCCCTTGGTTAGATCTTTTTAATTGTTGGATTGGATTAATATTTATTTCCCTACTGGGTATTTGGAGTGCTTGCTGAAAACTGAGAAGCACACTTTGTCAAGAAGTTGCTTTGATTGCAAATGTCCTGGTGGTTTTCAAAGGCCCACAATACCTAACCATGAATAGGACTCACCAACCTTTCCAAGAGCTGAAGGTGACAGCAACTATCTTTGAGGCACCTGGCAGCCCTACCACCCCCCTGGGACACAGTAGACACAGCAACTGAAGAAGGGAACAGCTACATCAAATCAATGGTAAGGTGTCGCCTCCTCCTGGCCTTCCTTGCTCATACCTTTTGGACACTGTCATTGCAAGGTACAGTTCATCCCAGTGCTGAGCTCCAGGCATCCTTGTCAGAAAGCGTTGGTTTGGGTGTTTATGATCAGAGTCCAATTAGCCTAAGGGGAAATTAAACAATTGGCTGGCAGCTCACCAATTAGCAATTATTTTCCCAGAAAGTTGGTAAGAAACAGTGGTGACTGCTGAGCCCCAAATCCCCATGGCCTCTTTGTGACTATGTGTTAAAAAGCTCCCATTCCTCTGTGTTTCCCCAAACAAGCTACAGCTCCTTTGGAAAACATTCTGGCCTTAGATTCTTTTTATACCCTTTGGTATTTTGTTTCTTCCTAAATCAAATTCAGCATACTACATACTATGGTCATTTAATTATCACATAGCTCTTTCCTGAAACCCACCATCCAGAAGAGGTAAGATGGTGGTCTCGTCCTAGGTGGAAGATGGATTTATACCAGCATCTCTACACTCTTACCCCGAGTGATCCCAGACACGTTGCTGAACAGCCACCGGACTTACAGAGTCTAGTTTCCCCCACATATACAACCATCTGGGCCACAGAAGACTGAACCCAGGCAGTGTACTGTGGTCATTAGGTCATAACTCTGGGATTCACAAATCTGGTGTGAATCCCGCCCCTGCTACTTACCACTTAGGCAAGTTAATTAATTCTGGATCAATGTCTTCATCTGTAAAATGGAATAATAAAAGTACCTATCTCATAAGATTGCAATGAGGATTAAGTTGAATGATCACTATGTTGGAAATCACTTAGCACACAATATCTAGCATGGAATAAGAGCTTAATAAATGGCACTTGATATTGTTGCTGGTATTTTATTATAATTTATCAACAATTTATCATCCCAGGCTCATTAACATTGCTTTCTATCTTGCTAAACTAGCTGAAGATTTTTTTCTTTTCTTTTTTTTTTTTTGTCAACTGGATGACTGTGAAGAGGACTTTCAG